>NC_133169.1:47288220-47910876 GCF_040802235.1 Manis javanica | reverse complement strand
AGTTGGGAAACCTAAGTTCATCCTGATGTCACTAACTACCTTTGTAACCATGGGCAGTAAATGCATTTTCTTTTCTTTGTATCACTTTCTCTCATTATTTTTGTCTTGTTAGTAGTAATGCTCATATTGTAGGATTCATACATATACATTAGTGCATTAAATACAAATTTTGAGACAAAGCATTGGGCTAGTGGTAAAATAAGAGACAGACTACTGGGAAAAGATTTATATAGTAGTTAGGACTACACAATAGCAATATTCTTAAATTGCAAAGTAGACCTGGGGTGGTGTCAGGCAAAAGAAAGGAACAGATGTAGCAGGCAGAATTCCTGCCTTAAGTTGTCTGTTTAGTCAGCATATATTGTTGTCTCTTATGAGCAAGAGTTTCCTCCTAAGTGTGTGCACATTATATATCTGTCTCAAAAATTATTTTTCTTCCTCTTCCTATCAGAAGCATCTGAAGTAGAAGTATTAAATTAATTCACCTCCTATCACACTTATGTTCTGAGTAATTTAACTAAATCTTCCTGCATCAATTAAACCTAAACCCACTGCATAAAATTCAGTCAGTTTTGTTCAGCAATTAGACACCTTAAATGACACAGCACATTGTTTAGCCTTAATTTACTCTCAAAAACTGCCTATCCTATATCAAAGAATATGGGTCCTGGGAGAATCTTCCCAGTAGTGATTACAGACTGTGAAAACAGGGGCATGTAGTAAGAGGAAAGAGATCCACTTTAATGTGGCCTACTTTTTGACTTATTCTTTATCTAAAATCCACATTTCACATTGATTGCATGATGATTTGACTGTCTTATCCTGAATGAAGAGCAACTAAATAAGAGACTTTGTTTGTGTTTTTATGACATATATTCGATATATCTTTTTTTGTGTGATTCATTTTATTTACTATAAAAGGTAGTAGTGTCAATTTTGTTTGTGGAATGGTGTTCATCTTATATCTGTATGTTTATTTCATTTTTTAGAATGACCAGGTTCTCCAGGGCTTCTCGGTGGACAAAGGAGAATTCACGTGTCCTCTCTGTAGGCAGTTTGCTAACAGTGTCCTTCCTTGTTGTCCTGGAAGCAATGTGGAAAATAACGTCTGGCAATGTCTTAGTAACAAAAGCATCCAAGATCTCATAAAGGAAGTGGAGGAGCTGCGGCGATGGCCGGGAGCCTTCCCAGTAAGCATCAGTGTGAGGCCGAAATATCCTGGTTGACTCAGCTCTGCTTTTCAGCTTTCATTTTCGTTCTGTTTCTAAATTACTGCAGAACTTTGTACATTTAGTAGAAATTGCTTTTAGGGGCTTTTCTCCTCTGTTTGTGGTTATTAAAAACAAAAATAAGAGTAACAGAACAAATTATAGAACCAAAGGCATTAGAACTAAAGGATGTACTTTTCCATAGTCTGAATTGTTATAGTTTTAATATGTATCTTCCAGATCATAAAATCCTATCAGCTTAGATATGGTTACACTCTTTTAAGATTTTGAAATATTTAACAACAAAGCCAAACAAACAAATTACATACATGTATCTTGCAATGTAAAGCACAATCTAAATACATAAAAATATACCAATTAGGCACATTAGATTTAGATGATATATTTCCACACACATGCATACTTTATGTGTGGGCAATTATAGATTTACACACGTGTGAATGCATATCTTTGTATTGGAGAAATAATTGTGTACTTGATTGAACCATTCACCATAAGTCAGTCAATTTTACTGTGGGATCTGGTGTAAGTGAACTCCTCTTTAATCTCATCCAGTCAGATTTGTTTATTTGATTTAAATTCTTAAATATTTCACCTTCATTATAGATCTATGATATGGTCGCTGAGAGAAGTGACAGCTGTGTCTGTTCTATGGAGTAAATTTATGAAAGCTATGAATATTTGACTTTTGAAACAGAAATTCATCATTGAAATCTGCTCAGAAAGCTTTCTCTCCTGGCATTTCCTTTTCTCAGTTGAAGACTGTTCTTATTGTGTGTGTGATTATTTTCTTTATAAACTGAAATTTTTGTGTTAATAATAGGCTTAAAGTAAGGGATATTGATATTAGTCTTTGAAAAATGTATTCAAATGAAAGTGCAGTTTTTTATAAATATGGAAACTGTTCTAAAATATACTTTTAAAAACATCCACTTATTTGTTTAGGATATAAATTTATGTGGTTAGTTCATGGTTGGATTATAGTGTTACCAATCACAATGTAGAATTATAATGAAAGATCTCTAAAATAAGAGAAAATGTTTCTTGATCTGTTTTACATTTGTGCACTAAATATAGTAGATAGCTAATGTACATTTGACTTTTTAATTTCCTAGTGTGTTTATATGATAAACATTGTACTATTAAACTATTAGAGAAAATGAATATAAATAAATTTTACATGTATGTTTGCATTTTTGGCAGTCAGAAAGCAACTTAAGTAAAAAAATGGAATCTGTAATGAAAGACATCAAAAATACCACTCAGAAGAAATACAGAAACTATAGCAAGATCCCAGGCTCACCAGACAATGATTTTCTCTTTACATATTCTGTTGCTAGGTAGGTAATAATAGTATACATGTCTGTATTTAGTTATTAGAAGTAATTGGTTTTATTATTGTCATTCATATTTATTTGAAGAAAGGATGCCTTTTTTAAATGTTGGTTGACATTATGGCTAGTTTTAAAACCTCCTAAAAGTATGAAAGTGTAGTTTTTCTTCATTTTCTGAAGTTTTTATTTTAATGAACTATTAGGTTAAGCTTTATTAAACATTATATGATATGTGGGAAAAAATATAGTAGCATTTGGGGACAGATACCTACCTCAATGCATGTGAATATTATATATACAGCATGTTGTTAAGAAATCCCTATTGAAGTACTGCCCAAAAGTGGTAATACTGAGAATTAAAAGATTGTAATATGTAAACCACTTTAATTTATTTAAAAAAAAAGTAAGAAGATCTTACTTTGTTTCATTTAAGCTAATGAAAGATCTAGTAATATCCAAAAATACTACAGGTAGTTTAGAAAATCAGGTAAGGGAGAAAAGCAAGAGAACTGGCATGTTCTAAGCCTCTGTTAGTGGCCAGCAGCAGGCTCAAGAAAACAGAGGTGAGTACTTTTCATTTTTCAGATCCAGTAGAATTAGTCTGATTGACTGAATATGTGTTCAGTACCTAAGAAACAGTTCCAAATAGGAATTTTAGAAAACTTAATTGAATGAGAACCATAACAAAAATGAAACTGGGGAGAAGTAGGTACAATTAAGAACTTAAAAACGCATTTTGCCAGCATCAGCATTGTAGACCCTGGATATCTCTAGATACATACTTAATGTTTTCTCCAAGTACTATTTATTACATAATAGGTAAAATGTAGAGAGATAATGTGATTTGAAGTCATGCAGCAAATTACTGGCAGAATAGGACTGGAATTCAAATCTTGAATAAAGGTCTAAAATATGTGGAAGTTCTTCTATTCTGTCCTAAGAAGGAGGAGTTAGCTTGAGCTGACTCTGGTATGGATGAAGATATTTTTTTCTCTGAAAACCAGTAACTTGTTCAGACAGTAGGTGGTAAGCTATACCAGTATGTGTTTGAGTGTCTCTGTGTATGTATATATACCCATTTCTTTTTCAAATTATAGCTCTAAAAATAGAAGTTAGTGTCGACATGGGGTAGAAGGGAAAGGCAGACCCTGGTCATGTAAATAGAAGCTGGGACATGGAGGAGTTTTTGTCTGGGATTTCCAGGTGGCCACTATGGGAATCTGGAAGCAGTCCTTCTCATCATTCTTTCCAGTGTAGAGATTTTCTCTTTTTTCCCCTTCCAAACTAATTTGAAGGTATTTGTGTTAGAAAATACAGAAAGTAGAGTCTGTTTTTCTCTGAGAACAAGAAGGCCCAGAAAACTCCTGCTGCCAGGGCATCTTATTCTTACAGCATCCATCCAGGGGGACAGGAGCAGAACACTGTGCTGGGGTTTTCAGCAGTGAGGGAAAATCAGACGTGGGGCATGTGCTGCAGTTGTGTTGTTTCTTTCCTCCAGGAAGTGTCAAAGGAACAATTTTGATGAAATGAAATATGGGCAGGCTGATGGTTAGGGCCTCTGACATATGGATTTTTATCCTTTGGATAGGTAGTTTTTGTGTTTTTAACTCACGTGAAAAGTTGTGTTGGAGATCTTCCAAACATAATCAGAAATAATTACATTTAGTAGTTTTCTTTCAGTTATTCTTTAAAATAAAATTCTTGGTAACATGTTTGTCATCCTTTAAAATATCTTACTTGATGATTAAATAAACAGAATTGTTCTTGTATTTATATTTTAATGAATATTTTGTCAAAGTATGTTGAAATAAAGGTTGGTATTCTGGTTCTAACATTCATTTATAGTAATTGATCATGTTTCTGTAGCTCTTTTAAAAGTACGATTTAGGAAATCTTAGTTTTAATAAGAGAATATAACCATTAATTTTTTTCTACAGATTAGGCAACAGAAGATTTGTGAAAACAAAATGTGTTGATCTCATTTATGTTCCCCTTGATGAAGGAACACATGCTGGTCTCCGCTCACTTTCTGTCCACTGATGTGAAATCCTTGTCCCTGCTTCCTTGCTGGTAGGTTTTTAGAAGTTCAGTGAGCAATGCAAATCGCCTGAAGGGTGGAAAGTTCCCTAGTCACACAGATGCCCTTATCAGCAGCAACCAGATGGAACTCTGAGCAGGAAGATTATCAATATTAAATTGTCCCCCCCACCCAGTACAGAGCATTAAAGCATTCCTTCAGAAATGGGTGGCAAACATACAGACTTAGGAATATTATTTTTAACAGTTTGTATTTTTAAGTAAATACATGAAAATAACATTTCAGACATTGTGTATTCAAAATAAAATGAAAACAGTTCAAAATGTTTTGTTTTAAATCAAATAAGGTATTTTTCTTGAATTCACTTGCCAAGTGCAAGCTTGAAACTGCCCTGTTTTGTTGTTAAGATGGGGGAAGTCTAACCACGAGTGTTAAATGCATATCTTAGATATAAACTAGCTTATTCATCTTTAATTGTGGCAACTAAATGTGTGTTTTTTATTAGTTGAAGTAAAAATACAACTTATGTTTCTGAATTTTCATTTATTTTGGCAAAATTGGCTATTTTACTGTTACTGTTTTTGTATAAATCTGTGAATTCTGCATTAATTTGATTTTTGAAATATCAATTTAACAATTATTTCTATCCTGTAAGCTAATAATCACTAAGTACTATAAATTCAGATCTGTATGAATGGTACTGATGTTTAGCAGTGTTAATAGTTACACAATATATTTTAATTAAACTGTAATATTAGAAGTCCATGAAAGAGACTGCCGTTAATTAAATGTGTTGTTCATAGCTGCTTTAGTGTTAGTGATTTTGTTTCTTAATACTGATTTCTAGATACCATCTAAGCTCCAACGAGTGACAACCATTTCTCTGCTAGGAAAATTGGTATGCCTTTGTGTCTTATATGACAGAAACTACCTAATTAGTGGCTTACAGTTGGAGTGCAAATGCTTTCATCAGATTCATATGCAGGTTTATGAAATGTGTTACAGTATTTTTCTTAAGGCCTACATTCTAGTATTTGCCAACAGTTGAGGTTTTGCAACAATTACACCATAACGTGTGCAGTTATGCAGGTGGAAATATGAACATGTAAGTAAGGGTAGATGAACTGTTTCCCTTTTTAGTTTTAAATACATAAAACATGATTATTACTGATATTGCATATACTATACTTTAGCAAATAATAAAGTTGAAGAACTTTACTATTTGGGTTGATTCAGACATATCAATAAAATAAATTTTAAAATATTGCTTCAGCCTAATGACTAAGATATATTTTAATGTTTTACTTACAGAACCAATTTGGAACTTGAATTAATTCATCGAGGAGGCAATTTGTGCTCAGGTGGTGCAAGCACAGCTGGCAAAGGGTCTTGTTAAGTAAGTATTAAAGAGAGCTACCTTCTTAAAATGTCTAATTACATCATTTTTGAAGTATATACAGGCAAAGTATTTTTTTTTGGTATATTTTCTACTTACCTTTATGTTATAATCAGTTTTACTAGTGATTCTATGCTTTAAATGGTTAATCTTGTACTTAAAAGAGTCATATGAATATTTAGCTCTTTCTATACTATGATTACTCAGTAAATTGATGTCATACTAACTAATCAGATTTACATTGGTTCAAAATAAAAAATAATGTAGCATTCTCAGCTGTAATTGTCCTCAAACTTAAGTTCTTTTGAAGAATTTTTAAATTGTGTGGATTTAAGAATATCTTTTTATAAAGACAATGTCTGTTCCCTAAAAATTCCTGTAGATTAGCTGCTGTTAATTAATGAAAGTGTACTGTATTTTGATGTGCACATTAAAATATATTAAAATTGTGCATGTTTGCTTTTGTTTATGAGTATATATTATAAAATAAGCATGATGATTCAATACTTTTTGTAAGGGTAAATTTGAGAGAAACGTCATTTAGTACTTGAAGTAGATTTTTCATGAGTATGGTTTTGATAATATCACTATTTATTCATTGTTTAGAGAATTAGTGTGAATACTAGGAGTAATGTTATTCCATGTCCTATACAGCTAATTACTGGTCTCAAATCACTGACATTAAAATATTACCTAATGTGACTGTGTAGGATACAAAAATTATTTAAAACAAATAATGTATTCTTTCTAAAAATTGAATATGTTTTCTTAAGTATTAAATTATTAGTTATTAAATATTACTAGTAATTTTTTAAATTAGTATATTTTTAGAAGATATATATCTTTTAAATTTTGGAATGATTTCAAAGCAAAAGACTGATCAAAAACATCTTGCATTTTCTAACATAAAGATACAGACTTCTGTGCGATTTCAACTGAGTTACTTTAAAATATTTAATCAGTTGTATTAGATTTTGATATTTTATTTGGGGTTATCACTTGATTCCTACAAGTTTAAGGTTTTGGAAGTTATTTTTTACTGAGTATTCAGTATTTTTTGATCTTTTGATGTATACACTTAAACTCTGCTTAATCAGTGATTTAATATTATTTTTTAAATAAAGGGGAAGGTGCTGACTGCTAAGGGCTTTAGCTTCAAAGTCTGTTTGAATTAGCTGAAACTGTCATTGCACTTACATAAGTTATTCTTTTTTGTTGATTTATTCATACCTGATGTTTTGCATTGGATGATAATATTCCAGAAAATGTTACATTAGGAAGCATTTAGTAAGGGAATTTCAGTTTTATATTCAAACACTCTTTCATATTTATTTTCTCTGAAGTATTCAAATTTACTCAGAGGATTGTAAATTATTAATTTATTCAGAATCCTAAAGTAGTGGTAAAATTCTAGCAGCAGCCACTTCAGTCATCATCCTCAATTTTTAATTTAAATTATTAAATTGATAGTTATTTTCAGATTTCTTCTTTTTATTTTCCCCTTAGGTAATAAGAGATTACAGTGTACCAATATAGAAAAAGTAGTGATGAAGCTCATTCTAAATATAAGTTAATACTGTTTTTAGTTTTCTTTTCTTTTCTTATTAACTAATACTAGTTCTTTTTTTCCCCCAACTTTGTTGAGGTATGATGGTCAAAGAAAAGTTTATGTGTTTAGGTTTCACAACATAATGTTTTCTTTCATTTTCATCTGATTTATTGTTCAATAGTTCATGTGTTATTTATCCTAATACTTATAAAAGCAATCAGGTATGTAGAATATATTGTATAAAATCCCACTATTTTTTTGCAAGTGTATAAACTTAAGCACTTGTTTTTCACTCCTGCTTAACTCAAACCTCATTTACGTTGAACACCAGAACTTAAATGGATGGTGTTTCATAGGATGCTAGGTCAAATATCTCATTTTTTTCATCTTCCAGTAGAACTTTAATGGTATTATTAAACAAAAATTTCTGTCTTTTCCCTAGAGAGTCATCATATGTCAGTATTTTCCTTTTCCCATTCATTGCTCTCCATTACCTTTTATTAAATATCTCATTTTAAAAGTGTCTTTTTAAAATTTCATATTTTGAGGAAAGACCGAAAATGATCCACTAATTAAACAAATGAAAGGGAACTTAGATTTTTTTGAATACTCCACAACTTTTGATGAAATTGAAGATTAGTTTAGTCAAGGTAAGATTTAATAAATTTTGTCTGGCATGGCTTCAGAGGCCTGACAGGTAATTAATACACGCACACACATGTCCACAGGGATGGGGTGGTGAGGGGTCAGAGGTGGACAGGAGATTGAGGCTTGTTCTTTCTACACAATAAAAGCAGAAAATATAATGGCTGAATTCATACTGAGAAATCAAATAATGTTATAGTGGAACAATACCCTTCAACACATTTATATTCAAATAGATTTTTTAAGTTTTATGGTAAAATTATCACTATCCAATCACTAAATATGGGTCTGCAAAATTTTCCACATTAAAAAAACGTGCAAAATTAATTTACACAGCAGAATACTACGGTATTTTAATAATACCTTACATTTGTATTCTCAAAGTTGTAAAGTATTTTCACATAAATTATTTATTCTTTAGAATGACTATGTGAACAGGTGTTAATTTCTTTTTTGTGGAAAAGGAAACTGAAGTTCAGAGTGATGCCTTGCGAAGTCATACAGCTAGAAAATGTCAAGTTCATACTTCACCCCAGGTCTTCTACTCTAAATTCACATTTGTAAGACATATTCCTTCCCCTTAAGTGTTCCAAAGGATGCAGAACCTTTAGGGCCTTAGTCAACGGGCTTGGTCAAGGACTGAGCTACACTGTTGCCATGGGATCTTTCCAGGCTCTGCCATGCTAACCCTCCTATTACCTCCTCTGTTTTCTCTTACCAACCTTTCTCTGCGGATCCTATTTTTGTGTTGGGCCACTCCTTCAGATATTTTCTCAAGTCCTGATTCCTTCCTCCTTGAATACCAGTTTGTTCTTATTTTTCACCAGTTTGTTGACTGGTCCTTCCTCACTTCTGCTGTGCACCATCTGTGTCAGTTCCGACATATAGCTCTGCTACTGAGTCCTGCTTCAGAGGCCTAGACCTCCTGCTTATCCACTAGCAGATCAGATTTAAGGACCTTGGGTTCAGTAGATAATGCTGGTTCTAGATCATTTATTATAAGGTAGAAAGTGTTACGTTCTAAAGAGGGATATGCATAAAGTTCCAGGAAGTTTGGAGGTTTAGGATCATATCTAGCTGGTAAAATGAGTGAAGATTATGGTAGACATGGGATATGAACAAGACTGAAATATAAGGGAATTTAGAGTTTTTGTTAAATATTGGTGTATATGCTGGTACTACCAACTTGGTTAGCAACTGATATAGGACAAAGTGATGGAAAAACTGAAGGCAAAATTTTTGTTAAGAATAATGTCTTATGGGGATTAAACAAGATGGCTGCGTGAGAAGTGAGGCAGAAACCTCCTCCCAAAACCATGTATAACACGAAAATACAGCAAATACAACTAATCCTGAAAGAACCATCGGAAAGAAGAATGCAACAGACAGCTTACATCTGGGGAAAAGAGAAGACCTCATGGAAAGGGTAAAGAAACCTGTGATCCTGTGTGACACAAGCCCTCTCCCACCTACACTCACCAGCGGGAAGAAGAGAAATGGAGGGGGGAGTGAGTAGAAGCCCAGGACTCCTAAATACCCACCCCTGGAGATCTGCTCTGTGAGCAGGAACCCACATTACATGATTCTCCTGAGATTAGAGGGGTTGGAAAGCAAAGACAGGCAGAATACTTAGAAAGACTATATTCTACCTACTTGTGGAAAACAGGTCCCTACAGCTAGCTACACTGGGACAAAAGAAAGGCAGGCACTTTGAAAGACTTCCTAACAATGAGAGGGCTGCTAAAGAGATAAAGATTATACAGAGTTTGCTGCCAGGAGAAAAGACAGGTGCACAAAATCATCCTGGCACACTAGGCAGAGCAGATTGGGAACTTTCAGAAGCTCCATGCACTTCATTCCCCTGGCTGGCAATGCAGTGCCAAGGCCTACCCAGTGCAATAGGCAGCCTGTGGCTCCTTCTTCCCAGCCAGCATCAGTTCACAAACCTCCTGACCCCAACATCATCCCAGGCCAGCCAGAGGCAGACCCACCTACAGCACCAACAAGGGTGTAGCGTAGAGAATCCATCCTGCCCTCTTGACCCACTGGCCTTGGCATTGGAGGCAGGCACTGTGGCCAGGAAGATGGGAAAGTGCTCTTTTTTCCCAGAAGGCACTGGCCCTGTGCACCTCTGACCCCCGCCTTTGCTCCAGGGGCTGGACAGCTCTGGAGAGTAGAGCTTCTGGGCACTAGAGGCCAGTGCCTACACAAAGTTACTATTCAGTAGGATTCATTAGAAATATGAAATGGCAAAAAGCCTGGTACAAACCAAAATCCCTCAAATACCAGAAAGAAGGCTAAGTAAAACTGAATCACCAATCTTCCTGATAAAGATTTCAAAATAAAAATCATAAACATGCTCACAGAGCTACAGAAAAATTTTCAAGACCTCAGGGAGGTTTTCAACAAAGAGACAGAACTTTGAAAAATATAGCATCTAAATGAAACGTACAATGGAGGGATATAAAAAGCAGATAAGATGAGGTATAGCAGATGATAAATGAAATAGAAATTAGGGAACAGAAATGCAAAGAACCTGAGGTGGAGAGACAAAAAAGGATCTCTAGGAATGAAAGCATATTAAGAGAATTGTGTAACCAATCCAAAAGGAGAAATGTTCATATTACAGGGGTACCAGAAGGAGAGAAAGAAAAGTAAAAAAAGGAGAGAAAGTGTCTTTGAGGAAATATTTGCTGAAAACATCCCAATCTGGGTAAGGAAATGTTCTCTCAGGCCATGGAAGTGCACAGATCTGCCAACACACAAGGGACCCAAGGAAGACAACACCAAGACAAATAATAATAAAAATGGCAAAGATCAAGGACAAGGACAGAGTATTCAGAGCATCCAGAGAGAGAAAAACACTAGATGCAAAGGGAAACCCATCAGGCTGTCATCAGACTTGTCAGCTGAAACCTTACAGGCCAGAAGGGAGTGGCATGATACATTTAATGCAATGAAACAAAAGGGCATCAAAAGAAGAATACTGTACCTGACAAGATTTTCATTTAAATTTGATGGAAGTATTAAACTGTTTCCAAAAATGCAAAAGTTGAGGGAATTTACCTCCCAGAAACCAAACCATCTCTCTGGTGCATTTCGGAGGGACTGCTCTAGATGAGAGTGCTATAAAGACTAAATAGCTGTCACCACAGAAAATAAAATCACAGTAAAGAAAGTAGACCAATTAATTGCTAAGCAAATGGGAAATTAAATCAACTACCCTCAAAATCAGTGAAGGGATACACAAAGAGGATAGAATATGACACCTAGTATATAAAGAGAGGAGGAGGAAGAAAATGGAGAAAAAAATTCTTTAAATTGTGTTTGGAATAGCATGATAAGCAAGTTAAGTTAGACTGTTAGATGCTAAAGACGATGCCCTTGACCCTTTGGTAACCACAAATCTAAAGCCTGCAATGGCAAAGTACATATCTATCGATAATAACCCTAAATGTAAGGACTGAATGCACCAAACAAAAGACATAGAGTTACAGAAGGGATAAAAAAAACAAGACCCATACATATGTTGCCCACAAGAGTCTCACTTCAAACCCAAAGACCTACACAGATTAAAAATCAAGGGATGGAAAAAGATATTCCATGCAGCTAAATAGGGAGAAAAAAGCAGGAGTTGCAGTACTTGTATCAGATAAAAAAAGACTTCAAAACAAAGGAAGTCACAGGAGAAAACAAAAGAAGGACATTACCTAATGATGAAGGGGTCAGTCCAACAAGAGGATGTAACCATTGGAAATGTCCATGCACCAAACATAGAGCACCCAAAAATGTGAAAAAATGCTCACAGAATTGAAAGGGGAAATAGAAGGCAATGCATTCATTTTAGGGGACTTGAACTCACCACTCAATACAAGGACAGATCAACCAGACAGAAAATAAGTAAGGAGACAGAGGCACTGAACAACACGTTAGAACAGATGGACCTGAGACGTCTACAGAACATGCCACCAAAAAGCAACAGGATGCACATTCTTCTCAAGTGCCCATGGAACATTTTCAAGAATAGATCATATACTAGGCCACAAAAAGAGCCTTGGTAAATTAAAAAGGATTGAAATTGTACCAAACAGCTTTTCAGACCCCAAGGTATGAAATTAAAAATAAATCCTGCAAAGAAAACAAAAAATCGCACAAACACACGGAGGCTTCACAACATGCCCCTAAATAACCAATGAATCAATAACCAAATAAAAACAGAGATCAAGCAATATATGGAGGAAATGAAAACAGTAATTCAGAACCCCAAAATCTGTGGAATGCAGCAAAAGCCATGCTAAGAGGGAAGTATATTGCAATACAAGCCTACCTCAAGAGAGAAGAACAATCCCATATGAACAGTCCAATCTTGCAATTAATAAAACTAGAAAAAGAAGAACAAAGGAGACACAAATTCAGTACAAGGAGGGGCATAATAAAGATTAGAGCAGAAATAAATAAAATTGAGGAGAATAAAACAATACAAAGAATCAATGAAAGCAAGAGCTTGTTCTTTGAGAAAATAAATCAAATAGATAAACCCCAAGCCAGACTTATCAAGAAAAAAGAGTCTACACACATAAACAGAATCAAACATGAGAAAGGAAAAATCATGAAGGACACCACAGAAATAGAAAGAATTATCAGAGATTGCAATGCAAAATAACATGCTAAAAAACTGCATAATCTAGAAGAAATGGACAACTTCCTAGAAAAATATCACCTTCCAAGGCGGACCCAGAAAGAAACAAAATCTGAACAGACCAATTACCAGCAATGATACTGAATGGGTAATCAAAAAACTACCTAAGAAGAAAATCCCTGGACCAGATGGCTTCACTGCTGAATTTTAATCAAGCGTTTACTGAAGACATAATACCCATCCTCCTTAAAGTTTTCCAAAAAGTAGAAGAGGAGGGAATACTTCCAAACTAATTCTATGAGGCCAGCATCACTCCAATACCAAAACCAGGCAAAGACACCACAAAAAGGGAAAATTACAGATCAATATCCCTGATGAACCTAGATGCAAAACTACTCAACAAAATATTAGCAAGCCGATTTTAAAAATATATCAAAAACATCATCCACCATGACCAAGTAGGATTTATTCTGGGGATATAAGGATGGTACAATATTCGAAAATCCATCATCAGACACCACATCAACAAAAAGGACAAAAACCACATGATCATCTCCATAGATGCCTAAAAAGCATTTGACAAAATTCAACATCCATTCGTGATAAAAACTCTCAACAAAATGGGTATAGAGGGCAAGAACCTCAACATAATAAAGGCCATATATGACAACCCACAGCCAACATCATACTTAACAGCGAGAAGCTGAAAGCCTTTCTTTTAAGTTCAGTAACAGGACAAGGATGCCCCCTCTCTACACTTTTATTCAACCTAGTTCTGGAGGTCCTCTCTACAGCAATTAAACAACACAAAAATAAAGGGCATCCAGATTGGTAAGGAAGAAGTTAAACTGTCACTGTTTGCAGATGACCTGATACTGTACCTAAAAAACCCTAAGGAATCTACAGCAGAACTACTAGATCTAATATCTGAATTCAGCAAAGTTGCAAGATAGAAAATTAATACACAGAAATCTGTTGCATTCCTGTACACTAACCATGAACTAGCAGTAAGAGATATCAAAAAACAATTCCATTCACAATTGCATCAAAAAGAATAAAATACCTAGGAAAAATCCTAACCGAAGAAGTGAAAAACCTGTACTCTGAAAACTACAAGACTCTTATGAGAGAAATTAAAGAAGATATCAATAAATGGAAACACATCCTGTGCTCATGGATAGGAAGAATTAATATTGTCAAAATGGCCATCCTGCCTAAAGCAATCTACAGATTCAATGCAATCCCTATCAAAATACCAACAGCATTCTTCAACGAACTATAGCAAATAGTTCTAAAGATCATATGCAACCACAAAAGACCCTGAATAGCCAAGCAATCCTGAGAAGGAAGACTAAAGCTGGGGAGATTAAACTCCCTGACTTCAAGCTCTACCCCAAAGCCACAGTAATCAAGACAACTTGGTACTGGCACAAGAACAGACACACAGACCAATGAAATAGAGTATACAGTCTAGATATAAACCCAACCATATATGGTCATTTAATATATGATAAAGGAGCAATGGACATAGAATGGGGAAATAACAACCTCTTCAACAAATGGTGTTGGCAAAACTGAACAGCTACATGCAAGAGAATGAAACTGTATTATTGTTTAACCCCATACACAAAGGTTAATTCGAAATGGATCAATGATTTGAATGTAAGCCGTGAAGCCATAAAACTCTTGGAAGACGACATAGGCAAACATCTCCTGAATATAAATATGAGCAACTTTTTCTTGAACCCATCTCTTCGAGAAAGGGAAACAAAAGCAAAAATGAACTCATGGGACTGCATTAAACTAAAAAGTTTCTGTAAGGCAAGAGTGATCATCAACAGAACAAAAGGCATCATGCAGTATGGGAGAATATATTTTTGAACAGCATACCTGACAAGGGATTAACATCCAAAATATATAAGGAACTCACACATCTCAACACCCAAAAACAAATAACCCTATGAAAAAATGGGCAGAGGATATGAACATGCAATTCTCCAAAGAAGAAGTTCAGAGGGCCAACAGGCACTTGAAAAGATTCTCCACATCACTAATCATCAGTGAAATGCAAATTAAAACCACAATGAATTATCACCTCACACCAGTTAGGATCGCCACCATCCAAATGACAAACAACAACAAATGTTGTTGAGGATGTGGAGAAAGGGGGACCCTCCTACACTGCAGGTGGGAATGTAAGCTAGTTCAATCATTGTGGAAAGCAATATGGAGGTTCCTCAAAAAACTGAAAATAGAAATACCATTTGATCCGGGAATCCCACTCCTAAGTATTTACCCAAAGAATACAAGTTCTCAGATTCAAAAAGTCATATGCGCCCCTATGTTTATTGCAGCACTATTTACAATAGCCAAGAAATGGAAGCAACTTAAGTATCCATTCAGTAGATGAATGGATAAAGAAGAGGTGGTACATATACACAGTGGAATACTATTTGGCCATAAGAAACAAAGAAATCCTACCATTTGCCAGAACACGAATGGAGCTGGAGGATATTATGCTCAGTGAAATAAGTCAGGTGGAGAAAGACAAGTGCCAAATGATTTTCCCTCATTTGTGGAGTATAACAAAGAAGCAAAACTGAAAGAACAAAACAGCAGCAGACTCAGACCTCCAAGAAAGGACTAGCAGTTACCAAAGGGGAGGGATGTGGAGGGCAGGTCAGGAGGGACACAGAAGGGGATTGAGGGGGATATGTTTAGTACATTGTGTGTGGGGTCACAGGTAAGGCAGTGTAGCACAGAGAAGGCGAATAGCGTATCTGTGGCATCTTACTACACTGATGGACAGTGACTGCAATGGGGTATGAGTGAGGACTTGATGAATGGGTGAATGTAGTAACCACATTGTTTTCTCATGTGAAATATTCATAAGAGTGTATATCAATAATACCTTAATGAAAATAAATTAATATGGAACAACAAAAGACTCCGAATTGCCAAGCAATCCTGAGAAAGAAGAATAACGATGGGGAAGTTACGCTCCCTGAGTTCAAGCTCTACTACAAAGCCACAGTAATCAAGACAATTTGGTACTGGCACAAGAACAGACCCATAGATCAATGGGACAGGATATACAGTGCAGATATATACCCAATCATATATGATCAATTAATATATGATAAATGAGCCGTGTATATAGAATGGGGACATGATAGCCTCTTAAAGAACTGGTGTTGGCAAAACTGGACAGCTACATGTAAGAGAATGAAACTGGATTATTGTCTCACCTCATGCACAAAAATAAACTTGAAATGGATCAAAGGCCTGAATGTAAGTCATGAAACCATTAAACTCTTTGAAGAAAGCATAGGCAAAAATCTCTTGAATATAAATGTGAGCAACTTTTTCATGATCATATCTTCTTCGGCAAGGGAAACAAAAGAAAAATGAGCAAATGGAACTACATCAAGCTAAAAAGCTTCTGTTCAGCAAAGGACACATCAGTAGAACAAAAAGGCATCCTATAGTGTAGAGGATATATTTGTAAACAATGTATCCGTAAGGGGTTAACTTCCAAAATATATAAAGAACTCACATGCCTCAACACCCAAAAAGCAAATAAACTGATTAAAAATGGGCAGAGGATCTAAATAGACAATTCTCCAAAGAAGAAATTCAGATGGCCAACAGGCACATGAAAAGTTGCTCCATATCGCTAATTATCAGGGAAATGCAAATTAAAATCACACCGGATGGCCACCATCCAAAAGAAAAGGAACAACAAATGCTGGTGAGCAGGTGGAGAACTGAGAAGCATCCTACGTTATTGGTGTGAATGTAAATTAGTTCAATGGTTGTGGAAAGCAATATGGAGGTGCATCAGAAAACTAAAAATAGAAATACCATTTGGCCCAGGAATTCCACTCCTAGGAATTTATGTGAAGAAAAAAGATCCCAGATTCTTAAAAACATATGCACCCCTGTTAATCACAGCACTATTCACTGTAGCCAAGATTTGGACGCAACCTAAGTTTCCATTAGTAGATGAATGGATAAAGAATATGTGGTACATAATACACGATGGATATTTTTGAGACATAAAAAGACAAGAAATCCTACCATTTGCAATAACGTGTATATATTTAGATGGTATTATGCTCAGTGAAATAAGCCAAGCAGAGAAAGACAAGCACCAAATGATTTCACTTTTTTATGGACCATAACAATGAAGCCAAACTGAAGACATGAAGCAGCAGCAGACTCACAGACTCCAAGAAGGGTCTAGTGGTTACCAAGGGGAAGGAGGTGGGATGGGTGAGGGGAGAGGGATAGAGAAGTGGATTAAGCGATATTATAATTAGCATACATAGTGTCGTTGGGTCACGGGGAAGGCAGTGCACCACAGAGAGAACAAGTAGTAAATCTCGCATCTTACTATGCTGATGGACAGTGACTGCAATTGGTTTTGTGTGGAGGGGGACTTAATAATATGGGTGAATTTAATAACCACAATGTTGGTCATGTTAAATCTTTGTAATATTGTATATCAATGATACCTTAAAGAAAGGAATATCTTATTAAAATTACTCAGTTAATTTCTTCGTTCAAGTAATTTCAACGTGGACATGAAACTCCATAGATTCGTAGGCTTTCAACACTTTTTTGCTATAACATTCTTAGTGTATTTCTCATGTAGTAATTGTTGAAACCAGTGGTTGGAGGAAAGATATGTCATTTGGTAAATTATTAACATTAGAGGATAAGTTTTAAAACGTTATCTTTAGATAAAAAAACATCTTTGCATATGGTTGGGTGAGACTTTCTGCTTTTTACTGTAGTTTTAAGAAGTCTTAATTTGTATCACAAATGGATTTCATGGTTTTATGCAAAGATTTAGAAATGAAACTTTAGTTAAGACAGAGTAAGCAATCCCTCTCTTTGACATTTTCATTTGAGGAGCTCTAACTTATTTGGGATATAATTTACAATCTTATCAAGAGATGATGCAAATATGAAAAACTGACCCCTGTATTTGTTTTTCATGGAACACAAATCCATCTTAAATGTGTGCAGGCAAGTTAAAGTAGCTTTACTTGCTCAAAGAGTGAATTTTTTGTGAGTTCAGAGTATGGGAGATTATTTTGATGTTAATTTCACCCTGCAGTAAGGCTGTATAAAGGTCTTGTTGAGTAAAATCCCAAAATTGCTCTTATGTAGTCTGACCTTATTCTTGAACACTGGTAAAATTCTGGTATATATGGTTTACTAAGTTTTTGTTTTCAGATTTAAAAATTATGAATTCTGCAAATATGTTTAATCACAACTTCTGTTCTTCTTGTTACCCCATAACTAGTGGAGAGTTTGTTTCCCAAATTTTATAAGTCAGTGTGCATAAATTAATAGAAAAATGTGGAGTTTGCCTCCTGACACAATTATTTATGGTAGACATGGTTTAGGTGCGAGCTTTTTCACCTCATTGATTCTGTTCCTCATGATCCTCAACCAAGAAAATCATTATATAAGACCTCAATTTTACAGTGTATATTTGAGTCTTCATAGATTGTAATCTCGACCATTACTATTTCTGCTTTTTCAACACTACCATCATCAAATTAGTGATGGTGGTGGTGGTGGTGGTGATGAGACCAGAAGCAAGATGAAAGTTAATTTTCAACTTTTTTTTTTTTTTTTAAGATTTCCACTGTCTCTCAATCTGTTAAGAGATTATGTTAGGACAGAATGGGATTTATTTCCAAAGACTGATATAGCTCATCTGTTTGGTTAATTTCAGGGAATTTTAGCTTTAATATTTGGGATCAGAGTTGTGGCTTTGACAATTCTTTAGTCTTTCTGAAGGTCCTTTGCTTTGTGGCCCAGGAAGCCAGGACTCCCTGCATTCATCATTCATGACTTGCATATTCTGGGACCTAAGTACCACATATAATAATTTCTGATGTCAGGGCATAGGCACAAGGCATCCAGCTCCTTTTTTCTTCAGTGTGAGTAGAACTCTATTCTCTGTCCCTCAGTTTTAAATGAGGTGCTCCAATTAGACCTAGATTCATGAAGTGTGCCCTCTTTGGTAAGAAGTAAATTAGGAATCCTAAGAACTGACCTGTTTCTTTACACTTCCTGGGGCTACCTATATTTGGAAGCAGAATTGTGCTCCACCCCACCCCTAACATTTTACCTTATTGTGAAAATGGGGATAATGATACCTGTGTTGATTATCTAACATGCCTTGATTAATAAAAGGTTCAAATGGTATTATCTAATGCTATATATCTTATGAATTAAAGTATTTTATATATATTACTTTATTATTATTACTATTATTACAAAAATTTTAACCCTTTAAAATTCCTAGCATGACTGCCACTTTATTCCCCGCCCTGCCCTGCCCTGCCTGGAGTGGGGAGGAGTGGCATGGGGAAAGTTCCTGCCACTCAGTGGTATGAGCTGCAGATCTTTCCTCCTTAGAGTTGTTCCCAGACCTCAGTTGAGGAGCTCTCTCCCATTTTTCCGCGGCTGATTTCTCATGGGCGTGTAGAGGAACCAGGGGAAGCTGACCCTGCTCAGAGAGGATACCCATACCTGTTACATTCACCTTTTGGATAAATGGATCAGAACCATTTCCTCACTTTCATTATTCAGTTACAGAGGAACTGAGATTTTTTTCCCTCATAGTAATTCAGAAAGTCATTTGGCTACTTGAGATTTTTTTCACTGACAATTATTTAACCAGTGATAACTATATTGATAGGACTAAAATCCTGAGTGGTCTGGAAATGCAACCCAGTTAATTTTACCTTAAGTAAATTTTAACAGTGGTACAACTTAAGATGTAAAGCTAAGTGAGCACTCAGCTGAGTAATCCATCTGAGAAGTGATGGTCACAGTGGAGTGGAGCAGAGGATGGATCATAGGATGCAGGACCAGTAGGACTGGTAACCAGTTGGCTATGGAGGATAAGGGCGCGGAAGACGCTCCCTCGTTTTTCCTTGGATGTTTGCATGGCAGTGATGTCATTAGCTTGAGTAGGGCCTATAGAAGGAAATGAACATTGGAGCTAGGTTGGGCTATTTAATCAGTCTAGTTTTGGGTATATTCATTTTATGGTACCTATTGAACATCTGAATTGCTAGAGAAATTTGTGAATTGTAGACTTATAGGTAGAAGTAGAAGTTGAACTTACGTGAAGTAGTGTGTGTAGAGTAAGAGGGAGGGGGGACTAGGAAGAACTTCCTTATCCTTTCTTACAGAGAATGCCACCTTTTCGGGTTCAGTAGAGGAAGAGGAGTTTGTAAAAGTAACTGAGAAGGAAATGGGGGAGAACCAGGGAAGAGTGGTACCAATATTTCCGGGGAGGAGTGAGAAAGAGTTAAAAAGGCATGTTAATATTTTCTGTGGAGTGGTAGTTTTATGTGGACACCTGATGTTTCTACTGTAGTTATAATCTCTAATTTTAGTTGTAATATCTCAAGTTTATAAGTATTAAATTTACTACTTGGAATTTAATCTCAGAAACCATATGTATATACATGTATGTAAGCATACCTGTCCATACACTGCAAATGTATGCTATTATGGTAATCGCTCTCATATGTAACAGGCCAGAAAGGTGATATTATCCCCATGGGACAGATAGTAAGACTAAGGTGATTTTCCCTAGGACACATAGGGCCAGTACAGAGCTTGGATTCAAATCCAGGACTTGCTGGCTCCTGCTAGACAGTGGTGCCTCCTATACGTGTGTTGAAAGCACAACACACCCATAAGTTAATTTAATAATGTTTCTTATTTCCAAACTCTATTATAAATATAGATCTAACTTTATAGTTTTAAAATGTGTCCTTCCAGAGAAGGAGTTATCCTTTTATTTTACTATTGTTCAAATTTCAATAATATGCTTTCTTGATGTGATGATTTTCAGCTTTTTAATACCATGCACATAGTTGATGTTTAATACTTCTCATTATTTTTTAGTTTTTAACTTTTTGATTATGATCTTAGGGTTTTCCTTATCCTGTGTGTACTACTGTCAATATTTGTTTAGTATTAAAGATATTTTTGCAGCTAACTGAATATTAGAGTTTAGTCTTACTAATAGGTCTCAGGCTAAATTTTGAAAACAGTGCATTGTATAAACATAGTAAAAGGTATTGATTGTTACTTGGCCAATTCTGTTTCCTACTGAAGTTATCTGCAATTTCTAGGAGTGTTTTTGGAAGGTAAATATAACTTGTTAGATATGTTATTCTTCAGTTCTAGTTAAAGCCAATACCAAAGACTTTTGTCATATATTGTTTGAATAGGTTTAGAAGATGCCTCAGGGTTTTCATAGGAATAGAAAGGTGTGTGCATGTGTGTGTGTGTGTGTGTGTGTGTGTGTGTGTATGTGTATTAAAAAAAGAATTTTGTACTATTCTTTCAATTATAAAACCTCCAAGGAGAACTGGACTGGGAGTGGTACAAAGAACTAGGAAGTAGCAAATCTTGAATTCTATTTTTAAGCTTTTCCTATAAATACTATGATAACTTGGCAAGGTACTTCCTTTCTCTTGGCCTATTTCCTCACCTGCAGGATGATGGAATATAAAAAGGTAAAAAGTTTCCTTCTAACATTATTGTTCTTTAATTATGGTGGAGGCTAGGAAAATAGGCAGATTGCAACATTATTTGTGTGCCGGCTGTGATTTTCAGTGTGAAACAGGTTAATAAAACTGCAACTTCTATGCTTCTGATTTAATTAGGTACTTTAAGGTAACTGATCTTGAAAGGAGATATTTTTCAAAGCTCGTTGATTTTGTTAACATTTATATAAAGAAATTGCAATGCTCCCCATCTTGCAACTTGAGTTAATATTTTTCTGCAAAAGGAATTTAGGGATTTTAAAAATACTTTTAGGTTTTAAGACACTTTAAATAGTATATGCTTGATCCAAGCAGTCTCTTACGTGTAATCGAACTGAAATAAAATAAAAATGATGAATATATCTTTCATTGTATTATTCTTTACTAAAAATGACTCATGTTCTCAGTGTTATCAGTGGAACCAATGGAACCAGGTTACTGGAAAAACTAGAAATTTGGGAGACTTGTCTCACAGCAGGAGATAACACTATTACTTAACCTGGTAGAATTTGTGTGAAAATTAATTGAGATAATCAGTGTAAAGTGATTATTAAATAGTGCTTGGCACATAATAGATGCTGAGCTATTGTTAGCTGTTAATGGGATAAAGACATTTTAAAAGATGGTTATAGACTATACACTGACTTAGAGACAGAGGTGAAGCACGGTGAAGTATTTGGATTTTTCTGTTTGTTACAGAGAGATCAGATTGAAACTTAAATTTGTGTGTAGAGTGTTAAGATTCAGCTCTCCCGCCCACCTCCTATGTCCTCTACCATGCCCTACAGAGTGGAAGAACATTTATTTTGTTCATCTTAGAGCTCTCATATGCCTTACAATAGCTTCCCAAAGTAACAACTACTGCTACCACCACCACTACCATATACCACCAACATAGAAGAAGAATACTGATGGATCTTAAGTTAAACCAAAAAATAGTTGATTTCTAAGTTAATTGCTCAGAGAAACAAAATCTTGTTTAGTTTTGATTATTTTAATTTAGATAATAAAGGACAATAAGCTTGTGCCATATGGCTAAATTTTTCCTGCTGGTTTTAAGAATTAATTTCAGTCGTATGTCAAGAACTGTTTGTTATCTGACATTCTAAAAAATGTCTTTTGATTCAGAAATATTTTTGAGTATTTGTGGTAAAATAATTTAATTCATCTTGTCCTTTATACCAAAAAAAAGATGTGATATGAAAGCAAAATTCAGGATTTTTTTCCTGAATAATTAAAATATTTTAATAAAATTTTTTCTTCTAAATGATGTGAGCAGAATTTTGTTGAAAGTTAAGACAGGTAGATTATTATGGTTTAGCTAGAAGAAATGAAAATAGCCAGAGAAAGTCCTCCTAAATACTTTTATTTCAATTATTTTTTTCTTTATGTTGAATCAAAAGATGAAGTCACAATTCAGTCTAAGGAGGATTTAAGAGAAAATATTAGGTAAAAAGAGAAATTCACCTAACAGTGATTTATATGGATGTTATTGTCCATATAACTTAGGGTAGGGTATTGAAAATAATAGTAATATTGCTTATGAGGTGACCATGATAGTAAGAGCTTTTGCAAGTTGTCAAAGCTGAACCATAAAGCCAAGGAAAAGTAGGTCTTTGACAGGAGATGAGAAAAACATTCCTGTGTTAAGATTGAGCATAAGGACAGTTCAGATTCTAGTAGAAATTATTTGGATCTATATTTCAGTTTACTGTAAAGAGAGCATGAAGTAATTTGTACTTAAGAACTTGATGAATTATAAAGATAGGAAACATTTCCCTATGAATTAGCTAGAAATTGTATCTCAATTTTTTTCTGTAGGAATTGTGTGCATTTTACCTTTTCTTCAATTTATTTAGATCAGCTGTTCCATGTATTAGACTTGCACATGCGGCTCTATAGTATTGATTCTGAATATAATCCCTGGAGAAAGCTTACACAGTTCCTAGAAGACATGAATTCACAGTAAGTATTATTGAAAAATTTAAGTAAATTAAACTGTTTTTGAAAAATAAGTATAAAAATAGATCGAAATTCTTCATAAAAGTATGAATTTTCCTTGTAAACACAGAAATATTTAATAAAAGTTGAAAGCTATTATACCTTTTGTAAAAATTGCTTAAAAATTCCTATCAAGTGAGAAAATCTTTAAAGAATCCCAGTGGTTTTTATCCAGAGAAAACATTCAAATGAAGGCACATAATGGCTTGTTGGCTCTCTTTTTATGTCAGAATTAAGCAGCGGGTTCAGGTAGCCATGGTCTAATCCCTCTACTGTAAAGTTCCGCATCAGCCTTTCACCTAGTGAGTTTTGCAAGCCCTAATGATTCTTGTCTAAATGCAGTATTTCATTAGGAGCAACAAAATAAACAACAAAAAGGCTTCTTTCTGAATTATTAGCTAAAACGTTTTTATAAAGAAGAGTTGTCCATAACAACTATTTGGTTACCCTGAAATATATTGGCTTAATTATTCCCAATTTATGAATTTTCAAAGAAATAAGTTGATGCCCTGTTAGTCGTCTATATGTCTTCTTTCGAAATATGCCTATTTGGATCCTCCTCCCATTTTTAAATTGGATTTTTTTTTGCTGTTGAGTTATATTAGTTCTTTATATATTTTGAATCTTAAACCCATATCAGACATATTTTAATATTTCCATGGCTTCAGTTTTTACATTTAGATCTCTAATCATTTGGAATTTATCATAATGTGTCATATAAGGAGTGGATACAATTTAGTTTTTTTCCATATAGCTAGCTATCAAATGTCCTACTACTTTGCCTTTTCTACAATAGTAAATTAAAACAGAACTAAAAGAAAAGAAAGGTGAGAAAGTACTTTGTACATTGATATAGAAAGATCAACACCAATACAATGTTAAGAGAAAAATCTGGGAGCAGAAAATGTGTACTTTATGCCACTACTTGTATAATCAAGGGAGGATGAAAAAATAAATTGGTATAAACACGGAGAAGACAAGTAATGACTCTATAGCATCTTCCTATGCTGATAGTGACTGCAATGGGGGAGTGAGGACTTGATAATATGGGTGACTATTGACACCACAATGTTGTTCATGTGAGGCCTTCAAAAGATTGTATATCAATTATAAATTTAATGAAAAAATGAAACAAAATTATATTTACTTGTTAAGCTAGAACAAACCAAACCCACACATATCTGAATATATCATAGATGACACTGAGGAGCTGTGGTGAAAGCATAGTCTTTATAATGAATGGTGATGAGTTAATTGGATATTTATATGAGAAATAATTAATACTGACTCCTACCTTATACAGAATATATTCAGATCTTGTCAGTTGTTTCTGTAATGTCCTAAGAAATGCAAAGTCAATGGAAAGAAAATTCAAGATTGAGCTTACATTTATTTACTATGTTTTATTTCCTTTGTTCCTGACTTTATCTTCTCTTTCAGACATCGACACTTTTTTTTTGAAGAGCTCAGCTGTGAATTTATTTTTGTGTGATATTTTCTTATGGTTACATTCAGATTATAAACTTTTGGCAGAAATACTATGGAAGTAATGTTGCATTCTTTTTAGTGTATCATATCAATAGGCCCATGTTACTGATTTGTCTTGTTATTGATGAAATAACTCCCTTCATTTGTCTAACATGGTATCTGCCAGGATTTTCCACTGTAAAGTTATTTTTTCCTTTGTAGTTAGAATCTTGTGGGGAGCTACTTTGAGGCTATTTGTATACCTTCTTACTTCTCAAAAAAAAAGCCAAAATAAAATTTCACGTGTGTTTTTTCTTTATACACAAAATTGGCAAGCTATGAGTATTTTGCATGTTATGGCTAAGGAAAGTCACTTTTCTTCATATTAGTGATTTTCTTTTCTCTGTAGACTATAAACTCAAGGATAGGGATGGTTTGCAAATAACATATGAGAATGCCTAACTCTGAGTCTAAAGATAATCAGCAAACAAAAGGTTTATTAAGTGTAGTATCGGTGAATTAAAGTTTAAAGAACAGCATAGGTCCTGTGCTCTCCATGATACTGATGGCTGGGTTGTATTCTTCTCAAGTCCTGAGATGTAGTACTCAATGGGGTAGTAGTAAAGCTGTGAACACGTACCCAGTCCTTACTTCATGCTAAGCATTTTTCACCATAACTGTATGCCCCAGGTACCATTATATTCCAAGTTTTACATAAGAGGAACCTGAGGTTTAGAACATTAGTTCACATGTTCTTTGGGGGCACAAAGCTGTTAAGAAAGAGCTGGCATTTGTATCAAATCTTTCTCATTCCAGAACTAATTTCTTAATTTTTACTGGGTGCTTCCTTTCCTAGAATGAAGAAATCAGGAATTTCAAGAAAGTTTGGTTGATTTTTGAGCATAACTCCCCCCCGCATTTGTTCTCATTTTATAGTTCATTAGTTCTCTACCTTGTAATATAATTTATTGTAATATGTCATCTGTGTTTCACATCTGAATCTTAGATTCTTAAAAAATTAAAGTATCTTTTTCAATTTTCTCACTTAATACTTTTCCAACATAAAATTCTATGTCTGATAATACAAGTTTATCATATATTCTTTTTCCAGTAATCCTCAAGAAAATTATTTCCTTATTTCCTTTTAATTTAACTGTATGGATAATCACTTTTAAAATGTAATGGTAAAATTAGGCCTATTTACACTAATCTGTCCATTTCCTCTTATCATCCATAGAGTTTACTAGTTTACAGTTTTTAGAGTCTGGGTTTTAAGATTACCTAAAGATTTAAGAGAAGGAAACAATTTTATATTTTAAAATATTAAACATTTTAAAGGATAGTATCACAATGATGGCACTAAATCCCACTGTCAAAATCTTTGGTTCTTTTCTCTACAGTGGGGTATATCCTTTCATTCATTTATTCTGATTATGTGCCTACCATGTGCCAGGAAAGATCCATTTCTGTGTCCTCAGAATGGTTGTTTTTATCTTAGTAGCCAGTAAGCTCTAGGTTACTGTTTTTGTAAATTTTTCTCTGATAATAAAAATTGTATTTATTGTAAAGTGTTTAGAATATACAAAAATATTGAAGAAAAAAGTGAAATACTCTATAATATTATAACCTACATGTTACATATAATTTATTATAATTTAATAAACAAATGAACCATAAAAGTGAGAGCAAATATGAGGGAAAAACAATCAACTATATTTTCCAGAATTCTGCTAATATTGTTAACATTTTCATAAATTTCTGTCCAGTCCCTGTTTTTTTTGTGTGTATATTGTGGATTTTAAAATACTATTTGAATCATACTATATGTTTTAGAATCTGCTTTTTAAAATTCACACATATCAACCAAATTCTTACATCATTAAAAATTCTTTAATGTCCTTGTTAATTGACTTAAATTGCTTCTCCTTTTCCAGCATAATATCAGATGATGTGTTAAGCAGTTCTTAACATTCAGATGTGACCCCAGAACTTACAGAATAACATGAAAGCATATAAATGCTTTATATTTTCAGTAATTAATTTTATAAATAGTCACTGAGTGTCAAGAGCTGTGTTACATAGTGCTACAATACTTTCCAGAAATATGGTATACATAAACTTTCACAGGCAGTGTAGGAATGTCTCCATTTGTCAATCTGCATATTACCAGCTAAAAAAATTTTTTAGAGGCTAATTAGGTTGGTAAAATGGGATCACAAAATAAATTTATTTAATTTCTGGTGAGGTTAACTTTATGCAAATATTTCATGTTTATTAGCTATTTGTATATACTTTGTGAATGATCTATTCAGAAAATATATCCATTTTCCTGTTGGCATTTTATTTTAAAAAATTATTTGATTGATTCTTTGTACCTTAAAAATATTAAACTATCATAGGTGTTGAGATTTTTTTCCCAAAAATGTTTTGCTTTTTAATTTTATAGTTATTTTTCTTGACATATTAAAGTTTTAAATTTTCATGTAGCCAAACCAATCAGACCTTGTATTTCTTGTTTTTCCTGATTATTTTGATACTTAAGATGCCTATCTATCCCTTCCAAGATAATGATGTTTACCTTCATAACCAGTTTTATAATGTTTCCCATCTTAGGACTTGTAATCTCTACCTATATGTTCTTTGTAGAATTTTCTTATGGGATGATTTTTTTTAATGCATAATCTACTCAAAGTTAGTTTTCATCAGTACTAATGGGTGAAGATTTAATATTTATTTAAAAATATCTAGCTAATTTTTTAGCAATTTTATATCTTACTTTTTTATATACTAAGTGTGTGTTTATTGTAGTTCTTATTAGAGACTTTTCCCTTTGTTCTATTGACCTACAAGCCTATTTCTGTGACAAAACCATGCTGTTTACTTACTGAGGAAATATGTGTATACCTCTAGTTGGGCTAGGTTCCTCTTATTCTTTCCTTCATCTCCCAGTTTTTCTTTGCTATTCTCACTTATTTTTCCAGGTGATCTTTAGAACCATTTTCTAAATACTTGTGATTTTAATTGAAAGTATTTTAAACTGACAAATTAATCTGGGAAAATTAGTTACCTTTATAGTAGACAGTCTCCTCAAACTTTTCCCATTCTTTCATTTTTGGTGTCATTGTAGTTTGAAACACTTGTTAATTATACATTCTTAATTGTATTTAATATAAAAGTTGCTAAATTTTTAACAAGGAGTGTATGAATAATCATAATAGGATATCATTTTTGTATAGGTTTCCACGCATATGGGGATTTAGAATGATTTTAAATGAAATTTGAAGGACACTGCAATAATAATAAAAAGCAAATAATCCACCTCCAATTTTGAGAAAGATTGATTCTATTATAAAAAACTGTTGACATAATAAGAAATGAAAATGTAGAATTGTTAGTCCTTTAAGCTTTTCAGTTTCTTATAATATCCCTGTTTTAAGAAATTATATTTAATTTACTTGTTTGGGGATGCTTTTCTGTATCTGAAAGCTCTGTAATTTGTTGGTCTTTAGGTTATGATGCAAGAAGTTCTCAAGCCTCTTTGATTTTTGTGCAGTAAAGTGGATCCTTGTGTCAGGGTGAGATTGGCCTGGTTTAAATGGATCCATACAGTTCCTTATAAATCTGAGTCTTAATCAGCTGTTAAATTTATAATGTAGGATTTGATAATCCAAAATCATTTTTATTCTAAGTAGTTTTTAAAGGACCTGTTTATTATTACCATTTTCTTTTTTATCCATAGTACAGCAAGGGTTTTTCAATTTTACTTTCCTCTTACTCTTTTCGCCCCTTTGTTCGGGTCTGGTTTCACCCTTTCTGCATATTTCCTTTTGAGTCATTTAGTTAATTTCGTTAAAGGGACTGTGATAAAACCACTGAAATACAAAAATGTGTAGAACTTATAGGCCCTGATATCAATAAGGCTGTAATTTATTATGATGTGTCTTCCCTTGGTTTATTTTGTCAGTCTCATTAGCTCTAGTGTAGCTAAGCTAGTCTAGTTTTTGTTTCTTTTGCCACCTGTTTGTTCTTTTGTCCATCCATCCATCCATCCATTTTTCATTTATTTGTTTATTCAGCTAGTTTTTATTAATTGTTTTAATCTGGGCATCTAGGAAATAACAGCAAACAATATACAGTTCCTATGGGGGCTTTTTTTTCAGGGTACTAACAGTATAAAAGATGAATTGGAGGGACATAAAATTAGGGGAGATTGAATACTTAAACAGCCATAAGGATGCAGAGTCATTAGGACTTACTGCCAATTAAATATGGGGCGAGTGAAAGGAGATGGGTTTGGGATGTCCCAATTTCTAGCTTATTTATTCATTATACTTTTATTACATTTCAGGCATATGCTGAATACTAAAATATGTAATAAATAAGCCACATCAAGACTAAGACTATAGCAGGGAGAGGATATTGATTATGACTAGGATGGGATTGCATGTGTGGATAAAGTGGAATCATGATGAGCTCAGTTTCAGGCATGTTGAGGTTAAGCTGTCTGTCAAATGTACAAGCAGATATTCAGATAGAGTGTTCAAGAGAGTCATGGCTAGAGATACAGACTTGGGATACAGCTGGTGACTGAATTCATGGGCTATGGGTTCTTTCAAAAATAGTCCTTCACACTAAACTAGAGTGAGAATTGGAGCCTTGGGCAACAGCACTATTTCTACTGGTCAGAGGAGAAGAGGAGAAGAACCTATTAAGAAGATTAAAGTGGAGTAAACATAAAGGTAGAAGGGAAGCTGAGAGAGAGTTTCACAAAGCCAAGAGAATTTTCCAGACAAGAGTGTTCAGCTATATCCAAAGTTGAGGATCAGTCAGATAAGGATTGAAAAATGTTCACTAAATTTTTAATTATAGGATCGTTGTTGACCATGTGGAAACCCATTTCTGTGGGGATCTGAATAACAGCTGAAGAAGTGGTGCCCCTCCATTCAGATTCTTTTTTAAAAAAGAACTTTTGGGCTTGTAAAGAAGAGATGCTAGAGAGACTCGAAAGGCAAGAAAGAGTAGGATCCATGAGCATTAATGGAAGGTTGGCTTCAGAGAGGAAGACAAGTAAATTAAGTGCATATCTGTAGAGAAGAGAGGTATTCAGAGAGCTGTCTTCCTCCCTCTGGCAGTTATGAACTTCATAGCAAGAGGTTTTAGTTTATTCGCCAGTGTATTCAGTGCCTGACATATAGTAAGTAATTTGTAAGTATTTGTTGAATGATGGACCTAATAAAAAGAGCAATTTTTGTTCATCCCAAGTCTAGTCAGAAGTGTAGCTTTAGAATTTAGCTAAATCTGGAAGCTTAAGATTTATTTTTGTTCTCTGATATTAAAAATTAAACCTATGATCAAAAACTTTAACCTTCTAAAGAAGTTTAAAAAATTTGAGAACAAAGTATGCTGCATTACATTATATCCTTTGTTTTCCATAGTACGACATTCCTAAGGTTTAATCCTTTGTCTTTTATAATGTATTTTAAGTTCTGCCTTGGTTATTATTATCTTTTTTGAAACTTTGAAGATAAATGTTATAGATTTTATTTGAACTTTATGTTAATTATAAAGTTGAAACAACTTTTAAACAACATATTAACGAAGACTTTTCAGTGTAACTTCTTTGTGAATTGTACTTGTTCTTTTCTTATAATGTGAAATTTACTCCTTAGTGTGAAGTTTATGATAGCAAGCATCTTATGTGCCACCCCATTTGTGGTGAAACTAATTTTAAGTTCCATTTAATGCTTCATTTGATTTCTGTAATATAAGAGATTAGAAAGACTCAAGTCAAGGTAAAATATTCCAGTTGTTTACTTTAGTAAGACCTAATAAATTTTCTATGCAGTTTTTTTATTTTAGGGAGAATCAAAGAAATAAATGGGTCCAAAAGATTATATTTTGAGGCAAAAAATGCAGACCCTAACTTTTTCTTTTGAGAGTTTTCAGTTGCTCATGAAAGTTTCATTTCAGATCCATAGGCATGTATGTGAAATATAAAATGAAATTAGAAAATATGTACAATACTATCTAAAGTGGTTTTGAATTTTTCTTTTAGGCAGGGAAATGAAGAACAACAGCCTGAGGTTCCAATTCTTTACCATGATGTTACATCCCTCCTGCTCATCCAGATCTTAATGGTGCCACAACCCTTATGCAAAGGTATGTCTTTGTAATACAGGTTCTTAAATTATATAGTATATATGCTGAATATTCTAAAAATGTTGGGGACCAACATAGCAGTCAGTCTGATAGAAATGTTTCAAGGACCAATATAGCAGTCAGTCTGATGGAAATGTTTCAAGGACCAATATAGCAGTCAGTCTGATGGAAATGTTTTGAGGTAAATGACATTATTGTTTACCTATTATTAGTAAATAGTAATCATATATATCAAAAGAAGATGACAAGTAAAGGTTTTTTTTTCCCTTGTGGGTCTATTCTTTTCACCTTTTAGTCAATAATAAGGAATAAGGAATAGACATGGGGAAATGACTCTGAAAACCTTTGTTTAAAAAAAAGTGGTAATACAAAAATGTGAAAAATAGAGCAAACTGTTAGCCTTAATGCCTCTACCCTGTCTACATACATACATGTTTTGATATAGTAGTAGTCACAGTTATTTAAAATGTGATATCCCATCATTTTTAGTTATCATAATATTATGATGTTATTATATTATGACACTAACAGGATTAACATTATATTAGCAACATTTGAACTATTGCTCCATAGTCTTTGTAGTTTTCATTTTGAGATGCCTGAAATATTGTATCATTTAGCAAACTTGCAGGATACAAAATTAATACACAGAGGTCTGTTGCATTCCTATGTACTACAACAAATTAGCAGAAAGAGAAATCAGGAAAGCAGTTCCATTAAAATTGCATAAAAAAGAATAAAGTGCCTAAGAATAAACCTAACCAAGGAGATGGAAGGCCTACACTTTGAAAACTATAAGCTACTCATGAGAGAAATTAAAGAAGACACAAATAAGAGATAATCTATGCCAAGCTCATAGATAGGAAGAACTAATATTGTCAAAATGGATATCCTGCCCAAAGCACTTTACAGATTCAGTGTAATCCCTATCAAAATATCAATGACATTTTTCAGTGAACTAGAGCAAATAATCCTAAGATTCGTATGAAACCACAGAAGGCCCTGAATGGACAAAGCAATCTTGAGAAAGAAGAACAAGCTTGGGGGTATTATGCTCTTTACTTCAAGCTCAACTACAAAGCTACATTAATCAAAATAGTATGGTTCTGGTGCAAGAACAGACCCTAGATCAATGGAATAATATAAACCCCAGAAATAAACCCATGCTTATATGATAAAGGAGCCATGAATATACAATGAGAAAAGAGTCCTTTCAATAACTGGTATTAGGAAAAGTGGACAGCAATATGCAAGAGAATGAAACTGGATTACTATCTAAGCCCATATACAAAAGTAAATTGGAAAGACCTAGATATAAGACATGAAACCATACAACTTTTAGAAGAAAACATAGGCAAAAATATCTTGAGCATAAGTGTTAGCATTTTTTTTTCTGGATATGTCTCTCCGGGCAAGGGAAACAAAAGCAAAAGTAAACAAGTGGGACTATGTCAAACCAAAAAACTTCTGTACAGCAAAGGACACCATCAACAGAACAAAAAAGCAACTTAGAGTATGGGAGAATATTTTCATAAATGATTTATCCAATAAGGAGTTAACATCTGAGATACATAAAGAACTCATATAACTGAACACCAAAAAACCCAAATAACCTGATTAAAAAATGGGCAAAGGGCATGAACAGACATTTTTTCCAAAGAAATACAGCTGGCCAACAGTCAAATGAAAAGATGCTCCACATCGCTAATCATCAGGGAAATGCAAATCAAAACCACACTGAGATATCACCTCTCTCCACTACGCAAAAGACAAGAAATAACAAGTGGTGACAAGGATGCAGAGAAGAGAGAACTCTCCCACACTGTTTATGTGAATGTAAATTGGTACAGCTACTACAGAAAGCAATATGGAGGTTCCTCAAAAAACTAAAAAGAACCATACAATCCAATATTCTGCTTCTGGGAATTTACTGGAAGAAAACAAAATCCCTGATTTTAAAAGATATATGCACCCCTGTGTTTATTGCCATATTATTTACAATAGCCAAGATATGGAAGCAACCAAAGTGTCCATCGATAAACAAACGGATAAAGGAGGTGTGGTTACTATACACAATGGAATATTATTCAGCCATAAGAAAGAAACCCTGCTGTTTGCAACAACATGGATGGACCTAGGGGGTATTATGCTCAGTGAAGTAAGCCAGGGAGAGAAAGACAAATACCGTATGATTTCACTTGTTTGTGGAATACAAAAACAAAACAAAATGAACAGAATGGCAGTACACTCAGAGACACTAAGAAGTGACTGGTGGTTACCCTGGGAAAGGGTTTGGAGTGGGTGGGAAAGATAGGAAAGGGCACAGAAATCTCAATCATAATATGTTTTTTTCATGAGGATGGAAGTGCATCATGGAGAATATAGCCAGTGGGTCTGTAGCATTGTTCTCTGTTGACAAGTAGTAACTACCCTAGTTGTGGTGAGGATTTAATAATGTGTGTAACTGTTGAACCATGGTGTGATATACTCAAAACCAACATAATAATGTGTATCAACTATGCTTCACTTAAAAAAAATTCTAATGTGTATCAACTATACCTCAATGAAATAAAATTCTATCAAATAACCATTCTTCTTTAGTGGAAAACTATGTTCTTATGCTACATTATAAGTTACATCACAAAGAACATCTGTGGGTATGTAAAGGATCATTTATTTTAAGTGCAGGAAAATTGATATGCAGATTCTGGTATTCTGTAAAGAGTTGAATAATGTCATTAGTAAACAAGCATAATTATACTATAGCTGTGAATTTTGGATTAATATTTTTAATTATAAAATTCATAAAACATAAAATTCACCATTTTAATGATTCTAATATGTACGATTTGGTACATTCACTATATTGAGCAACCATCACCATTATCTAGTACAGGAACATTTTCATAATCCCAAAGAGAAACTTTGAACCCATTAAGCAGTCACTCCCCATTTCCTTCTTCCCCCAAGCCCTGAAGCCCCTAATCTGTATTCTGTCTGTATGCATTTACCTACACTGAATATTTCATATTAATGAAATTAAACAATATGTGGCCTTTCATGTCTTGCTCCTTCCACTTAGTAAAAGGTTTTCAAGGTTCATCCATGTTGTAGTATGTGTCAAACTTCATTCCTGTTTATGGCTGAATAATATTCTATTGTATGAATATACCACTTTTGTTTGTCTTATCCATTCATCAGATGATGGACATTTGGATTTTTTCTACTGTTTGGCTTTTGTGAGGAGTACTGCTATGACACTCATACGTAAGTTTTTGTTAAAATACCTGTTTTCAATCTTTTGTGTACATAGCTAAAAATGGAATTGCTGGGTCATGGTAATTCTATGTTTAACTTCTTGAGAGACTGCTAAACTTCAGATATTTTTTAATGTTGCCTTTTTGGGATTTGACTATGTGTATTAATTTCATCATTTATTTTGCAGACTTGAAAGTATAAACTTATCAAGGGGCCTTACTGAAATTCATCTCTTTGCAAAATTATGAATTGTTTAGGTTTCTTGTGTCACCCTGCTTAGTTTTCCTTAGTTTAAGGAAATAGTTGCTTTGGAGTTATGCTGGTTTACCTTGACTATGTTCTTCTAATTATACTAGTAGTAGTAACATTTTGAAATATAAAAAGTATTGCTTTGCTTTATAATGTCTTCAAAATAGTTAACTATTTTATCTAAATATACATTTTACTTGTAAGCATAATTATTACACAAACCTGAGAGGCTAAAGTGAGAGAAACTTGATATATAGAAGTAATTTTATTTCTATAATCAGTATTTATCTAAAGAGAAAAATATTTCAGTTAATTGTAAAGGACCAGTTAATTGTAAATTTCAGTTAATTGTATTAGTGTTTGAGATCTGTAGCTGGTGTATCTTTCCCATCATTAGATAACTGTTGGCACTATGTCTAAACAGAAGGTGAAGTTAATGCCGAAAGTGGGTATAATACATTGAATTAACTGAACCTAGTCAACTAAATTCAGTAGGAACACATCCTAAAATGATTTACTAAAATAAAAGTCAAGAAAATTGATTTACTTAATTTAATAATAGTTAAAAGAATAGATCAGATTCAGGAAAACATACATCAATGTTTATAGTACTGTTAGTAACTATAATCATTTAAAAAGTGGTGGGCAGATTTAATCAAGCAAATATTTATTATTATTTATTTATTTTATTTTTAAGATTTAAGTATCATTAATATACAGTCTTATGATGGTTTCAAATACACAGTGGTTCCACATCCCCCCGTATAATCAAGTCCTCACCCCCTCTATTGCAGTCACTATCAACATATTAGAAATTAGAGTCATTAATTGTTCTCTGTACTGTACTACCATCCCCGTGTCCTACCTATATTGTGATTGTGAATTACAGTGCCTTTTCATCCCCTTCTCCCTTCCCACTCATCCTCCCCAGTTCCTTCCCTTTGGTAACCACTAGTCACTTCTCGGTGTCCATGAGTCTACTGCTATTTTGTTCCTTCTGTTTAATAGCAAGTATTTACTAGTTGGTTGTAAAGTCATTGCTTGATCCAAAAAATATTTAATGAGTACCTACTATATGCCAGGTGGTTATGCTTGTTTGCCAGGTGGTGGAGATACAAAGCTGAATAAAACATGGACTTTGCCTTTGGGGAACCAGAGAGCTAAATATTTAGCAGTGATTAACTTTAGTCAAATTAGAATTACTTCTAAAAGCCTATGATTTATATTATTTCTTAAAACTTCATAATGATTGTAGATTGGATGATCTGCATTTTTATAGAACAACTTGAAACACATTGTGTAATATGTCACTTGCCATCATTGCAGTGACAAGCACTTTTTAAAAATATAGGAATAGAAAAAAAATTGCCATTCTTTATTAAATTTTTTCATTCTGTCACATATTGGGAGCTGGATAGAGACCATTATTTTAACTTTATATTTAACTGGTATAGATCTATTTTTGATTTCTAGGAAGTTCAGAACTTGATTATGTTAAGTTATTTTAATTTTCCTCAGATAACTTTTTTTCTGAAGGTGGGTATTTGTAGATTAGGGAAGGTAGAGTTGTTATGTAAAATGTTCTTTTCTACCCCCTATTGACATGAAGTTAACAATTGGTGGTCTTTACTGTACCTGTGTTTTTATTTTAAGAATATGTATTTGGTTACTGGTATTTATTAGAAGAGGAAAGGAAAGAGAAGGAAATATTACTGTTTGTATATATTGGAATGTTAAATGCTTCCCTGGTTTTATCTGAAACTAGGTGACGCAAAAACCTACCTTAAGCTTTGCAGTGTTCAGTATCATGTTCAGCTTTTTTTACACCAATTGTCTCATTAGAAGCTTGAATTAATATATTAAAGACAACTATTTATTTTCCTTTGATCTCTTTTTATGTCCTTGTACCTTCTTCATTATAATACCCATCACATTACTGGCTTCCAAAGAATAAGCTTTTAAACAACTTCTGATACATTACTGTTTTTCAGGTATTCATGTTTTTTTTTTTTTATAACTTCGGGTCAAGTTTGGCTGTACATAAAAGAGAATAAAGCCCAAATAACACAGTAGCTTAAGTAAGTGAGAAGTTTATTTCTTTCATGTGGAAAGAAGTCTGAAGGTCAGGTCCTTCTGTGTCACGGCACCGTATTCCTTATGGTGCATCTCTGCTTCGTGTTCCTAGATAGTTGCTAGATTTCCAGCCATCACAGTCTTAAAGCAGCAGGATGGAGAGGCGAAAGAGGAGCTTTACCCTCTTTTTAAGAAGCCCCCTTGGAAGTTCCACATAAAATTTATATCTCTTTGGCTAAAACTCTTCCTTCTTTCTGAACCTCCAGGATTTAAAATATAAAATCATCATCTTTTTTGGGATGGGCCAGTTACTCTGGTTCAGATCATGTTGCTGGTCTTTCCCACCTGTCACTGAGGAGCTTCATGATTCTGTTCAAATAATGCCTTGTAGGGCAGAGATTCCAACATTCTGTGGAACAACTGGTACTGGTGATTATAGATTATCTTCTGTTTCCAAGCCCCCGTAAGCTAGAAGGATGCTTATTATTTGCCATTCACTTTAATAAAGGAAACATCTCAGTTTTGCTTTCTTACAAACCAAGGTTTTAAAAAGAAACTTTATTTGAATATTTCAGAGATATATGTATAACAATAAAGAACAGCATTTAATGAGTCCTCATGCACCCACCCATTATCAACTCATGGCCAATCCTCTCTTATTTATGCCTTCGCCTAGTCTGTCCTCCTTCCTACCCTGGATTTTTAAAGCAAATTTCAGACAAGATAGCACTTTATCCATAGTCTTTATTTAGTATATATCTGTAAAAGAGAGAGATTCTTTGAATAAACATAACCACAATACTATGAACCCTTGTAAAAATGACACGTTGCCTTAATATCATTAAATGTTCAGTCAGTGTTCAGACTTCTGTAGTTGCTTCTTATAAATGATTTCTTACAGTTGGATTCAAACAAGGCCCGCACATTGAATTTGGTTGTTTCTCTTTTAAAGCTTTTGATTTTCTCCCTGTGCCTCTTCTTCCCTTCCATCTTATTTGTTGGAAGAACATGGGTCTTTTGTCTGCATCTTGCTAATGTATCCCCATGGTATCATGTAATAGCATGACCTGCCCCCAGTGTTTCCTATAGACGTAAATACATCTAGGGAACTGGATTCATTTTTGTGTCTCTTTTTGCAGAACTGTCTCAGGGATGGTGACACATACTTTCATCAGGAAACAGTTTCCAGTTTCTCTCTTTGTGACATTAGAGGCTATTGGTGATTGCCTGGATTTGTTCTTTATTTAATTTGTTAGGTGGAATTCTTAACAAAGAAATTTTTCTGTATCACTATTTGTTCATCCAGTGGTAAAGTTGGTATAGGAAAGCAGTTTAAATATTTGATTTTTTATTTACAAGTTCTCGAAAAGTGAGTGATTTTTAAAGCATCCTCCAAAAGATTGCTTTTTTGTGTTTTAGCTGTATTACAAGTGCATGGATTTTAACAAATTTGATGTCTCTCAGCCCCAGTGTACAGTAACTATTTAAACACATGTGTTTGGTTTGTGTTGGCCCCACAGCCCTTAATAGCTTCTTTCAGACCAAGGCTTTTTAAAAATCTGTGGGTTTATTAGTGAGTTTCAAGGAATCTATTTATCTTCTAAAGTAATATAGGAAAACTTGGTATGTGTATGTGCATTTTTATAACTCCGTAGCTCTGACCAGATTTTCAAAAGGATCTTAACCCTTAGAAGTGAGTTATTTACAAATTGTCCTGAGGATTTCTGGTTATGGACAAATAAATAGTTCTGTAATAAGGAGTAACAATAAGAAATGGCTTTGTGTAGTTGTACAATCAGAAGCAGATTACAATGGGATGGAAAATGAGAGGAAAATAAGAAAACAGAGATAGAACTGTCAAGAATGAACGTGGAGTGAAAGCAGAAGCTATATGGATATATTCAAAGGGGTTATTTTTTGTTTTTAAGGTAGAAATGTGAGATGTTTACCATTTCTCTATTATTTCACTTAATAACTCCTGGTGGCACTTTTACCTTATATGTTACCCTTTCCTAGAAGGCTTTTGATTAATTGTCCATTTTTTCCTTTCCCAAAAGTTGTCCAGACTTCTATTTTTGATACTTGTCTCACAGTCAAAATAGTAGATTTTCTTTAATAGCTATTTCTCTAAGCTACCAATTCCCTAGGATCATTTTATGTGTATCCCTAGTGCCTACCTGGTACATAAATATGCTCAGTAAATGTTTCCTGAATGGATAAGTTAAATGTCTAATTGTCTTATTTTTCTGGTAAATTGCTTATTTTCTGTTTTGAAACTCAAGAAAGCTTTTGCTTTTATTTGAGTCTTTATATCTTATATTGTGATTACTTCTATATAATGTTTTTTGAAGACGTTGACAGTTTATCAGACCCAAGCCATAACTGCCCTGAAGTACACCCAAAGGAACAACTTTAACTATCATATTGTTAGATGGACTTGGGAAATTTTCACAGTTCTGTGTTGATTAAGGCAAAGAAAGTCTTTCTAAACTGACTGGGTTTTTCACTCATTAAAGAGAAAATAGACTTGAGCATATCACACAAAACACACCACAGATTGACTATTATTGTAGACAAGACTTTTTGGAGAGAGTCAGAGCACATGTAACTCAGATCATAAGAAGGAAGACTAAGAAGATTTGATGTTTGCATGGATATGTGCAAATTGCCTTATGGAAATGGAGGCATAGTAATTTTTTTACAAAAATTTTTCATGGTAATTTTAAAAAAACAATGTCTAATAACATCCTCAGATGATATCCAATTTACTCACCTGTTTTTCCTCTTAGGGTTTTATTATTTTACATATACTCTACCTTGTCCTAAAAGAAACCTGGAGCATTTTGTATTGCATTAAACTCTAAAACATCTTATGGGAAAGGAATTTATGCAAGCATCTGAATCCTGTTTGTCTTCTTTTTTTAATCACCAACACTAAGCACAATACATATAGGCAAGCTAGTAAGTAAGTTTATGTTTGTTGAATAACTGCCTCCCCAAGGAGACTCTAGATTCCTTGGATTACTTTTGAAAAATCCAGCGGAAATGCTATTGTATAAGGAGAGTGCTTACTAAACATTTAGTTGCCCAATTTTTGAAAATTTCTCATCATGTTTTTATGCCTTACCGAAGAAACTCTGGTTTACTCAAATTTTGTTGACATCATTCCAGTCGTGGTGTTGTGTCAGTTTATGTCAGTACCCTTTGACATTTTTATTCCTCTTTTTAGGATTTTATCTTGATGAAAATTAATAAAAAATATGGTCAAATTTCATGAGTTATAGTATTTCAAATTTTTTAAAATGATAAATTGCATATAAATAACAAAATTCATGACTTGATCTTCTGAAATATAATGACGTGGATGTGGCACCTAAAATATTTAGTAGTTCAATCCTCATAGCAGTTTAGAATAGGAAGTAAAAAATACAATTTTCATTTGTGTTTCTCAGGAAAAATTTACTTGTTAACAAGCCATATGCTGATATTTCTACTGTGCCAAACTTATATATCTTACATTATTTGTTTTATTATTACTGAGCAGCCTTGAAAGTACAATGCTTCTCCCCCCTCCCTATCCTGCCATAGTCGCCTTATACAGCTTAGAATCGGTGCCACTGTTTACAGCCTGTTTGCTTCTAAGGCGTTTCAAGTAAGCAGTGATCTGCCCATGTTCACCCTCAGGTGGTTTGATAGTGGATGTTTTATTTTGTTGTTTTTTAAAACACTATGGCTGAGAGTAGATGTCCAATATTTTTCTCCTTTTTAAATTCTGATAATTTTATTTGAAGGGCTTTGCTCCTTCGCAGCCTTGAAAGATAGCAGCCTGTTGACCTAATACACACCTCATAGGAGTGATTCTTTGGTTTTTTAAAGTCCCTAAAAGGTACTGATTTCATGCATTGTAAGCATTCAATAAATAGGTATTTATTAAATGAGTGGGAGAATTTGAGAACTTAAGTTGTGACTTTAAACTGCCACTTGAAATACTTAAAAAGTGATGATAAAGTGACTGAAAACAGAAGTTAGTACTTTGTTACAATGAAAATCTAAATTTATGCCTCTGGTAAGTATTATTTCTTTAAATGCATTAACTTTGTTTTAATTTAATAAAGAATTTGTATAGTTTGCAATGAAAAGAAGCTACATGAGTGTTTTTCCTCAGCAACATTAAATGACTTCCTGATTAAGATCATTTTGTTTGTGCTTAGTATTAGACAAATTCTGTACTTTTCTCATTCTACTAATACATTTATTTATTTACTTATTTATTTATTTTTATTTTGGTATCATTACTCTACAATTGCATGAGGAACATTATGTTTACTAGACTCCCCCCACCACCAAGTTCCCCCCACATTCCCCATTGCAGTCATTGCCTGTCAGCCTACAAGATGTTGTAGAATCACTGCTTGTCTTCTCTGTGTTATACAGCCCTCCCCGTGCCCCCCAACATTATACATACTAATCATAATGCCCCCTTTTCCCCTCCACTCTCCTTATCCCTCCCTTCCCACCCATCCTCCCCAGTCCTTTTCCCTTTGGTAACTGTTAGTCCATTCTTGGGTTCTGTGAGTCTTCTGGTACTTTGCTCCTTCAGCTTTTCCTTTGTACTTATACTCCACAGATGAGTGAAATCATTCCATACTTGTCTTTCTCTGCCTGGCTTATTTCACTGAGCATAATACCCTCTAGCTCCATCCATGTTGTTGCAAATGGTATGATTTGTTTTCTTCTTACGGCTGCATAACATTCCATTGTGTATATGTACAACATCTTCTTTATCCACTCATCTACTGATGGACACTCACATTGCTTCCGTTTCTTGGCCATTGTGAATAGTGCAGTGATAAACACAGGGGTGCATATGTCTTTTTAAAACTGGGCTGCTGCATTCTTGGGGTAAATTCCTAGGAGAGAAATTCCTGGGTCAAACGGTATTTCTATTTTGAGTTTTTATGAGGAACCTCCATACTGCTTTACACAATGGTTGAACTGGTATACATTCCCACCAGCAGTGTAGGAGGGTTCCCCTTTCTTCATATCCTCGCCAACATTTGTTCTTGTTTGTCTTTTGGATGGTGGCGATGCTTACTGGTGTGAGGTGATATTTTATTGTGGTTTTAATTTGCATTTCTTCGATGACTAGTGAGGTGGAGCAACCTTTCATGTGTCTGTTGGCCATCTGAATTTCTTCTTTGGAGAACTATCTGTTCAGTTCCTCTGACCATTTTTTAATTGGATTATTTGCTTTTTGTTTGTTGATGTATGTGAGCTCTTCATATATTTTGGATGTCAACCCTTTATATGATCTGTCATTTATGAATATATTCTCCCGTACTATAGGATGCCTTTTTGTTCTATTGGTGGTGTCCTTTGCTGTACAGAAGCTTTTCAGTTTGATGTAGTCTCACTTGTTCATTTGTGTTGTTGTTTCCCTTGCCCGGGGAGATATGTTCAAGAAGAAGTCACTGATGTTTATGTTCAAGAGATTTTTGCCTATGTTTTTTTCTAAGAGTTTTATGGTTTCATGACTTACATTCAGGTCTCTGATCCATTTCGAATTTATTTTGTGTATGGGGGTAGACAGTGATCCAGTTTCATTCTCTTACATGTAGCTGTCCAGTTTTGCCAGCACCATCTGTTGAAGAGACTGTCATTTCCCCATTGTATGTCCATGGCTCCTTTATCATGTATTAATTGGCCATATATGTTTGGGTTAATGTTTGGATTCTCTATTCTGTTCCACTGGTCTGTGGCTCTGTTCTTGTGCCAGTACCAAATTGTCTAGATTACTGTGCCTTTGTAGTAGAGCTTGAAGTTGGGGAGTGAGTTCCCCCTCCCCACTTTATTCTTCCTTCTCAGGATTGCTTTGGCTTTTCGGGGTCTTTGGTTTTTCCATATGAATTTTTGAACTATTTGTTTCAGTTCATTGAAGAATGCTGTTGGTGATTTGATAGGGATTGCATCGAATCTGTATATTGCTTTGGGCAGGATGCCCATTTTGACGATATTAATTCTTCCTAGCCAAGAGCATGGGATTAGTATCCATTTGTTAGTGTCCTCTTTAATTTCTCTTAAGAATGTCTTGTAGTTTTTAGGGTATAGGTCTTTCACTTCCTTGTTTAGGTTTATTCCCAGGTATTTTATTCTTTTTGATGCTATTGTGGAACTGTTTTCCTGATTTTTCTTTCTGTTAGTTCATTGTTAGTGTATAGGTATGCCAAATATTTCTGTGTATTAATTTTGTATCCAATTTTGCTGAATGCTGATATTGGTTCTAGTAGTTTTGGACTCGAGTCTTTAGGGTATTTTATGTATACTTTCATGTCATCTGCAATTAGTGACACTTTGACTTCTTCTTTACCAATCTGGATGCCTTATGTTTCTTTGTTTTGTCTGATTGCCATGGCTAGGACCTCCAGTACTATGTTGAATAACAGTTGGGAGAGTGAGCATTCCTGTCTTGTTCCCGATCTTAGAGTAAAAGCTTTCAGCTTCTCACTGTTAAGTATGATGTTGGCTGTGGGTTTGTCATATATGGCCTTTATTATGTTGAAGTACTTGCCCTGTATACCTATTTTGTTGAGAGTTTTTATCATGAATGGATGTTGAATTTTGTTCAATGCTTTTTCAGCATCTATGGAGATGATCATGTGGTTTTTGTCCTTCTTTTTATTGATGTGGTGGATGATGTTGATGGATTTTCGAATGTTGTACCATCCTTGCATCCCTGGGATGAATCCCACTTGGTCATGGTGTATGATCCTCTTGATGTATTTTTGAATTCGGTTTGCTAATATTTTGTTGAATATTTTTGCATCTATATTCATCAGGGATATTGTTCTGTAATTTTCTTTTTTGGTTGGGTCTTTGCCTGGTTTTGGTATTAGAATGATGCTGGCTTCATAGAATGAGTTTGGGAGTATTCCCTCCTCTTCTATTTTTTGGACAACTTTCAGGAGAATGGGTATTATGTCTTCTCTATATGTCTGATAAAATTTAGCAGGGAATCCATTTGGCCCAGGGATTTTGTTTTTGGGTAGTTTTTTGATTACCGATTCAATTTCTTTGTTGGTAATTGGTCTGTTTAGATTTTATGTTTCTTCCTTGGTCAGTCTTTGAAGGTTGTATTGTTGTAGGAAGGCTTTCAAAAAGCCCTTGCTTTTCTTTTGTCCCAGGGGAGCCGGCTGTGGGGACCCACTCGCAGATTTTACTTTTCCATTTCTCTAGTATCCAGCACACCATACAATGTGTGTCTGTACTTCTGGTGCAGATTGCTAGAGCTGGTTATTCAGCAGTCCTGCACTTCCACTCCCTCCCCACTGCAACTCCTTTCTTCCAAACAGGGAGCTGGGGTTGGGGGAGCGCTTGGGTCCTGCCAGGCTGTGGCTTGTATCTTACACCATTCGTGAGATGCTGAGTTCTCGCAGATGTAAATGTAGCCTGGCTGTTGTACTGTATGCTCTGGTTTCTCTTTTAGGAATAGTTGTATTTTCAAAAATATATATGGTTTTGGAAGGAAATTACCGCTGCCCTACACACGCCACAGTCTTGACTCCTACTCCTGTTAAAACATTTAATTAAGCCATGAGATACATTTTTTGACATCAGTGATACCATCTCCTTTTGTGGTTCTCTTCTTCTCTCTTCTCATTCTCAAGGCTCCTTTTCATTCACCTCCTCTTCTCACCATCCTTTGAGTCATTCCTCAGTTCCTGTCCCCTTCTCAATTTTGTCTTCTTTTCCATAGCTTCAACTCACCTATTCTCTGGTGAGTCCCAAGTATCTAGCTCCAGTCTACAATTCCCTGGTGAGCTCCAGACCCAAATACCTGTATACACTTAAAACTCAACATGTAAAACATTAATTCATTTTCTTCCCACTCAGTCTTGTCTCTTCCTGTTTTCCATTTTAGTCATTGCTATTGCTTTCTTTTGTGCCCAAAGTCGCGAATTCCAAGGAGACCACTAAGGAGCCAACACGGATGCAAAAGCAAAAGAGCCTTTATTCGAGCTAGCCCGAGCTCAGTCTCACACCTATGCCGACACAGTGGCCAGGTGCCAGAGAAAGAGAGCGTGTTTTCCCCCGAACAAAGGTTTTATAGGTTTCCAGGGCGGTTTAGGGGGGTGATGGCCATGGCTCTGGCTGATTGGCTGGGCCTGGGGGTAGTTGGGGGGGTGATGAGTCTTGGCTTTGGTCAGTTTGCAGGGTCTACGGGTGGTGGGTGTACTTCTTGCTGACTGGAGAGAGAGACTAAACTCCAATTGGCTGAAATAGGATCTGGGAGCTTGCCCTTTCACTTTCCACTCTTTTTAGCAATAAGAGACTACCATCATCCTCTATCTCCAAAGGTCTACTAGATTCTATACCTTCTGTCATCTAAACATTTCTCTAATTTGACCCATTCTCCATCATCATTACTCCTCCTTAGTCTTGGCCATCTAATTTCACATATATAGTACTTTTGTTATCTGCCAATAGGTGTCCTTCCCTGTACAACTGTCTCATTTCCTTCCCTTTCTCCTAGGAAGCAGCAATGAATATTTTAAATTATAAAGCTCATATTATCACTGTCCTGCTTAAAATGCTTCAGTGACTTCTTATTGGCCAGTCTAGATGCTAGTCTACAATCAAATGCCTGTAGATATCATACAACATAAATAGTAATAACAACAACAGATATTTATTGATTGCTATTCAATCACTGTTTGGCCATTTAAGGGTTTAAACCTTATTTTACTTAATCCCTTTAAGGTAGGTGATATTATTATTTCCATTTAACAGATGAGGAAATAAAAGCATTTTAGTATTTTTGCCAGCTTGCCTAAGATCTGAAGCGTCAGGATTTAAATCTAGACAGCTTAGCTTCTAACCTAAATTCATTCTTAGCAGTAATGTTATATTCTGACTCCTTGTGAATAGTCTTTGGTTTGAAATAATTAGGAGTGGGAGATTGTGACATGCTGGAGAATATTGCTTGATCAAAAAGGCCAGTTACCACTCAGCTCCAGATACCTGTTGGCATATAAGAATTTGAGCCCAGGATAGTCCACATCTTCCTGTTTTCCAAGAATAAGTGGAATTCTGGTCTTAAGAAATTTCCAATTTTTTAAATGTCAGTAATTAAAAAAAAAAACAGGATAAAAGGAAACCAAACATCTGTTCAGGTTACATTTGGACAGTTAGCCTATAGTTTGCAACCTTCGGTTTTCAGCATGATGATTATTTTTCTAGCTTCATCTCTCAAAAATCACTAACTCATATTCTAGTTCTAGTGGACACCTTACAGTTCCTGTAAGCCTTAGGCTTTTTCTGTGCCCTTGTACAAATGTCTTCCTCTGTCTGGAATTCCTTTCCCTTACCTCACCCCATCCCTGCCTTCCTTATTATCGTTTATTTATCTTCATCATTCAAGACTAACTCTCCTGGTTGGGGCTGGAAGCTTTTTTCTGTCCCCATTGTGTCTTGCCTTTGGTCTAGATTAGTTCCTCCTCCTATTTGCTTCCATTACACTCTCTCCATGCTTATAGCAATTTGTCTTTTTCTCTACCCAGACTATAAGTTCTCATTGTTTATATCCTGGCATGTGTTAAGTGCCTGGGTATTAGGACATCTAGATATCTGTGAGTCCCTCTCATCTGACTCCAGATGGAATTGTGTATTTTTCCCCTACATATATGTATAACAATAACAACATTATACACAGCAGTAATAGTAAGATAACTTCGTTCAGGTTCCTGGACCCGATTCCAATGTGTATATGTATGTGGGGGGCGGGGGCGGCTTCCCACACATACTAATACTAAGCAATTCTTGAACACCAGCAGGCTGTTGGAGAACTCAACTTAATTCCAATGCTATCTGCACAGAGACAGCACCAGATTCCCAGGTTAAGGGCTTTGTCCTACAAGACTTCCCCCCCACTCCCAACTCCAGATGCCAGCAACAAGTCCCAGGCAGCTCCCTGTGCTTCCGACCCACTGGCCTCAGATTGGAGGTTTCCACGATCTCCTCTGTTCTATTGATTTGCTAGATTTCCTCACAGACCCAGGAAAACACTTATGTTTACCAGTTTAGTAAAGGATATTTCCATAAAGGATGCAAGTTAACAGCCAGATGAAGAGATACACAGGGCAAGGTCCCAAGTAAAAGAGCTTCTGTCCTCTTGGAGCCTGGGGCCTGGCTCCCTTATGCGTGAGGGTGTTCTGATGCCACAAGTACAGAAGCTCTCTCCAACCAAGAAGCCAGATCCAACTGAGACAAATAGAGAGAGCAAAAAGCTCTTCTCAGGGGTTTTTGTGAGGGCTTCCCTGTACAGTCATGATGGACTAAATTATTGGCCATTGGCTGATTCAGCCTCCAGGCCTGCCCACGGGTAAGGAGTGCAAAAGTCTCTCATTAACATGACAAAACACCCATTTCACCTTTAAGTCTCTGCAGTGTTTTCAGGAACTGTTGATGAAGAGCAAATAGGCCTGGGAAATAGATATTTGATCATATGAATGCCCAAAACTGTATTTCATGTAACTCAGTATATAACACTATCGATTCAGAGCTAGCTTTGAGTACAAGGGGAGGGCAGTGATGGGCTCATGACCAACCTGTAGGAGTTGAGGGTGGCCTCAGGGGTAACAGGAACCAGGGCTTTGGGTGCTGGCAGGGTTTTTGCCATCCTGGGTCTCTCCTCTCTGTGGATCTTCTCCATTCAGTCTTGCTTTAGAGTCTCTCCCATAGATCTGGAGTGTGACCTCTGACACTTCCAGACACATCTTTAGACTCTCCTTTTACCTCCAGGTAGAAAAATCCCAGGTAGGTGCTCTGACTGGCTCAGTTTATGTCAACTCCCCATCTCAACCTATCAACATGGATGAGACAGACAAACAATTTAAAATAAGGGAAGATTTTCCTTAGGAAGGGACTTTTAAGATGTCATCTAATTTAATAATTATTCAGGCTACAAGGAAGCAGGAAATGTTTCAGCTTATACAGAGACCCAGAAGAAGGATGCCAAATTAAAAAAAAAAAGAATCAACCTGGCTGTAATAATCATAAAAAAGTAGATTGCAAGGGGCTAGAAGGTGATGTAGCTAATCCACTGTGCAGGAAGAAGTTAACAGAAGACTTGACTGCTAACCTGCTTAACAAGATGCCTTGACTTTATGGTTGGTGAGGGTTTCCACCATCACCAGAACTGATAAGAATGGCTCCCTATGTGTATACTGTACAATGTAGTTTATGCTGAACACATCTGCTTTTCTCCTAGGAGTCTAGAAGTTGGGTATGTGCTAAGCAGTGGGTGCCTACCAGCCCTGTCCTCAATAAAAACCTTGGGCACTAAATCTCTTAATGAGCTTCCCTGGTGTATATTTCATACATGCTTTCATAGTTCATTACTGGGGAATTATTATGTACTGTGTGACTCTTTTGGGAGAAGACTCTGGAAATTTAATCTGGACTACACCCAATGTGCCTTTTGAATTTACTGCTTTTACTTTGTATCCTTTTGTGGTAATAAATTATGGGACTATATGCAAAGTCTTGTGAGTCCTCCTAGTGAATCATCAAACATGGGAGTGGTTTAGGGACCCCAACACAGCTGCTTAGGCTGGGATTATTGATGTAGGCAAGAAAAGATGGAAGTTTGGTCCAGGGTGTTGGACTGACTTGAGAAATATTCTAAAAGTAGGATTGACAGGACTTGGTCACTGTTTGAATGTGGGGAGAAAGAGACAGCAAAGTTATTAAGGACGTCTGTAAGTTTCTGACTTCAGCAACTGATTAAGTGGTGGTACCCATTTACTAGGGGAGCAGCAAATATAATAGAAGGAATACTGAATCCAAAGTAAAATGATCTGTGTGGAATGAAGTTCAGACTTGGTTGCTTATTAATCTTGTTATCACAAGCACATTCTTTTGAAGCTCAATTGCCCAACTGATATTGTTATGAGGATTAAATGAGGCATTTGAATGAAATTTTCTAAATTATTAGGTACATATAAATGTTAGTTCTGATTGCTAATCTACCACTTGGTAGGTACCTAATATGTACCAGAAGCCTCCAAGCATTTTCCATATTGCTACTACTGTGCTTTGATTCATAAGAGTTATAAGTTCAGAGTACCTAAAATACTGGGATTCTTTCCTTTTCTTTTTTACTGTAGAAGTTCTGATATATGATATGATATTATTCTTTAAAAGATCTCTATCATATTAGAAATAGATGAAGTATTGATCTTTAAATATTCAGACTCCCAGACATTGTTATTAAGCACATGATGTCCAGTAAGGGCATTTGCTAAGGTTACATAGCTATGCTGAGGTTGAATGACATTAGCACTCTGGTCTTCTAAAATAGAGCATACTTTGCATTGTGTTAAATGCTTCTCATTTACATATTCTGTGGATGAACATGGGAACTTTGCTTTCTTAATTCCAAATCTGTTGAGTAGCCCGTATTACATTATAATCTCATTTTATTACCTGTTGAATGAAAACCAGTTACACATGCAAAGAAAGTGTATATTCGTGAACTAGCTTGAGTACAAAATGTCTAGATTCCAAAGAAATAATGATGTTCTCTTTCTCCTCTAGACCACTTCACCTGCATTGTGAGGGTGCTATTTAGCCTGTGTACACACAGGCTCTTGTGGCACTTTCAGTTAAATGCCGTGAAGAAGATAGTTCAGCCTGGAAACACACGGGAGCCCTTAGAAAGGTGAGTGTGTTGGGCTTGCCTGAATTTATCATTCAGTAGTTTGGTGAATTAATATAAATTGGGGATATGAGTGAGGGAGATTAAGTGTTTGAAAGGCAAAATGAGTTATTAACAGTATTTCAATAGAAAATACAGCACTTTCAGGCTAAAAAAGTTAAAAATGTTTTTCCTGCACAGTGAGGTCTTCTACATCTGTCTGTAAACCTTGGCCTTTTTCCCTTTACATTCAGACAGATTTATTTTGCTTTTGCAGCAAACTTTCAACTTAGAAAAGTTATAAAAATTGGGCTAACAAAGTGAATAAATAATAAAATGTCTGCAATAAAATGTCTTACCTATTTTACTTATCTGCCATCTGTTCTTCTTGTTCTTGCCTCCAATCACAATTCAAAGGTGGCTTTTGAGTCACCACTTCTAAATGTAACAATTCTAGCCTTTTCTCAATTTTGCTTCTCTAAATACTGCTTTTTTCCCCATGTTAAAACAAGTGTGTGTGTGTGTGCATATATATACACGCACGTACATATATATTCTTAGCAAATTTAAAGTTCTTTTTAAGTTAAAATTGTGTAAATATGTTAGAAAAATTATGCAAGTTTAGTTAAATGTTAGGATTTTCAGGGACTTGAGGATAAATGGGATAAATGGTACCAAAGGATTGACTGTGTGGGTTGGCTTAGAGAATGATAAAGTAAGAAAATTACTTCAGTGTTTATTTGGGAAAGTTGACAGGAGAAAGTGATAGGTGTGGTGTAAATTGAACCTTTTGATTTATAAAGACTTTTAAAAAAAGTTTTAAACCTCACTGAAAAGTTTTTGTTAAAATCATATCTTCTTTTACAAAGAAGAGAAAACCAACTATACATACATGAAATGAATTCAGTAACCTTTACTTTTTTTCACAGATTTACTTCCAAATCAGTTATGTGTGCACAAATTTAGGAAGTATGATCACAAAGTGTGTTATGTCTTAATTAGGGATATTGGTTTTTGGCCATTGAACCTGAGTACTAGTCCAAGTTCATGGTCCCTAAACAGACATATTCCTTTCTTGGTCAAGACATAAAAACTCTGAACCTCACCTTTCTCAAAGGTAAATGAGAGGTTTTGAACGTAAGATTTATAAGTGTCGTTCTGTCCCTAAAATTCTAAGTTCTCAAAATGGATTTCTATTATTTTCCTTTAATGATTTTCCCTCCTTATTCCTAGTTGATTCTTGGATAATTTTGCTTTCTGCAATTATCTTTTTTTATCTAAATGTTACTTCAGTTTCTCTAAATGTACTCTAATCTGATATTTGAACTGTTTGTTGTCATTTCAAGTATATATTAGATTTCTATGCTGTGTCATTGTTTAAATATGTTTTCTTAATTAACTAGTCTAATCATGAAAGAGTAACACATTTAAAATATTTTCTGATGTAATTTGGGTCTAAATTTATACATCTTACTGTTTGCTATGATGAGACCTAATGACAGAAAATTAGATAACTGTCAGTCTATGATAGAAGGATCATGAATTAATTTAGGTAACTGTTCTGTCCACTTTCTTTCTCCATTTGAAAATCATTAGCTATTTTTAAAAGTACTTAACATTTACCATAAGACAGATTGTTATCAGAACATAAGTTAGAAATGTATAGCCATATGAATCATTTCAGTGAATGGAAATGATATTCTCTAGGTTGGTTTGTCTCATGTTATGAACTTTTTCTACAGTAGATCTAAATGTTAGGTAAATAGCAGATTGTAAATAATGGCAACCACAGTATTTTTGAGTAATGAAATGTATCACTGTGGTTTCTATGACTATTCTGTATTGTTCATTGCTCCTTTTTCTCATTTCCTTCTTCCTTCCCTTTTTCTCTCACTTTTTTTCTTCCTTCTTTTCTGTCTTCATTAAGCCTCACTCATTCATCCAATCCCTATGATTCCTTATCCTCAGGCACAATAATTCCAATGAAAACAGACTTTTGCCAGATTTAATCTCACCTAGGGCAATAAAAATATGGATACTTGTAGTTTTTTAAAGGGATATTAGAGTTAATTTGATAATGAGGTTTAGGTGTGCTGGAAAAAAATCATCATTACAATTAGTGTAAATTTTAGTTAGCGGAATTTCTGTTAAAAAAGTCTTTATATCAGGATTTCTTAATCTGTGTTCTTTCCCTCTATTTTTTGTTTTGTTTTGCTGAGAAATAGGATGGTAGCATCCAGCGTATACTCAAACAGCATGTTCCCCCAAAAGTTTAAGATGCACTATAATCTAGACAAAGCAACTATCCTACACAGCTTCTCTCACCCTTGACTCTTTTCTTTCTTTAACCCACATACCTTTTCCACCTCTCACATAGGAATCTTTTTTTTAATGGTATCATTAATATACAATTGCATGAGCAACATTATGGTTACTAGACTCCCCCCATTATCAAGTCCCCACCAGAGACCCCATTGCAGTCACTGTCCATCAGAGTAGTGAGATGCTGTAGAATCACTACGTGTCTTCTCTGTGCTACACTGCCTTCCATGTGCTGCCCCACTACATTATGTGTACTAATTGTAATGCCCCTTATTACCTTTCTCCCTCTGTTCCCACCCACCCCAAACCTCCCTTTCCCTTTAGCAACTGTTAGTCCATTCTAGGGTTCTGTGAATCTGCTGATGTTTTGTTCCTTCAGTTTTTGCTTGGTCCTTATGCTCCACAGATGAGAAATCATTTGGTACTTGTCTTTCTCTGCCTGGCTTATTTCACTGAGCCTAATACCCTCTAGCTCCATCTATGTTGTTGCAAATAGTAGGATTTGTTTTCTTCCTATGGGTGAATAATACTCCGTTATGTATCTGTACCACATCTTTGTTATCCATTCATCTACTGATGGACTTCCATTTCTTCGCTATTGTGAATAGTGCTGTGATAAACATAGGGGGGCATATGTCTTTTTCACACTGGGCTCCTGCATTCTTAGGGTAAATTCCTAGGAGTAGAATTCCTGGGTCAAATGTTATTTCTATTTTCAGTTTTTTGAGGAACCTCCATACTGCTTTCCACAATCATTGAACTAGTTTACATTACCACCAGCAGTGTGTAGGAGGGTTTCTTTTTCTCCACATCCTCATCAGCATTCGTTGTTCCTATTCTTTTCAATGTTGGCCATCCTAACTGGTGTGAGGTGTTATCTCATTGTGGTTTTAATTTGTATTTCCCTGACAACTAGCGATGTGGGGCATCTTTTCATGTGTCTGTTTGCCATCTGAATTTCTTCTTTGGAGAATTGTCTGTTTATATCCTCCACCCAGTTTTTAATAAGGTTATTTGCTTTTTGAGTGTTGAGGCATATGAGTTCTTTATAGATTTTGGATGTTAACCCCTTGTCAGATATGTCATTTACAAATATATTCTCCCATACTGTAGGATGTCTTTTTGTTCTGCTGATAGTGTCCTTTGCTGTACAGAAGCTTTTTAGCATGATGTAGTCACATTTGTTCATTTTTTATTTTGTTTCCATTGCCCGAGGAGATGCATTCAGGAAAAAGTTGCTCATGTATGTATTCAAGAGACTTTTGCCTATGTTTTCTCCTAGGAGTTTTATGGTTTCATGACTTACATACAGGTCTTTGATCCATTTTGAGTTTCCTTTTGTGAATGTTGTTAGACAATAATTCAGTTTCATTCTCTTGCATATAGATGTCCAGTTTTGCCAACAACAACTGTTGAAGAGGCTCTCATTTTCCCATTGTCCATTGCTCCGTTATTGTATATTAATTGACCATGTATGCTTGGGTTTATATCTGGGCTCTCTAGTCTGTTCCATTCATCTATGGCTCTGTTCTTGTGCCAGTGCCAATTTTTTTTTTTATTACTGTGGCTTTGTAGTAGAGCTTGAAGTCAGGGAGCATAATTCCCCCACTTTATTCTTCCTTCTCATGATTGTTTTGGCTATTTGGGGTCTTTCATGGTTCCAGATGAATTTTAAAACTATTTGCTTTAGTTCACTGAGGAATGCTGTTCATATTTTGATAGGAATTGCATTGAATCTATAGATTGCTTTAGGCAGGATGGCCATTTTGACAATATTAATTCATTCTATCCATGAGCATGGAATGTGTTTCCATTTATTGGTATCTTCTTTAATTTCTCTCATGGGTGTCTTATAGTTTTCAGAGTATATGTCTTTCACTTCCATAGTTAGGTTTATTCCTAGGTATTTCATTCTTTTTGATACAAATGTGAATGGAATTCTTTTCCTGATTTCTTTTTCTGCTAGTTTATCATTAGTGTATAGGAATGCAACAGATTTCTGTGTATTAATTTTCTATCAGGCAACATTGCTGAATTCAGATATTAGATCTAGTAGTTTTGGAGTGTATTCTTTAGGGTTTTTTATGTACAATATCATGTCATCTACAAAAAGGGATAGTTTAATTTCTTCCTTGCCAATCTGGATGCCTTTTATTTCTTTGTGTTGTCTGACTGCCATGGCCTAGAACTCCAGACCTATGTTGAATAAAAGTGGAGAGAGTGGGCACCCTTGTCTTGTTCCTGATCTTAAAGGAAAAGCTTTCAGCTTCTCCCTGTAAACTATAATGCTAGCTGTGGGTTTTCATCTGTATGGCCTTTATTATGTTGAGGTACTTGCCCTCTATACCCAATTTGTTGAGAGTTTTTATCATGAGTGGATGTTGAATTTTGTTGAATGCTTTTTCAGCATCTATGGAGATGATCATGTGGTTTTTGTCCTTCTTTTTGTTGATGTGGTGGATGGTGTTGATGGATTTTCAAATGTTGTACCAAGCTTGCATCCCTGGGATGAATCCTACTTGTTCATGATGAATGATCTTTTTGATCTATTTTTGAATTTGGCTTGCTGATATTTTGTTGAGTATTTTTGCATCTATGTTCATCAGGGTTACTGGTCTCTAATTTTCTTTTTTATGATGTCTTTGCCTGGTTTTGGTATTAGAGTGATGTTGGCCTCATAGAATGAGTTTGGAAGTATTCCATCCTCTTCTACTGTTTGGAAAACTTTAAAGGGGATGGGTATTAGGTCTTCACTAAATGTTTGATTAAATTCAGTACTGAAACCATCATGTCCAGGAGTTTTGTTCTTGGGTAGTTTTTTGATTACCACTTCAGTTTCCTTACTGGTAATTGGTGTGTTCAGATTTTCTATTTCTTCCTGGGTCAGCCTTGGAAGTTTGTACTTTTCTAGAATGTTGTCCATTTCTTCTAGGTTATCCAGTTTGTTAGCATATAATTTTTCATGGTTTTCTCTCATAATTCTTTATATTTCTGTGGTGTCCTTCATGATTTATCCTTTCTTATTTCTGACTCGGTATATGTGTTTAGACTCTTTTTTTCTTGATAAGTTTGGCTAGGGGTTTATCTATTTTGTTTATTTTCTTGAAGAACCATCTCATGCTTTCATTGATTCTTTCAATTGTTTTATTCTTCTTGATTTTATTCATTTCTGCTCTAATCTTTATATGTCCCTCCTTCTATGGACTTTGGGCCTCATTTGTTCTTCCTTTTCTAGTTACATTAATTGTGAGTTTAGACTGTTCATTTGGGATTGTTATTCTTTCATCAGGTAGGCCTGAATTGCAATATACTTCCCAGATTTTGTGGTGTTGAAATATTGTTATCATTGGTCTCTATATATTGCTTGATCCCTGTTTTTATTTGGTTATTGATCCATTGATTATTTAGGAGCATGTTATTAAGCCTCCATTTGTTTGTGGGCTTTTTCATTTTCTTTGTGTAATTTATTTCTAGTTTCATACCTTTGTGATCTGAGAAGCTGGTTGGTACAATTTCAATCTTTTTATATTTACTGAGCCTCTTTTTGTAGCCTAGCATGTGATCTATTATAGAAAATGATCCATGTGCACTTGAGAAGAATGTGTATCCTGATTTTTTGTATGGAGTCTTCTGCGCATGTCCGTTTGGTACAGCTGTTATAATACATTGTTCAGTGTCTCTGTCTCCTTATTTATCTTCTGTCTGGTTGATTTGTCCTTTGGAGTGAGTAGGATGTTGAGGTCTTCTATAATGAATGCATTGCATTCTATTTCCCCCTTTAATTCTGTTAGTATTTTTTAACATGTATGTGATCCTGTGTTGGGTGCATAGTTTTAATAGTTATATCCTCTTGTTGGACTGAAACCTTTATCATTATGTAATGTCCTTCTTTGTCTCTTGTTACCTTCTTTGTTTTGAAGACTAATTTATGTGTTACAAGTTCTGCAACTCCTGTCTTTTTCTCCTTGTTAGTTGCATGAAATATCTCTTTCTATCCCTTTTCTTTCTGTCTGTGTATGTCTTTGGGTTTGATGTGAGTCTCTTGTAAGCAGCATATAGACAGGTCCTGTTTTTTTATCCTTTCAGTAACTATGTCTTTGGATTGGTGCATTCAGACCATTTACATTTAGGGTGATTTTCAATAGGTATGTACTTATTGCTATTGCAGGTTTTAGATTCGTGGATACCAAAGGTTCAAGGGTAAGTCCCTTACTATCTCACACTCTAATTTAACTCACTTCATATGCTATTATAAACACAACCTAAAGGTTATTTTTTTTTTCTCCTTTCCCTTCCCTCTCTATTCTTTATATATTGGTTATCATATTGTGTACTCTTTCCCTGATTGACTTTGGGGATAGTTGATTTGATTTTGCATCTTAGTCATTAATTGTTCTACTTTGCTGTGGTTTTATTTCCCTGGTGACAGCTATTTAGCCTTAGTAATACTTCCATCTATAGTATTCACTCCAAAATGTATTGTGGAGGTAGTTTGTGACAGGTAAATTCTCTCAGCTTTTGCTTATCTCAAAATTGTTTAATCCCTGCTTCAAATTTAAATGATAGCCTTGCCAGGTAGAGTATTGATGTTCGAGCCCCTTCTGCCTCATTGCATTAAATATATCATGCCACTCCCTTCTGGCCTGTAATGATTCTGTTGAGAAATATGATGATAGCCTGATGGGTTTTCCTTTGTATCTGATCTTTTTTCTCACTCTAGCTGCTTTTAAAAGTTTGTCTTTATCCTTGATCTTTGCCATTTTAATTATTGTATGTCTTGATGTTGTCTTCCTTTGTGTTGGGTGATATGTGTACCTCAATGTTCTGAGAAACTATCTTGTTCCCTAGATTGGAGAAGTTTTCAGCAATTATCTCCTCAATCACACTTTCCCTTTTTCTCTTTTTCTGGTACCCCTATAATGCAAATATTGTTCCATTTGGATTGGTCTCACAGTTTTCTCAATATTTTGTCATTCTTAGAGATCCTTTTTTCTCTCTGTGCCTCAGCTCCTTTGTATTCCTCTTCTCTAATTTCTTTTCCATTTTCTGTCTTCTACACTATATCTAATCTGTTTTTAAATCCCTCGATTATATATTTCATTTCAGATACTGTGTTCTGTAATGATTGAATCTCGATCCGGAATTCTTCTTTTAGTTCTTGAATGTGTTTCTTTACCTCCATGAGCATGTTTATGATTTTTATTTTGAAATGTGTTTCAGGTAGATTGTAGAGTTCAGTTTCACTTGGTCCTCTTTCTGGTGTTCATGGGATTTGGGGTTGAACCAGTTTCCTTTGATGTTTCATATTTGTAGGTGGTGACCTCTAGTGCCCAGAAGCTCTACTTTCTTGTGCTTCTCAGTCCCTGGAGCAATATCGTGTCACAGGGGATTGGCACTACTGCCTGGTGGGTGGAAAGAGCTGTTTCCTGCTTCCTGGCTGCAGTGCCTGTCTTCACTGCCAGAACCAGTGGGTCAAGAACAGAGGTGTAAGCCTCTGTGCTTTGCATTTGTAGCTGCCATAGGCGGGGATTCCCTCTTACTGGACTTACCTGAGGGCTGAGGCTGCTGTTTTGCGAGCCGGTGTGCGCTGACCAACAGAAAGGTGCAGCAGGCTGTGTATCATGGGCAACCTTGGAGCTGTGTAGTCAGCCAGAGGGATGGCGTGCCTGAAGGTTCTGAAAGTTCCTAACCTACTTGTACTAGTTCATCAGAACAATTTTGTCCCCCTTTCCTTTCTCCTGAGCAGTAAGCTCTGAGCAATCCTTGCCCTTTTTTCAGCCCATTCACTGTAGGAAACCTCTCAGACTACCCACCATTCTTTTGTCCCAGAGCAGCCAGAGGTGGATCCCTGTTTTCCACAAGCAGCTCAGTCTCTCCAGGTATTCACCTGTTTTAGCTTTCCAACCCTACTAATATCCAGAACACCATGCAATATAGGTTCATGCTCCCAGAGCAGATCTCCAGGGCTGGGTGTTCTGCAGTTCTAGGCCTCCACCTCCCTCCCTGCTCAATTTCTCTTCCTTCTGCCCATGAGTTGGGGTGGGGGAAGGGCTTGGGTCTGGCTGAAACACGGCTTTGGTATGCTACCCTGTTCCTAGAGGTCTGTTCTTTTCTCCAGGTGTATGCAGTCTGGTGCAGCCTTCTTTCCTGTTGCTCTTTCAGGATTAGTTGTATTAATTATATTTTCATATTATATGTGGTTTTTGGAGGAGGCCTGTTTTACCTCTCCTGCCACCATCCTTAATCTCTCTCATACTGTTAATCTTTTACTCAAAAGACTTTATTGAATTTAGGAAACTTCTAGGCTGAATTTTATAGTTTCAGAAACCTAAATATGTCACATTGATTAATAAGCAGCAATATCATGGTAATATTTTCTTTTGAGTTTTCTACATTTTGAGTTCAAGTAAACTCTGTGTATTACTGTGGTTAATCCATTTTAAAAATATAAATATGCTGCTGTTTTGATATTCAGCAGGATGTTGATTTAATCAGGCAAGGGTGCGGTGGATCACATGACAAAGTGAGCAGTTGTAGAGTCAGGGACATTTTTAAAGTTTGGAATTCTGACATGATAACACATCATGGCTGAGTTGATTTAGCAGAAAGCAGAGAAGTAATTTAAATTAATTCAAAGAATTAATTTTCAAAAGAGGTACATCCAGAAATTTCCAGGCTTAGAAATTCCAACATTACTGAATCAGATTTCATTAGTTAGCAAGTATTTATTGCTCAGATTTTTGTTATGCCAAAGGACACATGAAAAACACAAAGCACAGTTCCTGATATTTTGGAATTTACAGTCTAGTTTAAGAGGGCACAATAACATGTGAGGAATAATGAGAGGTTGTAGAAAAATTAGGTATCATGAAATCACAAACTACTGTGGTCCAGACTATCAATGCCTTAAAAATTCAAGGTACTCTTATATCCCACAGTGTTTACTCAATTTTTATGTTTTACTGTTTAAAAAGTATAGTTAATGAATGAATGACATCATAGCAAAATTACTACTTTATCCCAATTCATACTTTAATTTGCAACAACCCCTATGTTGTTGTCAGTGACTGAAAAAACAGGCCCATTTCTTTTATGTGTGAAATACTATTGATAAGTTTGAATTTAGAAAAGTATAGAATCATAAAGTTTAATTTGTAAACTTATTTAATGTAATTATCAGTACATTCTATAAGAAACATAGTCTGATTTTTTATAGTAAATTGTTTTAACAAATCCTATTCTAGGAATTTGAGGGAAATTGTAAAAGAAAATATTTGTGGTCCATATTTTCTTCTTCTATTTCATTCATGTACTATTTAAACCTCTATAATAAGTATATATACTTCAATTTACTTTTTTCACATCATATTATTAGAAACTTTTTCATATAGCTCATATTTGTCATAATTTAGGTAATTGCTCCACTTTTGTTGTTCATTTCTAATTTTTCATCATTATAATGCTGCAGTGAATGTCTTGGATGTATAGCTATTTTTTTCCTGTTAGTTTACCAGGAAGAATTTCCAAGCCTGGGAATTAATGGGTCAAAAGTGATGATTTACATATGTTCACTTACACATACATTTTGTAATTTATATGCTGTCTTTTCAAGAACTGTTGGAATGGCTTTAATCACCTAACCAATTTCATTGTGAATCTAGAGGTATACTGTTGTACACAGATTTTGAGGAACTGAAACTTACATGCCTGAAAAATGGCATACTTAATTATACTCTAATGAAAAGTGTTTTTTCCAGTGTAAATTATTTTGTAATGTTCAGTGACTGATGAAACTAATTTTTTATTTTTTCCAGAATACATGTGATGTAGAAAAGTCTTATGAAGTGTAATTAAGCTTTGTGATAAGTGAACTATCTAAAGGAAAGTTATACCGTGAAGAAGGGACTCAGGAGTGTATAATGGTATGCTCTAAGATCAGATATAGTAGTTAAAGTTTGGGTTTTGTTGAAATTATGAATATAATTTTTTAAGCTATATCTATTACAGAATCAATTGTTAAAATTTCCTTCTTTAACATTAGGTTAGCCCTATTATTTGGACTACTGAATCTATGGAAAAATACTTAGAGGATTTCTGCTTACCTTTCCTCAGAATCACCAGCTTTCTTCAACACCACCTTTCTGGGGAAGATTTACCTAGCTGTCAGGTATAATTTGGGGTAGAGAGTAGGAAGCCTTTTTTTACAGTTAGCTAATTTTTTTTGAAACATGCTGTGTTACATAGTATAATACTTAAATCTTTATACAGAACTGTCATACAAGTATATGTCATAGAAGTATATAAGGACATAAATAAATTATTATTCTCAAATGAATAAATACTTAGAATATTAACAATTTTTGTATTTATAAGCATCCACCCATTTTATGATAATATTACTAATATTTGATATTTGAGCAGTTTTGGATTAGATCAGTGATGATAAATACTCAATATTTTAAGAGGATCAGGGTACTCATATATTTATTTATTTTTTTCGTATTGCCATTTTTACCACTAATCATCATCTATTTTTTAATCCTTTTAAAAATTATGTTGGTCAGAAAGCTGGTTTTTGAAGGTATTATGGCATTTATGTAATTTTAGAATAGCAAAATGTTCGATTTGTAGCCAGTTATATTACAACTTGGATAAATGAACTGGCTTAATCTATTTCATAAAACTGTGGGTCAATGTCAGTAGGCAAGAAAATAACAGGATAGGAAACCAGAAGGTAAGTAAATCAAACTGTGCTTATAGGACTGTGATCCTGACTTTATATGCCATTTGTTTCCAGGGAATTTGATGTGGGAATTAAGAAATTTATCATATTTATGGATCTTTGAAGCCTGCAATATATCAGAATTAAGCAGTGAATTGCTCCTTAAGTAATTAACCATTGCATCAAATAGTTTGGAGTCTGTTTTTTATCATTTGTACATTTGTCTCCAAAGTATTCTATTTAGAATTATAAGATATTGAACAAATTCAAATATTCAGTCATTAAATATTTTCTTCAATAGTTATTTATTTTTAAATTTCAAGTTAGTTATTTATTTTTAAATTTCAAGTTAAAAGTGTTTTTCCTTTTGGCATACAGTAGTTCTCCCTTATCCACAGGGGATGCATTCCTAGACCCTCAATGGATGACTGAAACTGTGGATAGTATGAAACCCCTATATATACTATGTTTTTTTCCAACACATGCATATCTATGATAGATTTTTTTATAAATTAGGCACAGTAATAGATTAACAACAATAACTAATAATAAAGTACAGCAGTTACAACAATATACCATAATAAGAGTTATGTGTACGTGGTCTCTCAAAGTACCTTATTGCACTGTATTCACCCTTCTTGTGATGATGTGAGATGGTAAAATGCCTATGTGATGAGATGAAGTGAGGTGAATGATGCAGGTATTGTGATGTAGTGTTAGGCTACTACTGACCTTCTTACAAAAGGTGAGAAGGAGGATTATCTGCTTCTAGACCACAGGTAACTGAAACCGCAGAAAGGGAAACACAAGTAAGGGAAGACATAAGTATGACCATCCTCAAGCGTGGAGAAGGTTAACCCCAAAAGCACTCCACTACTTTCTTAATCAGCTGTGCTTTCTTCACATGTAAAAGCCAGAGGCTGTGGTTCTTTGTGTTCTTATTACCCTGTGGTTCACTTTGTCATTAGTTTTTATTGGAAGGTATTTTTCTCCCATAAGCTGGAACTTACCTGGAGGCAGAAGATCTGGAACTGGGCACGAAAAGTCGGTCTGGGGTTTGGGTGTACAGCGATGCCTGTATTGCTTTAACCAAGCAAGAAATTCATTGATTTGGAGGCATGAAGAAGAACAGTGCAACATAGTGTCAGAAAGATAAAGGTGAAGGTGTAGTGGATCTTGAATTCACCATTGATGTGGGACAAAAATGTGGCATGATTCAAATTTTATTTCAGAATAAAACCTCATTCTAATATAAAATAGACTATGGGGTGTGAGGAATGGAGAGACTGGAAACAGAAAAGCTAGTTGGGGAAGGACATAATTAGAAACAGGAGGATAGGAAGCAATTAGAGCTTTCAGAGATGGAACAGTGTCAAGATGTGACAGCTAGTTGAACATGTGGGAGCCACGGGAGGAGAAAGAATCATGCTGTACTTGGATATTGAGCCTGGGGTGCTTGAACCTTTGTGGGACAGTTAACAGGAGGAGGAAATAGGGAGCAGATTTGTGGGGGCCTGAAAATATTTTGCATTTATTCAAGTTGAGGGGTTGGTTGGACCATTTAAGTGGATGTATTCAACTGAAATGAGAAAAATAAGATTACAGCTATAGGTAGATGTTTGCTCTGTTTCTGTTTAGATTTCTGTCATCTGTGTAATCTTTTTTATTTTCACATATGTATGTAATATATAAAGTAGATACATAATGTAAAATGTGTAATATATAAAAATATGTAGATACATATTTTTTGCTCTTACACTTTATTCACAGCTGTTTGTTTCTATTAATCATTGTATTGTATAGATGGATGTAATATTACACTAACTTTTGTGGATTTGACATTTTTCTTTATGTCACTTTCATGCAGAGTATATTTTCTGGTTAGCTGTATATGGATCTTTATTCTCAGATATGTATTTTATAATCAATTTGTAAATTTTCATCCAAAATTCTTCCAAAAGATGTTAGATGAGAGTTGGTTAGAATATATGGTGTTAAGGTATTGAACACAGTGTACTGTGTGTGCCTTTATTCATGTCTTTTTTAATACTTTCATAAAATTTTTAAATTGTCATCTTAACATCTGGAGCATTCTTTATAAAGCTAATACTAGAGGCTTTATGGTTTTAGTTACTATTTAAATGGTATCTTATTTTCTGTAATATTCTCAAATTACCTCTTCCTGGTTTAGAATGTTACTATATGTTTGTGTGTTCCTGTGATTCGCCACTTGCTGAACTCCCTTATCAGTGCTGATAGTTTGCCTGTTGATTGTTTTTAGGTTTGCTGTGTCATTATGATCACAGCATCTGAAAATAATGACAGCATTGCCCCTTCCTTTCAGATCCTTGCCTCTCCGTCGCTGCCGTGATGCGCGCCCAGCGCTGTCTTGAGCAGTAGGATGGGCAGCACCCTTTTTTGTGCCCCAAGCCAAAGAGAATTCTTCTTAAGTCTCCTGTGCATGTCTTTTTATTTGTTTATTATAAATAAAAACCACTTAGAAATTATATTTCTAATGTATAGATAAAATGTAAAAATCCAAATTTTAATTTTTGAACATTAATCTTCTACATTTAGCCACTTTGCTAATAAAAATAAATCCAGTGTTTGTTTCTTAAATGAACTGAAACCAGGAGATAGCCGGGAGACTCCTGAGTTTCTCAATACATTTTTGAATCAGACATTTTGTTAAGGATGGGAAGTCACTGAGAATGGTCCCTGGTACATGTGTGACACCGCAAGCCTGCTCTCCACAGTAATATATTAGACCTTCCTAACTTAGTTACAAGTCTTAGTCCCACACTGTTTCTACTACCATATTAGGGCTAAATGTGCTAACCTATCCAGTTCTCTCATCTTTTCTCCTACTTATGTGCATCCTCTCTTATTTGTCCTATAACTCTGGAATTCTTAACAGAGGGACTTCAGGTAATTTTTAAATTTTATTGCATTATTTTAAAATGTTTGTGTATATATGATTTTGGAAGAAAATAGTTTTCAGATTCTTATAGGGAACCGTGATTATCCACTCTCCCCTGAAGTTGAAAACCACTACTCTAATATAACTCCTTTAACTATTTTTTCTTTCCTATATGTCAAAAATAGTTTCCCTATAAATATACAATGAAATCTAGCATTAATTATACACTAGCTACGTGCAAACCACTGTTTTAAGTATTAACTATGAGGTAGCTGTTAAAATCCTCACTTTACAAAAAAAAAAATCCTCACTTTGCAGACAAGTAAACAGGCACAGAGAGATTAATAACTCGTCCAAGATGCACAGCTAGTATATAAAGCAGCTAGGATTTGAGCACATTTAATCTGGATGCCAAATATGCACTATTAACATCTGAACTTTACTACTGCTTGCTACACGAAACACTTTTTTGTGGGGCACAGGGGATTTTCTTCCAGCATTAAGTCTATAAAAACCACTGTAATATCACATATTGTACTCTCTTTGATCTTCATATAACTATACTCCACCTATAAACATTTCTTATGTGATAATATGGTGATTGATTTATTGATAGCTGAATAGCATACTGGAAGTGTAAAAAACAAAAAAAAAAAGCACCTCAAGTGTCCATCAATGGGAAACTGGTTAAATAAACTGCGGTTTATGCATACAATGCAATAATCTGCAGAAAATAAAATAATAGAAAGTTTCCTATATGCTAATATGAAAAAAAATATCAAAATATATTAAGTAATTAAAGGCATGGTGTACTTGTATTAAATGCAGATGGGGGGAAATAGTGGTATTCGTGTTTGCTTGTATATATAGTGGACCTGTGAGCAACACAGTTTTGAATTTCACAGGTCCACTTATTTGGGGATTTCTTTCAATTCAAATACTGGAAAAATTTTCTGCAACAATTTGAAAAACATTTTCTCTAGCTAACTTTGTTGTAAGATCAGAGTATATAAGAACATATACAAAATATGTGTTAATTGACTTTTCATTATTGGTAAGGCTTCTGGTCAGCAGGATATTAATAGTTGAGTTTTGATGGAGTCAAAGTTTCATGTGGATTTCTGACTGTGTAGGTGTTTGGTGCCCCTAACTCTCATGTCTTTCACGCATCAGTTGTATATAAGATACTCTGGTCAGTTCTTACCTAGGAGTTGAGGTGGTGAGTTTGAGACTTGGATAGAAGGGGAACAGGAATTATGGAGAGACTTTTTTTTAAAATGATCTTTTCATACTTTCTAAATTTTAAATAGTGGAAGTATGTTAGTTCAATAGTTAAGATTACGGAGAAGATAAAAAGGTGTTTATTTTCTGAACTGGTCATGTAGTCCCATTTTTCAGAATTCAAAAAGTGCTAAAACAGCTCTGTGAAAAAGTTTGCTTGTACCCCTTTTTCTAGCCACTCAGTTGTTGGTGCTGTCAGTTTTGTCTGTATTATTCCAGAGACATTTTATGTGTATACCACAAAAAGCATGTGCAGGAGTGTTTTTTTTTTCTTTGAGCGTTTTATACATTGTTCTACAAATTGCATTTTTTTTCACTTAGGAGTATATCTTAGAGATCATTTCACATTCAATACATGAAGACCTTTGCATTTTGTTTTACAAATTCAGAGTATGCACCAGGATGTATTTAATCAGTGCCCTATTAATCAATATTTGGGTTATTTCTACATTTGCTACTTATAAACAGTACCACAATGAATAATACTACTACAAGGAATTTTGTATGGTTTTGGTTGTATTTGTAAGATAAATTCTTAGAAGTGATTTACTGTGTCTGCACTTTAAATACATTTGTAGTTTTGATGCTTATTACCAAACTGCCCTTCATTGAAATTGTACCAATTACATTAACACCAGTAATATATGATAGTTGCCCTATACTTGTGTCTACTTAGTGTGTTATAAAGTTATTTGATTTTTGCCTCTAGATCTTTGTCTAGGTAAAACAGATCTCAATGTAGTTTTAATTTGCATTTCTCCTAATTGTGCATTTTCCATATTTAGGAACCGTTTTATTTTCTTTACTATGCATTTCTTTACTAAGCATTGTTACATAATGCTTCTATTGAAAATAATTAGTAAATGAAAACAATTAGAAAAATTATTTATCAGATCTTAAAAAAAGTATCTCATGAGTTTTTCATTGGTTAGAATAATCTGTCACTCTTGTCTGTTTTGTCTAAGTCATATGATAAGGAGGAAAAAAAACTTTTCTTTAATTTTTGTTCTTCTTTCATAGATTTTCCTCAGTTCGTTTTTTTTTCATTTTGGTGACTTATATTTGGACTCAACATCTGCTTCATAAGAGTTGCCACATAATACTGAAGTATCCTATGAACACCAGGAAAAAAATCATATTTATGTACATCTTTGTTAATTTTTATCCATTGTTGGTTTTACTATCATAAAGATGAAAAAATGTTATTTTTCTACCATTAGTTCCCATTCTCTCAAGTTCATTAGAAAATAAATGTCCTCTCTCAATAGAGCAGGAAGATGTAACAATTGTAAATAATATATACACAAAACAACAAAACCTTAAATTATATAAAGCAGAAATTGACAGAATTAAAGAAATAGACAAATCCACAATTATAGCTGGAGCTTTCAAAGTTCTTTCTTAGTAGTCAATAACAGGTAGACAGGAAATCAACTAGATAAATGGGACCTGAACAATACTCTCAAGTGAACATCACATAATTGACTTACATAGACTACTTCACCAAACAATAGCACAATGCATATTTTTTACAAGTGCACTTGCAACATTCACCAGAATATACCATATGACAACCCATAAGCAAGTATCAATACATTTAAAATAATTGAAATCATACAACATATTTTCTGACTATATGGAATTAAATTGGAAATCAGTAACAGAAAGAAATATGGAAATTCCCAAATGTGTGGGAATTAAGCAACACACTTTTAGATAACTTATTTATCAAAGCAGAAATCATATGGAAATTAGAAAATGAAAATGCAACAGTAATATTGTGGGATGCTGCTAAAGTTCTTGGATAGATAAAGCTTTAAAATGCTTATATTTAAAAAGAAGAGTCTAAAATCATTTATCTCATTTCCATGTTATGAAGCTAGAAGTAGAGCAAATTAAGTTCAAAGCAAGTAAAAGATAGAAAATTATAAAAATCAGAACAGAAACCAATAAAATTGTTACAGAGAAATAGAGAAAATCAGTGAGTCCAAAATCTGGTTCTTTGCAAAGATTAGTATAATGGAGAAACCTAAATGTCAGGAGCTCAGCTCTCCGCTGGGAGAGATAAAAGAACAGAGCTGCCTGGTGTCAGAGTAGCTAATTGAAGTAACAAGTAAAAAATTTAACAGAATAAGTCCTTTAAATCACTGGCTGTGGTGGTATTATCAAGAGGCTAAAACCAGAGGAAACACCAGCTCCCCGTACACCGTTTGCCCTTGTGGATGAAATGGCGCACTTGCTGACGATCAGGTGGATCAGTGCAGACACGACATGGGGATCTGTTGAGGGAACTCCAAATAAAAGACTCTGGCAGTTTTATGGACTCATGAGGTGGAGAGGGGATGAGAGGGATAGATTAGGAGTGGAAAAGCACTGGGTACTGAGTCAGGGTAGGGAAAAAACTCTTCGAGGTTTTCCATTGTTTCCTGCATAACATGGCCTGGGCAGAGGTGTCCAAGAGAACTTTTTCCAGGGCCTCAGGTAAAGAGACCTAGGAATAAAGACACCACGACTAGGAAGAGCCTAGTTAAAGAGCATCATGGGCCAGGGGGTGCTTGAGGTCTTGACTACAAGTGCCGTCAGAGACTGCAGTGCATTGTTTGTGTGCCAAGTCTGGCATAGGGAAGGCAGTTTTCGTCCACGAGGCTTGCAAAGTAAAACCTTCAGTTAGGTCTGAAAAATCACACATAGGTTTTTAACCAGTAACCAGACTCTTTACTAGATTGATAAGAAAAAAAGATGGTGCAAGTTACCAATGCCAGCAATGAGGTAGGAAATATCCCTACAGAACCATAGAGAATATCATGAATAACATTTGCCAACAAATTTGATAACATAAATGAAATGGGAAAATTACCTGCACTGACTCAATAATAAATAAAAGTTCTTGAATAGATCTATACCAACTAAGAGAATTGATATAATTACAAAACTTCTTTAGAAAAGAGAAGTCAATAGCTTTATACTAACAAATTACACCATGGTGAATTCTATGAAACATTTAAGGAAGAAACTGTAGCAACACTATACAAACTTTCAGAAAACAGAGGAAGAGCAACACTCCAAACCATTGAGGCCAGTTTTACACTGACTCCTAAATCAGGCATCTTAAGAAAACTGCAAAGCTGTGTCTTTCATGAACATAGAGAAGCAAAAGTCCTAGCAAAATATTAGCAAAGAAAAAATAATACACCACAACCAAATAGGTTTATCCTAGGAAAGCACAGTTTGTTCAACACCAAATAAATCAATAATTCACCATATTAACATTTTTTTGGTATCATTAATCTACAATTACATGAAGAACATTATGTTTAGTAGACTCCCCCCTTTGCCAAGTCTCCCCCACATACCCCTTCACAGTCACTGTCCACCAGCGTATTAAGATGCTGTAAAATCACTACTTGTCTTCTCTGTGTTGTAGAGCCTGCCCTGTGCCCCCTCCACATTATACATGCTAATTGTAATGCCCCCTTTTCTTTTCCCACCCTTATCCTTCCCTTTCTACCCATCCTCCACAGTCCCTTTCCCTTTGGTAACTGTTAGTCCATTCATGGTTTCTGTGAGTCTGGTGCTGTTTTGTTCCTTCAGTTTTTTCTTTGTTCTTATACTCCACATATGAGTGAAATCATTTTATACTTGTCTTTCTCCTCCTGGCTTATTTCACTGAGCATAATACCCTCTAGCTCCATCCATGTTGCAAATGGTAGGATTTGTTTTCTTCTTATGTCTGAATAATATTCCATTGTGTATATGTACCACATCTTCTTTATCCATTCATCTACTGATGGACAGTTAGGTTGCTTCTATTTCTTGGCTATTGCAAATAGTGCTGCAATAACATAGGGGTGCATATGTCTTTTTCAAACTGGGTTCCTGTATTCTTAGGGTAAATTCCTAGAACTGGAATTCCTGGGTCAAATGGTATTTCTATTTTGAGCTTTATGGGGAACTTCCATATTGCTTTCCACAATGGTTGAACTAATTTACATTCCCAACAGCAGTGTAGGAGGGTTCCCCTTTCCCCACAACCTCGCCAACATTTCTTGTTGTTTGTCTTTTAGATGGTGGCAACCCTTACTGGTGTGAGGTGATATCTCATTGTGGTTTTAATTTGCATTTCCCTAATGATTAGCGATGTGGAGCATCTTTTCATGTGTCTGTTGGCCACCTGAATTTCTTCTTTGGAGAACTGTCTGTTCATCTCCTCGGCCCATTTATTAATTGGATTATTTGATTTTTGTTTGTTGAAGTGCATGAGCTCTTTATATATTTTGGATGTCAAACCTTTATTGGATCTGTCATTTATGAATATATTCTCCCATAGTGTAAGATACCTTTTCATTCTATTGATGGTGTCCTTTGCAGTACAGAAACTTTTTAGCTTGATATAGTCCCACCTGTTCATTTTTGCTTTTGTTTCCCTTGCCCAGGGAGGTATGTTCATGAAGAAATCACTCACGTTGATGTCCATGAGATTTTTGCCTATGTTTTTTTCTAAGAGTTTTATGGTTTCATGACTTACATTCAGGTCTCTGATCCATTTTGAATTTACTTTTGTGTATGGGGTTAGACAGTGATCCAGTTTCATTCTCTTACATGTGGCTATCCAGTTTTGTCAGCACCATCTGTTGAAGAGACTGTCATTTCCGCATTGTATATCCATGGCTCCTTTATCATATATTAATTGGCCATGTATGTTTGGGTTAATGTTTGGAGTCTCTATTCTGTTCCACTGGTCTGTGGCTCTGTTCTTGTGCCAGTACCAAATTGTCTTGATTACTGTGGCTTTCTAGTAGAGCTTGAAGTTGGCAAGTGAGATCCCCTCCACTTTATTCTTCCTATTTGGTGTCTTTGGTGTTTCCATATGAATTTTTGAACTATTTGTTTCAGTTCATTGAAGAATGCTGTTGGTGATTTGATAGGGATTGCATAGAATCTGTATATTGCTTTGGGCAGGATGGCCATTTTGATGGTATTAATTCCTAGCCAGGAGCATGGGATGAGTTTCCTTTTGTTAGTGTCCTCTTTAATTTCTCTTAAGAGTGTCTTGTAGTTTTCAGGGTATAGGTCTTTCACTTCTTTGGTTAGATTTATTCCTAGGTATTTTATTCTTTTTGATGCTATTGTGAATGGAATTGTTTTCCTGATTTCTCTTTCTATTAGTTCATTGTTAGTGTGTAGGAAAGCCACAGATTTCTGTGTGTTAATTTTGTATCCTGCAACTCTGCTGAATTCTGATATCAGTTCTAGTAGTTTTGGAGTGGAGTCTTCAGGGTTTTTTATGTACAGTATCATGTCATCTGCAAATAGTGACAGTTTGACTTCTTCTTTAATAATCTGGATTCCTTGTATTCCTTTTTCTTGTTTTATTGCCGTGGCTAGGACCTCCAGTACTATGCTAAATAACAGTGGGGAGAGTGGGCATCCCTGTCTTGCTCCCGATCTCAGAGGAAAAGCTTTCAGCTTCTCGCTGTTCAGTATGATGTTGGCTGTGGGCTTATCATATATGGCCTTTATTATGTTGAGGTACTTGCTCTCCATACCCATTTTGTTATCATGAATGGATGTTGAATTTTTTCGAATGCTTTTTCAGCATCTATGGAGATGATCATGTGATGTTTGTCCTTCTTTTTGTTTTGTGGTGGATGATGTTGATGGATTTTCGAATGTTGTACCATCCTTGCATCCCTGAGATGAATCCCACTTGTTCATGGTGTATCATCCTCTTGTATTTTTGACTTCAGTTTGCTAATATTTTGTTTAGTATTTTTGCATCTATGTTCATCAGGGATATTGGTCTGTAATTTTCTTTTTTTGGTGGGGTCCTCACCTGGTTTTGGTATTGAGAGTATTTCCTCCTCTTGTATTTTTTGGAAAACTTTAAGGAGAATGGGTATTATGTCTTCTCTGTATGTCTGTTAAAATTCCATGGTAAATGCATCTGGCCCAGGGGTTTTGTTCTTGGGTAGTGCTTTGATTAACGCTTCAATTTTGTTGCTGGTAATCGGTCTGTTTAGATTTTCTGTTTCTTTCTTGGTCAGTCTTGGAAGGTTGTATTTTTCTAGGAAGTTGTCCATTTCTTCTAGGTTTTCCAGCTTGTTAGCATATAGGTTTTCATAGTATTCTCTAATAATTGTTTGTATTTCTGTGGGGTCCGTCATGATATTTCCTTTTTCGTTTCTGATTCTGTTGATGTGTGTTGATTCTTTTTCTCTTAATATGTCTGCTTAGAGGCAAACTCTGTAAGGTTTTAAATTCTTCCATTTACCTTACCCATTTGATAGTCAAATTTTAACTATTTCTCAAATGTATATATTTTATAGCATATTAAATCTTTGTACACACCCACTTACTTAGCTTAAGAAGTTCAGAAAATACTATACACTTTTATTGCCATTTCAGTCTCAGAGTACTCATTTCGAATAAAAAAGATTCAAAAAAGAAAGTGAAATGGTCTAGCCAAGAAAAGAAGCATAAAATTAAAACTGAAATCACATGTATATATAGTGTGAATGCTGTCATTTATTCTATAGTTGATATTATAGCCACTTATCCCTTAGGGTGTAAAAACAATAATAAGTACTCTAGAGAGAACATTCTTGTCTTCTTCGTAAGTGTAAATTACTACCAACCTAGTAATACATATTTACTAATAATAATACTGGACACTTATTTTGTATTTAGTTATATTAAAGTAAATTTTAAAAAGCTAAGTTTGAGAATGAAAATTTTGTTTCTTGGAACTGTGCAGGGAAAGATTAAATAAGGGATGTTCAAGAATTGAATTTCAAGTCAAAGTAAATAGTAAAATAATGTTATATTGTTTCTGTAATCAGCTAAATCAGTCTTTCAAGGTAGGATTGTACCACACACAGTTGTAAAAATTAACATTTTTCATGCTAGACAAGTAAACTTTAGCACAATCTTTATACTTTATTAGTTAATGTTTTTATTAAGACTATCCAAATGAAAAATTTTTTGTTACAACCCTTCATTCTCAAATTGAGAGCAATTTCAAACTTATTTCCACCTGTAATTGCTAATTTTTTCCATCAGAATAATGGATTAATATAACTCTAATTTAGGCTTGGGAATTTAAAAAATGGATATTTATGCAGAGCAACCAATATATGTGCATTTAGTGAGTTCAAGTGAAGGGTTTACAGCTGTTTATTATACCATTCCAATTCTTCTGGAATTGTGTTAATGTTCAAGATAAAATAGTAGGAAAAAGCAAACATGAACAAAAAAATGGCACTGAGAAAATTGAGTTTAACAATGCAGCCGCATGCCTACATTTCTATTCAATCTCCCTGTGACTCTCTATGACTATGAAACTTTTCGCTTTACCCAATGTTTTCATTGGAAAACATTTTATTTCTATTTATCCTGAAAATCCAGCTGTGTGAGCATCTATGTGAGCCATTTTTCAGTTAAAAAAATTTTTTTACTGATGCATCAGATTTGTAATCTCTTTTTAAGTCTTTAAATTGTTTCTATTGTACTTTGTGAAATAGATTTATTTTCTCTTGGATACCCTATTAAAATCAAGAAATGCCTATATGTTTCTTCCTATATCCTCTCAAATCCACTTTTCCTCTCCTCTGCTATAATTTGCTTAATTATTGTGTTATTTAGAAATCATGATACCTTTGAATCAAAGAATACACTCAAAAATGTTGCTTAAACACCAAGAGAATAGAGTCAGTAGTTCAGTAGCAATTTCTACATCGATAGTCAGTACACTAGTTGGGTGAGGACTTAATAATGCATGTAATCATAAAATTATGTTGTGTACTTGAAATAAATGTAATATTGTATATCAACCAAACTTCAATTAGAAAAATATCAAAAAGTGTTGCCTAAGCAAAATTAGAGATATTTTTCTTTCACACCAAAGAAATTAATGACCACACAGCTAGTGCCTCTGAATTTAATCCCCTCTGACATAAATGGATGGTAAATTTCAGCCTTGCTTTGTACACTCAGTAAGTTCTTGAGGCAAATAATGTAAGTGGGATTTATGTCTAGTAATGGAACACTTTTAATTGAAATTTTAACGTGCATAGATATGTATAATATATAAAGAAAAGCACAATATATAAAGGTGTCTGTAAAGCCTATGATCAAACTTCTGAAGATAATTAGCCCTGATGTATTATTTACTACTTCCTCAATTCTAAGTTGCACTTCTTTTTCCACATTTAACATTTCTGAAATCAGGCTGGTCTTGTTTTTGGTGATTAAATTTAGTGCTCATAATTTATTTTTTCTCTAAGAAGCTGCTATTACCCTGGTAATATATCTAGAGAAATAAGTGATTATTGTATGTAGAGGGGTAGGAAATTTGTGTTTATCTAAACTAATTTGGCAAAAATAAAATTACAAATCTATTACAAAAAAAAAGAAAAAGAAACGCGTGAAATATCACCATCATACATGACCCTGCACCTGGGCTCCCTCAAGATTCTCCTCCGCATCCTGGTCACGTGGCCCTCATTCTCAGGCATCACAGCGAGCATGGTGGCTGCACCCATCCATGCGGACACCCACGGGAGCCCCAGCCGGGTGCACTCAGTCGACTGCAGCCCTGGTCACCGCGTCAGGGTCCTGACACCCAGAAAGAGGAAAGGGCATGGGTGCTGCAGTGAACCTTTTTGAAAAATGTTTTGTGAGAAAAGTTTTTAAAATACCCAAATACTTTGCATTTCAAAGGGTTGAGCCCGCTGGGCTCTCTCAGGTGGCAGGGAGTCCCGAGCCTACCGTTTGTATCTGAGACAGATCGTTAAACAGCAGCCAGCAGTGTCAAGGGCTGTGTGTGTGCTGAGTTCTTATAGTTTAGTTATTATTTACTATAATTACCTCTAAAGTGTACATAAGGACACCCAGACTGAAGTATTTGTGCAAACATCAGGCTTACGTAACACATTATAACCTCCTTTAGTCTGACTTTCTTTTGTTATTTTGGTAAATTATGAGTTGCCACTAATACTTATTCTCTTTTTAACAATGAGTTTAGGATTGGAAGATAAAACTCCCTATTCAAACATCATCAGCAAGAACATCTTCCAGACTAATGATTACAGTTGTCACTCTCTCTTGTATTTAGATGGATCGATCTCAGAAAAAGTTCAGTTCCAGCAATATGGCAAATTTGATGTATATATATATATATATTCCATGTTACAATTATAAACAAGGTAGGAAATTGACCACTACATTCCTACTTGTAATAAGAAAATATTTCTATTGTCAAATCAATATCTTTTATAAGTCTATGGTTTAACATTTTACTTTTCAGAGGTAGTTCCTTACCTGTGATTATACATTCATTTCTTGGGTGGTGTACCTGCTTCTCTACACTTCTCCCTCAAAGAAGAGAGTATTAAAGTCATAATTCTTGTTTTAAGTATAACAATTAAAAATAAATATTTTAATTATTAAAATCATTATTGAAGTAAATATTCATAAAAATAGCATGGAAATCTAGCTCATGGAATCTTCTTAACTTCTTTTAATTATGTATCTTAACATTGTTATAAGAAAATTAATATTCTTTTTTGATATTTGGTTCCATGAATTTGTCACTGGTTTAGATTCTGGTAAATACCACTATAATCAGAATCATAATGGTTTCCCCTAATCCCTCTGATATTCCTTGGTAGCCACACCCTCACTGAACCCCTGGCTCCTGGGAACCACCTGTCTCTTCATCATTACAGTTTTGCCATGTGGAGAACTCATTCGCATGGAATCAAGAATGTGGAATTTTTGTGATTGTTTGTTTCACTCTGCATAATTCTCTTGGTTTCACTCAAGTAGCTGCACATAGCAGTAGCACATTTTTATTGCTAAGCAGTAATTTTTTTATAGGTGTATCGCAGGTTGTTAATCTAAACATCCCTGAAGGTCCTTTGGATTGTTTCCTGATTTTGATTGTTCTGAATAAAGTGACTATAAATATTCACACATAGATTTTTATTCTCACAAAATTTTTAAATTTCTCTAAAAATTCTAGGGGTGTGATTTCTGGGTCATGAGTATATTTCTACATTAGAAACTGAGCACATTTTTCAGAGAAGCTGTAGCATTTTTACATTACCACCAGCAATGGGTGAGAATTCCAGGTAATGTTCATCCTCACAGTCATTTGGCATTGTACATGTTTTGTATTTTAATCATGTGTATATTGCTATTGAACATCTTCATGTGCTTATTTACCATCCATTTATCATGTTAGTAAAGTGTTTTTCTTTTTGGTATCATTTATATTATACTTCTTGAATACTAGGTCATTTTTATATATTCTCAATAGATACCATTGTCAAAGTGTGATTTGTTAAGACTTTCTTCCCTTGCATCTTATAAGTCATGGTCTTATCACCACCCTTTGCAGAAATCTATTTATTTATTTATTTTTATTGAGTTCAATATTTTTAGAGCATTTTAGGTTCACAGCAAAACTTAGAGGGAGTCCTAGAGATTTCCACAGAACCCCAAGCCCAGACCTGCACGTCCCTCACCGTTACCAGCAGACCATAGAAGAGGGGTGCACTCTGTGCTGTTGACACACTGATAGAGACACAACGTAAACCCCTGACTCTGTCCTTCAAATTGTGCATCATTGTTGCTGTTATGTGTATCATTACAGGGTCATATGAAGTAATTTCACTGCCCTGAACGTCTCCTGTTCTACTCAGTTCCCACCAGCCCGACACAGCCGTTTGCAATGTCCATGAATCAATTATAGTTAGAATTATACAATATGTACACTTCCAAAATTGGCTTTTTTGAAACTTACTAAATGGCTTTAAGATTCTGTAGCTTTTCAAGGCTTGATATATCATTTCCTTCCACCATGATTAATGTTCTGTCATCTGGATTTACCACCATTTATTTATCAATTCACCTTCCAAAAGTTGTCTTGGTTGATCTCAAGTTAGCCATTTGTGATTTAAGCTGCCCAGCTATGTGTGTGCAGCTTTTCGTGCTGACATGAGTTTACAGCTCCTTTTGGTAAATGCTAATAAGCACAACTGCAGCAGCACATGGTAAGGGTGAGTTAAGTTTTGTAACAAGTGGGCAGACTCCCTAAGTGTGCCATTTGGCACTTCTGCCAGCAATGTATATCTGATGTATTTGTCTTCTGTATATCATCCTTGGTATTGTTTTTAGGTCTTTGGACTGTTGTATAAAGTTTTCTTTGTAGTTTTAGGGAACAGTCCTTTGTCAGCTATTTCTTTTGAAAATATTTTCTCTGAGTTCCTGGCTTGTATTCTCATTACATTGACATTGTCTTTTGGAGGGCAGATATTTAAATTTTAAGGAAGTCATGCTTCAAATTACTCATTTCTTGGGTTGTGCCTTTATTGTTGCTAGATAATTGAATTTTCAACTTTGATGAAGTATATTTTTTAGTCCTTCTATCTATTTTGCTTTTGTGTCATTTTAAGCATTCTGTGTAGTCAGGTAACTAAATTTTTATTTTTGTTTTATCTTGAGTGTTACAATTTTATGGCTCCTTCTGAAATTAATTTGGCAGCCAGTCTCCATTTAATTGTTTCCTAGTATCTTTGTCAAAAACCGAATGGCCACATGTGCAAGGATCCTTTTATGGATTGTGTACATTTGTCCACTGACCTATTTCACTATCCTTTCAGTAATACCCCAAAGTCTTAACTGTACCTTCATAATACATTTGAAATTGGATAGACTGATGCATCCAGATTGATTAATTTTCAAAATTATTTCCTATACAATAGTTCCGTTGCCCGGTCCACATAAGCATTACCGTCAGTTTGTCTGGATGTATAAAAAGCCAGTTGTGAATTGACAGTAACTGTGAGAAAGGTGTGGATCAGTAGGATAAGGAATGAATCTCTACTGTGTTGTTTCTTACAGTCCATGAGCATGATGTGCCTTTCTGTTTAATTCATTGTTTCCTATCTTCCACCCATATTTGGAGTTTTCCATCATACAGTTTCTGAACCTATTTAGATACTTATCTGATATTTCAATTAGCTTTATGTTACTATCAATGGTATTGTTTTCCTACCAAATTCTTATTGCTAGCACAGAGAAACATGATGCACTTTTATGTTTAAAATCTGTGTCCTGTGACTTTACTAATCTGACATTAATTCTAGGAGGTAATTTTGGTGTAGATCTCTCTTGATTTTTTATATTGACAGTTGTGCCATCTGTAAATAGGTGCCCTTTAGCTCCTTTGTAGTTCTTGTTTTTTGTTTACAGTTCATATATTATTACATTGCTAGGACGTATACTACAATGTCAGATGGGAATCGTAGAGATTGACATCCTTAACTTCTTCCCTGTTCTCGGGGGAAAGCATTCAGTCTGTCCTCAGAGACTCTGGCATTAACCATAGTTGGTGTGTGAATGATGTTTGCCACCTTGTTTATGCATGTAGAAATGATTTGCTCATTGTTGAGGACATTTGTATCTATACTTCTGAAAGTTATTTGCTTACTTTTATGGTGCTTTCCTTGTGGGTTTTGGTATTCAAAGCTGGCAGAATGCAGTGAAATAATTCTCACATTTCACATCTTCTTGACTTACTCTTTTGATGCCAGTTTAAGGAAGTTCCCTTATTTTAAGGTCTCATGCAATTCCTTTGAAACTGCATAGATAATGCAGAGTAATCTTCCTATCTTAAGGTCAACTGTGCCATGTAAGATCACAGTGTCATGGATGTGATATCATCATATTCACAGGTTTCAGAGATAAACACAAAAATTGGGGTAAAACTTTTAGAATATTTCCTACGACTAATTCAAAATTATATGTGCACTACCATGCTTATTACGACGTAACTTATAATATGAAGATATGGAAGCAATGTAAGTGTCCCTTGATAAGTAAATGTAGGAAGAAGATATGGGTCATGTGGGCAGCTCAACCATATAAAAGAATTCAATCTTGACATTTACAGCAATATAGGTGAACCTAGAAGTTATTATATCAGTTGAGACAAATCAAACAGGAAAAGACAAATACTGTATGATCTTATATGTAGAATCAAAAAACAGTGAACAAATGAACTCACAAAACAGAAACAGACTTATAAACACAGAACAGTCTGTGGGTTGTTATGGGCAGGGGGATGGGAAGACCAGCAAAATTGGTGAAGAGAATAAAGAAGTATAACATTCCATTGTAAAATAAATTTAGCACAAGAATGGAAATAAAGCATGGGATATAAAGTCAATAATGTTCTAATTTCTTTGTAGAGAGATAACTACACTTATGTGTTGAACATTTAAGAATATAAATATCTGATATATGTATGTGATTTGACACACGCACATATGTATGTCAAATCCCTATTGTACATCTGAAAGTAATATAAAGCTGTATATCAACTCTATCTCAATAAAGATATAATGAACATAAAAGGAATATTTCCTAGCACAGCGACATACACTCATATTTTCACAGATAACCTGGAATCAGTATTTTTCCATTTTAATTAGAATGTAGAATTTTACCAACAAATAAGCCATTTTATGTATCTCTGATTTTTTTTAAGATTTTACATTTGCAACTTTTGTAAACCTATGGAATAAATTCTACCTTGTATTTTATTATCAAACTTTTTTCAAGAAACTCAAGCAAATGTAGTCTATTTAGCTGTTCTGTTACCCTTCATTTCTCCTAATATTCCATATGCATTTTTGATGAAATTTCCATTCTGTTCAAAATAATTGATAAGAAATTGTTTAAAAACAAATCTGCTCATGATGAACATCTTAATTTTCCTTTATCTGAGAATACTTTATTTTAATTTAATTCCTAAAGGGTATTTTCACTGGGTAGAGAATTCTGGATTAACTGTATTTTATTAGACTATACATGTTTTCTGTCACTTTCTTCAGCACTCTACAGTTGATCAAATCCATAATTATTTGAATCATTGTTTAACATCATGCAATGTCATTTTTCTCTTATTGATTTCAAGGATATCAAGTCTAATTAAGGCTTTCTTAACTGCTTGCATCAGTAAGTATATGCAGTTTTCTAAATTTGTTATGTTTTCAGCTATAATTTCTTTTAAAACATTTTCTTCCTGAGCTCTTTCTCATCTCCTCCTATGATTCAAGGAATAATCCTGGCAGATTGATTTTCTTTGCTGTTTTTCCCAAACTTCCCTGAATGCTGTTCATTTTGATTTTTTCTATTGAGCTATCTTACAGATTTTCCTGTTTATGTCCTCTATGATCTTCATCCTCTTTGAGTTCAACTAATAAGTCATTTTAAGACTTGTATATGTATTTTATTTGTCTTTTTAAAGTTTCCCTGTTTTGTTGCGTTTTCTACACCTTTGTATGTATGAGCTTTACCTGGTGGAACATTTTTATAAACGCTGTTTTAAAGTTTTTGTGGAAACTTTCCAACAGGCACCATCTCAGCATCAACTCCTGTGGTTGCTTTGTCCTTGGGAACTTGAAGATTTCTGTTCCTTTAGGAACCAGGTAATTCTGGACTTCACCTTGCACAGTTCTTTGTAGTTTGTAAAGACCGTGAGGCCTCATTTAAATCTTATAGAGAATGTTGAATGTCTTTTTAAAAACTTTTTTTCGCTGAAGTCATCCTGTGGGTTTATGTCAGCAGTTTTCACCCGCCCCCTCTGTGCTGTGGTTTTGTTGCCTCTCATTGAGTATTTGCAGTGCTGTCTGCGTCGGTTCCCACGTCTGTCATCCAGGGAGAAGTCCGAGAGTCTAGACGTCAAGCTCAGCACTCCACGTCCTCACTGTCCTATCTGGGGTCAGATGAGCGCCTGCAGTTTCATGGCATCACTCACCTGAGGCTTCCTGGCTCCACCACCTTTCTGAAAACTGACTCGTTTATTTCCATTTTCTGTCTCATGCCCAAAGAAGGAGTTTTGGATATCCTATTCTACCATGTATTTTCTACTAACACATGATGTCTGTGGCAAAACTGAAAAGGAAGAAAATGTGAGGGTTTTCACATCCTTTGGAGAACACAGCATCTCTGGAGAATAATAAAGAGCCCCTGGTCCTCGGGGCACTGCTGCTGTCATTTCCACCATGCAGACGTGCACTGGAAAAGGATGGCACAGGAGGACCCAGGAAACTGCAAGGGGAGATTCCACACAGATTCTGGGACATCAGGAGTTTCCTTAGTCCTTGAGGTAGATGTGGGAAGGCTATCTTAGACATGTCTCTGTAAATGTCTAGTGCCGATTGTACATTTTGGATTACTTGCATCAGTGCCAGAGAAAGGTGGAGGAAATATTGAAAACTTTCTACTGGTTCATTAGTAGTTTAATTTCTGGTCTTTGCACAATTATCCTGCTGCCTTTTGCTTCCCCAGGCCATCATACATCTCCTCTGCTCACTCCATACTTAGTTAAGGCTGCATTCATCCCAAGAGAGAGCATGGAGTGTGGCTGCACTGCCGTGACTCCTACTGCAACCCCATCATCCCCCGTGACACGAAACAGATGAAGTGGAATGGCCTGAGCTGTGCTACAGGATTCCTGTGGCTGCTCCTACTGTGCCTTTCTGCTTTGTAAGTTGAAGAATGTCCGGGACAGGTGAACAGTCTGACATGTGCATTCAGTTTTTTGAGACATTTATCAAAACCAGGAAGGGTAGTTGCCCAGGTGTTCCAGGACATCACTATATTACTAATGAATTCTTATTACCTGGGTACACCATATGGTTATATGCCCTATCCTGTTGCCTGCAATAATTGGTTCTCAATATTGTGGAAATCTGCAATGTCTGTATGGAATCCAGAAAATTCCCATGTTTGCTCTGGACATTAGCATACCCAATAGTAGAAATTAGTGAGGATATCAGATATGATATCCAGAAAGGCAATCTAGGACACTAAGTGTTCAACAACTAAGTTTGGAACTCCAATACCAGTTAAATAGCTTTGAAAATGTGAGGTGATATCAGTTTTATAGAAAGTTTTGGTAAATCTCTTAAGCAGGAGCATAAATATAGAAAAAATCTTTGAGATTTTTCTTTTCCTTATGTCACATATAAACATAGATGTTATAAGAATTACCTTTTATATCATCATTTGATCTATTCTTTTGTATGAACTGTGTGGAACATGGTTATGTTTTCAAATTTTTAAAAAATAAATTGCCATTCAAGTAACTAAATCTGCATAAACAATGAGGTATTCATAATAAAACTTTTAAAACCAAATGCAAATTGTTTGGTTAGTTCTAGGTCTATCATGTTAATTGCTGTATATTATTTCCCTGAATGAATGTGCCAAAGTGTGTTCCCCCATTCTGATGCTGATGGACACTGACAGTGTTTATCATCTCCCTGTGCCAGCGATGCTGTTTCTCAACACAGTCAGCAATGTGCTTGGTAACCCACAACAGGCATTTCAGTTGGGTAAATACAAGGAGTGGAATTATTGATTTTGGGGTAAGCATATATTCAAAGTTAGCAGTTACTGACATATCTTCCCACCAGTAGCATATACAAGTTGTTTGCTTCTCATCTGTCACAACATCTATCATTGTCATTAAATTTGGCATTTTGGGTGGATATGTAATGGCTCATAATTGTGGTTTCAAACTGCAATTCCTTGAGATATAATAGTAGTCAATGCTGAATTTGAAACTGTTGGCCCCTTGCCAACATCTCTGTATGTTCACCATTCTGGTTCAAAATGATGACCTCTTACTGTCATCCTAGTGTCCTTCTGAGAGTAGCATCCAGTCCTAAAAACATGCTTGTCCCATTGTTTGTATAAATTGGGGATTCAATGCCCCTAGGAAAAACTTTGCCCAATTACAAATAGAGTTGATAATAAGTACACAATTTCTTGCTCCCTGATGAAGCAATTCGGAGACTTGTAGATGTTCCACAAAAATCACCAATGGGATTAAGTCTAATTAGACAACATGACATTTTCTGAATACTGGGTCCATATCTGTTGGGTAAATTCTCAGATATTTCAGCTTGTGAACACAAAAGTGAGTAAAAGTAGTATAAAAGTTATCAGTAATCCACTTAATTTTCTCCACTTTACCATATTTACAACATGTAGAAAGCTAAAGCTATTTTTAACTGAGAAATAAGAAGGAAAGACTTACTGGGAAATACGAAGGAAGATGGAGACCCTGACACCGGAATTTAGGGAAGGGAGTGAAGATTTAGTAAGTCTGGTACAGGAAGCAGGGATTAAGGAAAGCAAGTGTTCTTTGCACCATAGCAATCTGTCTTCATTTCCCTGACTGTGTGTTTGTGTGTGTGTGTGTGCACACGCACACTTACGTACTCCTGCACTTGTGTGTGCATGTATTTTCTATTTTTGGATTTATATTTTGAATAGTTACCTTAATTTGGAGACAAGACATAGACAGCGATTGTCACAGTATAGGCACGTGAAATACATCATGAGTTGCCAGTAAGAATGTAACACAGAATATAAAGCTCTCTTTCTTATTTTGCTCTTCTATCTCTTGGTCAGAGATTCACTTCTTATATATTTTTATCTTGTTTTGGGGGAATATGAAATCCTCAGTATTTTGTTTGTATGACATGGAGAACGTGATCCTATATTGAAGTAAAACCTCTTAGAAACATACAGAGTCCCACTCTATTTATGCCAAAAAGAGGTGATCTAAATGCCATATTGGCTAGCTTGAATGTTGACATCGTTACTCTTCAAAATTGCAGTGCTAAATGCAATTTACTTAGTTTTCATTAAGAAAACCCATATTCATTGCTTTGAAGCTGATAAGTACTTTACTTTTTTCACTTTATATTTTTGTAGTCATAGTTTTAGTTCTTTTAAGTCCTAGGATGCATCATGATTAATAAATAAATTCTTATGGGAGACTTTTATGGGATTTTAAAGTTACCAAGAGAATTCATGTTGAAAAACAGCGCAGATGTTTGTCATGCCCACACACTAGCAGGGCACGACATTCAAGCCGCTAACAGAGTCATAGTCTTGATGCTGAAATAGTGACTATGGACATGCAGAAGGTCCATTTGCTCTCCCATAGGTGCGTATTTCCCCTCCTCCCTTCTCCTTGGATTTGCTCCTATTTGTCTCCACCTCCTATTGCTTGATACTGTCCTTGCTTCTTTCTTACTCAATCTATCACTCCATCTGATACTGTTTTAATAAGCAGCACACTTGAAAGGGTAAAAGACTTTCAACAGTAGAAATTTTTTTTTAAGGAAGAAAATCTTCATCAGGAGTAATCCTTTACACATTAGTGCATCATTTATCTGCCAGTACCATGGAGACTAATTAAGAAGTTACTAATTAATTTATTATTGATGAATCCCTGGGAACAATATGTAATTTGAATTTACAGTGGATTGACAATGGAACGTTTAGGTATAGGAATTATTGTGGAGAAATGGAGACACATAATTTATAATAGCATCATTTTCCTTAGCATTACTGAGATATAGCCTATATAACACTGTGTAAGGCTTAGGTGTAAAACATAATAGCTTGATACACATATATTCTGTGATATATTTGCCACCATCAGGTTGGCTAACATGTCCATCACCTCTATTATGACACTATTCTTTCTCGGTCATGTTTCTTGGCTGCCTTATCACACATTACCTGTTCACACGTGTATGCTCATATCTGGCATCTTAATTCTATTCCATTGGTCTATGTGTCTGTTATTATACACTTTTATAAAGTGGTTCCATACTGTTTTGAATAACACAGCTTCATAATGTTGTTTGAATTAAAGAAGAATGATGTCTATTTTGATCTTTTCTCAGTATTGCTTGGGATTTAAGTTTCTATTATATTCCATATGATGTGGAGAGTTTTGACTTCTATTTAAGTAAGCAAGGACACTGGAATTTTGATATGAATTTCTTTGGATCTGTAGATAGCTTTGGGTGGTATGGACATGTTAACAATATGAATTCTCCCAGTATATGAACATGGGATATCTTATGTATTTGTATGTTTTAAATTTCTCTCACTAATGTCTTATACTTTTCAGTATGCAGATGTTATACTTTCTTGGTTAAACATATTTAAAATATATTTGTGATGCTATTGTAAATGGGAATATCACTTCCTTTATAGCTAGCTAATTATTTATTTATCAAAATGCATTAGATATTTATTTGTATTTGCTCACGTTTCCAGATGATTTTACGGGACACGAGAAACTTAAAGAAGTGATTAGTTTACAGTTGTTTAGCTTGATGAAAAAGCTCATCCTATATTCATGAATCGATGCCTGTTTTTTTGCTTGCTGTAACTTAGTCAAAGCGCGGGAGCACGGACTTGGCGCTCAGTAACCAGAGGAAGTCTAAGCCCTCTGCATTAAACGTCATTCTGACTCGGTTTCTCATTTTTGCGGTCCCCGACTGCAGCACCAGTCACTACTATGAGTATCCCTGGAATGCTGTACATGATATATTTCAAAACAATGCTGACTTTTGGAAAATGAAATTGTTTCTGAAGCATAGCTGGCAAGGTGCACACAGCCTAGCTGATGCGATACAAGTACACATGATGAGGTGATCATTTCACAAAGATTTGAAAATGACTTGGAAAATTAATTACAGTCTAGAGAGGGGGTATAACAGTATGTCTTTGAGTAATGTAAGAACAATTCGGAAGTGATAAAGGAAGGACAGAATGCAGAAAAGTGGAGGAGAAAGATATTGAACCCAAAGAGTAAAAAGAGAAAGAGAAATGCAGAGAGAGACCATCTGACTGGGGACTAAATCTTTAAGGTAATTGGGATTCCAGGGTTGAGGAAAACTCTGGAGAAAATGATCCATGATTGTAGATAAAAAATGTATCACATAAGAAGCATTGAGAGAAAACATTCATATTTCCAGAGGTGACAGGAAAAGGGAATGGAGTGTACAGGGTACACCATCCACTCAGAGCCAACAGCTCTCTAGTCACACTGAACAGAACATCTGGTCTCAAGGCAAAGCGGAGTCTACTTTCAGGAATTTTAGTCTGTGTAGTTGGGGAAAATTGATATAAAAATTCATGGCAGCTGGTAAGGTGTGTGTGTGCTAGAAGATACTGTTTCTGATTTTGAACTTGTTGAAGGGAGAATGACAGTCATATACTGAACTGAAGTAGTTATCTAAATCCAGGATAAAGTAAGTCCTCTCTGGAAAGACAAGCAGATCTGAGAATGTACAGGATCACCAGAAAAGGGGGGAAAGCAGGTAAATAGGAAGTGGAAGCAAAAACTGAAGAAGTATGAGTGAAATGATAATGTTATGGACACAAGGCATAGGCATTCACTCACATAAGGCAAAGAATTGAAGAAAATCTATGCATAGACATTTAGATATAGATTTGAAAGTAGATATAAAAATTATAGATGGTATTGGTATAGCTATGGTCATGGGTATGGATGTGAACATAAATCCAAATTAACTGAGAAGCCTCAGTTTATCTTTCTATATTAGTGTTCTCTGCTACTCATGAAAATTCCCGTTACGGGATGATATAGATTTAAGTTTCCACTGGATTGAGATAGACATATACATACATACATATGTAGACTAACAGATGAAATTTATGTCTATCTTTGCATCTGTATAAATTTCAATGTGCCTTTAAATATTTATTCTGTGTCAATTAAAATTATTTTATATGAATTCTTCCTATAAATTTATTCTAAAATGAGTACTGAGTCATTATTTTTTACTCTTAACACTCACTGTAAACATGCTCAGTGACATAAGACCCTGCTGAGTGCCCCTTTCACCTCTGTGTTCCTCAAGCTGTAGACCATGGGGTTTAGCATTGGGGTGATAACCCCATAGAGCATGGCGATGAGTCTGTCCCTGTCTGGGGAGTGGTGACTTGAAGAGCGATGGACATAGGTGAAGATGGCTGTGCCATAGAATAAACAGACCACCAGGAGGTGGGAGGCACATGTGGAAAAGGCTTTGCACTTCCCTTCTACCGACTGGATCTTTAGGATGGTGGATATTATGTATACATAAGAGACAAAGGTAGTTAGGAAGGCACCAATTCCTGAGATACCTCCTACCACTAAAACAAGCATTTCTGCCATGTAGGTGGATGAGCAGGAGACGGCCACCACTGGGGGGATGTCACAGTAGTACTGGTTAACACGATTGGACTTGCAGAAAGACAGGCGGAAGGTGGACATTGTGTGGAGGAGGGAAATGAGAAAACCTGCTGCCCAGGTTCCAGCTGCCAGCTGGGCACAGCGAGCCTTGGTCATGATGAGGGTGTAACGGAGGGGGAAGCAGATAGCGACGTACTGGTCACAAGCCATTACAGCAAGAAGGAAGACTTCAGTCCCCGCCAGGGCCATCAGGAAATAAAGCTGCAAAGCACAGCCCAGGAAGGAAATGCTGTGATCTCCAGTCAAGATATTGTCCAGCATCTTGGGGATGGTAGCTGATGGGCAGAATATGTCTAAGAGGGACAGATTGGCCAGAAAGTAGTACATGGGTGTGTGCAGAGTTTTCTCCATCCCGATGGCCAAGAGAATGGCCCCATTTCCCACCAAAGTGACCTGGTAGGTCACGGCAAAGACCACAAAGAGAGGATAGTGAACCTCGGGGAGGTCAGAGTCCCGCAAGAACAAAGTGAGTCAAGGGGGTGAGATTGTAGCCATCCATCTCCTCTCTCCACAGCAGTGTCTCTGCAAGGAAGGAAGGCAAAAAAATGGGTTGGAGACAAAAGCCAAGGGGACTATTGATTAAAAATTTGATAAATCACTCTTGCATGGCTGATGATGATATGGTAGCCATTTTTAATTAGCGATCCCAACTATTAGAACTACTAATAAAAGCACCTACTCATTTCATGTCGTTTTTGGAATACGCATCTTCAGTTCTTTACAATGAGTCAGCCCTCTGAGACCCTAAGGAAATGTTTAAATATTCATCTTCTCAGTAAAAATTCTTGTGAGCCTTTCACCAATCTTTGGGATTTCACAATTCAGTGAGAGCTACTTCTGTGTTCTTCACACCTAGTTGGTCATTTACCTTATTTTCCTTTGTAGTGTCTCAGCGTGATAATTTTATGCACTATCTTAATTTTAAGTACCTCAAGGCAGAAGCTATCTATTTTACAAGGTATATAATTTTTTAATATACTTCTTTCACAATATTTTATTGGCTTTAGTTGTACAACATAGTGACTCAATAGTAACACACATAGTAAGTGTAGATCCCCTGTTACCATACCACAATATTACAATATTATAGGTTATATTCTCTATTTGTACTTCCATTCCTATGACTAATTCATTTTATAATTTTAAGTTTTACCTCTTTATCCCCTTCACAATTTCTGCCATTTTCCCACCTCCTGATTTCACTTACATGTACAAAACAAACCCCACTAAATAATAAATAAATACATTTTATTTAATATTAATAACTGTTAGCATCTAGTAGACATAGACATATAACAAAAGAATATTTATTTGTGTGTGTGTAGAAGAATTAATGTTTTGTCTTCTGCTTAGACAAAATATATATGTTCATAATAATACATATGGAAATGCTTTTATGACTTAGAATTTTAATCATTTGAGTATTAATTTTAACAGATATTTTCCAGAATTAGTATAGTTTGATAAATTTAGTATATAAAATTAAATAAAACAAAACAGAAATAGACTCATAAAAAGAAAATAGACTGCTGGTTACCATGATAGGCAAGTGAAATAGTTGAAGAAGATAAAGAGTCACAGACTTCAATTAATTTAGTCACAGGGATGAAAATACAGCATAGGCAATATAACTAATAATATAGCAATATATTTGTGGTGGCCTGTGATAACTACACTTACTGTGATGAGCATTTCTTAATGTATACAATTGTTGGATCACTTCATTGTTTTCTGAAAACAACATAATATTGTTAATCATCTATATTTCAGTACAGTTTTTTAGGAATAAAGGAGGAATAAAATGGTTGCTAGTGTCTAAATGTGAATGAAACTAAATACAAATATATTCACGTGACACTCAATGCCCACTCTCCTTAAAACAAACATTTCAACATGTGTCTATTCAAGGAAATATGAGCCGACAAACATGGGTGATTGAAGCTCTTGTTCATATCAACTCCTTTAATTTCTAAATTGCTTTTGTATGTATTTAAAAAGTCCTCATAATCATAAATGCAAGACTATGAAAACAACCTAGCTGAAGGTCTCAAAATCCATACTTCTGTGGATGGTTCTGTCACATTGAAAACCATATGGTTTTTGGTATCAGACATGGATGATGGAGATAGAGGAAGATGATATAATAAAATGCAAACTTCATTTTCAATGGTTCCCCTCCACAATTTTTTTGTCTACTGGAAATTGCTAATGATATATTTGCTCAGATAAAATGCATAGTATAAGTAAAAGAAATTATATATAATGATTTATTTTTACAAATGGAATGAAATCACTTTCTACCAGCTTTCTTTAATGCAACATTTCTTTGTATCTCTTTTCTTTCTTCCTTTTTTTCCTTCCTTCCTTCCATCTGTCTCTTTTGAAACTTGCAGAACTTATTTTGGTTGGCAATCTTTTTAAAATCTTACTTTATCTGATGTAGTTTAGAAGACTCCTAAACTATTGTATATCTACCTGAGGGCTACTTCCCCTTAACTTTATTTAATTGAAATATAGTTAATCTACAATGTTATATTAGTCTCTGTGTCTAACATAGTGTTTTGACAGTTCCATACTTGGCTAAATGCTCACCATGATAAATGTAGATAATATCTGTAGGTAGTATCATACAAACATTCCACAATATTTTTTACTATATTCCCTGTGCTGTACTTTATCCCTGTGGCTAATTTATTTTATAATTGGAAGCCTGCATCTCTTTACCCCCTTCACCCACTTTGACCACCCTCCCATCCCTCTTCCCCATGTGATATTTAATGGAGGAACTCTGATGCTACTTGTGGGATGATTTTATTCTTTCCTCAATCCACAGCAGGTCTGTGTCATGCTTGGGAGGGAAAGAAAATGTATTTTCATGATGTTAAAGTTGTGAAATTTAGAAATGAAAATGACTGTAATAACCACAAAGTGCAGCAGGTTTTTAGTGAGTGAATTAAAATGATTGAAACAAAAACAACCTACCTTGTCAATTTACATGTCAATTCACAAATTCTCAAATGTCAAAGTTCTACAGAGCAATACAATTTCATTTCTCTACGTCTTTACAAATTCATTTTCTGAGAATATTTTAGAAAGTTTTGAAATTTTTCAAGGTACTTTCTATTACAAGAAAAATTAATATCTTGATACATTAAATATTAAGTTCTACATGAAATGCTCATTTTATTTTAAACCTCTACTTATTAATTTGACTCTTGGTTTTACAAGGATTATTAGAAATAAACCGAAACATTCTCAGAAATACGGAAGTTAGTTCTACGTCAGGTTATATAATCAATATGCATTATTTCAAATAATATATTACTCTAAATTTTGTACTTTGTTACCATAATTTTAAATCAAACTTCTGTTCTTGGCATAAAATGTGCAGAGTTTGTTCATTTGGGGAAAAACTTGTGTTCACATTAATAGCACCTTTCTTGTGAATAAAATATAATGAAACAGGTGTTTGCCACCTCATTAGAAAGACAAGGGTGATAGTATTCTTAATAATGCATTAAAGAAGTTCTATAACGCTCCTTATTAACCCGAGAGTGATAGCAAATATAATAAAGACTCAGAGAAATCCTTATGAAGAGTAATTACTCACCTTCTTTGTGTGACTAATTGGTGTAACTGTATTCATATATGTATATGAAGAATACATGTTAAAATCAGTTACTTTTTCTTTTCATAAACAGTCCTACATAAGGAGAGTTATAGCGAGGGATATATGGCAAAGATTATGGTCCTCTTGGAAATTATCCATAAAACAAGCTCTTGTATGTACATAACTTGCCAATTTGTATGTGGTCAAATCTGAATGGAACATATAAGATGCCTTTTCCTTTAGTAAATAGTTACTTCAAGGATCTGCTATTGAGAGAAAAAGAACATTAATTAATGAAGCAAAATTAATCATTGATTAGTCTTGGAACATAAGATAATAAAAATTTTATAATTATTTTGTCAATATCACAGATAATTACATATTAAATTGCTTTAAAAATAGGAGGATGTTCTTACTAAATCTATATTTCTTAAGATGTTTATATTCTTCCTTTGGAAAACTCAGTGGATTGATTGCTTATAATGTAATCAAAATGTCTTTCTGTGATTAGTGATTTATTATAAATTTAATATCTCTTTTTGATTTGTAACATTTTCCTGTCTCTTAGGTCTCATGGACTAGTTTTCTAGGGAACATACATTCACATCTGTGGTTCAGAAGAATTCATTTGACACAGCAGAATTTTATAAACAGGATTTTGGATATGTACCTGACCGGGCATGCACAATATTTAGGGCTCTAGTTAGACAATTTCAGGCATTAATTTATACATCAACTATCCAAAATTTTTTATTATTCCCTTTGTCTTACCCATTTGATAGTCAATGTTAACTATTTCTGAAATGTGTATATTTTTATACCATATTAACATCTTTACAAACACTACTTATTTATCTTAGCTTTAAAAGTCCAGAAATTAAGACACCTGTATTGTCTTTTCAGTTTCACAATACTCACTACTGATATAAAGCATTAAAAAAAAGTGAAATGGTCTAATCAATAAAAGGAAACATCAAAATTCAAACTGAAATCTCATGTATATATTGGATAAATGCTGTAATTTATTCTCAAGTTGATATTATAGCCATATTCCCCTTAGGGAGTAAGAATAATAATGAGGACTCTAGAGAGAATACTCTTGTCTTCTTCATAAATTACTACCAACCTAATGGGAAGAATTTATTAATAACAATAGTCACTTATTTTATGTTTGGTCAAGTTAATGTAAATTTTAAAAAGCTGAACTCTACAGGAGTGAAAATTTTGTTTGTTGTAATGAAGGGTTAGATTTATCAAAGGATGTTCAAGAATTGAATTTCAATATAAAAATAAAGAGTAAAATAATGCTTTTTTCTGTAATCATCTAAATCATTCTTCAAAATTATAATTATACCATAGACTTATAAAAATTTGCATTTTTCATTGTTAGACAAGTAAACTTTAGTACAATTTTTATGCATTATTACACATGTTTCTACTGTTTAGACTATGCACATGAAAGGTTTTGTTAACAATCCTTCAGGCTCAAATTGAATGGAATTATAAACTTATTTCCACCTATAATTTCTGACTATTTTTCTACCAGAATGATGAATTAATGTAAAAAAATTGTATCTATGAATTTTAAGAATAGATACATGTAGATAAAGCAATATAAGTGCATTTAGTGAGTTCAGGTGAAGTGTATATAGATGTCCATTATACCATTCTAATTTTCTGTAATTGGATAAATATTCAAAATAAAATATTAGGAAAAATTTAAACATGAACCCACAAAAAACACTGAGAAAAAAGAATTTCACAGTGCAGCTCCGTGCCCACATTTCCACTCAGTCTTTCCCATGACTGTGAAACTCTGCTTTACCCACTGTTTTCACTGAGAAACATTCTATTCCTGATTATACCAAATATAGATCTATATGGGCATTGATGTGAGCCATTTTTCATTTTTTAAATTTATTTATTCAACATTAATTTGAAACCTCTTTTTAGATCTTTAAATTTTTTCTATTGAAGTTATTAAACAGATTTTAACTTCATTTAGTGTTTTAGGTTACCTGTTAGGCCTACGGGCAACAGAAGTGGATACTGGGTTATAACCAGAAAATCCCTGTATATTTCTTTCTACATCCTTTCAAATCCACTTTTCCTCTTCATTGCTAGCATTTGCTTGATTATTGCGATATTTGAAAATAATAATACCCATGAATCAAAGAATGCCCCTGAAAAATATTGCTTAACCAACATAAAGAATATTGTCAATGGTTTTATAGTATCTTTCTACATTGACAGATAATAACTGCATTAGTTAGATGAGGATTTAACAATGTATATAATTGTCAAATATGTTGTATACTTGAAACCAATGTTTGAACTACTTTTTTACTGGTGGTGTGTTTACTTTTTCCTCCGTGGTAAGTGTGCTTTGTAGTTTTAGGGAACAGTCCCTTGTCAGCTATGTCTTTTGAAAATATTTTCTCCTAATTCATGGCTTGTCTTCTCATTATCTTGACATTGTCTTTTGGAGAGCAGATGTTTAAATTTTAATAAAGTTGTGCTTACAACTACTATTTTCTTGGATTGTGCCTTTGCTGTTGTTAGATCATTGAATTTTAATTTTGATAAAGTATGTTTTTTCAGTCATATTATCAATTTTTCTTTGGTGTCATTTTAGGCATTCTCTGTAATCAGGTAGTTAAAATTTTATTTGTGCTTTGTTAATAGAGTGTTATAATTTTATGATTTCTTTTCTCAATTAATTTGGTAACCAGTCTCCATTAAATTGCTTTATAGTATCTTTCTCAATGAACAAATGACCACATGTGCATGGATCTTTTTCTGGACTATGTACATGTGTCCAGTGACCTATTTCTCTATCCATTCACTAATACCCCAAAGTTTTAATTGTACCCTCATAATAAGTCTGAAATCAGATATACTGATACATCCAAACTTTTTATTTTTTGAATTATTTCATATATTAGTTTCTCTGTCCAGTCCACATAAGCATCACTGTCAGTTTGTCTAGATGTACAAAAATCCAGTTATGAATTGACTGTAACTATGAGAAAAGCATAGATTAATAGGATGAGAAATAAAATCTTTATTATGTTTTCTTACAGTCCATGAACATGGTATGTCTTTCTGTTTAATTAATTGTTTCATATCTTTCACTGATATTTGGAGGTTTCCATCATACTTATTGATCCTGAACCTATTTACATAATTACCTGATATTTCAATTAGCTTTGGAGTTATTGCCAACTATACTGTTTGCCTACCAAATACTTATTGCTACCAAGGAGAAATATGATGCACTTTCATGTTTAAAACCTATGTCCTGTGACTTTACTAAACTGACACTAATTCTAGGAGGTAATTTTGGTGCAGATTTCTCTTGATTGTTTTACATTGAAAGTCATATTATCTCAGAACAGGCATGTTTATATTCTTCTTTATAATTCTATGGTTTTGTTCACAGTTCTAATATTATTAAATTGCTAGGACATATACTACACACTTTTGAATGCGGTTCATAAGGATTGACATCCTTACCTCGTTCCTTATTCTAGTATTTAGGTATTCATCTATTGTTTAGTCTTTCTGCAATAAGTCTGATATTAAATGTAGTTGTTTTCATGTAAATGATATTTGTCACCTTCTGTATGCTGGTGGATATGATTTGCTCATTGTTGAGGACATTTGTGCCTCTACTTCTCATAGCTATTGTATGTTAATTTTTATGGTACTTTCTTTGTGGGATTTTTGTATTCAAAGAGAGCAACATGTTATAATTCTCATATTTCACATACTTTTGACTTATTCTTCTGCTACTAGTAAAATAAAGTTCTCTTATTTTAAGTTATCATGAAATTCCTTTGATAATACATAGATAATGCAGGGTAATTTTCTCATCTTATGGTCAGTTGTGCCATATAAGATCACAATGTCATGGAATTGACATCTCATCATATTCACAGGTTTCAGTGATAGACACAGAAATTTGAGGGAGAATTTTCAGAATATTCCTATCACTAATTCAAAATTACATATGTACTACTATGCTTATTGTGACATAATTTACAATAACGAGATATGGAAGAAATATGTGTCCTTTGATAAATGAATGTAAGAAGAAAATAAGGGATGTGTGCAACTCAACAATATAAAATAAATCAATATTGTCATTTGCAGTAAAATAGGTGGACCTAGAGAGTATGTCAATTTAAATAAGTCAAATAGGAAAAGACAAATACCACATGATTTAACTTATATGTGGAATCAAAAAACAACAAACAATATAGAAATAGACTAATGAACACAAAGAACAGTCTGTATAGTCTGAGCAGGGGGTTGGGGAGTCTGCCGAAATCGGTGAAGAGAATAAAAAGGTACCGCATTCTGATCATAAAATAAATTCATCACAAGAATGGACATAAAGCATGGGAAATAAAGTCAGTATTCTAATTCTGTTGTCTATTGACAGAAAACTACACTTTTCATGGTGAACATTAGGTATATACATTAACGTGCATATACATATGTGTGTGTGTTAAATCATTATGTTGCACATCTGAAATCAATATGATATTGTATATCAATTATATTTCAATAAGGATATAACAAAACTAAAAGGAATATTTCTTTGCATGACATACGTTCATTTTTTCACAGATAACCTTGAAATGGTATTTTTCCATTTTAAGTTGAATGTAGAATTTTACCTAAAACTAAGCCATTTTACTTACCTCTCTGTGTTTTTCTGTTTTTAATATATAACTATTGTAAACCTACAGAAGAGACTTTAGCTCTTGAATTTTATCAACAACCTTATTTCAAGGAACTCAAGCAAATATAATCTCTTTAGTTTTTCTGCCACTCTTCATTTCTTCTATTATTCCATATTTATTTTTGATAAAATTTCCAATTTGTTTCAAATAATTTTACAATTGTTTTACAATGTCTTCTCATGATGAATAATTTTCCTTTATATGAGAATGTTTCATTTTATTTTCATTTCTGACGGTTATTGCACATTGTCAGTCACCAGGGAAATGCAAACCAAAGCACAGGAGCTCTAACCTCAAGCCAGTTAGAGTGGCCACTGTCTAAAAGACAGGAAACAAGCATTGGTGAGGATGTGGGGAAAAGCGAGCCTTCCTGCACAGCTGGTGGGAATGTAAATTGATGCAGACACTATGGAAAGAAATATGCAGAGTCCTAAGCAACTAAAAATAGGAATTCCATATGACCCACTAAGTCCACTTCCAGGTATTTATGAAAAGAATTCAAAATCCCTGTTTCATAATGATATGTGCATCCCTGTGTTTACTTCTGTGTTGTTTACAGTAGCCAGTATATGGAAGCAACCTAAGTTAAGCATCCATAACCAGATTAATGAATAAATAAGAGGTGGTACATATACACAATGGAATATTATTCATCCATAAAAAAGAAAGAAATCCTGCCATTTGCAACCATATGGATGGATCCAGAAAGTATTATGTTATATGAAATAAACCAGATGGATAAAGGGAAATACCGTATGATATCACTTATGTATGAAATTGAAAAAAAAGAAATCAAAATTGAAATAAAAGTAGATTTATAGACACCAAGAGAGAGGTCTGGAAGTTACCATGGGGGAGAGGTTAGTGTGGGTGGGTAGTGTGGGTGAGGCAGATAAATAGGCCCAAAATCTCAATCATAAGTTGATCACAAGTTGGAAGTGCAGTATGCAGAAGACAGTGATTCTTTAACGTCCTCCTATGTTGACACATAGTAAGCGTACTAGTTGGGATGAGGTTTTAATAGTGGGTTTAACTGTAGAATCATTGTATAGCATAATTGAAACCAATATAATATTTTATTTCTGCTATAGTTTAATGAAAATAAATTAGAAAAAAATCACTCAGTATTCCAGTATAAACTAAATGACACAATTAAAAAAATGGATAGTCACTTCACTGATGTGATAAATGGTAAGTAAGGAAAAGAAGATGTTCAGGATCAATAGACATGGAAATGCAAATCAAGGTTACATATGGAACCAGCAGTAAAATGCAACATAGTGACCATTTCAAATGGGTTTGAGGATGAACAACTGAATCTCTCATGCACTGCTGGTGGCAATGTAAAATGCTGTAACTAATCTGAAAAAATGTGGTCAGTTTCTAATACAGTAAACATATACTCATGACCCAGAAATCATAGCCCTAGCTTTTTTGGAGAAGTAGAAAATTATATATACCAATCTGTATACAATATCAATAGATAGCCATTTATTTGGAATCATCAAAATCAGGAAATAATTCAAATGTTCTTCAAAGATACATATATAAAAATTTACTGCTTGGCGATAAAAATTTACTACAATATGTGCAATAATTTGTATGAAATCCAAAAGAATTATGCTGACTGAAACAAGCAGTCTCAAAATTTACATATTGTTGATTCTATGTGTATAAATTCTCCACATGGCAAAACTATAAGGAAGAAGAGACAATTCCCTGCTAGGAGCTAGGGACTGAGTGAGGATGTGGATACCAAGAAATATGAGAGGGATCTGGGAAAATCTTTATGTTTTTTATTGCAGTGGTAGCTCCAAGACTCTAAACAAGTGACAAAATTCATGGAACCATATACGAAAAAAGGATATTCATTTTCCTGTAACAGTAAGGAAACATAATTGAAAGAAGCGAGGAAAATCCATGAGTTTATGTTTCCATACTCTTTTTATGTACTTTTATTTTAATAGTTATTTTAATAGTGAAAATTGTTATTATTTCTTAAACAAGAATTGCAACTTTAATGTTGCATTCATTGAGGGAGAAATTCAGAGAAACAGGTCCAAAAAACTAAGAGTTGAATATATAATCATAGATAAGGAACTGTTTATGAACAATGAAATGTTAAATCATAGATACATAAAAGCAATTATTTTGACAATATACAAATATTAACATATTACAAATAAGAATGTAGTGTTCAATTTCCTACCTTGTTTACTATTATGACATGGAATATACACATATCAAATTTGCTATATTGCATCAACTTGAACTTTTTATAAGATTGACCATCTAAGTACAAGATAATGGAACTTGTACCCATTATTCTGGATGTCTTTTTTGCTGATGAGGTTTACATAGATAATTCTACTTCTCCAACCATAAGCCCATCATTAAAAAGAGAATAAAATTAGTGGACAGCTCATAATTTACTAAAATAACAAATGAAAAGTCAGACTAAAGGAGATTGTAATGTGTTACATAAGCCTGATGGTTAATCAAATACTTCTCCTGGATATGAATATATGCAGTTTAAAATTAAATATATATGTATAAACAGTGTATGCATATAGAGAGCATGCTAATTTTTTAGTATAAATATATGAGAAAGAACTTAGAATATATGCAGGTCTTGACACTGCTGGTCGCTTTACAAAGATTTGACTCAAATGAAAACCGTATGTTCAGGACTCCTTGACATCTGAAGGCGTCCAGATAACACAGCCTTTTCAAATATAGGTTAATTAGAAATTTTTAGAACTGCTTCCACAAAGCATTCTTCCAAGGGTCTCAGTGCAGCTCAAATGCCCTTCCCTCCTTGCAGGTGTCAGGACCCGGATGCAACGACTGGGGCTGCCATCCACTGATTGCAAACGTTTGGAGTTACAGTGGATGGGTGCAGGGATGGATGCAGCTGCCAGGCTTGCTTTGATTCCTGAGAATTAGAACCACGTTCTTAGAATGCTGAGAAGAAAAACCTATGGGAGCCCAGGTGCCCGGTCATGTTTGATGGTGGAATCTCACCCATTTCTTTACTGTGAAAGAAAATCTCTAATTTTGCCACATTTTTTATGGGTGTGTTTTAATTCAAAGTTATGGTTTCCAACGAATACATTAGTCAAGCAACTTCCAACAAAGGAGAGAGAAAGAGGATTTGAGAGGATAGCAGAGAAAATATATAGGCAGTTCCTGATTATAATAGGGTACCCATTTCTATCGTCTGAAGTTGTAAAAGGTGAAGGTAACAGAAAAAGCAATTGAAGTTAAAATCTATTTCATAAAGTACAGTAGAAACCATCTAAAAACATAAAAAAGACTACAAATCTTCTAATATATCAGTAGAGAAATTTAAAATAAAAGAAAAATGGTTAACATTGGATGCCCATGTAGCTGAATTACTTGGGGTAAATTGAAATAGCATGTTTCCAGATGAAAATACAGGGTAAAGTTTAGAATTTTACAATCACAGGGAGATAGAATAGGAATGCGGGCAAGGGGCTGGATTGTGAAACACATTTTTGGCAGTGTAATTTTTATGTTCATGTTTATTTCTTCCTAATGTTTTATCTTGAACAGTTACACAGTTATAGAAAAATTGGAATGGCAAAATACACCATTTTGCCATAGGACATTTATACTCCCTTCGCCCGAACTCACTAAATGCACACATACATTGTATCATCTGCACACATGTATTTTTAAGTGAATATAAACTAGTTTTATATTAAATCATTATTCTGATAGAAAACAACTTAAGTATTATACTTTACAGGTTGAAATAAGTTTGAAGTTGCACTCAATTTGACCTGAAGGCTTGTAACAAAACTTCATTTGGATAGTCCTAATGATATAAAGATATGTAATAATGAGTAAAGGTTGTGTTAAAGTTTACTTGTCTAGCATGACAAATACAAATTTTTACAAGTGGATGATATAATTATATTTTGAAAGAATGATTTAGCTGATTACAGAAAAAATATCATAACATTGTTTTACTATTTACTTTTATCTTGCAATTCAATTCTTGAATATCCTTTGTTAAATTTTACCTAGACAGTTACAACAAACAAAACTTTACTCTTCTGTAATTTAGCTTTCTTTCAACTTACATTAAATTGAATAAGTATAAAATAAGTAAGTGCTTATTATTAGAAGATTCTAAGTGCCAATTATTAGGGTGGTAACAATTTACATTAATGAAGAAGCCAATAATATTCTCCCTAGAGGAATTATTGTTTTTTTCTAAGAAAAACATGGGTACTATAAACTATAAAATAAGTTGCAATATTCACACTGTATGTGGGTGAGGAGTTTGCTTTAGCTTTGTTTCCTCTTTTCCTTTAGGCAGATTATTTTACTTTCCCTCTATTGAATGTTTTTATTGGGAATGAGCTCTCTGAAAAGGCAATGAAAATGTGAAGTAAATTCTGCACTTTTTAAGCTCAAATCAGTAATTTGATATTGGTCAAGATGTTAGTATGGTATTAACATGTATACCTTAGATAAATTAGTTAAAATTTAATACTAAACAGGGAAGATAAAGGTTGTGGAATTTCTACTATTACAGAGTGTGTGTGTAAATAAATGGTTATAATTGTTTAATTTCAGCCATAGAAATTGTGCATCCACATGCAAGTGTGTGTCCAGATCCTCTGGCTGTGAAGTTCTCCTGTATCAAATGGATTCTCTGACCTGAAGACCTAAATGTGTGTCCCCTAAAATGTTGGTCCATGAGACGTAACAGGCAGTAAGGATTCAACAAAGCAGGAAGAGTGATGAAATTTAGGACATTTTTTACTGCTTTAAATGATTACTTATCTATCCACTGGGTTAAAGAGGAAGGATATGCATTTCTTTAACAGTACAACCTTAGTAAGAAACACCTTCCTGTTCATAATTTTTAATGTAATTTTATTTGATATTACTATACTAAAGAAATGATAATATTTTAATTATCTTAAAAAATTCAGGATTTATCAGAGATTATTTTTGATTGATTAACTAATTCACTTTTTCTCCATATAGTGGATCCAAGAAATAAACATTTGATAAAAGAACAGAGCTTCAGATGAGGTTCATTTCATTTTAAACACAGGCAAAGGGTAAGGTATATAATTAAGAAAGTTGTTCTCTGGATAGTATCCATGAGAGAGCTAATCTTGGCCAATTTAATATTTAATGCCTCAAGACATTAATTTTTCTTGTAATAGTACCTTTTAAAATTTCATAAATTTACTACAACATTTCTTAAACTGAATATATAAAGATGTAGAAAACTGAAATTGTGCTTCTGTAGAGCCTTGATCTTTGTGAACTGACAGGGTAGATGTTTTTTGTTTCACACTTTCTAATTCACTCACTAAACACTCACTGATTGAATAACTATATCCAAGTTCATTGTTGTTAGTATAATCATTTTCTTTCCTAAATTTCATGACTTTAATATTATGAAAATACTTTCTATTTTTCTCGGAAGCATGGTACAGATCTTGGCTATGTGAAGGAAGAGTAAAATCATCCCACAATAACATCAGAGATCCTTATTAAATATTGCATGGGGAAGAGGGGTGGGAGTGTGGTCAGAGTGGGTCAAGGAGAGACAGAGGTGCAGGCTTCCAATTATAAAATGAATTAGCCATGGGATGAGAGTAAAGTATTTGGAATATAAAAAATGGTATTGTGGAATACTTGTATATTATCTACAAATAGTATCTACATTTTTCATGGTGAGCATTTAGCAAAGGTTATCATTGTCAGATCACTATGTTGTACACTGAAAACAATATAAAGTGTACACTAACTATATTTTAACTAAGTAAGGCTAAGGAATAGTAGCGCTCAGGTAGCTATTCAAGATTTTATTAGTTTTATGTAATATATAAGAAATAGTTAAAATTTTTTAAAAGATTGACATCCAGAATAATTTCTGCAGTTTTCAAAAGACAAGACAGACAGGCTGGCAGAAAGGCTGTGAGAAGGGAAGATACCAAGAAAGAATAGAAAGGAAAGGAAAAGAAGGAAGGATATAAAGAAATCCTGCATTACAAAGAACATGATTGATAATAATTTGATTCATCTGTATGAATAAATCTTTACAGATAATTTGTATCATTTATATTATACATTTAATCTTACCAAATATATTTTTAATAATTTCCAGTAGATAAAATAAGTATGGATGTTGAACCACTGAAAATGTTTATATTTTATTTTATAATCATCTTACTGTTTTTCTATTATGCACATGTGGTATTTAAAAAATATAATTTTCAAAGTGACAGAAGCATATATAGAAGTAATGATTTTTAGACCTTCAGTTAAAATTATTGTAAATACAAATGTAATTCAAACATTAAGTTGTCTTAGTAAGAACAAGGGCTTCAATCATATAAAATTTTGTACCTTCATTTACCCTTAAATAATTACACATATGATAATATTTGTTTTAAGGACAATGGGATTTGAATATTATGTGAATATATTTGTTTCTAGTTCCACTCACATTTAGACACTACTGACCTAGTTTTATTTGATTTCTTAATTTAATGTTTTAAAGAAATATTGATGAGATTCAATATTATGTTGGTTTCACAGGAACACCCAAGTGACCCAGAAATTGTACCCAATGACCAAATGTTCACCACGGTGAGCGCAGCTCCTGTGTCCCCACGGAATTATATGACAGTATTGTGAACTCTACTGCCTGTGCCGTGCCTCCATCTCTCTGATTAAATTATCTTAATATTAAAAGTTTGTACATCTAGTCCTACAGATATTTATATCTGCATCGCCAGTGGTAAGCAGCAGTCTGTTCTCTGTGTTTATGAGTCTGTTTTCTTAGTTTACGTTTTATAAGATAATTAAAATTTTTAAAAATACAGTCATTCTGGACAACACGTTAAAATTCATGCTTCAATGAATAGGATTCTAATTTATAAAAGCATTTCCATATTTATTCTCACCAATACATTTTGTGTAAGCAGGAGACACACTACTCATTCTTTTCCACACAAAAAAATTTGGTAATTATTCTTCTTTATATGTCTGCTCATTGCTACCAGCTATTAAAATATAGACCAATATTTATTTGTTATTGTTTGTGGCCTTTTTTTGTACATATAAGTGAAACCAGGGGGTAGGAGAAGGACTGAAAAAGGTGAAGGGGATACAAAGTTACAAATCTCAAATTATAAAATGAATTATTTATAGGAATGGAAGTGCAACATAAGAGAATATGACCAATAATACAGCAATACTGGGGTAACAGGGGGATCTACATTTACTCGGGCAAGCACCTTGATTGTGTGTAATTATTGACTCACTTTGTTATACATCTAATATGAACATAATATTGTATAAAAAGTATATTGCAAAAAAATTATATACCTTGGAAAATACATAGCTTCTGACTTAGAGGTGCTTAGAATTGAGATAGTGCATAAAATTACACACACTGAGATACTACAAAGCAAAATAAGTAAATGACCAAGTAGGTGTGAAGAAAACACAGGTAACTCTCACTGAATTGTGAAATTCAGGGGAAAGGTCCACAATGATTTTTACTGAGAAGGTGAATTATTAAACGTCTTCTCAGGGTCTCAGAGGGCTTCCTTAGTGAGAGGATCTGAAGATGAATATTGAAAGAAACAGCATGAAATCAGAAGATGATTTTAACAACAGTTATAATAATTGGAATCTTTAAATAAGGCTAACATATTCATCACCAACCACACACAGTGTTTTTCAAATTTCTAATAAATAGTTCCCTTGTTTTTTCACTAACCTGTGCTTGTTGACTTCCTTCCCTCCAGAGAGACACCGGTGGAGAGAGGAGATGGACAACTACAATCTCACCCCCGTGACTCACTTTGTTCTCTCGGGGCTCTCTGACCTCCCTGAGGTTCGCTATCCTCTCTTTGTTGTCTTTGTCATCACCTACCAGGTCACCTTGGTGGGAAACGGGGCCATTCTCTTGGCCATCGGGACAAAGAAGAAGCTGCGCACACCCATGTATTATTTTCTGGCCAATCTGTCCCTCTTAGACATATTCTGTCCATCAGCTACTGTCCCGAAGATGCTGGACAACCTCCTGACTGGGAATCACAGCATTTCCTTCCTGGGCTGTGCTTTGCAGCTTTATTTCCTGGTGGCCTTGACGGGGACTGAGGTCTTCCTTCTCTCTGCCATGGCTTATGACCGCTACGTGGCCATCTGCTTCCCCCTCCGTTACACCCTCATCATGACAAAGGGTCACTGTGCACAGCTAGCAGCTGGGACCTGGGCAACAGGGTTTCTCAATTCCCTCCTCCACACAGTGTCCACTTTCCGACTGTCTTTCTGCAAGTCCAATCGGGTTAACCAGTACTACTGTGACATCCCCCAACTGGTGGCCCTCTCCTGCTCATCCACCTACATGGCAGAAATGCTTGTTTTCATCGTAGGAGGTATCTTGGCAATCAGTGCCTTCCTAATTACCATCATTTCTTACATTTACATCATATCCACCATCCTAAAGATTCAATCTGTGGAAGGGAAGCAGAAAGCTTTCTCCACATGTGCCTCCCACCTCATGGTGGTCTGTTTGTTCTATGTCACAGCCATCTTCACCTACATTCGTCCCTCTTCAACTCACCACTCCCCAGACAGGGACAGACTCATTGCCATGCTCTACGGGGTTATCACCCCAATGCTAAACCCCATGATTTACAGCTTGAGGAACACAGAGGTGAAAGGGGCACTTGGCAGGGTCTTATGTCATAGACCATGTTTACATTAATTGCAGCACTAACAGAATGAGTCAATATTCATTTTAGAATACATTGATGAGAAGAATTTATAGAAATAATTTTTATTTGACACAGAATAAATACCTACATATACACTGTATTTTATAAACTTGCAAGCATACAGATAACTTTAATCATACCTATCTGTATGGGTATATGTCTATCTCTCTCAAAGGGGAACTTAAAAATGTATTGTCCCCAAATGGACATTTCCATAAGTAGCAGAGAACATTAATTACACTATTATAATATGTATAACATGAGCCCATCTTAAGTTAACTTGGGTCTTTGTTCATGTCTATATCCATATCTATAGCTATACCTATACCATCTTTATTTTTATATCCATTTTAAATCTATAACTAAGCATCTATCCATGATGTTTGTTTTGTTTCTTTGCTTCTTGTGATAGACTGCCTATGCTGATAAGTCTCCAGAATATTATCACTTCCCTTAGCCTGTCTTTCAATTTTGGCTTCTGCTTATTATATAGATCTCTGCTTTTCTTTTTTTTAAGATAACCCTTTCCATTCTCAGATCTACCTGTCTCTCCAAGAAGAGGACTTACTTTCTCTATCTCTGATTTAGTTATCTAATTCAGCTCACTGTATAGTCTTCTTAACTTTGTATTTTCAAAACTGAAAGTAACATCTTCTAACACACACACACACACACACACACACACACACACACACACACACACACACACCCCTTATCAGCTTCCATGTATTTTTGGTACCAGTTGTTCCCAATTACACAGACTAAAATATCTGAAATTGGACTATGCCTCAAAGACTAGCCCTTCTGTTCAGTTTGATTAGAGGAGAGCTGCTGGTTCTGACGGGATGGTGCACCTTTCTTACTTCATACCATTTCCCTGTCATCTCTAGAAATGGGAATGTTTTCTCTGTTCACTAGCACTTACATGATTCTTTGCTTTATCTACAATCATGGATCATTTTCTCCAGAGTTTTCCTCAACCTGGGGATCCCAGTTACCTTCCAGGTTTAGTCTCTAGTCAGATGGTCTCTCTCTGCATTTCCAATTCTCTTTTCACCTTGGGATTCAATATCTTTTCTCCTCTTCTTTTCTGTGTTCTGTCCTTCCTTTATCAATATTGAATTGTTCTTACATTATTCAAAGACATCCTGTTAACTCCTTCTGTGGACTGTAATTTTCAAATCTTTATGAAATGATTGCCTCATCATATGTACTTGTACCACATCAGCTAGGCTTTGTGCACGTCTCCTGCCATGCTTCTGAAACAATTCATTTCCCAAAGCTCAGCATTGCACTGAAATACATCATCTGCAGCATTCCAGGGCTCTTCATAGTAGTGGCAGGTCAACTGCATGTCATTTGATTTTATACAGTGGGAAAATCCATATAGTCCTGAGGAATGAAATAAAGTAATAGTACTACTTTAGTATTATAAATCTTATATTTGTTTTGTTTTCTCAGTTTATTTCCTATCATATAGTTTGCATGTGGTATGAAGGAATTCATTCCACATTGTATAAAATAATGCATGAATATTTTAAAATATATTGCCATATAAAATTGACTAAAATCTTAAAAACTCAACCATTTGCTTATTTCAGTTTCCAAATACTCAAATATTTGTTTACTATTTCACCCCTTATTAGAATGTAACACTCTTAGAACAACCACCCTGGAATCTAATTCTGATCTATCTTCTCATCTTTGAAATTTAAGATCATCTGAGAAAAGTTGACCCAATTAGTTGACAAATTCCTGAACAAATTCTCATTTGACATTTCTGGCACTTGAACAGTCATGTGGATACATATTCAAGTGTCAAACAGTCCCCCTGTAAATAACAAGACACACTAGACAGTTGATGAATTCTTTGTTTCAGTAACTATTATGTATCTATAATACGGCATCTTATGTTGACTACTTTAAAACTAGACTGACAGCAACCATAATACATGAAAGAGGCATCAGGAAGTCAGAAATATAAAAAGAATAAACCTGCTGGCAGTGGGGTATGTAGGACTCAGCAACAATATGATGGCATCGGCTCTAAATCCAAAGAAACCATCATTTCAGTTGGCTGCTGCGGCTGCTGGCTGAGCGCTGCTTCTTCAACCCCAGAACAGGGGCGTGCGGTTGCCATGGCGTCCTGTAGCCAGGCAGACACGTTATTACTCTTGTACTTGGGTCTGTTGTGTTCTGGGTACAAACCCTGACATTTCTGGGGGACAGAGCAAACCACTGTAGCTCGATGATGTGCTGGAGGGTGACCGAGATGTTACAGTGCTGGAATCACTATTTTAAACTTTCTTCATAGTAGTGTGTATTCTAACACCACAAAATACATAGTAATGTCAATATTTCAAAATGGTGCTTATAAAATATGAGAGCATCTGACTTTTAATTACTTAAAGGGAAAAGGACATAATCCATTAGATGAGAATAAACATAACATGAGATATTTATTTTTACTTCTCACTGTTTATCTCACAGCAAAGAAACAATTTGAAGCTATCCAATTATAGACCTGTACACTAAGATTTGTGCATTTTATTGTATGTACACCAATAAATTGACATAAATAATAAAAAAATACCCAAGATTCAATAAAAAACCGTTGAACCCATAAACTAAGTAAACTCACAGAATACAAATCTACATGTGAATATCCAATGCATTTTGATACATTAATATTTAGCTATCTATAAAGGAAATGATATTCCCATTTACAATTGCAACACAAACTTATTTTGAATAAGTTGAACCAAGAAAGTGTATGATCATTACTGAAAAGTGTAAGACTTTGTACCTTCAGTTTTTCCTTTGTTCTTATACTGATGAAAGAAATTTAAAATATCCAATGATAATATATTCAAGTAATTCATATTGCTAAAATGTAAATACTACCCAAGGCTAACTAGATCCTATGCAATTCCTATCAGAATTCCGATGTCACTTTTCCCAGAAATAGAAGCAAAAACTCTCTTCATTGTATGAAATAAAATAGAACCTTAAATTCCAGAATACTGAGAGAAGATCAAAGAGGACATAACTCTTCTTCAACTCAAACTATATCACAAAACTACATTATTCAAAACATTATGGTACCAGTTTATGCAAATGTGTAACAACAGTCACATAGGCCAATGGAATAGAATCAAGATCCCAGATATGAGCATACCTGGATAGACAGCTAATATCTGATAAAACAGACAAGAAACACGGTGGAGAAAGGATAGTGTCATAACTAGGGGGGATATGTTAGCCCACCTTATGATGGCAGATATTTCACAGCATGTATGTATATCAAGCTATAATTTTGTACACCTAAGCCTTATACAATGTTACACCAACTATACCTCAGTAACAGGAGGGAAAAATAATGCCATTATGAATTATGTGTTTCCATTTCTCCACAAAAATTCCTGTATCTAAATGTTCCATTCTCAATCCACTGTAAATTCAAATTACATATTGTTCCCAGGAATTTGTTAATTAGCAGCATTTTAATTTGTTTCCAGAGTGCTGGCAGAAATGATGTGGTATGTGTAAAGGATTGCCCTGATGAAGACTTTCTCTCTCAAAAAATAATTTCTACTGTTGATAGCATTTTATCCTTTCAAGTTTATTGTTTATGGGAACAGTATCATATGGAGTGATAGACAGAATAGACAGTAGGTGCAACTCCAAAGAACAGAGGGAGGAGGGGAAATATGTACCGGCAGGAGAAGAAACGGAAATTTTCACAGTTCTATACTAAATATTTCAACATCAAAGCTGATTTTCCTGGTGATTTTAATGTCTTTCCCTATTAGAATATGGACATGACAAATACCTGTGCTGTTTCTTAACATGAATTTTCTTGGTAACTTAAAAATAAGATAAGATTCTCCCATCAGAATTTTTTATGAATCATTATGTATCCTAGGACTTAACAGAGATAATACTATGACCACAAAAATATGAGCTGAAAAAAATTATGTACTCATCAGCTTAAAAGCAATAACAAATGAATTTTCTTAATGAAAACTAAGTAAATTGCATTTAGCACTGGGATTTGGAAGAGTAATGGATGTGGACATTCAAATCAGCCAATGCTGCATTCAGGTCATCTCCCTTGGGCATAAATGGAGCGGCATGTACAGTCCTACTTGCATGTAGGATGCAGACTCTCCATGTCATCCAAAAAAAAAAAAAAAACAGTGAAGACCTCTGATTCAAAAACAAAATAAAAATAGGTAAAGAAATTGGTCTACAGTTAAGAGACAAAACAGCAAAATAACATAGAGAGCTTTATATTGTGAGTGACATTCTTACTGGCAATTCATGATTTATTTCACGTGCCTAAGCTGTGACAACTGCTGTCTGTCTTGTCCCCACATTAAGGTTACTATTCAAAATATCAACCGAAGTATAAAAAGCATATACACTCAAAAGGGCAGGAGTGTATATGTGTGCCTACACACACACACACACACACACACACACACACACACACACACACACAATCAGGGAAGCCGAAAGGCAGATTACTCCCATGTAAACACCACTTGATTTTCTTAGTTCCCACTCCCTGCACCTGACTAATTAAAACTCCACTTTCCTAAATTCCATATCAGGGTCTCCAGTAGTATTTTTATTTCTCAGTTAAAAATAGCTTTAGATTTCCACAAGTTGGAAAAATTATATTTAAAGTGGGGAAAACATAGTGGATTACTGATGAATTTTATATTTTGTTCACTTTTGTACTTACAAGCTGGATTATCTGAGATTTTACCCAACAAATATGGATCAAAAAATGAGAAAATTTCTTCTTAACTATCTAAACTCAATCTCACTGGCGATTTCTGGGCAACACCTACAAGTCTCTCAGTTGCTTCACCCAGGGAGCAATATACTCATTATTAGCCCTATTTGTCGTTGGGAGAAGTATTTTCCTAGGGGCACTGAATTCCCAGTTTGTGCTAACAATGCGACAAGTGTGTTCATAGGATTAGATGCAACTCTGAATGCTACCCACTGGGATTATAGTAAGAGGTCATCATGTTGAAGCAGAATGGGGAACATACGTGGATGTGGGCAAGGGGTCAACAGCTTCCAATTCAGCATCGACCATCATTGTATGTCAGGAATTGCAGATTAAAACCACAATGACAAACCATTACATTTCTACCCAAAATGTCAAATTTAATGACATTTTTGATATGTGATAAATGGTGTGAAGGATCTGAAGCAAACTGAACTTTCATATGCCACTGGTGAGAAATATATTGATAACCAATAACTTCGAATATATGCTTATCATAAATCAACAATTCCACCCTTGTACTTACCCAACTGAAATACCTGCATGTGGGTTACAAACACATTCCCAAGGATATTGAGAAACAGAGTCACTTGTAAAGGGAAAGAGTAATCATTTCCAATGTTCATCAACATCAGAAGGGAGAAATGCACTTTGGCACATTCGTACAGGGAAATAACAAACAACAATTAAAATGATAGACACAGAACTAATGAAACAATTTGTGTTTGGGTTAAAAAGTTTTATTATGAACACCTCAATGTGTTTATGCACTTGTCTTTACTTGCATGGCATTTTATTATTAAAAACTTTGAAGAAATAAAACCATCCTCTACACAGTTCATACAAAAGGATAGATCAAATGATGAACTTTGGTGTCACCTCACTTTGTCAAAGTCATTTACCTCATATAGGCGCTCCAACCTTAACTGTTGAGCATTCAGTGCCCAAAGTTGACTTTCTGGATACCATATATGATATCTTCACTAAGTTCTACTATCAGGTATGCCAATGTCCAAAGCAAACATGGGGATTTTCTGTATTCCATCCATACACTGCAAATTTCCATGATATCAAGGGTCAATTATTGCAGGCAGCAGGATAGAGCATATAACCAAATGGGGTTCCCAGGCAGGAAACTTCTGTGGTACCACAGTGTTGTCATGCAACACCTGGCGACCGCCCTTCCTGGATTGATAAATGTCTCAAAAAGCTGAGAGCACGTGTCAGACTGTTCCCCTATCCAGGGCATTCTTCAGATTACATTAGATAAAGGGACAGTAGGAGCAGCCAATGGAATCTTGTAGCACAGCTCAGGTCTATTCCACTTCACCTGTACCACCGCACAACAGTTGCCATAGTGACAGAGTTACAAGTGTGCAAGCACATTCCAGGTTTCTCTTGGAAAAATTCAGCCTTAAGTAAGTAACTATGGAGTGAATGGAGGAGATGTTTGATGATTCTGGAAATTAAACAGTAGCAGGGAAATTTTGAGATATACACCAGAAATTGAACTAACAATGAGACAGCAGTAAGTTTTGAAATAAGAATGATGATAAAATACAAGAGTTTGAATTTGTCCCATTGGTTTACAGTGGTTGCAAATATAAAAACATAGAAAAAACACATAAATAGAGATAACTCAAATGACTTATTTATTGGTCAAATTCTATATTCTACTTAAAATTGAAAAATATTGATTCCAGGTTATCTGTGAAAGAAATGAGTGTATGGTGTTGTGTTAAGAAATATTCCCTTTAGTTTTGTTATATATTGAGATATGTTTGATGTCTGATACATTGATTTCATATGTACAACACAGTGATTTAACACACACACACATATATATACATATATATTCTTAAATATTCACCACACTAAGTGTAGTTACCTCTCTACATACAAAGAAATTAAAACATTATTGACTTTATTTCCCATGCTTTATTTCCATTTTTGTGACTAATTTATTTTGTAATAAGAACATTGTACTTCTTTATTCTCTTCACCAATTCTCCAGCCTCTATCCCACTGACTGTGACGCCCACACAAACACTGCTGTCCTTCTCGTTTATGTACTGAAAGGCAGATGCTCCCATATGTCATGTGCTCCACTTGGAAATACTGACCTTCCTGTGTATTTTGTGGTGTTAGAATCCACAGTCCTGTGATGGAAGTTTAAAATAGTGATTCCGGACTGTAACCCTGAGGTAGGGCAGAGACGTGGGAGAAGCAACACAATGAACTTTTCCTGCCTGTGAGGAAAATTGCTGAGATATAAACAGTATAGTAAGAGTAGGAAGACCTCCATTTTACGAGTAAGGTTCCATGTTAAAAAGCAGAGTTGAGAAGAAAGATCCCTAACATATTCTCTGGTAATCAGACAATAGCCCAACAGCCTATCTTAAGGCAGAGCAGGCAGTCTTAACTGACATGTCCCCACTGCTTGAGGGTAACCACTATCTTGGAGAAGAACAGGACGAATGAATTCCTTGTGTTGACTTTATTTAACAGAATTTGATGAAAGACTAATAACAGAGGAGAGGGGACATGGTGTCTCAGCAGAGATAAGCATTCTGGGACCACTTAGCAAGTCTGCACCCCTGGCCCTTTTCCACATTCCTAAAAATCCTCAACTGCCTATAAATTCCCTAGACAATACACCACCACGGACTCGCTTGTCCCCTCCTGGTATGCGCCAGGAGCTCTGTCCTCTCACTTTATCTCCAAATAAAAGCCTCTCCCTGGCTTTCTTATCCTGCATATTTGCAAAATTCACTCCTCAGCTCCCTGCACAAGAACGCTGGCATCAGCATCTGGCCACGCTCCAGCACATCACCGATCCAAGCAAGATGCTTGGTCACACAGAAATGTCAGGATTTGCACACAGAATGCAAGAGACCCAAATACAAGAGAAGTAACACATCTGCCTGGCCATAGGATGCCATGGCAACTGCGCACCCCTGTTCTAGCACTGAGGAAGCAGCACTCGGCAAGCAGCCACAGCAGCCAACTGAAATCACTATTTCTTTGAATTTAGAGCCAGTGTGGCCATTTTTGTTGCCATGTCCTACATACCCCACTGCCACCAGGTTTAGTCCTTCTGGCTTCCTTACAACTTCCTGGTGCCTCTTTCATGTATGATTGCTGTCAGTCTAGTTTTACAGTAAACAACATAAAATGACAAGTTATAGAGACATACTAATTAGCAAAACAAAAAATTCGTCCACCTGTCTGGTGTGTTTTGTCATCTACAGGGGGACTATTTTGCACTTGAATATGCATCCACATGGCTGCTCAAGTGCCAGATACATCAAAAGAATTTGTTTAGGAATTTGTCAACTAATTGGGTCAGATTTTCTCAGATTATCTTAAATTTCAAAGAAGAGAATACAGGTCAGAATTAGATTCTAGGGTGACTGTTTAACACAGTTATAACAGCAAGATAACAAAGAGTGTTACATTCTAATAAGGGGTGAAACACCAAACAAATATTTGAGTATTTGGAATTTAAAATAAACAAATGATTGTTTTTTCAAGATTTTATTCAATTTTATACAGCAATCTATTTAACAAAATCCTGCATTATTATTTTATAAAATGAGGACTGTGTTTTTCAGACCACATGAAAACTATATGACAGATAATGAAAAAAACACAAAACAAATACAAGATTCATAATACTAAAGTAGTACTATTACTTTATTTCCTTCCTCAGAACTCTGTGGATTTTCCCACTGTATAAAATCAAATGATGGGGAGAAAGGAAAAATCACGATGGACCCCACAAACACAAAGAATTATTAGAGAACACTATGAAAACGTATATGCTCACAAGCTGAAAAACCTAGAACAAATGGACAACATCCTAGAAAAATATAACCTTCCAAGACTGACCAAGGAAGAAACAGAAAATCTAAACAGACCAATTACCAGGAACAAAATTAAAGCGGTAATCAAAAAATTACGCAATAGCAAAACCCCCTCGCCAGATGGATTTACCACAGAATTTTATCAGACATACAGAGAAGACATAACACCCATTCTCTTTAAAGTTTTCCAAAAAATAGAATAGGAGGGAACACTCCCAAACTCATTCTATGAAGCCAGCATCACCCTAATACCAAAACCGGGCAAAGACCCAACCAAAAAAGAAAATTAGAGACCAATATCCCTGATGAATGTAGATGCAAATATACTCAACAAAATATTAGCAAACTGAATTAAAATATACATCAAGGGGCAGAGCCAAGATGGCGGTGTGAGTAGTGCAGTGGAAATCTCCTCCCAAAAACACATAGAGCTATGAAAATATAACAAAGAAAAATCTTTCTAAAATAGAGACCACAAGACACAGGACAACATCCAGACCACATCCACACCTGCAAGAACCCAGCGCCTTGCGAAGGGGGTGAGGAAGGCCACAAACCAACAAGAAGGGAAGCTCTTCCAGCATCACTTGTACCAGCTCTGCACACTATCTCTATCACCATGAAAAGACAAAACTACAGGCAGACAAAGATCACAGAGACAACACCTGAGAAGGAGACAGACCTAACCAGTCCTCCTGAAAAAGAATTCAAAATAAAAATCATGAACATGCTGACAGAGATGCAGAGAAAAATGCAAGAGCAATGGGATGAGATGCAGAGAAAAATGCAAGAGCAGTGGGATGAAGTCCAGAGGGAGATCACAGATGTCAGGAAGGAGATCACAGAAGTGAAACAATCCCTGGAAGGATTTATAAGCAGAATGGATAAGATGCAAGAGACCATTGAAGGAATACGAGCCAGAGAACAGAAACGTATAGAAGCTGACATAGAGAGAGATAAAAGGATCTCCAGGAATGAAACAACACTAAGAGAACTATGTGACCAAGCCAATAGGAATAATATTCGTATTATAGGGATACCAGAAGAAGAAGAAAGAGGAAAAGGGATAGAAAGTCTCTTTGAAGAAATAATTGCTCAAAACTTCCCCAAACTGGGGGAGGAAATAATCGAACAGAACATGGAATTACACAGAACCCCCAACAGAAAGGATCCAAGGACAACAACACCAAGACAGATAGTAATTAAAATGGCAAGGATCAAGGACAAGGAGTTTTAAAGGCAGCTAGAGAGAAAAAGGTCACCTATAAAGGAAAACCCATTAGGCTAACATCAGACTTCTCGACAGAAACCCTACAGGCCAGAAGAGAATGGCATGATATACTTAATGCAATGAAACAGAAGGGCCTTGAACCAAGGATACTGTATCCAGCATGACTATCATTTAAATATGATGGCAGGATTAAACAATTCCCAGACAAGCAAAAGCTGAGGGAATTTGCTTCCCACAAACCACCTCTACAGGGCAAATTACAGGGACTGCTCTAAATGGGAGCACCCCTAAAAAGAGCACAGAACAAAACACACAACATATGAAGAATGGAGGAGGAGGAATAAGAAGGGAGAGAAGAAAAGAATCTCCAGGCAGTGTATATAACAGCGCAATAAGCGAGCTAAGTTAGGCAGTAAGATACAAAAGAAGCTAACCTTGAACCTTTGGTAACCACGAATCTAAAGCCTGCAATGGCAATAAGTACATATCTCTCAATAGTCACCCTAAATGTAAATGGACTTAATGCACCAATCAAAAGACACAGAGTAATAGAATGGATAAGAAAGCAAGACCCATCTATATGCTGCTTACAAGAAACTCACCTTAAACCCAAAGATAAGCATAGACTAAAAGTCGAGGGATGGAAAAACATATTTCAGGCAAACAACAGTGAGAAGAAAGCAGGGGTTGCAGTACTAATATCAGACAAAATAGACTTCAAAACAAAGAAAGTAACAAGAGATAAAGAAGGCCACTACATAATGATAAAGGGCTCAGTCCAACAAGAGGATATAACCATTCTAAATATATATGCACCCAATACAGGAGCACCAGCATATGTGAAGCAAATACTAACAGAACTAAAGAGGGAAATAGACTGCAATGCATTCATTTTAGGAGACTTCAACACACCCTCACCCCGAAGGATAGATCCACTGGGCAGAAAATAAGTAAGGACACAGAGGCACTGAACAACACCCTAGAACAGATGTAACTAATAGACATCTATAGAACGCTACATCCAAAAGCAACAGGATATACTTTCTTCTCAAGTGCACATGGAACATACTCCAGAATAGACCACATACTAGCTCACAAAAGAGCTTCAGTAAACTCCAAAATATTGAAATTCTACCAACCAATTTTTTAGCCCACAAAGGTATAAAAGTAGAAATAAATTCTACAAAGAAAACAAAAAGGCTCACAAACACATGGAGGCTTAACAGCATGCTACTAAATAATCAATGGATCAATGAACAAATCAAAATAGAGATCAAGGAATATATAGAAACAAATGACAACAACAACACTCAGCCCCAACTTCTGTGGGACGCAGCGAAAGCAGTCTTAAGAGGAAAGTATATAGCAATCCAGGCACACTTGAAGAAGGAAGAATAATCCCAAATGAATAGTCTAACATCACAATTATCAAAACTGGAAAAAGAAGAACAAATGAGACCTAAAGTCAGCAGAAGGAGGGACATAATAAAGATACGAGAAGAAATAAACAAAATTGAGAAGAATAAAACAGTAGCAAAAATCAACGAAACCAAGAGCTGGTTCTTTGAGAAAATAAACAAAATAGATAAGCCTCTAGCCCAACTTATTAAGAGAAAAAGAGAATCAACACAAATCAACATAATCAGAAATTAGAATGGAAAAATCATGACAGACTCCACAGAAATACAAAGAATTATTAAAGACTACTATGAAAACCTATATGCCAACAAGCTGGAAAACCTAGAAGAAATGGACAACTTCCTAGAAAAATACAACCTCCTAACACTGACCAAGGAAGAAACACAAAAGTTAAACAAACCAATTACGAGCAAAGAAATTGAAACGGTAATCAAAAAACTACCCAAGAACAAAAGCCTGGGGCCGGACGGATTTACCTTGGAATTTTATCAGACACACAGAGAAGACATAATACCCATTCGCTGTAAAGTGTTCCACAAAATAGAAGAAGAGGGAATACTCCCAAACTCATTCTATGAAGCCAACATCACCCTAATACTAAAACCAGGCAAAGACCCCACCAAAAAAGAAAATTACAGACCAATATCCCTGATGAAGGTAGATGCAAAAATACTCAGTAAAATATTAGCAAACAGAATTCAACAGTATATCAAAAGGATCATACACCATGACCAAGTGGGGTTCATCCCAGGGATGCAAGGATGGTACAACATTCGAAAATCCATCAACATCATCCACCACATCAACAAAAAGAAAGACAAAAACCACATGATCATCTCCATAGATGCTGAAAAAGCATTTGACAAAATTCAACATCCATTCATGATAAAAACTCTCAGCAAAATGGGAATAGAGGGCAAGTACCTCAACATAATAAAGGCCATATATGATAAACCCACAGCCAGCATTATACTGAACAGTGAGAAGCTGAGAGCATTTCCTCTGAGATCGGGAACCAGACAGGGATGCCCACTCTCCCCACTGTTATTTAACATAGTACTGGAGGTCCTAGCCACGGCAATCAGACAAAACAAAGAAATACAAGGAATCCAGATTGGTAAAGAAGAAGTTAAACTGTCACTATTTGCAGATGATATGATACTGTACATAAAAAACCCTAAAGACTCCACTCCAAAACTACTAGAGCTGATATCGGAATACAGCAAAGTTGCAAGATACAAAATTAACACACAGAAATCTGTAGCTTTCCTATACACTAACAATGAATCAATAGAAAGAGAAATCAGGAAAACAATTCCATTCACCATTGCATCAAAAAGAATAAAATACCTAGGAATAAACCTAACCAAAGAAGTGAAAGACTTATACTCTGAAAACTACAAGTCACTCTTAAGAGATATTAAAGGGGACACTAATAAATGGAAACTCATCCCATGCTCATGGCTAGGAAGAATTAATATCGTCAAAATGGCCATCCTGCCCAAAGCAATATACAGATTTGATGCAATCCCTCTCAAATTACCAGCAACATTCTTCAATGAATTGGAACAAATAATTCAAAAATTCATATGGAAACACCAAAGACCCCGAATAGCCAAAGCAATCCTGAAAAAGAAGAATAAAGTAGGGGGGATCTCACTCCCCAACTTCAAGCTCTACTACAAAGCCATAGTAATCAAGACAATTTGGTACTGGCACAAGAACAGAGCCACAGACCAGTGGAACAGATTAGAGACTCCAGAAATTAACCTATACATATATGGTCAATTAATATTTGATAAAGGAGCCATGGACATACAATGGCAAAATGACAGTCTCTTCAACAGATGGTGCTGGCAAAACTGGACAGCTACATGTAGGAGAATGAAACTGGACCATTGTCTAACCCCATATACAAAGGTAAACTCAAAATGGATCTAAGACCTGAATGTAAGTCATGAAACCATTAAACTCTTGGAAAAAAACATAGGCAAAAACCTCTTAGACATAAACATGAGTGTTCTCTTCTTGAACATATCTCCCCGGGCAAGGAAAACAACAGCAAAAATGAGCAAGTGGGACTACATTAAGCTGAAAAGCTTCTGTACAGCGAAAGACACCATCAATAGAACAAAAAGGAACCCTACAGTATGGGAGAATATATTTGAAAATGACAGATCCGATAAAGGCTTGACATCCAGAATATATAAAGAGCTCACACGCCTCAACAAACAAAAAACAAATAACCCAATTAAAAAATGGGCAGAGGAACTTAACAGACAGTTCTCTAAAAAAGAAATGCAGATGGCCAAGAGACACATGAAAAGATGCTCCACATCGCTAATTATCAGAGAAATGCAAATTAAAACTACAATGAGGTATCACCTCACACCAGTAAGGATAGCTGCCATCCAAAAGACAAACAACAACAAATGTTGGCGAGGCTGTGGAGAAAGGGGAACCCTCCTATACTGCTGGTGGGAATGTAAATTAGTTCAACCATTGTGGAAAGCAGTATGGAGGTTCATCAAAATACTCAAAACAGACCTACCATTTGACCCAGGAATTCCACTCCTAGGAATTTACTCTAAGAATGCAGCAATAAAGTTTGAGAAAGACAGATGCACCCCTATGTTTATCACAGCACTATTTACAATAGCCAAGAATTGGAAGCAACCTAAATGTCCATCGGTAGATGAATGGATAAAGAAAATGCGGTACATATACAGAATAGAATACTACTCAGCCATAAGAAGTGGAAAAATCCAACCATTTGCAGCAACATGGATGGAGCTGGAGAGTATTATGCTCAGTGAAATAAGCCAAGTGGAGAAAGAGAAATACCAAATGATTTCACTCATCTGAGGAGTATAGGAACAAAGGAAAAACTGAAGGATCAAAACAGCAGCAGAATTACAGAACCCAAAAATGGACTAACCCAAAAATGAATCAAGGCCTAGCTTGGATACCCAGAAAATGAACTAAGATATGATATGAAGAGGAGCTTCCGGCATCAGCACTCTCTGGAGGACTTGTGCTGGGGGATGATCATCAAAAAGCCTCCACAGGGATCCAGACGATGCTGCGGTTGTGGCTGCATCCAGCCCACCGTCTCCTGGACTTGCCATAGGAATGAGGAGGGAGATGTCTAGGATGGCATGTGCATACAGTGAGACAACGAATTTGACCGGATCTGTACTGTTGGAACTCAACCAGGAGTTGGGAGGGGTGCAAGGTGTAGCACTCCAAAATCTTATGACTATAGACTATCTACGGTTAAAAGAACATATGGCATGTGAACAGATCCCAGAAATGGGCTGCTCTAATTTGTCTGATTTCTCTCAGACTGTTCAAGTACAGTTGGACAATATCCATCATATCATAGACAAATTTTCACAAATACCTAGGGTGCCTAATGGTTTTCTTGGCTTCACTGGAGATGGATGGTAATTATAGATTTGCTTTGTTTATGTCACCATATTCCTATTATGTTAATATGTGTGTGCAAATTAGTTAGTAGTTTAAAACCTATACATACTTAAGGTACTCTACAAGAAGATATGTCAAAGAAATAATCAATCCTCCCATGTTTCCTTCCATATGCTACATCTGTAGCTTTTCTTCTTTCTTCGTAATTACAGCCCTTAAATAGAATTCGTGCCTCATATCGAATTTACCGAGTATCATAATTCCTCCAGGTGGTAAAGATACCTCGAGACAAGTGCTGGGCATAGAAGCCACAGGGCATAAATCTGCAAAGAAGTAAAAAGCTAACCTTTGCAAACAATATGGCTTCTCTCTCACTTACCAACTTTACATTTCCCTGTATGGCCCCGGAAGATGTCTGGTTAGCCAGAGATGGGTAAGATTCCTCAAGGGAGGAACAACCTAAGACAGGCACAGTCGCAGGGGGGCCATCAGGTGAGAAATTGGGGATCAACAGAGGTGAGGCTCAGAACCTCACCCCCCCTCTTTGAGAGAAATCTGCATCTGTGGATGTTTTGCTGCCCTTGTCTAGCTTGGATTAATATTTAGTCCATAGGCACACACCTGATCATCTACATTTGCCCTCTTACAGCACTAAACTATGTTTTCTACCTTTATCTTGCATCTACCTACCACTTCAGCATTTCATTAAAAATAAAAATAATAATAATAATAAAGGGAGAAATGTGGGATCAACATATAAATCAAGTACAAAAATCAAACGAATATTCATATTTGACCTGATTGTTTATAGGTCATAATGCGTGATCAAAGCTGAAAGTTTCTGTGATGAATGCCCTTGTACTGTTCACCATGTAAGAATTTATTCACTATGTAAGAATTCGTTCAACATGTAAAAACTTGTTCGTTATGCTTCAGAAGATTGGAGATTGATGAGAATTAGACTTGAGATGGATTAATGATTGTACATTGAGCATTGATCCCCCTATACTGAATTTTATTGTTTTTAACAACCATTTGATCAATAAATATGAGAGATGCCCTCTCAAAAAAAAATTACCTGTACTTAATATTTTCAGTAATTCCCATCGCAAATATGAATTCTGTGGTGAGAACTTTTGCTGAGATGTCAAATGCAGTCAATAGGAACAGCGTTGTACTAACTGCGTTTCTACACCCTAAAAAGAAGGAATCCAGCAAAACGGTTTCATGCTCACCACCATGGGGCGCTTTTGATTAAATTTAAGACTTCAGGCAATTCACCTTTTTTTAAATCCAGGTATTAGTTTTTAACAGTTATGTTTTATTCAGCATGGAAAATCTTCCTTTGTCAAAAAAGGAACAGGTTATGTTGGTGTCCAAAATTCACCTGACAAATGCCATTGTTTAGATTTTTCCTTCTGGCATTAATAAAAGAATAATTTCAGTGTCCAAAAAAAAAATATACATCAAGAGGATCATACACCATAACCAAGTGGGATTCATCCCAGGGATGCAAGAATAGTACAACATTTGGAATTCCATCAACATCATCCACAACATAAACAAAAAGGACAAAAACCACATGATCATCTCCATAGAGGCTGAAAAAGCAGTCACAAAATTCAACATCCATTCATGATAAAAACTCTCAACAAAATGGTTATATATAGAGGGCAAGTACCTAAACACAGTAAAAGCCATATATGATAAACCCACAGCCAACATCATACTGAACAGCAAGAAGTTGAAAGCTTTTCCTTTGAGATTGGGCACAAGACAGGAATGCCCACTCTCCCCACTGTTATTCAACATAGTACTGGAGGTCCTAGCCATGGCAATTAGACAAAACAAAGAAATACAAGGAATCCAGATTGGTAAAGAATAACTCAAACTGTCACTATTTGCAGATGACATGATATTGTACATAAAAAATCCTAAAGATTCCACTCCAAAACTACTTGAACTAATATTGGAATTCAGCAAAGTTGCAGGATACAAAATTAACACACAGAAATCTGTGGCTTTCCTATACACTAACAATGAACTAACAGAAAGAGAAATCAGGAAAACAATTCCATTCAGAATTGCATGAAAAAGAATAAAATATCTAGGAATAAATCTAACCATGGAAGTGAAAGACTTATACCCTGAAAACTATAAGACACTCTTCAGAGAAATTAAAGAGGACACTAACAAATGGAAACTCATCCCATGTTCTTGGCTAGGAAGAATTATTATTGTCAAAATGGCCATCTGCCTAAAGCAATATACAGATTCAATGCAATCCCTATGAAATTACCAAGAGCATTCTTCAACGAACTGGAACAAATAGTTCAACAATTCATATGGAACCACCAAAGACCCTGATTAGTCAAAGCAATCATGAGAAGGAAGAATAAAGTGGGGGGTTATCTCACTCTCCAACATCAAGCTCTACTACAAAGACACAGTAATCAAGACAATTTGGTACTGGCACAAGAACAGAGTCACAGACCAGTGGAACAGAGTACAGACTCCAGACATTAACCCAAACATATATGGTCAATTAATAAATGATAAAGGAGCCATGGACATACCATGGGGAAATGACAGCCTCTTCAACAGTTGGTGCTGGCAAAACTGGACAGCTACATGTAAGAGAATGAAACTAGACCATTGACTAACCCCATACACCAAAGTAAATTCAAAAGGGATCGAAGACCTGAATGTAAATCATGAAACCATAAAACTCTTAGAAAAAAACATAGGCAAAAATCTCATGGACATAAACATGAGTGTCTTCTTCATGAATATATCTCCTCGGGCAAGGGAAACAAAAGCAAAAATGAAGAAGTGGGACTATATCTAGCTAAAAAGCTTCTGTACAGCAAAGGCCACCATCAATAGAATAAAAAGGTATCCTACTGTATGGGAGAATATATTCATAAAGGACAGATCCGGCAAAGGGTTGACATTCAAAATATATAAAGAGCTCACGCACCTCAACAAACAAAAAGCAAATAATCCAATTAAGAAATGGGCAAAGGAGCTGAACAGAGAGTTCTCCAAAGAAGAAATTCAGATGGCCAACAGACACATGAAAAGATGCTCCACATCGCTGGTCATCAGAGAAATGCAAGTTAAAACCACAATGAGATATCTCCTTACACTGGTAAGGATCACCACCAGCCAAAAGACAAACAACAACAGATGTGGGTGAGGTTGTGGAGAAAGGGGAACCCTCCTACACTGCTGGTGGGAATGCAAATTAGTTCAACCATTGTGGAAAGCAGTATGGAGGTTCCTCAAAAAGCTCAAAATAGAAATACCATTTGACCCAGGAATTCCGTTTCTAGGAATTTACCCTAAGAATACAGGAGCCCAGTTTGAAAAAGACAGATGCACCCCTATGTTTATTGCAGCATTATTTACAATAGCCAAGAAATGGAAGTAACCTAAATGTCCATCAGTAGATGAATGGATAAAGAAGATATGGTACATGTACACTATGGAATATTATTCAGCCATAAGAAGAAAACAAATCCTACCATTTGCAACAACATGGATGGAGCTAGAGGGTATTATGCTCAGGTGGAGAAAGGTGGGTATAAGCCAGGTGGAGAAAGACAAGTACCAAGTGATTTCATTCATATGCAGAGTATAAGGACAAAGAAAAAACTGAAGGAACAAAACAGCAGCAGAATCACAGAACCCAAGAATGGACTAACAGTTTCCAAAGGAAAAGGGACTGGGCGGGAGTGGTGGGAAGGGAGGGTTAAGAGTGGGGAGAAAGAGGGCATTACAATTAGCATGTATAATGTGGGGGGAGGCACAGGGAAGGCAGTGCAACACAGAGAAGACAAGTAGTGATTCTACTGCATCTTACTACACTGATGGACAGTGACTGTAATGGCGTTTGTCAGGGGTCTTGGTGAAGGGGAGAGCCTAGTAAACATAATATTCCTCATGTAATTGTAGATTAATGATACAAAAAAATAATAAAATGATGGGCAGTGAACCTGCCACTTCTATAAAGAGCCCTGGAATGCTGCAGATGATGTATTTCAGTGCAATGCTGAGATTTGGAAAATGAGATTGTTTCCAAAGTATGGCACGAGATGTGCACACAGCCTAGCTGATGTGGTACGAGTATGTATGATGAGGCATTCATTTCATAAATATTTGAAAATGACTTGGAAAATTAATTACAGTCCAGAGAAGGAGTTAACAGGATGTCTTTGAATAATGTAAGAACAATTCAGTAGTGATAAAAGAAGGACAGAATGCAGAAAAGAGGAAGAGAGAAGACAGTGAATGCCAAGGAGTGGAAAGAGAATCAGAAATGCAGAGAGAGACCATCTGACTGGGGACGAAAACTGGAAGGTAATTGGGATCCCCAGGTTGGGGGAAACTATGAAGAAAATGATCCATGATTGTAGATAAAGCTAAGAATCACATAAGTATTAGTGAACAGAGAAAATCATCCTATTTCTAGATGTGACAGGAAAAGTAAACAACATAAAATGGAGTGTGCAAGATGCACCATCCCCTCAGAACCAACAGCTCTCTGATCACACTTAGTCTGTGTGGTTGGGGAAAATTGACACCAAAAATTCATGGCAGCTGATAAGAATGTGCGCATGTGTTAAAATATGGTGCTTTCCGTTTTGAAAATGATAAAGTTAAAAAGGCAATAATATAGTGAACTGAATTAGATTACTAAATCACAGATTGAGAAAGTAAGTCCTCTTTTTGGAGAAATAGATAGATCTGAGAATGGACAGGGTTACCAAAAATGAAGAAAAGCAGAGAAATATACTGTAAGTGGAAGCAAAAACTGAAAGACAGGTTGAGTGAAATGATGTTATAAAGATTTATTGGTATAGGCAGTCAATCGCAAAAGGCTATTGCCATTTTCAAAAAAATGAAATAAAACAAGTATCAATGGAAAGAGATTTAGATATAGATTTAAAGTGTAGATAAAAGTAAAGATGATACCGGTATACCTACAGATATGGATATCTATGAATGTGAACAAAAACCAAAGTTGACTTAGAAGATGGGCTCACGTTATACCTCCTAATAGTGTGATTAATGTTCTCTGCTGCTTATGGAAATGTCTATTTGGGGACAATACATTTTAAATTCCCCTTTGAGAGAGATAGACATATAACCATACAGATAGGTATGGTTACACTTACCTGTATGTTCACATGTTTATAAATTACAGTGTATGTAAGTATATATTCTGTGTCAATTAAAAATTATTTTATATAAATTCTTCTCATCAATGTATTCTAAAATGAGTATGGACTTTTTCTGTTTTACTCTTACACTCAGTGTAAACATGCTCAGTGACATAAGACCCCGCCGAGTGCCCCTTTCACCTCTGTGTTCCTCAAGCTGTAGATCATCGGGTTTAGCATTGGGGTGATAACCCCGTAGAGCATGGCGATGAGTCTGTCCCTGTCTGGGGAGTGGTGACTTGAAGAGGGATGAATGTAGGTGAAGATGGCTGTGCCATAGAACAAACAGACCACCAGGAGGCGGGAGGCACATGTGGAGAAGGTGTTTTGCTTCCCTTCCACCGACTGGATCTTTAGGATGGTGGATATGATGTAAATGTAAGAGATGAAGGTGGTTAGGAAGGCACCAATTCCCGAGACACCTCCTACCACTAAAACAATCATTTCTGCCATGTAGGTGGATGAGCAGGAGAGGGCCACCACTGGGGGGAATGTCACAGTAGAACTGGTTAACCTGATTGGATTTGCAGGAAGACAGGCAGAAGGTGGACAGCGTATGGAGGAGGGAATGGAGAAACCCTGCTGCCCAGGTCCCAGCTGCCAGCTGGGCACAGCAAGCCTTGGTCATGATGAGGGTGTAATGGAGGGAGAAGCAGATGGCCACGTACTGGTCATAAGCCACGACAGTGAGAAGGAAGACCTCAGACCCCACCAGGGCCACCAGGAAATAAAGCTGCAAAGCACAGCCCTGGAAGGAAATGCTGTGATTCCCAGTCAAGAGGTTGTAACGATTTATTTATACAAAAGAAATGAAATTATTATCTATCATATTTTCTAATGTATTATTTCATTATATTCTTCCTTCTTTTCTTGGTCTTTTTCTTTTCCTTCCTATTCTTTCTATCTTTCCTTCTCACTTCCATTCTTTCTGTCAGCCTATCTGTTTTCTGAAAACTGAAGGAATCATTATGGATGTCAATCTTTAATTTTACTATTTCTTACATATTCCATAAAATGAAAAAACTCTTTAATAGTTACCTGTGGGCAACTACTCCTTAACTTTATTTAGTTGAAATATAATTAATGTACACTTTATATTGTTTTCAGTGTACAACTTAGTGATTTGACAATGATATCCATTGCTAAATGCTCACCATCACAAATGAAGATACTATCTGCAGATAATATACAATTATTCCATAATATTATTATACTCCATATACTGTACTTCCATCCCCATGGCTAATTTATTTCACAATGGGAAGCCTGCACCTCTTTATACCCTTCACCCATTCTGACCACCCTCCCATCCCTCTTCCCCATGTAATATTTAAATAGGAATCTCTGATGTCATTGTGGGATGATTTTATTCTTTCCACACATAGCCACAGATCTGTACTGTACTTCAGAGAAAAATAGAAGTATTTTCATGATATTAAAGTCATGAAATTTATGGAAGAAATGATTGCACTAACAACAATGTGCTTGGATATCATTATTCAATCAGTGGGTGTTTAGTGAGCGAATTAAAATATGTGAAACAAAAACCATGTAGCCTGTCAGTTCACAAAATCAGAAAGATCAAGGCTCTACAGAAGCACAATTTCAGTTTTCTACATCTTTATATATTCAGTTTAAGAAAATGTTGTAGTAAATTTATAAAATTTGAAAAGGTACTATTACAAGAAAATTAATGTCTTGAGGCATTAAATATTAAATTGGCCAAGATTAGCTCTCTCATGGATACTATCCAGAGAACAGCTTTCTTAATTATATACCTTACCCCTTTGCCTGCATTTAAAAAGAAATGAACCTCATCTGAAGCTCTGTTCTTTATCAATGTTTACTTCTTGGATCCACTATATGGAGAAAAAGTAAATTAGTTAATCAAGAAAAAATAATCTCTGATAAATCTTGAATTTTTTAAGATAGTTAAAATATTATCATTTCTTTAGTATAGTAATATCAAATAAAATTACATTAAAATTATGCACAGGAAGGTGTTTCTTATTAAGGCTGTATTGATAAAGAAGAAATGCATATCCTTCCTCTTTAACCCAGTGGATTGATAAGTAATCATTTAAAGCAGTCGAAAATGTCCTAAATTTCATCGGTCTTCCTGCTTGTTGAATCCTTACTGCCTTTTAGGTCTCATGGACTGATATTTTAGGGGACACACATTCAGGTCGTTGGGTCAGAGAAATCCGTTTGATGCAGCAGAACTTCACAGCCAGAGGATCTGGATACACACTTGTGTGTGGATGCACAATTTCTAGGGTTGAAATTAATTATAAGCATTTGTTTAAACACACACTCTGTAATAGTAGAAATTGCACACCCTTCATCTTACCATTTTAGTATTCAACTTAACTGATTTATCCAAGGTATACATGTTCATACCATACTAACATCTTGACCAATATCAAATTATTGATTTTGGCTTAAAAAGTGCAGAATTTACTTCACACTTTCATTGTCTTTTCAAAGAGTTCATTCCCAGTAAAAACATTCAACAGAGAGAAAGTAAAATAATCTGCCCAAAGAAAAATAAGAACGAAAATTAAAATAAACCTCACATATACAGTGTGAATATTGCAACTTATTTTAGAGTTTATTATACCCAATTTTCTCTTAGGAAAAAAATACTTCCCTAGAGAGAATATTATCGACTTCTTCAAAAGTACAAATTTCTACTAACCTAATAATTGGCACTTATAATAATAATAGGCACATACTTATTTTATACTTATTCAACTTAATGTAAGTGAAAGAAATCTACACTATAGAAGAGTAAAACTTTTGTTTGGTATAACTTTCTTCATATAACTCTGGGGGAGGGGGAATGTTTTTCCAGCCTGGGACAAAATACCTTTGAAACCAAAATAAATCAAAAGGAGAAATAAAGTGGGAGAAACCTGATTACTGCTTCCAAGTAGTCGTCCACTTCTACTTGCCAGAGTCTCTCCTGACCAGCCTGCAAAGAGGGGCCCTGCCCATCCGCTTGGGTCCAGATATTCCCTCACTCTCCATTGTCATTACCTATTGATATGGAGGTGGTCTACTTCTCTCCACCCCTTGGAAACACCTATTTATTTGGAGATGCACTGCAGCCAGACAAGAGATTCTGGAAATACTGCAATTTTACCCAAAATGGGCATCTATGTTAACCATTTCTCCATTTTTTAATTTCTTTACTCATACATTAGAAGATTTGTAATCTTTCTTTTAGGTCTTTACCTGGTTTCCATTGTACTTTATGAAACAGATTTTAACTTCAATTGCTTTATCTGTTACCTTCACCTTTTACAACTTCATACAATAGAAATGGATACCCTATTATAATCCGGAACTGCCTATGCATTTCCCCCACCATCAATCCTCATTTCTTCTCCTCTGTTGGAAGTTGCTTGACTAATGTATTCATTGGAAACCATAACTTTGAATTAAAACACACCCATAAAAAAAGTGACTTAAGCAAAATTAGAGATTTTCTTTCACAGTAAAGAAATGGGTGAGATTCCACCATCAAACATGACCGGGCACCTGAGCTCCCATAGGTTTCTCCACAGCATTCTAAGCACGTGGCTCTAATTTTCAGGAGTCAAAGCAAACCTGGCAGCTGCATCCATCCCTGCACCCATCCACTGTAGCTCCAAACATTTGCAGTCAGTGGATGGCAGCCCCAGTCATCGCATCCAGGTCCTGGCACCTGCAAGGAGGGAAGGGCATGTGAGCTGCACTGAGACCCTTGGATGAATGGTTTGTGGAAGCAGATCTAAAAGTTTCTACTTAATCTATATTTGAAACTGTTTTGTTATCTGGACATATTCAGATGTCAAGGAGTCCTGGACATATGGTTTTCATTTGAGTCAAATCTTTGTAAAGCGACCAGTAGTGTCAAGACCTGCATATATTCTAAGTTCTTATTCATATGTTTGTATGAAAAATGTAGCTTGATATGCATGTGTGTGTATATATATATATACACACACATATATGTATATATCTACATGTATATATAAACATAATTTTTTGTGTATACTCTCTTTTTCCTTGATAAGTCTGGCTAAGGTGTAGTAAGTCTGGCCAAGATGTGTAATAATTAAAATGGCAAGATCAAGGACAAGGCTCGATTATTGAAATCAGTCAGAGAGAGAAAAAAGATCACCTACAAAGGAAAAAACATAAGGCTATCATCGGACTTCTCAATAGAAACCTTACTGGCCAGCGGAAAGTGGTATGATATATTTAAGGTAATGAAGTATAAGGGCCTCAAACAAAGAATACACTACCTGGCAAGATTATCATGTGAAGTTGAAGCAGGGATTAAACATTTTTCAAATAAGCAAAAGTTGAGGGAATTTACCTTCCACAACCCATCCCTACAGTGTATTTTAAAGGGAATGCTCTAGATGGAAGTGCTCCGAAGGCTAAATAGCTGTTCTCAGAGAAAATAAAACCACAGTGAGAGAAGTAGACCAATTAATTACTAACCAAATAAAAAATTAAATCAGCTACCCCCAAAGTCAATCAAGGGATACACAAAGAGTACAGAATAAGACACCTAACATATGAAGTGTGGAGGATGAAGAAAAAAGAAGGAAGAAAAAGTATCTTTAGATTGTGGTTGTAACAATATAAGAAGCAAGTTAAGTTAGACTGTTAGAGAATAAAGAAGCTGCCATTGAACCTTTGGTAATCACAAATCTAAGCATGCAATGGCAATAAGTACCAATCTGTCGATAATCACCTTAAATGTAAATGGACTGAATGCACCAATCAAAAGACATAGAGTTACAAAATGAATAAAATTCAAGACCCATCTATATGCTGCCTACAAGAGAGTCACACCAAACCCAAAGACATACATAGACTAAGAGTGAAGGGATGGAAAAAGATATTTTAGAAAACAATAGAGAGAATAAAGCAGAATTTGCAATACTTGTACCAGATAAAATAGAATTCAAAACAAAGAAATTAACAAGAGACAAAGAAGGATATTACATAATGATAAAAGGGTCAGAACAACAACAGTATATAACCACTATAAATATCTATGCACCCAACATAGGAGCACCTACATATGTGAAAGAAATACAAACAGAAGTAAAGGGGGAAATAGAATTCAGTGCATTTATTTTAGGGGACTTCAACACACCACTTACTCCAAAGGACAGAGCAACCAGACAGAAATAGGCAAGGAGACAGAGGCACTGAACAACACATTAGCACAGATGGACCAAACAGACATCTACAGAACACTCTACCCAAAAGCAGCAGGGTACACATTCTTCTCAAGTGAACATGAAGCATTTTCTAGAATAGATCACATAGTGGAACACTAAAGAGCCTTAGTAAATTCAAAAAGATTGAAATTCTACCAACCAACTTCTCAGACCACAAATGTATGCAACTAGCAATAACTTGTGCAAAGAAAACAAAAAATTCCACAAACACATGGAAGCTTAACAACATGCTCCTTAATAATCAATGACCAAATAAAAGCAGAGATCAACCATATATGGAGATAAATGACAAAACCAGCTAAACACTCCAAATTCTGTGGGATGCAGTGAATGCAGTTCTAAGAAAAAAGTATATAGAAATACAGGCCTATCTCAAGAAAGAAAAACAATCCCAAATGAACAGTTTAAACTCACAACTAATGAAACTAGAAAGAGAAGAAGAAATGAGGCCCAAAGTTAGTAGAAGGAGGGACATAATAAAGATCAGATCAGAAATAAATAAAATTGAGTAGAATAAAACAATAGAAATAATTAATGAAACCAACAGCTAGTTCTTTGAGAAAAATAAAAAAATAGATAAACACCTAGAGAGATTTATCAAGAAAAAAAGAGCCTACACACATAAACAGAATCAGAAATGAGAAAGGAAAAATCACTATGGACACCACAGAAATACAAAGAATTATTAGAGAATACTATGAAAAATTACATACTAACAAATTGGAGAATCTAGAAGAAATGACAACTTTCTAGAAAAATATAACCTTCCAAGATTGACCCAGGAAGCAACAGAAAATCTGAACAGACCAATTATCAACAATGAAATTGAATTGGTAATCAAAATACTTCTCAAAACCCCTGGACGAGATGGTTTCACCACTGAATTTTATCAAACATTTAGAGATGACCTAATACCCATTCTCCTTAAAGTTTTACAAAAAGTAGAAGAGGAGGGAATACTTCCAAACTCATTCTATGAGGCCAGCATCACTGTAATACCAAACCAGGCAAAGACACCACAAAAAAAGAAAATTAAAGACCAATATCCCTGATGAACATAGATAATAAAATATTCAACAAAATATTAGTAAACTGGATTCAAAAATACATCAAGAGTGGACATACAATGGAGAAATGATAGTCTCTTCAACAGTTGGTGTTGGCACAACTGGACAGCTACATGTAAGAGAATGAAACTGGGTCATTGTCTAACCCCATACCCAAAAGTAAATTCAAAATGGATCAAGGACCTGAATGTAAGTCATGAAACCATAAAAGTCTTAGAAAAAATCATTGGCAAAAATCTCTTGGACATTAACATGAGCAACTTCTTCATGAACATATCTCCACAGGCAAGAGAAACAAAAGCAAAAATGAACAAATGAGACTATATCAAGCTGAAAAGCTTCTGTACAGCAATGGACACTATCAATAGAACAAAAACGCATCCTACAGTATGGGAGAATATATTCATAAATGACAGACCCTATAAAGGGTCAACATCCAAAATATATAAAGAGCTCATGCATGTCAACAAACAGCAAGCAAATAATCCAATTAAAAAATGGGCAGAGGATCTGAACAGACAGTTCTCCAAAGAAGAAATTCAAATGGCCAACAGACATATGAAAAGATGCTCCACATCATTAGTCATCAGAGAAATGCAAATTAAAACCACAATGAGATATCACCTTACACTGGTAAGGATCACCACCATCCAAAGGACAAACAACAACAAATGTTGGTGAGGTTGTGGAGAAAGGGGAACTGTCCTACACTGCTGGTGGGAATGTAAATTAGTTTAACCATTGTGGAAAGCAGTATGGAGGTTCCTCAAAAAGCTCAAAATAGAAATACCATTTGACCCAGGAATTCCATTTCTAGGAATTTACCCTAAGAATACAGGAGCCCAGTTTGAAAAAGACAGATGCACCCCTATGTTTATTGCAGCATTATTTACAATAGCCAAGAAATGGAAGTAACCTAAATGTCCATCAGTAGATGAATGGATAAAGAAGATATGGTACATGTACACTATGGAATATTATTCAGCCATAAGAAGAAAACACATCCTACCATTTGCAACAACATGGATGGAGCTAGAGGGTATTATGCTCAGGTGGAGAAAGGTGGGTATAAGCCAGGTGGAGAAAGACAAGTACCAAGTGATTTCACTCATATGTGGAGTATAAGGACAAAGAAAAAACTGAAGGAACAAAACAGCAGCAGAATCACAGAACCCAAGAATGGACTAACAGTTACCAAAGGGAAAGGGACTGGGCGGGAGTGGTGGGAAGGGAGGGTTAAGAGGGGGGACAAAGAGGGCATTACAATTAGCATGTATAATGTGGGGGGAGGCACACAGAGGGCTGTGCAACACAGAGCAAACAAGTAGTGATTCTACAGCATCTTACAACACTGATTGACAGTGACTGTAATGGGGATTGTGGGGCAGGTGGGACTTGGTGAAGGGGAGAGCCTAGTAAACATACTGTTCCTCATGTAATTGTAGATTAATGAAACCAAAAAAAATATATCAAGAGGAATATACAGCATGATCAAGTGGGATTCATCCTAGGGATGTAAGGGTGGTACAACATTTGAAAAGCCATCAACATCATCCACCACATCAACAAAAAGAAGGACAAAAACCACATGATCATCTCCATAGATGCTGACGAAGTTCAACATTCATTTATGATAAAAACTGTCAACAAAATGGGTATAGAGGGCAAGTAACTCAACATAATACAGGCCATATATGACAAACCCACAGCCAACATTATACTTAACAGTGAAAAGCTGAAAGCTTTTCCTCTAAGATTGTGAGCTAGACAAGGATGCCTATTCTCCCCACTTTTTCAACATAATACTGGAGGTCCTAGGCATGGAAATCAGACAACACAAAGAAATAAAAGGCATCCAGATTGGTAAGGAAGAAGTTAAACTGTCACTGTTTGTAGATGACATGACATTGTAGATAAAAACCCGAAAAAATCCACTCCAAAACTACTAGAACTAATAACTGAATTCTGTAAAGTTGCAAGATACAAAATTAATATACAGAAATTTGTGGCTTTCCTATATACGAATGATAAACTTTCAGAAAGAGAAATCTGGAAAACAATTCCATTTACAATTGCATCAAAAAAGAAAAATCAACCTAGGAATAAACCTAAGCAAGGAAATGAAAGACTTATATCCTGAAAACTACAAGATACTCATGAGAGAAATTAAAAAGACACCAGTAAATGGAAATACATCCCATACTCATGGATAGGAAGAATCAATATTGCCAAAATGGCCATCCTGCCTAAAGCAATCTACAGATTCAAAGTAATCCCTATCAAAATACCAACAGCATTCTTCAATGAACTACATCAAATAACTCTAAAATTCATATGGAACCACAAAGGACACCAAATAGCCAAAAAATCCTTAGAAGGAAGAATAAGGTGGGTGGAATTATACTCCCTAACTTCAAGTTCTGCTACAAAGCCACAGTAATGAAGACAATTTGTTACTGGCACAAGAACAGACCCACAGTCCAGTGGAATAGAACAGAGACTGGGTATTGGGGGGAAGAGAGCGCAAACATCCCATTTTAACATGACTATGTTCTGATGGTCTAATGTACAGCATGGTGATTGTAGTTAAATAATACTGCTGTGTATACTTGAAATTTGTAAAAAGTATGTGTCAGTTATCCTTACAAACACACACAGAAAGATAACTTTGTTAGGTGATGGATATGTTACCTTGGTGTTGGTAAACATATCACAATATATACATACTTAAACATCACATTGTACACCTTAAATTTATACAATCTTTATCAATCATGCCTCAATATAGCTGTAAAAAATATAGTGTCTATAATCATGATGTGCTGAATATAGACAGTACGCATATCACTATATTCTTGCAGTAATTGCAAAAAAAATTACATTATCTGGAAGCATCTATACAAAATTCAGGATATATTTTCCTCCTCTTTCATAAAGAGATTTTCTGGACCGCAATCCCACCAACTCTCACAAGTGAAAACCATTTTTAAAGGCATGTTGCTTCCTGGAGAACATGAATTACTTGATGCATAGGGGTTATATCACTTATTTTAACTGCCAGGGGACAAAACCACCTTGCATTACTTTTATTAACAAAATACCCAGTTACTCTAAGGTCAGAAAATACAGGAACTTTCCTAATGGGAGTGCAAGTCTTGAGAGAACTAATCATTGACTTATTTATATTCAGTCCATAAATACAATGCTGAATGAATCTTAAATATATCAATATGTATTAGTAAATCATTAGTAAAACAAGCACTAGTGTATACAGTATAACAAATACAGGGGGATTAATATATTTTGTGACATATTGACTTAATTTTTGGAAGGTGAAGAAATGAGCTAAAAAATCATTGCAGTATTGAGATGCTTACCTTTTCTTTGAAAATTGTATAGAAATAGTTTAATTTACAGATTAGTTGGGAAGGTAAAATTAATCCTTATGTCTTCCATTCTCAGTTTCTTGTATTAGTAACATTACAAATTAATATGAGAATTTGTTGAAATTAATGAACCAATATCGACACATATTATTATTAGCTAAAGTCTGTACTTTATCCAAATGTCCTTAGTTTTTACCTAATGCCCCTTTTCTTTTCAGAATAGTGCATCTATTTGTCATGTCACCAGGGTTACCCTGGCTGTAAAACATCATTGTTATGTCTCTTAGCGCAGTGATTTGATGGTAGTTATGTGACAAGGGTTCTTCAGTTCCTTCAAAGTTCAGATGAGAAAGCTAATAAATACAGATATCAATTATCCACAAATTGATTTATAGGTCTGATACTACTCCAATCAATATGATACCGTAGACATAGACAACCTTATACTAAAATTTTAGTGGAAAGATACATACATGAGAGTAGGTATAACAATTCTGGAACTAAGAATAATGTAGAAATAAGTACTTCAACAATATTACTCTCTAGATACCATAAGACTGGCTTTGTTGTTTACACTGTAGGATAGGCACATGAATCAGTGGAACAGATGAGAGAATCCAGAAACAGACTGTAGAATTATGACAGTGTTTTTTGACAAAGTTTGAAAGCAATTGGTGGAGGAAAGATTGCTTTTTATGCAATTGGTGCTGGAGAAATTGGGCATGAATAGCTGAAGAAAAAATTGCTACAGTTCACTCTATTGGTTCACATTAACACAAATTAATTCAACATGGATATCATATGAATTCATTTATTTGTGGAATATAAAAACAAAGCCAAACAGAATGAGCAAAGTAACAGTAGACTCATAGACACTGAGAAATGACTAGTGGTTCCTAAGGGGGAGGGTCTGGGGCGGGCGGGTAGTGAAGGTGAGGGAGATCAAGGGGAACAGATATTCTTTATTGTGACATAAATTGGTCACAGGGATAGAAGTGCAGCACAGAGAATACAGTCATGGTTCTGTAACATCTCTCTGTGTTGACAGATAGTAACCAACAACAGTGGGGGTGAGGGTTTAATAACATGGGTAACTCTGGAACCACTGTGTTGTATACTTGAAACCAACATGAGATTGTATATCAATGATAATTCAATAAAACCAATAAAAAGTATTAAACTGAATATTATCACAATTAAAATAATTTTCTCTGCAAAAGCTAACATGAAGAATTTGAAAAGAGAAGGTACATGAACACAGTGAGATAACACTGGACAATTGTTAAAACTTCCAAAATAAGAATGCCAACAGCACTCAGGGCTCTCAGGGATGCGAAGCGGCAGAAGCTCTCACCTCCGGCCCGTGAGAACGTGACCTGGTGCAGCTGCTCACACCGGAAGGCAGTTTGGCCATTTCTTACAGGTCTAAGCAGACCCTTAGCACACAATCCAGCAATTGCCAGTAAGATGATTGTGATATTGTAGTTTAGTTTTGCAGAATGTTACCATGGTTAGATACTGAGTACAGTGTACACTGTACATTTTTGGTGTTATTTCTTACATGTTAATTTTGTGACCTCGGTACCAGTTTCAATAAAAAAAAATAAACTTGAACACATGGAAAGCCAGCCCATGTTCTAAGTTGGGAAATCTCACTAAGTGGTGAGTTCTGTCATTTTATTAAATTTAAAATATCAATAAAATTTCCAAGGAACATTTTTATTGAGCTAGATAAATGATCATAAATTTCCCATGGAAAGAAATGCTTCATATTAGTTTGGAAAATACTGTTCAGGAAGAGTAATGAAGGGGGTTGTGCTCTAACACACACTAAAATTATTGCAACAACTGTAGGAAGAGAGCGAAGTATTTTTAGCTACATTAAGAGCCTAAGGGAATGGGAGCGCAGTGTCAGGTAAGGAAAGGGAGAGAGAAGGAAAAGGAGGGTCCAGGTGATCCCGACAGGACGTTGTTCAGGCAGAGGAGCTGGACGTGACTATGGAGGGGTGGGCCATCCTATAAGATTGGTTTGGGGAGCATATCTAGCTTTCTCTGGTTGGTCCTGAAATGAAAATGGGGCAAAAAATTCGGAAACAGGTAGTTACTGACCGAGTCCTGGCCCTGCTGCTGATGCTGCAGGGGCTGCTGTCTGACTCCCTGAGCTGGCTGCTTGGGAGGTTGGAGTCAGAGCTCTGTTTTCATCTGCGGTCTGGCCATAGTCTGTTTTTACGTTTAGTCTAAAAAATGAATGAGTCTTTGCTCAAATGCAATCATCAATTGACTCTTCATTAAGAAACCTTCATTGAAAAGTGACGCTTTGAAAATTTAGAAGGTTGAACATTGTACGTCAGGAATCTGGAGACCCGGGAGATGACAGGACTCTCACAAAGTTTGCTTGATTGGGTAGTAAAGGACCCAAATTATTAATTCATTAACTTAATAAAGAAATAAATAACAGTAACTGAGGAGTGAGACAGAATAGTAAGGAATACAAAGAAAAGATGTTCAAGAGCAATAAATCCTAAATAATGGGTTTTACAAATTTATTAAACCTAATATGTAGCAACGTCTGAATCACTTATGGCCAACCAGTATATGTAAAAACTATCTTCTAGTTCAAAATTGTTAATTTCTTTGGTTTTGTCCAGTTCTTTAAAACGGTAGTCAAGGAGCTGCCATGTAAATGTAAACTCGTAACAGCTAACAGTGAGGAACATACGATAAAAGCTCACTTGACGGTCATAGCCTACTATCTAACATGATCTTTGTGAGTCATTACTTTGGTTCTTACTGTTAAATAACTAGTTTTAAAGATGAGAAAACTGAAACACAATGAAGCTAGAGAAGCTGTCCCAAGTGGAGCTATGATGATCAATTCAATGTCCAACCCCAGAGGCACGGACTTTGGACTTTCTGCTTTAAGAGACTTTTTTTTTCCACAGGTCTCTATGGTATCTGTTTGGTTGGTTCAAGCAAATGGTATTTTAATTAATTTTCAAACTCGTCAAAGCCTTTGCTAAAATATGCTAGTATGAAATAATTCTATCCCAACTTGTGTAAGTAATGTGTATGACTATATATATCATTTCCCAATCTCAATGTTTTAAAATGGATTTGTGAGGACTTAAAAGTGGAGAGTAAATTGTATATCCACTACCATATTAGGAATGGCATTTTCAGATTTCACATTCAATTACTTGCTTAATTTGTCAGATACCATGGACAAACAATATTTGTTTTAAGCATGCAATGATTATGCCCCATATTTGAAAACCTGTATGTATTGCTACACATTTAAGTATTTTCAGTATTAAGTCTAAGATGGTCTATATGGGACTCTATGGATGTGACTCAACAAGATTTTTAAAAACTGGAAAAATAAATAATTTGATATATTGATTTTGGATTAATAACCTTTTAGTTTTACAAATTACCTAAAAGGTTGATCTTTATTATAAGAAAGAGTTCAAGTTTTTAACAATCTTCTGACTGGCAGCAGAATAAGAAAAGAATTAGAAAAAGTAAAGACACCTTAAGGGATATTTTGGACAACACCAAGTTGAGTAACATTCATATTATAGGGGTCTTACAGGGTGAAGAGAGAGAAAGGGTTGCAAAAATAATTTCAAGAAACCATGAATGATTCAAGTGGGAAGTATTAAGTTCTGCCCTAATCTGGGGAAGGAATCAGGCACCCAGGTACAGGATGCCCAGAGAGCTTCAAAAAGGATGATGACAAAGATATCCACACCAAGATACATTATAATTGAACTGCACAAGTTGAAGACGAAAATAAAATATGGAAAACAACAAGAGAAAACAGCTTGTCACATAGAGGGGAAACCCCATAAATCTATAAGCAGATATTTTAGCAGAAACTTTACAGGCCAAAAAGAACAGCATTACATATTCAAAGTGCTGAAAGGAAGCAAACAAACTCCCAATCAAAAATTCTCTACCCAGCAAGACTAATATTCAGGATTGAAGAAGGGATTAAGAGCATTTAAAGTTGGCAAAAGTTAAAGAAGTAGATCACTACTAAAAACCCTACATGAAATTTTAGAGGGACTTCTTTAAGCCAAAAAGAACAGAAATTAGTTAATGATAAGAAAACATACAAAAGTACCAACCTCCCTGTAATAGATAAGTAGGGGATAAAGGTAGTGAATCAATCATTTACAAAGTAAGTATAACAGTTAAAAGGCAAAAGTAGGACATTTATCTAAAATTGCAAAAATTAGTTAAAGGAAGCATTGCATAAAAAGAAAAATGCATCATTAAAATATAAAATGGGAGGAGTAGAAAGGTAACATGCTGGAATATGTTTAAATTCAGTGTTTGTGAGTTTAAAACAGACAGTTATTTATGTAGAATATTTTATGTGAACCTTACCTTAACCACAAAGAACAAAAACTTAACAGCAAATACAGAAATGAAAATTAGAAAGGAGTCTATACATAACAAGGAAGGTCATCAAACCACAGTGTTTTGCAACAGTGGAAGATACAGAGATGATCTACAAAAACAACCACAAAAAGGGGGAACAACAGTGACAATATTTGATATATTGATCTGAGAGATGGTTACATAAGTGTATAAACATCAAAATTTATGGAGTTAAACACTAAAATTTGTGTATTTTATTGTATGTACCTTAATATAAACACTTAAAAAAATAAATAAAAGCCATTGATTCTGGGGAAAAAAAATAGCCACAAAACAATGAACAGTGTGAATAAGTATATACTATTCATTATTGCTTTATTGTTTTAAATGTAAATGGACTAAGTTTGCCAATCAAAAAAACAGGGAGTGCTTGTATGGATAAAAACACAAGACTCACATCTATGTTGACTGCAAGAGACTCACTTGAGAAATAAGGACATATATGCATCCCTATATTTATTGCTGCATTATTTACAATAGCCAACATATGGGAGCTACCAAAATGCCCCGCAATAGATGAATGGATGAAGAAGAAGTAGTCCATACACAATGGAATATCAGTCAGCCATAAAAAAGAAAGAAACCCTGTTATTTGCAACAACATCGTTTGATCTAGTGGGTATGATGCCAAATGAAATCAGCCAGGCAGTGAATGACAAATACCATGTGATTTCACTTACGTGTAGGATATAAAAACAAAACAAAATGAAATGAAAACAGCAGTAGACTCACAAACACTGAGAAGTGACTGGTGGTTACCAAAGGGGAAGTGTTGGCCTGGGTGCGTGGGTGGGGTGTGTGAGGGGGATAAAGAGGCAGAAAATCTCAATCACAGTATTAGTTGGTATTGGGGATGGAAAAGCAGTATGTAACACCTTTTTATGTTGGCAGATAGTAACTACACTCTTTGGGGTGATAATTTAATAATGTGTGTAATTGTTCAATCACAAATTTCTATACTTGAAACATAAGATTGTATATTAACTAAACCTCAATGAAATAAAATAAAACATTCATAGAGATTTAAGTACAGCATAGGGAATATAGTCAGTGATATTATAATTTATTTGGTGACACGTGGTAACCACAGTTTTTTTTGAACATGTGGTGATGTATATGTTGGTCAAATCACTATGTTGTACATCTGAAACCAACACAGCATTGTATACTAGCTAAATTTTAATTAAGAAATGCACTTCTATGAAGGTTCTAAACCACTCTAAAAGATAGCCAAAAGACATAGACAACCTCTCCCGATATCTGCCAGGATGAGTAGGATGTTACCTGTAGATGGGGTGTAGCTCACATTTCTCTCTGGCCGTATAATAAAGCCCCCACTTGACAGCTGTCCTCCTGCACAGGCAAGAGAAGGCAGCTGGCGTCCGTGGCAGGAGGAAAAGAAAGACAAGTCCTCAAGAGCCACAGGAAAGGTGTGACTGTATATGAAAGAGGAAGGACCTGCAGAGCGCGTGGGCGCCCCCCGAGTCACAGGGACAGGAGCCACAATGCACAGAACTTTTAAGGCAGAGATCCAGAAGAGCGGACTTGGATAACAGGTGTTAGCCTGTGCCGTCCTCTTCTAGTTTTCCCAGGAGCCTCTCTGCGGACTCTCCAGTGGGGTGTCCCGGCCATTCCTGTTGGGGTGCCGGAAACAGTAGTGGAAGAAAGTGCATTTCCCTCCCCCCTTGAAGTGCTTGACCGGAACCTCTGTAAAAAGATGATTTCGTACACATTTATTTAATATAAGTTTTCCTCCATGGGAAAAAAAGACTCAAAGAAATGGTGAAACCTGAGAGTCCTTATGCTCGGTTCGGTGAAGAGGAGGATACTGTGGAGAGGCGGGATGGGACAAAAGTTTGAGCTGACCGCACACTGGGAAGGACTTCGTGAGGCTGGTTTAACAGTTTCCTCCCCGTCTCTGGGGATAAAGAGGCTGGTGGTTACCAAGGGGGAAGGGTTGGCATGGGTGGGTGGGTGAGAGATATATATCTCTGGGTGTAGAGAGGGCACCTTCTCATGTAAGTGTTTCATCATCTGCTTCATAGGAAGATCAGAAATTCCTTCCTGCCCTTGTCATTTCCTAAATTCCTTCTGTTTGAAAATCCAGAATGCCCAGTTGTCACTGTCACGTGAGAACCTCGTTCCCTCACAGCGCTCCTCCTGCCGTCGGGGTGCCCACTGCGGATCACCGCTTGGATTAATCATGATATAGATGATTAAACATTATGACTTTTCTAACTGTATCTTTGTTTCTCTATTTACCAGCTGCCATTCTTCTGAAGGAAATATAATAACTTTTTAATCAGTGTTTTCTCTAATAATAAAACATATTATAGACAATGAGGGAACTGAAGTATCTCCAAGGATTTTCATAAAGAATTCAAATTCTGAAATATTTAAACCAGTTCTACTTTATCACAACAAATTTAATTGAGGACAACCTAATAATTTTTTTCTGTGGTGACAATCTTCCTTGACAGTAACCTTGACACATGGTGAAACTTTACATGAAATTAATTATATTTACATATGTCTTTCATTAAGGAAAAAGAAAATTTTTTGGTGTTTTATTTCCATTGACTATGGAAAATCTTAAGGATAATTTTATATGTAAGAGAAACAACAATTTTATTTTATCTTATATTTTTACAATATCTAGTATTGGTATGGTAAGAATCAAAAGTTATCAGAGGGTATTGGGAACATGATAAATGATGTCGCATGACTGAGAAACAATGCAGAATCATACATTTACGCCAAGTGACAATGAAACAAACACTGGTATCACATTGCAGAAAAACATAACATGATTGAAACAGTGTATTTTTTTACCTTAAGGACAGAACAAAGTCAATGTAAATCCAAGAAAGTTACTTGATAACACATAAAATACATGGATTACATTTTGCATAATGAAAAATCTTTTGCACCGTAGGAATAATTAGCGAGTAGCTCATCTTCAATTGAACTACTTCCATAATTTTAACACATATCCTATCTTCTTTCCAGACCTAGTTTAGATACCTTATCTATGGCTCAAGTAGAGGTAAAAGGCTCTCTGAATTATAGACAACTAAACGCTCAGGCACACACACAGCTTCAGACCTCTGCCTGGTGTCTTCCAGGAAATAATATTCACCAGGGAGGGCACTATTTATCATTGATAACTTGATCACCTTCTTCCAGGGTGTTGTCTCTGCTTCAGGTGTCCCTCCAAAGGACTGTTTATTGATAGGGGCACAATCTTAAAATGGCCCTGTGCACACCATGTTAATTTTGCCTGCTTTTTGTTCTGCTTCAGCACTAGACAGTCAGATCCTTCAGGAAAGTCAGGAGTAAATTTCACCTTTGTAGATCAAATGCTTCATGTACTGTCCTCATTGAAGCAACCCAATATTTTTTTTGTTTTCAGTTAATGAAATAGAGAAAATGAGTTGAAAGATGACCAAAAATCAAAACTTATAAAAAGAGAAACAATTCCTTCAGAGCTGTGCCGCAAAGGGAGGACCAATTTCTTGCAAATGACCAACTGAGCGCACACACCCCCGTGTGTCAGCCTGACGGGATTCAATTCTCTGAACTTTGCAACAGTCATTCAGGCTTTTGAGCACTTAGGACACTGTGTTCTTTCCTCAGTCTTTCCCAAATTTATGAATAAGTTAAATGATGAGAAAAAATGTCCAGCGATCTGAAAGCGCTCTGTCCCTGGGGATGTTTGGATGTATTACATGAAGTGAGAGTCTTGGCCATGTGTCCTATGCAGCAATCCCAGCAGAGCCTGCTTCATGTCCTTGTTCCTGAGGCTGTAGATTACAGGGTTCACTGTTGGAGGTACCACAGTGTAGATCACAGAAAGCAGCCTCTCAGTAACTGAAGGTGAGTTTGAAGGTGGTTTGAGATAAACAAAACAGGCAGTTGTCATAAAAAGGTTGACAACAATGAGATGGGGAAGGCATGTGGAGAAAGCTCTATACTGACTTTTCGTGGTAGGAATCTTCAGCACCGTGGAGAAAATATAAATGTAAGAGATCATGATACAGATAAAACAAGACATGCCTAAACACATACCTAGTCCAATACTCACATAAACTATCATTGGTGTTTCAGAGCAGGACATCCTTAGTAATGAGGAGACATCACAGAAAAACTGTGGAATCAAATTGGAGCCACAGAAGGGCATGGAAAATGTGCCAGCTGTGTACACAGCTCCGAAGAACCCCCCCATGGCCCAGGAAACAGCAGCCATCATGGCACAGGTGCCACCACTCATGAAGACCTCATAGTGCAGGGGACAGCAAATCGCCACATAGCGGTCATAGGACATGGCAGTGAGCACAAATATCTCACCTGCTGAAAAGGAAGTCATTAAGAGTACTTGGGAGGCACATCCTAAAATAGAAATTGAAGTGTTGTGAGTTAGGTTGTTGACAATGAATTTTGGGATTGGGACAGACACGAGGAAGACATCCAGTAAGGACAAATTCTTCAGGAAGAAGTACATGGGTGTTTGTAGCTGCAGGTCTAGGGCGATGAGAGTGATGATCAGGAGGTTACTCACTAGGACAGCCAGGTAAACCACTAGGAAGAGCACACCGTGTACAATCTGGAGCTCCCAGACTTCAGAAAACCCCAGAAGAAAAAATACTGTTACAAAGGTGACATTGGCCATGCTAGATTCTCCTCACTGCCTGTCAAGACAAGGAGATATGCAAAGGAACATCAATTTACACTTTCTAACAAGAATCATGTTGTTACCAGAATAACATCAGAGAAAAAGAGGCATATGCCTTCTTTAAATAACTTAAGAATTACTAACAATTTCCTTTTTTAAAAAGTAATGGGATTCCATGAGTTATGTGTGCAGTCAAATAGTCTTTGTGTGAGTTACACCTGCTCCTGTAGTCTCAACCTTTACTAGCCACCAGAAAATATAATTTGAGTAAATACAGGACTTTTACTGTATATCAATGGATATTTGTATCATAGTGACATTGTTCTATGATTAATGAAAAATACCTTTGTTTTCAAACAATCCAAACTCCTGTCTTTAGGACTTTTATGGTATCATCCCTAATAGTGTAACTGGAGCAATTTATCAATTCTCCTTTGTTCTAAGTATTATGACCTCACATTTGTGCTATTTAATAATCCAACATAGCCAAATAAATTTTTTTAACCTTATGGGTCTAAAGAAAGGAATATTAAAAATGATTCTATGTTCAATGATTGTATTGTCTTGAGATCATGTAATTCACATATGTTGAACATTTTATTTATGTGTGTGAAAGAATTATTTAGGAAAATTTTAATTTCTTTGAATATGCACATGTGTAGAGAATGCTGTTATTAGGAAATGTTCCCAAAGGTTGATATTTTTATAAGGGTGTATCTTAGAGTCACCGTAATAAAATTTCTTCCCCTATCTGAGTGAACATGTTTTCTTTGTCATGTGTTGTTTATTTTAATATCAGATATCTGCTTTCAGAGTTCAAAATGTTTCCTACATTATTATTTACTAGTACAAATTTATTTATTTATTCTCTATTGAAAATATCAGGAAGTGCTCCATATTTATTGGGCACCAAACTGTTTAGTAGAGATGTATTTTTTTTGAAAGGCTTATTACTGAGAGCTTCCTGTCAATGTGAGGGAACAGACAATAATGAATAAAAATACATATAAAAAAGAAAGAAAACCAATGGTGATAGGTGTCTTCAAAATAGGAAAAATCTATTATTTTAAAGATTAATAAAGTATTTATCTGAGATTGGAGGTGGATGATTCGATTGCTCCCTGTTGGGGTGACCTTGAAACCGACCCACATGGGAAGAGAATGAGAACACAGGCCGGAGACCAGCGGGGGATCCTCTCGGGGAGCAGGGCTCGCGCGGCAGAGCAGGGCAATGGGAGTCCAGGGCGCATGCAGAGAGTCTGTGCGTGGTGAGTGGCAAGAACGCACAGTGCAGACATCAGATGGCTTGGAAGGCATTTATCACCCTATTCCAATTTTCTGGAGAAATACCCAGAAAGCTAGCAAAATAGGAACAAGAGTGAAAAAACATGTTGATGTCCTCCCTAAATTTCACAAAATTCTTTAAGACTCACAAATCATTATTTTGGAATAGTGTTTTAACAATAGAAACATTTTACCAATAGAAACTTGAAATGCATACCTCAAAATAATTCCAGTTCTTCAATCACCTGTGAAGGATTATTTTTAGATGATTCCACCAAGTACTCTGGAAAGTGAAAATCTTTAGTATATCACTTAAGCTCCTGGAATTAAAACAGAACTATATCTTCCTTTGGAATTTCTCTGTGATTAGACCATATAGTTGTATTTCTAGTCTTCTGTGGAGGACTGAAAAATGACTGCTAAGATGTGGTAGTTTCTTAACATGGAAAGACAAATATTTAAGCAACCAGGAAATTCATTTGCTTCTTTTATTTTAAAATTGACATCATTGTTTTAGAAAATAAGTGTCTACAGCAAATTATTTTTAAAGTATGTGACTGATGCTTAGAATTCCCCAAAGAAGAACATCTTACGAGTCCTCTGAGTAGACTTCATACATAATTACCTCTTAAGGCCTTAGAGTTATAATTATGGGTATTTTCTAGAGGCAGAACTGTTCACACCCCAGAAAACATTCTGGAATGCACCATGAAGGACATGAGTCAGACTTTGGGTAGAAAAATAACAGAGTATTTAAATGGTTCCTTAATTCCGCTTATTAATAGACTATAGGCTAGTGATTGCCACTTTATAATTGATGATTATCACTTGGGCATGTGGGCACTTGGCTAAAAATGATGATTGCTGTCAGATATTGCTAATTCCTGATTCAGTGGGTCATGGCAAAGTTGGAGAACATAATTTAGTCTGCAAATGGGCAAACCAGATGGATCTTATGCTTTGCATATCCTTGCTGTAGACCTAGTCATCTAACACAAAAATCAAAAGACATTTTATTGTTCATCTGGTTAAGGCCCTCAGTGTAGAGTAATGGAACTGGACTAAATTTTAAAGAGAGAGAATTTGAAAATGAGGTGATTTTGGCTTATTTGTGAGGGTTTTTTCTTTGGCTTTTAATGTGTCTTACTAGCATTAATCATTTTTAGTTATTTTATTTGAAAATACTTGTAACTACTTGAGTTATAATGAACAAAATGCCATTGTGTACTACATAGTTCCAGGAAATTATTTTAGAAATGAAACTGAATAAAATTCAGAGCACACTATATCCACCTATCTTTATTTTGTTAAATGGATTTTGAGCCATGGTTATTATATGTTTGTGTGCCAGTTACGGTTTCTGGGAACAGACGCTTAGGTGGAGTAGTGCTGGAGAATGTTTCTTGGGCGATTAAGAACAATGAATAGAAAAGAAAGAAAGCAAAAATGGTATTTAGAAACAATGACCTGGGCTCAAATTTTGGTCATGGCTACTGGGGATTCATTGATTTTATATCTTTTTGGCAGAATTTATATTCATACTGGAGATTTTTTATTTCAATCCAACTCCAACTAGATTTTCCTGTTCTTCACTTCTTCCATTTTCTGTACTGACAACCTGGATATCAAAAATACTATTTCTGGATTTTCACAGTCTTAAAATGTGCATAACACAGTTAATCCCTAGTCACACCACTATAATGACCAGTTTACATAAAATAGTTGAAGATTCTTTGTAGTCCTCTTTCTTTTCCTTCTACCTTAAGTATGTATGTTCAAGATGCTCTGGCCAAAGTTATGCTGAATGAATTCCTCTTAAAAAATCTATCTGCATAGCTTTGCTCTTCATCTGGTATAGTTATTTCATTTGATTCAGTCTGCACTCACTTAAAATTTTTCTTTACTTTTGATGACAACTTTTTAATGGGTGGAAAATTAACATGCCTTCCAAAAATAATGAAAAATATTTGAAAACAATAACAGTGATAGCAATAACAAAATACATATCATTGAAATTCCACTTCCTTCCCATACTTTTTACTCTAATCCTCAGTATCATCCAGGAAACGAGTCTCAAGGTTTAATGGATTATTTTCACGTTTTATTTTTTTGAAAAAAGAAGAGTGACATATGTTTTCTTATTACATAGCATACTGTGAAAACTGTTTTGCCTTAGATATTTCACTTAATATTTTCTGGGAATCACTACAGATCAGTTCTAGAGATTGCCTTCCATCTCTTTTATAAACCAAAGAATAACTGATTGTATTATATGTGCCATAGCTTAAGTAATATCCTCCGTTTGGACATTGAGCTACTTTCTAAAATTTGGCAACTACAAATAATGGTGCAAATAAAAAGCCTGTGAAAATGTAGTACTGAATACAGGATTTGCATCTTCAGGGTATTATCTAACTGAGCTGATGATTGCCCCTGTTTATTGGCCCCTATTTTGTTACTTCGTCACTGCAGTCTATGACTATACTTCGAAGCCCAGTGACCCTAAACTCATTTTTACATATCCACTTGTTTTGAATCCAGCAAAATAAATTAAGATGAAGTAAAAATTTTTGGTCTATAGAAACTTCCTACCTCATGTACCCCACAAATGGCACCACAATACCTCTTAATAACAAAGACACAGTCTGAGACAATAAAGTTAGTGAGTCTGCCAGTTAATTTTTGTTTGCAACTCTTCTTTTTTTTTCTTTACCTCTATTTCATCTTTCCTGGCAATTTTTAGGGATTACCTATACATTTTATTTATAATCTATTTTTAAATTTCGTTGGATTTCTATTTTTATTTCCTATAGCAGTTCTAGGAATTACATGCTTGTCTTTGCTAAGTCACTTAAAATTATTATTCTACTATTCTTGAAAATATAATAATATTTGCAATCACATGGAATCATACATATTGTCAATCATACTTCCATATGTGTTATAAACCCAAGAAGGCCATGTTAAATATTTAGTTTTTAAACATTTATAAAGCTTATAAAGAAATGAAGTTGGAAATTGTCCAAAAATTAAAAATGAATTATTGGCACTTATCTACATATTCATTTCTTATACTATTTAACAATTTTTCTCAGGAATGGAGTATACCTCTTGTATCATTTTATTCAGTTTGAATAATTTACTTCAGCATATTTTGTACAACAATTCTTCCACCAACACATTCTCTTAGTCCTCTATAAAATGATGTCTTTATTTTTATTTCAATCTATGTATGACACTCACCAGTGCTGTGTTTACTGTGCAAATTACACACATCTGACTCTTAAAGCTGAGATGGATGAAACCTATATGTTACTCCTGCAATTGAGCATGATCTGCTTGCCAGGGTCTGCTACTGATCATTCTCCAACAATATCAGGTATTTACACCATATATTAAGTTTGGGTTTTACATTTGTTTTCTATCAGAGAAGAGGAATGCTCAGAAAGTGTTCTTTCCTAGTCCATCATTTTCAGAAGTAAAACATTTCTTTCGACAAGACCAAACATGAATGTATAATCTGATCAGTAAAACTTGTTTTCTGGTACTTACTAATATCCAAACAAACCCTGCAAATGATTCAGTAGTTGTATCACCAAAGATGAAAGCAACTAAGGACTCCTTCAATAGGAGATCGGGTGAACAAAGCGTAGTCCAATCATACAATGAATACTATTCAGCAATATAAATGCATAAATTATTAGAGCATACAAAAATCATACATCAATCTTGAATGCCTCATGTGAAGTGAAAGAAGTCAACATGATTCTAATTACTTTTCTTTGGAGAAGCAAAATTATAGACACAGAATAAATCAGTGTTCTTTATGTTTTAAGAGAGAGTAGGTTGACTACCGTATAAGAGATTTCTTAAATAAACTTTTAAGAATATTCTTTAGATTATTTTATTTTGTAAAATACGTATCACATAAAATTTCTATTTTAGTCATTTAAAAGGTATAATTTGGTGGTATTAAATATATTCATAGTGTACAATCCTCACCAACATCCATCTCATGAACTCTTGTCAGATTCAAAACCAACTATATCCATTAGGTAGTTACCATATTGATCTTCTCACTCTGGCCCCTGGAAATCCCCATTCTACCCTTTTTATTATTACTGTCCTCAGCTTTTGCCCATGTCCAGCCTCTGGTAGTCACCATTCTACCCTCAGTTATTTTTATATATGAAGAACATTTCATCCAGAAACAGTAAAATATACATTCTTCTCACATGCACATGGCACATTCTTCAGGGTAGACTGCATGTTGGACCACAAAATAAGTCTCAATAAATTCAAGAAAATTTAAATTATGTCAAGCACCATTTCCAGTTATAGTCATATGAAAATAGAAGTTTATTACAAGAAGGAAATGGTAAAATGCAATATTCACAAAGAAGAATAAAGCAGGAAGTATCACACTCCCTGATTTCAAACTACATTACACACGTTAGTCATCAAAACTATTACAAAAATAGACACACAGGTCAATAGAAATGAGAGACCAGAACAAACCTACACATATATGTACAATTAATCTAAGACAACGGAGCCAAGGGCATACAATGCAGAAAAGGCAGCTTTAGAGTAAACAGTGTTGAACAAACTGGAAAGATACATGTAAAAGGATGAAATTAGATCATTCAGAGAAAATTAATTCAAAATGGAGAGACTGAATGTAAGATCCAAATCCAGAAAGTTCCTAAAAGAACTCTTGGTAGTAAATTGGCATTTGTCTTAAGGACATCTTTGTGGATATGAATCCAAAGGCGCAGGAAATAAAAACAAAAATAACAATAGGAGTGCATTAAACTGAAGTGCTCTTATGCAGAACAGGAAAACATTATTAAATGAAGAAGCAACTTACTAAATACAAAGAGATATTTGAAAGCAAGTATTACATAGGTGGTTAGTATCCAAAATACATAAGGAACTCACACAATTCAACAGTAACAACAAAAATCCCATACATTTCAGTTAAAAATGTACAAGAGATCAGGATAAATATTTCTACAGAGAATAGGTACAGATGGCTGACAGGCACATAAAAATGCTCAAATCACTAATTAGAGAAATGCAAAAACAAATCACAGTGACATTGTCACTTAACTTCTGTTGAGTATTTGTTATGAAAAAGACAAGAAATAACAAATGTTGAAGAGGATGTGAATAAAAATTGTTCCCAGGATTGTTAATTGGTGTAGTCCCTAGGGAAAAGAGTATGGGAATTCATCAAGCATTAAGAATAGAACTTCCATGTGACCCATCTATTCCACGTCTGGGTATTTGCTGAATGAAAACAAAAGCAGTAATTCGAAAAGATATATGGACCCCTGTATTAACTGCAGCATTATTTATAATAGGCAATAAATGGGAACAACCTACTTGACCATCAATAGGTGAATGAATAAAGTGTAAGGGGTTTATGTATAAAATGGAATACAACCAAGACAAAAAAAGGAATAGAACCATATCATTTGTGACAAGGTCTATGTATGGATATGAAGTTATTACACTAAGTGAAATAAGTCAGATGTAAGATGAAATAATTCAGAAATAAGATGAATACCATATGGTTTCACTCTTACTTGTAATCTAAAAAAACTGAAAATATTCAATAAATAAATAAAATAAAAACAACTCATAGATACAGAGAATAGCCAACTAAATACCAGAAGGAAAGGGGTTAGGGGTGAGAAAAATGGGTGAAGGACGTCACATACTGTGATAGATGGTAAATGAACTTGTAGTGATCACTGCAGTGTATACAGATATATAATTATAAGGCTATACAACTGAAAATTATGTAATGAAATAATTATACTTCATTGCTCAAAGAAGATTCATGAGACATTAATCAACTCATGCCATCATCACAATTAACCATTTTTTGTTGAGAAATTAAGTAAATATTGCACAAAGAAAATCACAGAAGGTAAAAGCCAAAAAAAGATGAACATTTGATTATTTTTAGTGATGTGCCTGTCATGTATCATGAAGTCAATTTTTTCTGTACATTTTGTTCAAAGGAATAATTTATAATTTTATAATTTTAAATATCAAGTAGAAATAACATAAGCCTGCTCATCTCCTAAACCTAGGGAAAACATACTGTATGTTCACATTATATTTAATGCTGGCAAATCAAACTTAAACGTGTTTTTATTTTACTAACAATTTTAAAACTGGTTTTATATACCTAAGATCACTTCAGAGAGTGTATACTTTAAAAATATTCGTTTAAATTCTTTATTTCTGAAAGATTTAGATACCTTATTTATGTAAATGCTCATTTATCTCTAGAAATTGTGAATATAACTTCTTAGAAAGTTTATAAATTAATTTAGCAACACCACTTGTGGATAGAAAGACATCACACAGATTTAACATATGTATAAGCAGACATACATAAACATGCAAAAAGATGGAAGCAGAGCTTTTTCTACTTTGTGTTTCCAACTTTGCAGCCATGGGTCAATAGAACTTAGTAATAGAGACTCTGGTTTCTTTGAAATAATTAGTTCTTGTCTTTTCTCCACATAACATATCTTTTTCTGAATTGTGTTTCTGTCAAGTAGGAAAAATGAAGGGTACCTGTTTCCTAATATTTTCTGGAGGAGAATTTCAAGTCCCTCCCTTGATCTGAAATGTTATTTTAAGGAGGCGGTGGACCAAATTTTAGGAGACTGACCAAGGAGACATCTTCCAAGAAAAACTAGTGGCCCAAGAATCCATTATATTTCCAATTCATTTTTTTTCCTTCTCAGATGGTGGTTGGCCCTCCGGGGGAGTGTCTCTGGGTGCCTGAGAGTCTCCCCGTGAGGAGGGGCCCAGAGCTCAGGTAACGGTCAGGACTGCAGCGGGAAAGGATGAGACGGCAGGGAAAGGGTGACAGAGGAGCAGAGGTCCAAAGGGGGGCCTCTCAAGGAGAGCAGGGGAACTGGGTGAGAGCTCCAAGGCGGCAGGGAGGGAAGGGGGCAAAGCCCTCGGCGGGAGGCGGGCTTCCAGGGATCACACTGGGGGTGTAAGTTTCCCAAGGAAGCCAGTGAAACAGCAAATTGCCTTCAGCAAAATCATGCCAGTGAGGAGATGGTCAGAGCTGTCAGATCACAGAGTCAGCGGGCATTCAGACAGGGGCTCAAGTCAGCGGGGACATTCCCACGGGCAAAGCAGGCTCAGGCTGAGATGGAAGGAAAGAGGGCTTTAAACAGACGGCTTCTGCGGGACTGTCATCATCCGCTTCCGATTAGGCCAACTTCTGACCACAGAGCTCTTTACAAACAAAGTTCAGACGTGGTGTTATCTAATATCATCTTGGACACGAAGACATTCCTGGGAATATTGAAGTCTTTTAAATTATTTTATCTTTTAAACCAGAAATAAACTTAGAAAGGTACTCAAGACTAAAATAATAAGCCTTTTATTATATAACCATAGACTCTAGAGGCATCCCCAAAGGCAGGGTACAATATTACAATTTTAAACATAAATTAGTCATGGGAGTGGAAGTCCAGAAATAGGACGATAGCCAATAATACTCTAATTCTTTAAGTGTTGCCAGGGGATAACTACTCTTGATGTGGTAAACATTTAGTAATGTATATATTTGTCAAATCAGTATGTTGTGCACCTGAAACCAATCTTATAAAGTATATCAACTATATTTTGAATAAAACAATGAAGCCCTCTCAAAGTCCAGAATGCCTCCCAAAGCGAGCTGCAAGGCTGAGACAACTCACTGCCTCCCCTGAGATCCGGCAAAGGCCGGCAGGATGTCAGCTGCAGATGGGGCGCGACTCACATCTCTCTCCAGCCGTGTGACGGGCCCCCAGTCTGACAGCCGGCCTCCTGCACACACAGAAGCAACGCCCTGGATCCTGGTAGGAGGAAAGCAAGGCAAGTTCTTAGGAGCAACAGGAAAGTAATGACTGTCCCAGGGACAGAGAAGATCTATGACCAGTTCCAGTGTGAGCAGAGTCACAGTGCAGAGAAAGCTCTTACAAGTGATTTTGTCCTGCTCATCTGAATGGGGAAAAGAAGGAAAATGGGACAAATTTATTTTTCTTTCTCTCTCACCCAGTCAGCACAGAGACCCAGGAGATCTGACTCCGATAATAATTATTGCCCTTTGACAGCTTCTGCCAGTTTTCCCAGGACGTCTTCCTCAGGCTTTGGAAGGAATGGGTTTTCCTAGCCATCCCTGTTAGGGCGTCAGAAACTGTAGAAGAAATATTTACCTTCCCTCTTTCTTTTTAGTTCTTGAGTAGGACCCCTGAATAAGATAAATCATATAAGATTAATCAATGTATGTTTTATGTATATAGGAGCCTCTCTAAATGAAGTAAAGACCTGTAGAAATGGTTCATACTGAGAAATTTGATGCTCTAGTTGATGAAGGGCGAAACGCTGTGGAAAGCTGCGGAGGGACGAAGAGTCGGGGCTGAGTGTGGTGAGCCGTGGGAGCCCTACCAGGGCTGGCCTGCTCAGACGCCGCTGTGCTCCTGGTCGGGGAGCCGAGGAAGCTCCTTGCCGCTGGGTACACAGACGGCACCGCTCACATTAGCGTTTCATGATCCACTCCACAGGAAGGTCAGAAAGTCCTTTCTGCACCTGCCATTTCTCAATTCTTTCAGTTTGAAATATTCACCAGTTACCATTATGAGAGTATATTAACCTCTTGCAACTCTTATCCTGATGGATTTCATGTCCATTATTGATCACCACTTGAAGGAATTATAATTTTGATTATTAAAATTATTATTCTATAATTTTTTCCATAAAACACACTGCCACTCTTCTAAGGAAAAAATAGGTTTTTAATCACTGTTTTCTCTGGTAATAAAAAGAAAATATAGAGAGTAAGGGAACTAAACATTTCCAGGGATCTCCACAAAACACACAAGTTCTGAAATATTTAAACTAATACTATTTTACCAAGACAGGTTTAACTGATGCAGAATAACAGTCTTTTCTGTTGTCAGAACTCTTCCCAACTACCTTGACACGTGAACATATCTAATCGTGTTTACAATAACTACTTCTTTAAGGGAAATGAACATATAATTTGGGGAATTTTTCCATAGACCCTATGGGAAATCTTAAATATATCTTTATGTATAAGAAACACAAAAGTTTTATTTTATCATATTCAGGTATTTTTTCCAATCTGTTATTAGTATATATAATTAGTATAATAAGAATCAAGAGTTGTCAGAAGATACTTGGGGACATGTTAAATGAGATTGCATGTGAATGAGAAACAGTAACTAACCATGTATCTAAACCAAGAGACCATAAAGAATTTGGTGTTATCCTTAAAACCAACATAACATGATTTAGACATTAGAAGAAAACTTTGTATGCTTTTGTTAAGTAATTAAGAACAGAATAAATCAATATAAGGCCAAAAACATAATTTTGATGAGACACACACTCTATAGGTAATGACATTCAATGCCATGAAAATCTTCCATTGAACAACATGTGCTATAATTTTAAGGTACTTAATGGCTTCTTTTTAGACTCAGATTAGAAATATTAATATTAACTTGAGACACGGTTCAGATGCAGTTTCCTCTAGGATTTGTGTCTGCTTTAGGTGTCCCTCCCAAGGACTCTGGAAGGGTCTGCGTGCACGTCCACAATGGCCCTGAGCCTACTGCATTATTTTCGCCTGCTGTTTGTTTCACCTCAGCACTAGATGCACCTTCAGTCAAGTCACATGTAAATTTCATCTTGGCAGCTCAAATATATTTCATGGTACTGCACTCATTCAAGAGTTTCATTTTTTTGTTTTGAGTGAATCAAATAGAGAAAGTAAGTTATTAGGTGACCAAGCATAAAAACTCTTCATGAAAAATAAAACAATACCTTTGTTGTTATGTCGCAGAGAGAGTGGTTGCTGGTCAAAGAAGATCAGCAAGTGGGAGCTGCACTGTCTGATGTGGTGCAATTATCTAAACTTTGAAACAATCAGGCTCTTCAGTGTTCATTTCCTTAAGTGTGTATGAATACAGTCCTTTCTTTCCTCAGGTCTTTCCAAAGTTAAGGATGAGGCCAAAGAAGAATAAATGTCCAGCGATCTGAAAGCGCTCTGTCCCTGGGGATGTTTGGATGTATCACATGAAGTGAGAGTCTTGGCCATGTGTCCTATGCAGCAATCCCAGCAGAGCCTGCTTCATGTCCTTGTTCCTGAGGCTGTAGATTACAGGGTTCACTGTTGGAGGTACCACAGTGTAGATCACAGAAAGCAGCCTCTCAGTAACTGAAGGTGAGTTTGAAGGTGGTTTGAGATAAACAAAACAGGCAGTTATAATAAAAATGGTGAAAACAATGAGATGGGGAAGGCATGTGGAGAAAGCTCTAGACTGACTTCGTGGTAGGAATCTTCAGCACATTGGAGAAAATATAAATGTAAGAGATCATGATACAGATAAAACAAGACATGCTTAAACAGGTACCTAGTCCAATACTCACATAAACTATCATTGGTGTTTCAGAACAGGACATCCTTAGTAATGAGGAGAGATCACAGAAAAACTATGGAATCACATTGGAGCCACAGAAGGGCATGGAAAATGTGCCAACTGTGTACACAGCTCCAAATAACCCCCCCAGTAACCCAGGAAACAGCAGCCATCATGGCACAGGTGCCACCACTCATGAAGACGTCATAGTGCAGGGGACAGAAAATCGCCACTTAGCGGTCATAAGACATGGCAGTGAGCACAAATATCTCACCTGCTGTAAAGGAAGTCATTAAAAGTAGCTGGAAAGCACATCCTAAAATGGAAATTGAATTGTTGTGAGTTAGGCTATTGACAATGAATTTTGGGATTGGGACAGACACGAGGAAGACATCCAGTAAGGACAAATTCTTCAGGAAGAAGTTCATGGGTGTTTGTAGCTGCAGGTCTAGGGTGATGAGAGTAATGATCAGAAGGTTACTCATTAGGACAGCCAGGTAAACCACTAGGAAGAGCACACCGTGTACAATCTGGAGCTCCCAGACTTCAGAAAACCCCTGAGGAAGAAACCCTATGGCCATTGTGGCATTGACCATATGCTGGATTCTCTTCACTGCCTGTCAAGAGAAGGAGATATGCAAAGAAACATTAATTTACAGGAACCATACTGATATGCAGAATCATTTCATTGAAGAAGAGGCATAGATCCACCTTAAATGCCTCTGAAGAGTACTGAAAAGTTCATTTTTTAAGATAAAAGGATTCCATGAATGATACATGAAGTCCATAAGTCCCTATATGAGTTACACCTCACCCTGTAGCCTCTGCCATAACTTCCTACCAAATAAATACAATAAATTATAATTTATTATAATTTAATTAATTTTTCCCAACCCAATTAGTGCTGCAATAATATTGTGCTGTTATTAATGAGAAATTCTTTTGCTTTCAGAAAGCAATCTAAAGGCCTTTAACTGTAGGATTTTTATGTTATCATCCCTAATTGTCTAAAAGGAGTAAATTTTAAATTCTCTATTTTTCATAATAATCATGATCTCTCATTTACAAAGCATTTAATAATCAAACATAGCCTAATAATTTATTCTTACCTTATACACACAAAGGAATATCAAAAATTAATTATTTGTTAAATGTTTGTATTGGGCATTTAACTGGCAGAGACAAATTTTTTAAAAGGTTGATTTTGGGGAGCTTGCTGTGAATGGGAGGAGAAAATTAATAAACATACCTATAAAGAAATATTGCAAATAGTTTTTGTGTCATTAAAATAACACAAATGCATTATCTGACAGATTACCTAGGTGGTAGTGGAGACTGGAGGTGGGCAGTGGCTCCCTGCTGGGGGACCAAGAATCTGAAACCCAAGTGAAGAGAAGAATGCAGGACAAAGGCCATTGAAGGAGACACTCTGGGAAGCACAGCTGAAACAAAAGAGAAAACGCAACTGGAATCACATATGGAGAATCCCTGTGTGGTGAATGGGGAAGAATGCGTGGTGCAGAAATAAAATAACTTTGAAGAACATGTATCACCCTATTCTAATTTTCTACAGAAATACCCAGAGAGGGGTCAAAAGAGAAAGAAGAGTGGAGAAATCGGCTACTGCGTTTCACTGCTTTTGGTGCATTCATAAATTTCCACAAGATTTAGATATTATTATTTTGTAAGAGTATTTTAACATTTCAACAATAAAACATTGAAATTCATACCTTAAAATAATACCAATGCTTCAACCACTGGACAAAGGATTACTTTATAGATGATTCTAACATGTAAATTAAAAGTGGAAATTCTGAAAAAAGAAATATATAATTTCACCTAAAATTAATCACCTGAAATTAAAACAGACCTATATCTTGTTTTGGAATCTCTCTGTTATTATAGGATATAGTTGTATTTCTGTTCTTCTGTGGAAGGGCTGGAAGATGTCTACTAAGATGTGATAGTTTCTTCAGAGAGAAAGATGAATATTTAGCAACCAGGAAATTCATTTGTCTCTTTAATTTTAAACTTGACATCATTTGAAACATTCTTTAGTCAAAGTGTCTACAACAAATTATTTTTAAAGTATGTGACTGATGCTTAGAATTCCCCAAAGAAGAATGTCTTAGGAGTCCTCTGAACAGCCTTATTATGTAATTGTCTCTTATGGCCTTAGAATAATAATTATTGGTATTTTCTGGAAGCAGAACTCTTCACACCCCAGAAAACTTTCTGAAATACACTGTGAAGGATATTGTCCAGACTTTGGGAAGAATAATAATAGAGTGCTTAAATATTCCCTTAATTCTGCTCACTCATAAACTATATGCTAGTGGTTACCACTTCATAATTGTCAATAATCACTTGGGCACTTGGGTAAAAGCGAAGATTCCCGTCAAACATTGCTAATTACTGACTGAGTGTGTCAAGGTGAAGTTGGAGAAAATAATTTAGTGAGTCAAATTGTCAAAGCAGATGGATATTATGCTTTGCAAATCCTTTCTGTAGACCTAGTCATCTCATTGCCAGGAAGCCGCATCTAGGGAGGTCTCCCCCTGGGCACTCGGTGGAACCTCAGCCTGGAGGTGGGAGTGCTGGTGACTCTGACAGAGCAGGAATTCTCAAGCAGCTCAGAGGTGGGCAGATAAGGAAGGGATTCATTAAGGCAAGAGCAGCAGCGAACGCAGCTGCCCTGCAGGTAGGGGAGAGCAAGGAGGAGCAGAGGGGAGGAAGGACAGCTTGTTGCCCTCCTGCTTGGCCACGGGTAGATTCCCTTGCCAGCTCTTGAAGCCAGGGCCCCCGGGTGGCCCATTTCCACTTGGATCTGCACGGCATGGGGACTAGCCCCTACCACCCCAGGATTTGGGGGAGCCACAAAGCACAGGATGGAGGGAGATTATGTTCTGAGAACTTCCCAAAGAAAGGAGATTTTCAGGCAGGAGGCTAAAAGCCAATGGCACAGCTGCAGTTCTGCCTGGGTCACCCCGGCGATGGGAACTTGCAGGCCCAAATCAGAGCTCTCAGGAGCCCCTCCCTGCATGTCAGGCATACAGTGGAGACAGAATGAAGACTTGGAAATAATATGAAATAGCAGAGACAACAAAGACAATTGCCACTGGAAGAGGGCAGAGACAAGACACAACAAGCTGGGCAGTGAGAAGGCTTTGTTAAGAGCATGCACTTAGAAAGGGGTGCAGGCCACCTCAGAGAGCAGGTGCGCTAAAGGGCTGGGGATTGCGGCTTTCAAGGCTTCCGAGAATGGGGCAAAGGGTGGAGGGGCGCTGTGGGACGTAGGCCTGACCTGCGGTCTGATGATGTCCGTCTCCAGTGAGGGACAGTGCATCCTCATGCACAGTCAATTCTCTAGGTAATTCTGTAAGATAAACTGAACCCAGGGTGTTTACTGATCTGGTTCCCCTCCAAGGGAGTGGCTTCCCTCAAGCACTGGGACCACATCAGCTAACATTGCATGCACTGCCTTAAGATCGGGTGGGTTACTGTCTGATTACCAAAGAATATCTTAGGAATCTTACCTCTTAACTCTCTGGTTTTCAAAATGGAATCTTAACCATAAGAAGGGGTCCCTCTTGTTCTTCCTATACTGTTTATATCTTGGTGTTTTCATCAGTCAGGAAAAGTTATTCGTGGTGCTTCTCCCATGCCCCTCAGCTACCTTAGCCTAACATACAAATCAAAAGACATTTTATTCTTCATCTGGTTAAGGCCCTCATTGTAGAGTAAAGGAACTGGAATAAAATTTGAAGATATAGAATATAGAAATGAGATTTTGTTTGTGCATTTATTTTTTTTTCTTTGGCTTTTAATAAGTCTTAAAAGCATTAATCACTTTTAGCTTGTTTCTTTGAAAATAATTTTGACTGCTCAAAACATAGTTGTCAATATGCCATTCATCTACTACATAGTTCCAGGAAAATCTTTTAAACAATGAAGCTTATCAATCTGACATGGAGAATTAATAATATCTATTATGCAGTAGAGAATTAAGTGAGATTGTTTAAGAATCAAATACACAGCAGTGTATATATTAACATTATTAAAATACTGACTTATTTTTTAATGAGTATTGACCATATTTTCTTTTTGTAACAAAAGCAATATTCAGAATAAAAGTATGTTTTTGTTTTGAATTAGAACATAGAATTTTAGTATGCAGGATCAATAGGTCAAGACATCAAATTGAAATACTACTTATCTTATTAAGTCATGAGATTATTAACTCTTACTAAATATGTCATTAAATATGCATTTGGAAATTATTAAAAATATGCATTAGTTTATTTGCTATGATCTTGTTTTACACAGATACACCCTAATTGTGTTTTAAATAATTTTAAACTTACAGAAAAGTTCCAAGGATGTTGTAGAAAACTCTGAAGTAAACTTAGCAACAATTCCCCATGTTTCAATACTTTGCCACAGTTCAGTCATCAGAAAAAATAAAGAAAAATACAATAATTGTATTTAATTCTTGTTCATTTTGAAATTAGTTTCAGTATCATGTGTTGTGTATAGTTGCATTGCTCATTTAATCATTTAATCTATCACCTGAAACAGCTCTTTAGTCTGTCTTTGTCTTTCCTGATGTTGACACTTGAAAAACAGGACTGTAATGGAAATGTGCTTTTTGAGGGGCGATATTCTATTTTTTCCTCATTACATTTAGGTTAGCGTTTTTTACCAGAATATTATCTCTGGATCAAACTCGGAGATACACCATATCGACCTATCTTTATTTTAGTCGGTAGGTTTTGAGCCATTACTGTTTGTATATATCTGTGGGGCACTTGTGGTCTGAGAGGCGGTGCTTGGATGTAGAGGGCTGACAGCATTCCTTGGGAGACCAACAACAGAGAATGAAAAGGAAAGGACGCTGGGATTTAGAAACCGAGGCTTGGGCCTCAGTGTCAGTTACTGCCACTGGGATCCCATTGATTCTGTGTGTTACTAGGGGAACTTATATCACACACTCTCACTGGTGGTTTCTCATTTCAAAGACCTACCAGGGTTTTCCTTTTCTTCACTTCTTCCATTTTTTCCATACTGGATGCACTGAATCCCCACAAAATATTAAATTATTCACTGATGTGCACAGTCCTAAAATATGCATACATAATCCAAGCTTTCCATATTGTACCCTTTGATGACCAGCCTACATTAAATAGTTTTGGAATTTATGTAGTTCTTTTTCTCTTCTAAACTAAGTGTATATATTGCATGTACACTGCTTAAAAGTTGTGGAATGAGGTCTTTTACATGTACTTTCCAACGTGCTTATTTTCATTTGAACAGCAGTTATTTCATTTGATTGAGTTTGCATTCAGTTTCAATTTTTGTTCACATTTGGTCACTTCACTTTTTTAATATTTAGAAAAATAGTTGTCTTCTCCAAGAAAAGAAAACTGTTTAAAAACAGTATCAACAATAAAAACAAAATCTATGCTCAGTAAAATGCCACTCCCTTCCCATCCCTTTCACCCAATCACTCAGCACCTTGTGAGGAAAAACACTCTCAGCCTTTCAGGGATTAACTTTAATGTGTTTGTTTTTTAAAAAGAAGAGTTGTGTATGTTTACTTATTGCACAGCATACTATGAAAACTCTCTTGTGTTAGATTTTTCACTTATTGCATGGTGGGAATCACTACTTATCAGCTCTAGAGATTGCCTTCCTTGTATTTTATAGTCAAAGAATAACCCACTATTATATACCATAGTTTTACTAATATCCTGGGTTTTGACATTGAAGTATTTTCCAAATTTTGCAATTGCCCATAATTCTGCTAATAAAAAACATGTGGAAAATGCATTACTGAACACAGGAGGTGCACCTTCAGGGTATTAACTTGTCCGGTGATTGTCCCTGTTTATTAGACCCTGTGTTGTTTACTTCCGCACAGCAGTTTACACCTGCACTCGAAGCCCAGTGGCACTAAATTCAAGTTTTAAACATCCAATTTTTTTGAATATACCAATAGAAAAAATAAGGGTAAGGGATTATTTTGGCCACATAGAGACTTCCTGCTTCACATACCCCACAGAACTGTATGGAATACCCGCCAGCCCTCAATGTCACCCTCTGGGCCTACAAAATATTCCACCTCAGGGCATCAGCCTGATCATTTGCTTCCAATGCTTTTCTTTTATCCTTTCCATTTCTTTTACTAGGAAATTTTTAGGATATTTTATAGTTATTAGAATTTCTGTTTAGTTTTGTTAGCTTTATAGCTATTTTTGTTGCATATGTCTGCCCCAGGAATTACAACACACCTATTTAAATTTATAGCAGTTTTATGATTATTAATCTGTACCTTCTTGTAAAATATAATAATTTTGAAATCATATAGAATCACTTAAGTTGTCATATATATTTTCATATGCATTATAAACTCCACATGGCAATGTTAATATTTTAGTTTTTAAACAGTTATATAGAGCTTATGAAGAAATGCAGCGGTCACTGTCCAAAAGGAAAAAAAAATAACTTACATTTATCCACAAAGTCACCACTTTTATCCTATTCACAAATTTCTTAGGGATGAAGTCTACATGTAACATTTCCTCCAGTCCGAAGCATTTAATTTCATATTTCTTTTACAGTAAGCTTGCTGTAAACATACTTTGTCTTTTATACAATGGTATCTTTGCTTTTATTTAACTTTCAATCATATTTTTGAAAGACATAGAAATTTGGCTGATCATTCACATCACTTTCAGTACTGTAAAATTATTTTTCTACCATCTTTTGGCTACCATGGTTTTTAGTGAAAAAATACCCAGTATTTGGGGCACTTTCTCCTTTTAGAAAGTGTTTTATTTCTGGGCCCTTTCTTTTTCTTAAGTGTATTTTTTTATTGCTGTACAGAGGAAATACAATATTAGTTTGAAGCACACAACACAGGGGTTCACATTATTAAATCCTCCCTCCTGCTAGTGCCGCTAGTCTTTGTCAACATAGGAAAATGTTACAGAACCACTGACTATATTCTCCATGCTTCACTTCCATCCCCATGACCAACTTATATTATGACTGAGAGTCTGTGCTTCTGTATACCCCTCACCCACCCCACCCCCTATCAGGACCCTGCCCCCATGGTAACCACCAGTCACTTGTTAGGGACAATGGGTGTACTGCTGTTTTGTTCATTTTGTTTTGTATTGTTTTTAAATCCCACACATAAGTGAAAACATATGGTATTTGTGTTTCTCCACCTGGCTTATCTCACTTAGCATAATACCCTCTAGGTCCACCCATGTTGTCACAAATGGCAGGATTTCTTTGCCTTTTATGGCTGAATAATATTCTTTTGTGTATATGTACCAGCTCTTTTTTATCTATTCATCTCTGTAAGGACTTTGGTTGCTTCCATATCTTGGCTACTATAAATAATGTGGCAAAAAACATAGGGCTATGTATAAATTTACAAATCAGAGATGTTGTTTTCTTTGGTTAAATTCTTAAAAGTGGAGTTACTAGGTCTATGGCATATATTTTTTTAAATTTTTTGTATAACCTCCGTTATGCTTTCCATAGTGGCTGCATCAAGTTTCATTCCCACCAACAGTGTAAAAGGGTTTCCTCTTCTTCACATCTTCGCCTACCCATGTTCTTTCTGGTCTTTTGCCCAGTGGGATGCTGGGCTCTCTAGCCCATTCCTCGGGACTACAGTCTCCTGTCCCGCCCTTGGAGACATCTGGGATGGGAAGAGTTGTGTTTCAGGTGTTGGGACACTAACTTCTAACCCATTTCTTTCTTCCTAGGTGGGCCACGTCACTGGGCTGCATTCTCCCCCAATGAACCCAATTCGACCCTGAGACTCTCAAAAGGAAAAGGTAATATTCTTCTGCAACACATCTTGGCCGCAACACCAACTAGGAGACCAAGAACAATGGCTTAATCCCAACACTTTTACTGAATTGAATCTTTTCTGGAAGTGGGCAAACAAAAGGGCAGAAGTGCCTTACGTTCAGACTTGCTTCTATGTCAGAAGCTGAAGAGGCCACGCCAAGCTTGCCAACTTGCTGCAGCCCTCTCTCCACTCCTCTTCCTACTTTACCTCTGCACCAGTGTCAGCTAAAGCCGACCTTAGGTGAGCAAGAGAGAGTTATTAAAGAGGCTTGTAAGTTTTCTAGCAGCCTTCACTTGTCTAATACTGTTTCCCATTAGAGAGACTGCTGTTCCCTCAGTAGACCCTAACAGGACCCTAAGTGTTCCAAAGATGCTCTGTGGGAAAAAAACCTCTTTTCCTTGTGCATAAAGACAGGGCTAAAGAAAGCTAGTATAACAGTTCACAATTGCTTCTTATTTTCACTGAAAATTAAGGTTTCTAAGGGTTTTAATTTCTAATTAAGGCTACTGGAAATAATAAGGGCAACGTCTGCATGCTAGAAAAGATGTGTTTTGATAAGAGAAGGTATGAGGAGTGGAAATGCATTTTTATTGAGGGAAAAGAAGGTAATTTCATCCTAAAATACAGCTGGTTATTTTAAGAGGGAGAACTCTGAATGGAAAAATAAAGTTGTAGAAATTTTGTGGAAGAAGAAATTAATGTCATACTATGTGAGATTGAAGTAAATGAAGCTTAATATAAAGTACACCATGAGATTAGAATTTTGCTTTCCATTAAAAGGACAAAGTTTTCTCAAACTATTGTTCTATTCTTAATATTAAGATATTGCAGAAGGTTTTTCTAATTGTATCAATTTCTCATGTTTAATGTCTAAATAAGGTGTTTGAGTACTTAAGAAAACAAAATCATAATATTAAAAAGCTATGAGCTAAGTTTTGCAACAACTATGTAACCTTCTCTATTTGGTATTTAACTACCTACATTTTAAAGTATTTTGTCATGTTTAGACACTGTTTCACTTCAGAACTATTTGAGAACAACTAGATTCAAGCAGAACAAGATTTAATTACATAAGATTGAGTAAACTAAGGGGGATGATTTTACTTTTTAATACATTTTTGTTTCATATGTTGTTGATCTTTTAAAGTAAGTGTTTTAAACCTTTCTCTTACGGTGACTTAAAACAGTTTAGGAAATTCTACCTTTATAAACAAAATTGAAACATGTATTTTTCTCTCTGTACCTGATCCCTCCAGAATTCAGAAACTCTCAGTGAATATTTTTATATGTTAGGGCAATATTCTTATTTGAGTAAGTTCAATAAGAATTTGCTCTCCTTGTGACAGGACACAATTGAAAACACTGGTTATATTACCAAAGCTGTGACTGAAGTGACATATTTGAGAGAGGCACATGTATACTCAGACATGACCAGGCAGCTTGAAGGAGCCAACATTGACTTTATGGGGCCAACAAAGCCCCTCGGAAGAACTGGCCTGGGAACTTGCTTACAGGGGTCCCAGCTGCCTTACAGGGTGAGTAAGAAGGTCACTACCTGGCAAATGTATGAACCTCAGAGTATCTTGGGGACTTTGAGGAGAGAGTAATTCACCCAATTTCTACAGGTACTGAAGGCTTGGATTTCCTTTCTTCGAGAGGCCTTTAAACGTTCAATCTGCAATTCCTTACAACAAAGCACACGTAAAAGAGCCTGTGCAATCAACTGCTCTTCTTGCTGCATTTATGTAAACAATCAAGCCAAGTGTTTTGAAGCTAAACTTATTTTAAACTTAAATTTTAAACTAAAATTGTTTTCAATTTTAATTTGAAGCTAAACAAATTAGTCTTACTATGATTGCCTCTAATGAAAATGAAGGTGATTTTGGGAGAAAAGAATTATGTTTCAATAGTGCAGCCTTATCTATACTAGATTTTAATACTTGTGATTGTGAAATAGACTGGATCCTGAAATCTGCTTTCCACAAAATATATGGCTGTGACTCTCCAAATGTTTCCAATTTTCTTCCATCACTTCAGTTGAAGTCTTCCTGCTCCTAGTCTCATATTTAGCCGTGCATTCTTAATCTCCTGGTCAAGTTTATTCCTTCCAGAATGGAAAATCCAACTCCAGTTATTGCTCAGATAAGGACTTCAACCTCTGTCTCTGACAATCAGTGAAGAAACCAGCTGATCAAGTCTCTCAGATTCTTCAGAGGCTCTCAGAATCATGAATTCAGTCTCACTTTTAGAACTGGGATCCTAGCAACTATCCTTCATTGGACTCCCACTAATTCTTCTACTAGCCCCAATGTGTGAACCATGCTTACTAAACCTCTTAACTAAATTTATGTCTTCCAGACTACAGTCCCTCAAGGTTAAAGCCCTGCTGTCATGAAGATTCAAGCCCTTACCAATTGATGAACCATGCAACTTCTTGAGACCCTTGATGGGAACCCTTATGGTCCCAATCTACACCATCCCGACAGTCAGCTAGCAGAGGGACCCAATGACCACACCATCCCTCACAAGCAGGAAGCAGTCAGATTGGCCATTGCCCCTCACCCCGATGATTTGGATCGCAACTACATGAAGGGGGAATGTTGGGCAGAAGAATAAATATGTGTGGGATGGAAAGAGAGTAAGGCCAGTAAAGCCCACTAGAAGGGACTCAAAGACTTAACCAAATAGAACTAGAGCCAGAAAGGAGTATAGAGTTAATGGGTTAATTAGTTGAAGCTGCAAAGTCCAGAAGTAACTTGGAATATCCAGAAATTCCCCAAATAAAGAAAACTATCTGAGCATGGCCCATGTCTTCATTGCATCAATTAGATGATGTCATTGCAAAATCTACTTAGCCTGATAAAAGGCCCATTTTATTCTTTAACTTAACCTATATGCTGTTTTTTCCTCTCCTCCAGCCCCTAATCAAGTAACTTTGCAACTAGGACAGGAAGCCTACCTCGGAAGTGTAAATAAGCCTATGTGGACAAAGAATGCTGAGGTCCCAAACCAACATAGTCACCTAGATAAGCCTATTCTTAAAACAAAGCTTCAAAGGAATTATAAATCACCTGTTCATGCCTTATGCTGACCCTTACCCAAGAAAGCCTTATAAAAACCAGAGCCCAAACCCTTAAGTGCACCTCCTCTCTGAGGTTGCCCATGCTTGCCTTTCTTTGAGTGTGTCACTCTCTAGGTCCTACTCCATGTAAGTAGGGAGGGGCTGCTGGGAGCTCTGATCTGGGGCTTGCAAGTTCCTGTCACCTGGGTGATCCAGACGGGATTGCAGCTGTACCATCCTGCTCTTTAGTAGCCTGCCTGAAAATCTCCTTTATCTTTGGGAGGTTCTCAGAATGTAATTTCAGTCATCCAGTGCTCTGCAGCTCCCCCACATCCTAGGTGGGAGGGGACCAGTTCCAATTCTGTTCGGATCCAAGGAATCACTGGACACCAGGTGACCTTGGCTTAAGGAGTTAGCAGGGATCTGTCCCATGCTGAGTAACAATTCAATGAGTATCCCTTTGCTTACTTTTTTTCCCTTTCTCTCTGCTTTAGTTAAGTAAACCTGCCTTTGCCTGCCTTGACTCTGGCCTGCTTCTCTTTTTGGGGTGCATTCAAATAAAACTTTTACTCTGCTTCACTAATGTGTCTCTGCTTTCAATTCTTGGCTGTGGTGGGGACAAGAACTGAGGAATATAAATCAACTCCCACTAACAGTAAAAAATACTATGTAGAGAATTAAATGATTTTCCAACCATCATATATACAGCAATATTGGTACGATTATATTTTAATATTCTTAAATATTTGCTTATCTTTTTCATGAATATGAAAGAGACTGTGTTTTTGCCAAAAAGGAAGGCACATTTAAAAATAAAAATCAGGTAGGTGGGTTGTTTCAGATAGACTTTTAGTATGAGGAACAATTATGTCCCCAAATTTTGAATTATAATAGTGCTAATTTTATTAAATTATCACTATATTAACTTATAATAAATATGATTTTAAAGTTTTAAATTATCACAAAATATACATGGCTTATTTGGTATATATTTTTTACTCTGATGCACCCTAACTTTTTCAAATAATTTTAAACTTACAGAAAAGTTCAGGGATATTGTGAAGAACTCTCAAATAACCTTACCATGTATCCCCAGTTTTCAATCCTTTTTTGCATTAGAGGCATGTGATAAAAGATATTAAATATACTATAATTATATTTGATTGTATTCCCTGTTTTTGTTGATTTTTTTTTATTTTTTGCATTTCAGGATCAGGGTTTTTAGTTGCAGTGCCCCTTTAGTCTTCTATAACTTGAAACAGTTCTCCAGTCTCTGTCTTTCATGACATTGGCATTTTTTTGACACACATTACTGTTATTAAAGGAAATGTGCCATCATTTGGATTTCCTTTTTTACCTCATAATTTGTAGGTTAGCATTTTTGACCAGAATATTATATTAGGATCAAACTCAAGGCACACTATGACAACATATGTTTATTTTATTCAATGGATTTTGAGATGTTACTGTTTTTATTTATTTGTACTCCAGTTGTGATCTCTGAGGCTTGGGAGGTTAACACCTATGAATACAAAGGAAAGCGAGGTTTCTAAATTGGTAATTAATAACTCAGATATGGGCCTGAGGTTTGGTCACTGCCGCTGAGTTTTCAGAGATTGTACATCTTGTTGGGAGAACTTATATCATGGGTTTCCACTGGGAGGTGCTGTTTCAGTACAACACATGCTGGATTCCTCCTTTCCTTCACTTCTTCCAAATTTCCATACTGGAAAGACAGGATTTAAAAAGTTAAATAATTTATTGTTTTCACAATCTTAAAATATCAATGACACAATGTATTACTTCCATAATAACACCAATACAACGTCCTGCTTATATAAAATAGTGAAAATTCATTATAGAGCTTTTTCCCCTTCTAGATTAAGTACATATATTCAGAATTCACTGTGGAAAAGTAACATGGAATAGTTTCCTTTTAAAAAAAAATCAACATGTTATGTTTTTCAATTGAAATGCAGTTATTTCATTTGAGTCTATATTCATCAATTTTGATTTTTACTTCCACCTCTCATGACTTACCTTTTGCATACAGAGTATAAATATGCCACCCCAAAGGAAAAAAATACAAATAAATGTTTATATAAATAAATAAATATAAACATATAAATTGTACATGTGTAAACAATAAAATCAATACTCAACAAAATCCCACTCACTTCTGATCTTTTTCACTATTTCTCTCAGCACCTCAGAAGAAACCACTCTCACAGTTTTAAGGATTATCTTTCCTGTTGTAACTCTGGGAGAAAATATGTTCCTAGCCTGGGGAAAATTACCTTTGAAGCCAAAATCAGTTAAAGGGAGAAATAAAGTGGAAGAAACACATTTATTGCTTACACGCTGTTGTCTATTTCTGCTCACCAGTGTCTCTCGTGACCCAGCTTCCAAAAGGGACCCCACCCAACCACTCTGGCCCAGTCATGCCCTCACTCCCCTTGTAATTATCTATTGATATGGAGATAGACTACTTCTCTCCACTCTTTGGAAACACCTATTGATATGGAGATGCACTGAGGCCAGCTGAGAGCTTCAGGAAATATTACAATTTTATCCGGAGCACACCCCATCAGAAATCTCACCTCACAATCTACTCACTCCCCATCTTTCACAATGGCACCTGTGTGAGAAAGGTGGAGCACTGTAACCAGACTAATAATATACAACAACAATAGCAATAAAACTGTGATATCCTCAGTCCAGAAGATTCAGCTAGATTCAAAGTCCTATGCAGTTTAAGGCCATAACTCACCCATTCCACAGGCGGTCAGCAGGTGAACAGGTAGGGAGTTCACAGCAATCACCATGAGGAAACTGCAGCCAGGGGTCAGGTCCAGGCCACAGGGACTGTAGAAGCAAATAACTTTAAAGAAGATAAGATGCATGTTTTAATGACACCAGCAAAGTCAAATCTTGTCCATCAGGTAGGATGCATCCAAGAGAGGGGTCCTGTGACAGGACAGTGGCAGGCGAGGTAGTCCAAGGGAGTCTGAGGGAGGGCGAGGGAGCTCAAGGAGTCTGAGGGAGTCCTAGGGAGGAGCAGGGATTCCAGGGATTCCAAAGGAGGGCGAGGGATTCCGAGGGAGGGCGAGTGAGTGCGTGGGATTCCGAGAGAGTCTGAGTGAGGGCGAGGGAGTCCGAGGGAATCCGAGGGAGGGTGAGGAATTACAAGGGAGTCCGATGGAGGGTGAGGGAGTCCGAGGGAGGACGAGTGATTGCGAGGGAGTCCGAGTGAGGGTGAGGGAAAGCAAGAGAGGGCGTGGGAGTCCGAGGGATTCCGAGTGAGGGCGAGGGTGCCCGAGGAAACCCGAGGGAGTCCGAGGGATGGCAGTGGGGTCTGTGGGAGTAGGAGGGATCCCGAGGGAGGCCAGCCCAGACACTTAGGTTTTAGTCTGTATCTCACTTTTTCTGGCTATGATTTTGGCAAGTCACAAAACCCCTGTGGGACTCAATTTCTTCATTTATAGAAATGGGAGGTACGTGCACAGACCATAAAGATAAAGAAAACTTCCCTGTAAGATGCTCTTACATCCTGAATGTTTTAGGCAAACTACCATGACCATTGGGTGTCATTCCGCTGTTATTCCAGTAACATAGTAACATACAGGAGGCCAGCTCCAGGCATTTTCCCAAGGTGCCAGAAGGGCCAGCCATTGCTGGGCTGTGTGTCAGAATGTCCAGGGCCGTGTCCACTCAACAGAGTCTCCAGGGGTTAATGCATTTGGGACTGGCAGCAGGGTGTTGCTCTGCTGGTCATATCCTAACTTCAATAACTCCTCTTTGGTTTGCACATACGCTTATACAGGAAAGGCAGCCATGTGTGTTAGCATATCCACAGGGCTCAAGGCTCCTTTTCAGTGCTTCTCATTCAAGCGCCATAGAACTGTGCATAAGTGAACTGACCATCCCTGTAGACTATTGGTGTCTGACTTCAGGCCAGATTTCAACAAACTATTGTACCTTTCTATCATGCCTGCACTGGTAAGGATATATGGTACATGACACTTCCACTTTATCCCTAACTGATATACAAATTCTTGTAAAATATGTTCAGTAAAGTGGGTGCCTTGATCTCTCTGTCACCTGTGGCTGGCCATAGGCTGCAAAGAAACACTCTAGACCCCTCTTGGTGTTTTGCTGATTTGCAAAATGTGCAGGAAAAGCAACTAACAGTCCAGTAGCTGTGTCTACACAAGTCCCGGCATTCTGATATCCTTCTGATATGGGCAGAGGCCCAATAGAGTCGAACTGCCACCTGACAAGGTGTATCAGACCCTTTACTGTGGTCCATGTTGCTGTAGGATATAGTGTAAGCCCCTCTTAGAGCACACAAGACACTCATTCTGGGTTCTGCTGACTTATTGAAAGGTCTACAGCAAGCCCCACTGATGGGCTACAGCCCCCATTGTCTTTTGTTCTGCACGCAACAAATGCTAATGTAACTATTGGGCCATATCAAAGGCAGGCTTTCCTTGTAGCCAACATACCTGGGCCAATGTGTCTGCTTCATCATTCCCTGGGGATGCCAAAAGCAAATGGCCAGTCGCATGATCTATGATAACTGTCTTAGTTTGACCAGAGGTCCATAGGTCTTGCCACAACTCTTGTCCCCAAAGAGGCCAGTGAAAAACTATCCCATTGGCATGGTGCCATAATGGTAGCTGTAGAGTCAAGTGCCAATAGACAGACCAGCTGTCACGGCAGACGACTATAGGGGAGGTCTCCTGGTTGATCATGAGCCATACCGCCCACATCTCAGCGCATTGCCTGCTCTTCCCCGCTCCATCCTCCATCCATATTGTCTCAGCCTTAGGATGGAAAGCCACAGCCCTCCACTTCGGGGGCTACCCGCGACTGGAGCCATCTGTGTACCAATCGTCTTCAGATATAGAGGCTTTTCCCTCCTGACAAGGACTCGTGGCTACAAATGGCTCAAAACAAATTCTTCCCTCTTTCCACGGTTATATATTACTAGCCCCAATAAGCATTGGAGTTCTCCCTTAAGGGCTATTTGACAGCGTGCTATGATGCTGTAAATATGTGACCATCTGGCGAGTTTAGGTCCCTGTGCCATGTGATTTCATGACCTTTGGGTCTAGTCTCACACCCTGTGATGGGATAGGTGGTTATTATGTAGGTCTGAGTTGTTCCAATGATGGGCTCAGTAGCCAGCAAAGCATGGAACTCAGCAGCCAGTTGCTACTCTATCAAGGTGTACTTGGCCTCTGCTCCTTTCCATAGTTGTGACCAGAATCCAATAGGTTAGTAGGTCCATTCAAGCTGCTGCCAAAGGCCCCATGCATAACCATCTTCAGTTACATGAACATCTAGCTTATAGGGCCTTGATGAGTCCATTACATTCAAGGACTGTACTGCCTTGACTACCCACTTATCAGCAGTAAAAGAAGCTGTATATGTTTCATCTCAGTCACACCAGATGCTCTTCCATACCAACTGGTAAAAGGGCTTAAGAATTTGTGCCCAGTGCAGAATAAACACTACAGAGTAGCCCAAAAGACCCCAAAACTCTTGTGATGCTGCCACAGTGGTAGGTGTGGGGAAAGCCTGGACCTTGTCTATGACTGCTTCTGCAAAAAGTTTAATTTTACCCAATCTGAAAACCCCCAGGAACTGTGCTAACAAACCAGGTCCCTGAACACTGGTGCTGTTCACAGCCTGTCCTTTCTCCTGTAGATGTTGCAGCAGTCTAGCTCACTTCCTAGACTGTGACACTTGGTGGGACTGTGGAGGTATGCCTGTGGAAGGACAGTGAATGTACACTGCAAGCTTTCCCAGGTGAAGGCAGACTGTTTCTGACTTCCCTTTGTTATGGCAGTAGAGAAGAAAGCATTAGCAAGGTCCACACCATAATGACACATTCCTTGTTCATGACTGAGGGTGTCCACAAAGGGCTGCAATAGAGGGGACAGCAGCATGCAAAGGGGGTATGACTTTATTCAATACCCTGTAATCCATGGTCATATGCTTGGAGTTGTCTGGCTTCTTCACTGGCCACACTGGGGGATTAAAAGGACTATGAGTGGCCTTTATGATGTCCAAATTCTCCAACTCCTATAGAGTTTCTCCAATTTCCTTGTGTCCCCGGGGGATATATACTGCTTAGTATTTGTCTCCCACTGAAGTACAGGCAGAGCTACAGGTGGGTGCTTAGCTAGTCCCCTCAGAGCTGCCTTTACCACATGTACCCTCAGTCTGAATTCACCTGCAGTGGTCTGTAACCTCAAGTGCTGCAGGATATCTATACCCAAAGTATATTCAGGGATGGGAGAAATACACTCAGTGTACTCTATTGGGGTAATGCCCTATCTCCAGTGGGATTTGGTCTTTATTCAGTCTAATTTCCTCACCTCCATAGCTGCCTTTCACAGCTGAGGTCCCAGGAAAATGTTCAGAGTTGCCATTAGTCAGATAACATTCAGCTCCTTTGCCTACCAGTGCCAGGACAATTTGTACATTCATGGGGGATCAATGAATTGGTAATTCTGCATGTGGCCTCTGGTCCCCACCACATTTCCTAAGGTGGGGGTCTTGACCCCCACCTCAGTCAAAGCACAATGCCCAATCTTCCTCCTGTGTGGGTGAGGGCCCAGGCAGAGCCTGAGTACTGTCCCCCAGGAAGTCCCATAGGGATACAGGCCAGACATGAGGCTATGTCTCCAGCCTCCATGTCCTGGACCTCAGTGGCTGGAACTACTCCTCTGGCTTTAACTGGTGTCACAGTTCTAACAGGACCCTGTTGCACTGCCCATCAATAGGCACTTTCACTACCCCGGCCTTTATTAAATCAACCAACATCTGAGTCCTCGAGACCTTCCCCGGTCCTTTGCACCCCTTCTTTCAGTAATAGCCTGTACTTCCTTCCATTCTCTTATTGTTTCAATCTCCTCCAGAGCTGCTAAACTATGAGTAGCTTCACTTATGGGCTGCTCTATGTGGGGGGTAAGAATAGTCGATAGGGACACAAGGAGAGATACAAAATATCTTCCAGCAGTGAAACCTGTCTTCTCAATAAATGTGTTTTAAGGTGTCTATAGGTCACCACCCAGCTCCTCCAAGTGAAGCCAAATTGTGTGTCTCTCCTCGAAAACACTTTCCCCTATCTCAACAAACAAACATCCCACAATCCCGGCTTTGGCATGTCTACTCAGGGCCTCTGAGCAGTCTTCTTTCTCACAGAGGGCTGATTCCAGAGCTTCTGGTGTCTCCACCCTTCCCCAATTCTGGGAAGGTACCCACCCATTTAGTAGGAGCTTTATCCTAGTCTAAATTTCCCACTAGGTGCTCCCCAGTTGGGAGCCCCACAGATACGGGTCTCCTGGCGGATGCCACACCCTCCACTGCTGGAGCCACGGGGGAACTCCCCACCATCCACAGGGACATTTCCTGTTATCTCCCCATCATCTCCAGGGGCAGCCTGCCTAAGTGTCACACCCACAAAGACAGATTTTGGGTTCAGATGTCCTACTGACTCTTACCACATGTAACCTAGGGGTGGAGTGAGGAATAAGTTCCTAGCCCTGGGCAAATAATCTTTGAAGCCAAAATCAAAGGGAGAAATAAAGTGGGAAACACTTGTTTATTGCTACAAGCAGTCATCCACTTCTGCTCAACTGTGTCTCTCATGAACAGTCTGCAAAACGGGGTCCCACCCCACCTCTTCAGTCTAGTTATGCCCTCACTTCCCCTTGTAATCATCTGTTGATATGAAGATGGACTACTTCTCTCCACCCCTTGGCAACATCTATTGATATGGCGATGCACTAAGGCCAGGGGAGAGATTCTGGAAATATTGCAATTTTACCCACACTGTGTTTCATTTTTTAAAGAGAAGACCCACGTATGTTTCCTTATTTCACAGTATAGTATATAGACTCTCTTGCAATAGCTTTTTCACTTACTACTTGCTGGGAATCGTTACTTATCAGTTCTAGAGATTGCCTTTCTTATATATTATAACTTCAGTTCTAGAGATTGCCTTTCTTATATATATATGAATAACCTACTCTACTATGTATACCATAATTTTACTAATATCCTGTTTTTGACATTCAGGTACTTTACAAAATTTTGCATTTATGAACAATGCAATAAATAAAAAACCTTTCAAAGATATTATTGAATATAGGAGGTACATCAGGGTAATACCTAACTGAGCCAATGACTGTTTATCAGCCTCTGTTTTTCACTTCCTCACAGCGTTCTATGACTATATTCAAAGTCCAATACCCATAAACTCATTTTTACATATCCAATTGTTTTGAATATAGCAAAAACAACTCAAAAAAGGATTCTTTTGCCCATGTAGAGATTTCCTGCTTCAGATACCCCCAAAAAACTGCACCAAATATCTTCTAGCTCTAAAAAAGAAACACTCTGGAACCACAAAATATTCCAAGATATTGAGTCTTCCATCATTTTTTCTTTCCACCTCTTTTCTGTTTTTCTGCTCTTTCTTCTTTCCTTGCAATTTTTAGTTATTATTTGAATGTTTTTTAGAATCTATATTTTGTTGGTTTTCTTGCTATTTTTATTGCATATAGCTGCCCTAGGAAATACACTGTATTTTCTATGTCATTTAAAATTAATAACCTACTCCTTCTGTAAAATATGTTTTGCAATTGCATAAAATCAGATACTCCCATTGATTTGTTACCCTTTCATATGTACTATTACTATACGTGCTATAAACCCCAAAAGGAAATGTAATACACATGGTTTATGAAGTTATAGGTCTCATGAAAAAATAAACAATCATCAAATAAGAAAAAAATATGTTTGGCATTTATCCATATATTCACCATTTATTTTTCTATTCACTATTTTTCTCAGAAAAAGACTTCTACATCTTGCGTCATCTCCTTCTGTCTGATTAATTTACTTTAGTATGCCTTCTTGAACAATTCTGTCATTGACACATTCTCTTAGTCCTTTATGTAATGATTCCATTATTTTTCTTTCTATACCCAATCATATTTTTGATGGGCATTAAAATTTCTGTTGACCAGTTTTTCCCTTTCAGTACTTTAAAAATATCTTTCTACCCTCTTTGTGCTACCATTATTTCTAGTGAGAAATCATCCATTATTTGGAGCACTTTTTCCCTTTAACATACTTTTGTTTTTGCTGCTTTCAAGACTTGCTCTTTATACTTCACTTTCAATAATTTTGAAACTATTTATCTTTGGGTTATCTGTATGTGTGTTTTCTACTTGGTGTTTATTTAGTACCTTTTATCTACAGATTTCTATGTCATCAAATTAGAGGAAATGCTGATTACTGTGTCTACAAATTATTGGTGGAAAATTATGTCTTTTATATCCTTCTTCACTGCATAATTTCTATCATTTTATGTTCAATTTATCTGCTCTTTCTGTAAAATTTTCCTTTCAGAAACTTAAATTTCCAAATCTATAATTTCTAATTTTTATGTTTGCATTTCTTTTTGAGATCTCTCATTTTTATGCTAAGATTTCACATGCATTATATGCACTGACTGTGTTATGAGTTGAAATGTGTACTCAGACATTTCACATGTTGAATTCCTCATTCACAGGACGTCAGAAAATGACTGTTTTGAGACAGGGCTTTGAAGGCACAACTGAGTTAAAATGAGGCCGTTTAAGAAGAGGAGATTAGCACACACAGGGAGACACATGGGGCACTTTGCACAGAAGGATTCGCCCATATAAATACACAGCCAGAAGGCAGGCTTTTGCAAGTCAGACTCAATCTAAAGGTTATTGCAAAGAGACACAACTTAGAGGAAACCAACTTTGCTCACACTTCACTCTTGGACTTCCAGCTTCACATCAGTGAAGAAATAATTTCTGTTGTTTGAGTCACTAAGTCTGTGATTTTTTTTTAATGACAGCACCTGCAAACACATTTGGACCAGAAAATGAAGTATTAGTGATGGATTTAACAAAATTTGTGCAAGGCTTGTGTACTCAATCTGTACACATTGCTGAGAATTTTAAAGAGCTTTTTTAAAAATATGCAATATCATTGTTTGTTATATTCAGTATTGTACCATGAAAATGTTCCCTACATTGATTTGGAATCTATTTCAATCAAAATTCTTCTGGGGGATTTGGAAATTGTTAACTTGATTCAATTGGGCTAACAGTCTTATGTTTTCTACTAAATGCAATCATGATATCAGGAAATAATGAGGATGAAAACATCATCTAAAAAGCAACTTTAATGAATGTGGGAAAGCAAACAAGGCCTTGCTAGGTGACAGAAAAATAAAATTGTCAACATGGAGGTGTATCATTCAGGATATGTGGAGAGGCAATTATTTGGCACAAACCAATGCACAGATTCATATACATTGGTTTGAAATTTATGTATGTTCTAGAAGATAAGAATATTAGATGACTAGTCTCTGAGAATAGATGCCACTTATCCCAGCAATGGAGAGGACACTGCTGCTTCATTAGGACGCTGCTCCAAGAGGGGCCATACATTTTATGTGTTCATAAGAATGCCATTGACATCACTTGAGAATTGTTATAGATGCCAAAAATGAAGACTTCTGGGGAACTTCTACCCTGGCATCTCTGGTTCATTAGTGAGAATCTGAAGGGAAGTTATTCACCCTGGAAGCTGCTTTAAGTCCAATATAAAGGAAAAATCAATGAGGCATTTGGTGGTTCAACTTCTTAAAAACCATGCTATCTATCCCAAAGTCAGAGGACTGTGTCTCTCAATGTCCTTCTCCACTGAAGCTTAACTGAGATCGTCAGACTCAATCTAAAGGTTATGGGACTCAGACCTACATTTAAATTGTTGGATGCTTTAGAAGCAAATGAATATCTTAGGATTCAATAGTCATACACATATTAGAAATATTTGAAAGTTTGCAGAAAAGTTTTTTCTAATGAAACGCAGTGGAATCTCATCTTTTGTGTCACTGGAGGAAAGGGTGGTGGCGTCAGCCCTCCAATCTGGGTTGGGAGTTAATGGCAGGATCTGCAAGGACTTAGAATCTGAGAAATGAAATGTAAGCGCAACTAAATGTCTAAACCATAGAGTCTATGAAGGTCCTCTCATACTTGCTCAAAATCTCTCATCCTTTCCTGGGGAAATAATTGCCTGAGACGCAGGACATGAAGGACACATATTTCCCCTAGAAGTTGGATTCTTCAAAAAGGAAATAAACGCTGATATGTGGAGGACAGAGAAGCTCAGTCAAAATCATTGTGAGTTTGAATGGCACGGGTATAACTTGAAACAGGAATCTGGAAGCACGTGGGAAAATTTTTGCAGTGCTCTAGCTTTTCCTATTTCTTGAAAATAAGAGCTTTCACTTTAACAAAAATTGATGAGAAGCCCCAAATTATTTAGCTGTTTCATTTTTACCTCCTTGTTTCTTCACTAAAATTATTTGAAATCTAAACATATTTGGGAAAATGTTCCTTCCCGAATTTTCTTTAAGTGTTGTTCTTACTGATCTTACTGGATAATGCAAACATTACCATGATTATAGACCCTAAGCAATTATTTTTGATATATTTTTAAATAAAGCATAGTTAATAATAGTATGGGTTTTAATTATACAACTAGTGATTTGACAGTTACCTCCATTATTAAATGCTCACCGCAACTAGTGCACTTACTGCCAACATAGAAGGATGTTCAGAACTATGAAGCAGGTTTTCTCTTCTGTACTCTCACTCCCATGACTACTTTACATTATGAGTGTGATTTTGTGCCTTTTGTCTCCTTCACCCATTTCACTCACCCACTCCAAACCCTCCCCATGGTAACCACTTGTCACTTCTCAGTGTGGATCAGTCTATGACTGTTTTTTATTTTGTTTTGCTTTTAGATTCCATATAAAAGTGAACTCATATGGCGTTTCTCTTTCTCCACCTGGCATATAAGCAATAATTTTTCTCCCTCTCCTTTAAATTTTCCCATCCCCACCCTCTGTTTCTGCTCAAGGGGCAGATATGTTGTTCACACGATGTTGAAACGGTGCAGGCACAGCTACACCAGGCCCTCCTTGATTTTTGGGGCTCCTTGGAGAAGGTCAGCTGGGACACAGCCCAGAGGCTACTATTCAGGTACGTGGAATTGCTGTGGACAAGTGTCTCAACATGACGTGTCTCGCAGCTTTATGATATTGATATTGTCTTCAGTGCAAAGCACTCAAAAGGGAGAGAAAATCCATTATCAAAGGCAAACACTGTGGGGATTAGTGGATCTTTAAAGGATGCTCTCTGGGTGACTTACCCTGTCCATCCTTAAAGCAAACAGGCTGAGCCGAAACCATGATGGGTGATCCGCTAGTTTTGGACCAGCTCTCAGGGAAAGCAGACAGGGTTTAAAGATTTTTTTTCCTCCAGCAGGTGAAACAGCAGAGTCTTTAAAAGTTGAGGTGTGTTATCTAGTTCATGTTGACTTATGAATTTTGAGTTAGGCTTTTTAATACTTTCCTAAATGGAGGTCAATGCTGTCTTTCCATTACAAAGGTATCCAAAGTTGGAAAAAAAAAAACCCATGAAAATGTCATTTTCTTTTTTTTCTTTTTTATTGAAGTACCATTGATATACAATCTTATTTTGGTTTATTGGTTTCAAATATACAACACAGTGGTTCACCAGTTACCCACATTAGTAAATCCTCATCCCCATGAGTGCAGTTACTATCTGTCAACAAACAAAGATGTTACAGAATCGTTAGCTATATTCCCCACACTGTACTACCAACCCAGCGACCAACTGACATCATGATTGAAAATTTCATGCCCCCTTTTCCCTCCCATCCTCCATACCCAACGACCCCAAACGCTCCCCCATGGTCACCACCAGTCACTTCTCAGTGTCTATGAGTCTGCTGCTATTTTGTTCCTTCTGTTTCACTTTGTTTTTATATTCCACAAATAAGTGAAATCATATGGTATTTGTCTTTCTCTGCCTGACTTATGTCATTGCACATATTACTCACTAGATCCATCCATGTTGTTGCAAATGTAAGTTGTCATTTTCTTATGAGCCCTTTAAATTTGAAAACACTTGTCATTTTACTCTGGAAATTACCAGTACTGGAGAGGATGGATTCTATGAAAGTGCAAAATAGGTGTGCTCACACAGAAAAGCTCAGTTTGCCCTTGCTGACCCCTCTCAGTGTATGGATACAGGAAAAAAAATAGCAATGTATATTGAAATGATTGTATGTTTGAGAGATTACTATTATTTTCTTCTCTTCTGTTCTGGATGGAAAGTTGCTTTTTCTCCCTAAATGTCTTCTGTGCTTTCCAATGCTTTTGTGCCTACTCTCCTTTATTCTCTCAAAATATTGTGCTTCTCTCTACCTCCTAATCATCCATTTTATTACCCTCTTTCACTTTCTTTATTCTCAATCTATTCTTTTAGCCTCTCTATGTCTTTTCCCTTTACAATCTTAATTTGTATCTTTAAATTTATGAGTAGTGTATTCAATTCTCAAGAAAAATAATTGTAATTCCCACTGCTCAGTTATAACTCACCACTCCATTTTTTAAACCACCTTCCTTCTCATACTCTCACCAATGAAATTGTTCCCAAAGTTTGGTGAATACTCTTCAGGTCAGCCATAAATCATAAATTTTATATGTATCTGTATATATAAGATTCTGGAAAGTGGAACTTATCCTGAGAGAAAAACTGGATGCAGAAAATGTATATAAATCTGAGTCATTATATCTGAAATAATGAGGGCTTTTTTCACTTGACTCCATGTCTGTGATACCCTGGTCTGATTCACAAGGCATACATTTCTGGAAAGTGCTGAGAGGAACATGTGAAGAGCATGTGTGGGTGTGGAGGGTGCATGTGGTGTTTGTGCATGTTGTGTGCTGTGTGGGTTTGACAGATGCTCTGCATGTCCTGATTAAGTTCTTCATCTTTAACTTCTTATCCATTTTAATCTTCCAGATTTAAATCATATTTAATTTCACTTTCTCATTGCCTTTGTCCTTTGATTTCTTTCCCCTCTATTTTGCCTAAAAATAAAATAAATCAAATGCCTAATGTTTTGTATCAGATGTTCACTTTCATGTAATTTATTCAACTTTCTGTTATTTATTATCTTTGAAAATAAAACATGAAACCAGAATATTCAAAAAATAAAATTTTATAAATGGTCTTGGGAGAAAAGGCCTCTCCTTGCTTAAAGTCCATGGGGGTGAAAGAAATTTTCAGTCTGTTAGATATTTTTAATCCTTTAATATTTATATGAACTTATTTTTGCATTAAAATATGACTATTATTCTCCATTAGTACACTACTTATTTAGAATTAGGTAACTTCAATAAATTTTCTTATAAGATGAAAATAGAAAGTATTAACTTCTTTTGTTTTTTTTTTGAGAGGGCATCTCTCATATTTATTGATCAAATGTTTGTTAACAACAATAAAATTTGGTATAGGGGAGTCAATGCTCAATGCACAATCATTAATCCACCCCAAGCCTAATTCTCGTCAGTCTCCAATCTTCTGAAGGATAATGAACAAGTTCTTACATGGAGAACAAATTCTTATGTAGTGAATAAGTTCTTACATGGTGAACAGTACAAGGGCAGTCATCACAGAAACTTTTGGTTTTGATCATGCGTTATGAGCTATAAACAATCAGGTCAAATATGAATATTTGTTTGATATTTATACTTGATTTATATGTGGATCCCACATTTCTCCCTTTATTATTATTATTATTTTTATTTTTAATAAAATGCTGAAGTGGTAGGTAGATGCAAGATAAAGGTAGAAAACATAGTTTAGTGCTGTAAGAAGGCAAATGTAGATGATCAGGTGTGTGCCTGTAGACTATGTGTTAATCCAGGCTAGACAAGGGCATTAAAACATCCACAGATGCAGAAGATTTCTCTCAAAACAGGGGTGCTGAGGTTCTAAGCCTCACCGCTGCTGATCCCCGATTTCTCACCTGATGGCCCCCCTGCAACTGTGCCTGTCTTAGGTTGTTCCTCCCTTGAGGAATCTTACCCGTCTCCGGCTAACCAGTCATCTTCCGGGGCCATACAGGGAGATGTAAAGTTGGTAAGTGAGAGAAAAGCCATATTCTTTGAAAAGGTTAGCTTTTTACTTCTTTGCAGATTTATGCCCTGTGGCTTCTATGCCCAGCATTTGTCTTGAAGTATCTTTACCACTTGGAGGAATTATGATACTCGGTAAATTCGATATGAGGCACGAATTCTATTTAAGGGTTGTAATTAGAAAGGAAGAAGAAAAGCTATAGAGGTAGCAGATGGAAGAAAACATGGGAGGATTGATTATTTCTTTGACATATCTTCTTGTAGAGTAACTTAAGCATGTATAGGTTTTAAACTACTAATTAAATTGCACACACACATTAACATAATAGGAATAGAGTTACATAACCAAAGCAGATCTATAATTACCAGCCATCTCCAGTGAAGCCAAGAAAACCAGTTAGGCACCCTATGTATTTGTGAAAATTTGTCTATGATATGATGGATATTGTCCAACTGTACTTGAACAGTCTGAGAGAAATCAGACAAATTAAAACAACCCATTCCTGGGAACTGTTCACATCCCATATGTTCTTTTAACAGTAGATAGTCTGTAGTTGTAAGATTTTGGAGTGCTACAACTTGCACTTCTCCTAATTCTTGGTTGAGTTCCAACAGTATAGATCCAGTCAAATTTCTTGTTTTACTGAAAGCACAGGCCAGCTTAGATATCTCCTTCTTCATTCCAATGGCAAGTCCAGGAACCGGTGGGATGGATGCAGCTACAACTGCAGCATCGCCTGGATCTTTGCTGAGGTTTTTTGATGCTCATCTTCTGGTATGACTCTTCCAGAGAGTGCTGATGTTGGAGTTCTTCTTCATATCGTATCTTAGTTCATTTTCTGTGTAGCCAAATTAGGCTTTGATCCTCTGTATAAACACGAACAGACCCTTTGCCCACACTTTGATATGCCCTTTATACCATTGTGTAGAACTCATTGGAGGTCACCACACAGGAACTGCTTTTTTTTATTCAGAGAAAGGAATATTATCAGAAAAGTGTACCTCCAGAGCCGATCATCTGACACCCTTTAAGTGATGAAAATTAAGGATATTTAAAGCATGCATTAATCTTTGATTTACAGTTAGTTTTATCCTATCAAGGAGTAATCCCACTTTCCTAACTTTCTTTCTTTTTTTTCTTTTATCTACACTTACATGAAGAATATTATGTTTACTAGGCTCTCCCCTATACCAGGCCCCCCCTTATAAACCACTTTACAGTCACTGTCCATCAGCATAGCAAAATGTTGTAGAGTCACTACTTGTCCTCTCTGTGTTGTGCAGCCCACCCTCCCCTTTCTCCCTCCCCCCCATGCATGCTAATCTTAATATCCCCGTTCTTCTTCCCCGCCCTTATCCCTCCCTGCCCACCCATCCTCCCCAGTTCCTTTCCCTTTGGTACCTGTTAGTCCATTTTTGGGTTCTGTAATTCCACTGCTGTTTTCTTCCTTCAGTTTTTCCTTTGTTCCTATACTCCTCAGATGAGTGAAATCATTTGGTATTTCTCTTTCTCCGCTTGGCTTATTTCACTTAGCATAATACTCTCCAGCTCCATCCATGTTGCTGCAAATGGTAGGATTTTCCCTCTTCTTATGGCTGAGTAATATTCCAATGTGTATATATACCACATCTTCTTTATCCATTCATTTACCGATGGACATTTAGGTTGCTTCCAATTCTTGGCTATTGTAAATAGTGCTGCGATAAACATAGGGGTGCATCTGTATTTCTCAAACTTGATTGCTGTGTTCTTAGGGTAAATTCCTAGGAGTGGAATTCCTGGGTCAAATGGTAGGTCTGTTTTGAGCATTTTGATGAACCTCCATACTGCTTTCCACAATGGTTAAACTAATTTACATTCCCACCAGCAGTGTAGGAGAGTTCCCCTTTCTCCACAGCCTCACCAACGTTTGTAGTTGTTTGTCTTTTGGATGGCAGACATCCTTAATGCTGTGACGTGATATCTCATTGTAGTTTTAATTTGCATTTCTCTGATAATTAGCGATGTGGAGCATCTTTTCATGTGTCTGTTGGCCATCTGTATTTCTTTTTTGGAGAACAGTCTCTTCAGTTCCTCTGCCCATTTTTTAATTGGATTATTTGTTTTTTGTTTGTTGAGGCGTGTGAGTTCTTTATATACTTTGGACGTCAAGGCTTTATCGGATCTGTCATTTACAAATATATTCTCCCATACTGTAGGGTTACTTTTTGTTATATTGATGGTGCCTTTTGCTGTACAGAAGCTTTTAAGCTTAATATAGTCCCACTTGTTCATTTTTGCTGTTGTTTTCCTTGCCTGGGGCGATATGTTCAAGAAGTGGTCACTCATGTTTATGTCTAAGAGGTTTTTGCTTATGTTTTTTTCCAAGAGCTTAATGGTTTCATGAATTACATTCAGGTCTTTGATCCATTTTAAGTTTACTTTTGTATATGGGGTTAGACAAAGGTCCAGTTTCATTCTCCTACATGTCGCTGTCCAGTTTTGCCAGCACCATCTGTTGAAGACACTGTTATTTTGCCATTGTATGTCCATGGCTCCTTTATGAAATATTAATTGACCATATATGTTTGGGTTAATGTCTGGAGTCTCTAGTCTGTTTCTCTGGTCTGTGGCTCTGTTCTTGTGCCAGTACCAAATTGTCTTGATTACTATGGCTTTGTAGTAGAGCTTGAAGTTGGGGAGTGAGATCCCCCCTACTTTATTCTTCTTTCTCAGGATTGCTTTGGCTATTCGGGGTCTTTGGTGTTTCCATATGAATTTTTGAACTATTTGTTCCAGTTCATTGAAGAATGTTGCTGGTAATTTGATAGGGATTGCATCAAATCTGTATATTGCTTTGGGCAGGATGGCCATTTTGATGATATTCATTCTTCCTAGCCATGAGCAGGGGATGAGTTTCCATTTGTTAGTGTCCCCTTTAATTTCTCTTAAGAGTGACTTGTAGTTTTCAGGGTATAGGTATTTCACCTCTTTGGTTAGGTTTATTCCTAGGTATTTTATTCTTTTTGATGCAATGGTGAATGGAATTGTTTTCCTGATTTCTCTTTCTATTGGTTCATTGTTAGTGTATAGGAAAGCTACAGATTTCTGTGTGTTAATTTTGTATCCTGCAACTTTGCTGTATTCCGATATCAGTTCTAGTAGTTTTGGAGTGGAGTCTTTAGGGTTTTTTATGTACAATATCATATCATCTGCAAATAGTGACAGTTTAACTTCTTGTTTACCAATCAGGATTCCTTGTATTTCTTTGTTTTGTCTAATTGACGAGGCTAGGATCTCCAGTACTATGTTAATTAACAGTGGGGAGAGTGGGCATCCCTGTCTAGTTCCCGATCTCAGAAGAAAAGCTTTCAGCTTCTCGCTGTTCAGTATAATGTTGGCTGTGGTTTTATCATTTATGGCCTTTATTATGTTGAGGTACGTGCCCTCTATTCCCATTTTGCTGAGAATTTTTATCATGAATGGATGTTGAATTTTATCCAATGCTTTTTTAGCATCTATGGAGATGATCATGTGGTTTTTGTCTTTCTTTTTGTTGATGTGGTGGATGATGTTGATGGATTTTCGAATGTTGTACCATCCTTGCATCCCTGGGATGAATCCCACTTGGTCATGTTATATGATCCTTTTGATACATTTTTGAATTAGATTTGTAAAATTTTATTGAGTATTTTTGCATGTACATTCTTCAGGGATATTGGTCTGTAATTTTCTTTTTTGGTGTGGTCTTTGCCTGCTTTTGGTATTAGGGTGATGTTGGCTTCATAGAATGAGTTTGGGAGTATTCCCTGCACTTCTATTTTTTGGAAAACTTTAAGGATAATGGGTATTATGTCTTTTCTGTGTGTCTGATAAAATTCCAAGGTAAATCTGTCTGGCCCGGGGGTTTTGTTCTTGGGTAGTTTTCTGATTACCGTTTCAATTTCTTTGCTCTTAATTGGTTTCTTTAACTTTTGTGTTTCTTCCTTGGTCAGTCTTGGGAGGTTGTATTTTTCTAGGAAGTTGTCCTTTTCTTCTAGGTTTTCCAGCTTGTTGGCATATAGGTTTTCATGGTAGTCTTTAATAATTCTTTGTATTTCTGTGGAGTCTGTCATGATTTTTCCCTTCTCATTTCTGATTTTGTTGATTTGTCTTGATTCTCTTTTTCTCTTGATAAGTTTGGCTAGAGGTTTATCTGTTTTGTTTATTTTCTCAAGGAACCAACTCTTGGTTTCATTGATTTTTGCTGTTGTTTTATTCTTCTCAATCTGGTTTATTTCTTCTCTGATCTTCATTATGTCCCTCCTTCTGCTGACTTTAGGCCTCATTTGTTCTTCTTTTTCCAGTTTCGATAGTTGTGATGTTAGACTATTCATTTGGGATTGTTCTTCCTTCTTCAAGTGTGCCTGGATCGCTATATACTTTCCTCTTAAGACAGCTTTCGCTGCATCCCACAGAAGTTGTGGCTTTGTGTTGTTGTCGTTTGTTTCTATATATTCCTTGATCTCTATTTTGATTTGTTCGTTGATCCATTGATTATTTAGAAGCATGTTGTTAAGCCTCCATGTGTTTGTGAGCCTTTTTGTTTTCTTTGTAGAATTTATTTCTAGTTTTATACCTTTGTGGTCTGAAAAATTGATTGGTAGAATTTTAATATTTTGGAATTTACTGACGCTTTTTTTGTTGTCTAGTATGTGGTCTATTCTGGAGAATGTTCCATGTGCACTTGAGAAGAATGTATGTCCTGTTGCTTTTGGATGTAGAGTTCTATAGATGTCTATTAGGTCCATCTGTTCTAGTGTGTTTTTCAGTGCCCCTGTGTGCTTACTTATTTTCTGCCCAGTGGATCTATCCTTTGTGGTGAGTGGTGTGTTGAAGTCTCCTAAAATGAATGCATTGCAGTCTATTTCCCTCTTTAGTTCTGTTATTATTTTTTTCACATATGCTGGTGCTCCTGTGTTGGGTGCATATATATTTAGAATGGTTTTATTCTCTTGTTGGACAGAGCCCTTTATCTTTATGTAGTGTCCTTCTTTATCTCTTGTTACTTTCTTTGTTTTGAAGTCTATTTTGTCTAATATTAGTACTGCGACCCCTGCTTTCTTCTCACTGTTGTTTGCCTGAAACATGTTTTTCCATCCCTTGACTTTTAGTTTATGCTTATCTTTGGGTTTAAGGTGAGTTTCTTGTAAGCAGCATATAGATGGGTCTTGCTTTCTTATCCATTCTATTACTCTGTGTCTTTTGATTGGTGCATTAAGTCCATTTACATTTATGGTCACTATTGAGAGACATGTACTTATTGCCATTGCAGGCTTTAGAATCGTGGTTACCAACGGTTCAAGGTTAGCCTCTTTAGTATCTTAATGCCTAACTTAGCTTGCTTATTGAGCTGTTATATACCCTGTCTGGAGATTCTTTTCTTCTCTCCCTTCTTATTCCTCCTCCTCCATTCTTCATATGTTGTGTGTTTTGTTCTGTGGTCTTTTTAGGAGTGCTCCCATCTAGAGCAGTCCCTGTAAGATGCCCTGTAGAGGTGGTTTGTGGGAAGCAAATTCTCTCAGCTTTTACTTGTCTGGGAATTATTTAATCCTGCCATCATATTTAAATGATAGTCATGCTGGATACAGTATCCTTGGTTCAAGGCCCTTTTGTTTCATTGCATTAAATATATCATGCCGTTCTCTTCTGTCCTGTAGGGTTTCTGTCAAGAACTCTGATGATAGCCTGATGGGTTTTCCTTTACAGGTGACCTTTTTCTCTCTAGCTGCTTTTAAAACTCTTTCCTTGTCCTTGATCCTTGCCATTTTAATTATTATGTGTCTTGGTGTTGTCCTCCTTGGATCCATTCTGTTTGGGGTTCTGTGTATTTCCGTGGTCTTTTCGATTATTCCTCCCCCAGTTTGGGGAAGTTTTCAGCAATTATTTCTTCAAAGACACTTTCTACCCCTTTTCCTCTCTCTTCTTCTTCTGGTACCCCTATAATACGAAAATTGTTCCTTTTGGATTGGTCTCATAGTTCTCTTAGTATTGTTTCATTCCTGGAGATCCTTTTATCTCTCTCTATGTCAGCTTCTATACGTTCCGGTTCTCTGGTTTCTATTCCTTCAATGGCCTCTTGCATCTTATCCATTATGCTTATAAATCCTTGCAGGGTTTGTTTCACTTCTGTGATCCCCTCCTGACATCTGTGATCTCCCTCCAGACTTCATCCCATTGCTCTTGCATTTTTCTCTGCATCTCCGTCAGCATGTTAATGATTTTTATTTTGAATTATTTTTCAGGAATACTGGTTAGGTCTGTCTCCTTCTCAGGTATTGACTCTGTGATCTTTGTCTGCCTGTAGTTTTGCCTTTTCATGGTGATAGAGATAATTTGCAGAGCTGGTATGAGTGACAGCTGGAAGAGCTTTCCTTCTTGTTGGTTTGTGGCCTTCCTCTCCTGGGAGAATAGCGAACTCTAGTGGCTTGTGCTGGGCAGCTGTGGGCAGATAGGGCTTCTGCTTCCTGCCCAGCTGCAAGTTTATGTCCGCTGTTGCTGTGGGCGTGGCCTGGCTCGGGCTGCTGCTCCAAAATGGTGTAGCTCCATTGGAGGGGGAGCGGCCGGGAGGCTATTTATCTCCGTAATGGGCCTCTGTGCTCCCTGTTGCCCAGGGGTTAGAGTGCCCAGAGATCCCCAGATTCCCTGCCTCTGGACTAAATGTCCTGCCCTGCCCCTTTAAGACTTCCAAAAAGCACTCTCCAAAGCAGAACAACAACAGCTACAAAAAAAAAAAAAAGAAAAGAAAGAAAAAAATTAAATAAATAATTTTTTTAAAAAAAGGAAAAAAAAACGCACGATTTTCTTTGTCCTCAGGCACTGGTCTCAGGCACCCACTCACCGGTCTTGCTGCCCTGTTTCCCTAGTATTGGGTCCCTGTCCCTTTAAGACTTCCAAGAAGCACTCTGCGGAAAAAAAAGAAAAAAAATGGCCACTCCCGTTTCTTTGTTCTCCGGGCGTCGGCCTCAGGCACCCGCTCACCGGTCCTGCCGCCCTGTTTCCCTAGTATTCAGGGCCCCGCGCATGCACGGTGTTTGTACTCTGGTCCGGATGGCTGGGGCTGGGTGGTCAGCAGTCCTGGGCTCCTTCTCACTCCTGCTCAGACCTCTCTCTCTTCCTGCTGGGAACTGGGGGGTGGGGCGTTTGGGGCCCTCTGGGCCGGGGTTTGTATCTTAACCCCTTCGCGAGGCACTGGGTTCTCAGAGGTGTGGATGTGGTCTGGATGTTGTCCTGTGTCCTCTGGTCTCTATTTTAGGAAGAGTTGTCTTTGTTATATTTTCATAGATATATGTGGTTTTGGGAGGAGATTTCTGCTTCTCTACTCATGCTGCCATCTTGGCTCCGCCCCAACTTCTTTTGGTTTTGTATATTTAACCTATGCTAGATGACTTGCATTAGACAATATTAAGGGAAAATTTCATTATAAAATGTTAATGATTGTGTTTGATTGCAGAAAATATTAATAATTATTTCTGATTTTGAAACTGGTAAATGCAGATATTCATGTTAAAGCCATTGATTTTATTAATAAAAAAAGTCCATTGTAAGCAATAAGCTGAACTGATCAGATCACATGTACATGCTCTAGTTTATAGTTTTGGGAATTTCAGATTAACAGAATATCAACAAAATGGAACTTGCAAAAATTTGAGAAACCATTACTTTGAAAGGTGTAGAAGACAAATAAGGAACCATCCATAGAAAAACACCTAATTTTCCAGGTGTAAAGAAGAAATACCAAGGAAAAGCACAATGGAAAATTCAAATTTGACAATCCATCATGTACAGAATCAATAATTGTTGCTTTTGTTCCAGGCGTAAAAACACTGTGTTAGCTTTGGTGTACGCAGATAATAAGGACACTGAAATTAAAGTGAATGAGAATCTTCCCATTGGCAGAAGAATCTAAGTAGGATACTAATTATGAATTCCCACTACCTTTACATTTTAAGAGAAACTGCTTGGTGTGGAGGCATGGTGTGCAGACACAGCTACTTGGGAGCTGAGCAGTGATGCAGAGGAGATGGGCTCAGGGCCCAAGCCTCCTGAGAAGCCTGACGGAGGAAAAGGACAGGCCACCGGGGACGCTCCCGCGGGCGGAGACCGAGGCCGCACAGTGTCTCTCCGCAGAGCCCAGCCAGAGCCTGGGCACCAAAGGTTGGGTTTCATGCACACAGGTTAAGGAGGAATACTTTTTCTTAAACTTACATTGTCCACTGAAAAAGCCACATATATTGGGGAAGAAACAAGGTTTTTAGGGAAATGAATTGTCATTGAAGTGATGCTAAAGTGAAGTCAAAGAGAGTCCCTAAAGAAAAGGACAATCTGAAGGAGGAAAGCATGATCCCTGCCCACCCCATTTTAGGTTAAGTGCATGTTCTTGGATGACAAGCCTGTGTGTCTTTAAGAGAGGAGGACGCTCTGCTTCTCTCATTAAATGCAGGTGACATCCTTAATATTTGGTGGTTCTTGGTGTTAATTAAATGCTTCCCAGTGTTACATGCTAAATACTTGGCTTATAGTCTTAAATTTTGCTCTTTTTAAGAAAACATGGCACTGTACAATCTTAAATCAATTAGTCAAAATGTCAAAAGTATCTTTCTAATTTTTCTGGTACAGTAAATATCTGCACTAAAGGAACATAAATTTCTATAATGACATTTTCATCAGAGAGTTAACATTTTTATGAAAAATGGGGAACAATTTTAATGTTCTTCAATGGGAAGTAGATAATAAATTGGAGTATCATCTAAATGATTATTTAAACAGATTATAATATGCAGGAAAGAGAAAATTCATTATGACATCTAATACACACCAAAATTTACAACAAATAAGATAACATTGATGCATAACAAATATGTACTCTATTACAATTACTGTTACATAGCTAATCCTGCAATTCCACTAGAAATAAACTTTTAAAATCATTTCAAGTAATAATGAGGGAATTGGAGTTCTTTTCTTATTCCACAATAAATTTAAGCCCAGTTATATTGAGCTGTTCTACCCATAATTGTTTTGTGCCCAAGTCTGTTCTGTATATGAATATATTGGCATTTTAAAACTTTCCATTTAACCCATTGTAGTGAAGTATACATGCTTCAAAATAAAGAAGCAACTGATTTCTTAATTTGTTATATTAATATAACTTTTTTATTTACTCAACAGGTGGCTTATAATTTTAAAACATGATTATTCAGACAGTAATGATGGAATTCGTGCTTGTGACTTTTACTGAGAGCCAGATGCTGTTAAGGCTGCTTGCTGTCCTCTTCTCAGTGATCTACCTGGTGGCCGTGTTGGAGAATTTAATTATCATCCTCCTCACAATTCTGGACAAACACCTCCACACACCAATGTACTTTTTTCTCAGGCATTTGTCCTGCTTAGATCTGAGTCTCATTTCTGCCACAGTCCCCAAATCTGTCCTCAACACCCTCACCTTGACTGACTCTGTATCGTTCCTAGGATGTGTGGTACAGCTCTTCCTGGTGGTGCTGATGACCGGGTCAGAGATAGGCATCCTCACTGCAATGTCTTATGACCGCTATGTCGCTATCTGCCGCCCTTTGCATTATGAGTCTGTCATGAACAAAGGAGTTTGTGTACAGTTGATGGCAGTGTCCAGTGTCCTGGCTCAATGGAGTGGCCTTGGGAATCTTGTACGCAGCTGGGACATTCTCTCTGAATTTCTGTGGGTTCAATAAGATCCATCAGTTTTTCTATGATGTTCCTGCCTTGTTAAAGCTCAGTTGTTCTGAAGAACATGCAACTATTAAGCTCAGCGTGGCAATTGGGGTCTGCTATGCATTTTCATGCATGGTATCCATTGTTGTTTCCTATGTGTATATATTTTCCACTGTGTTAAAGATTCCAGCAAGAGAGAAGCAGTCCAAAGCCTTCTCCACCTGCCTGCCTCACCTCATTGTTGTGAGTGCATTCCTTCTAACAGGCGCTGTGGCGTACTTGAAGCCAGCTGCCAATGAGCCTTCTCTCCTAGACTTGCTGGTGTCTGTATTCTATTCGGTTGTACCCCCAACCTTGAAACCTCTTATATACTGTCTGAGGAACAAGGACATTAAATAAGCTCTAGGTAAAGTCCTGTGGAATGTGAGAAGCAGTGGAGAAAAGGAAAGATGACCTAATTTGAAGTTAGGAATTAGGAATTCCTTTTCTGTTTTGCCATTAACTAGCTGTTTGAAATTATTTGTATTAGAGATGAATCTATCACCGAGTCCTGTTGGTGATAGCCTCAGGTGGTCAGTTTTAGTAGATATTGTCTTCCCTTATACTTTTTCACTTTATATCTTTTAACTATATAGATATCAGGAGGGCTTTCCTCTTACATTTGACTTTGGTTCTTGTTCTGATCTTTATAAACATGATATTTGTAGGAGGTTCTTACTCTTCCCACACTATCATCTTCTTGGCATTTTTCTTATTTAGCTTGCTAGAGAGAATTATGAATACATTATGTATTTCCCAATCTCTAAACCCTTGTACATAGCTGATGAAAATAGTTTAAATATCTCTGCTAGGGAGTCCCATACATGTAGTAACAGAAAACTCCCACAGCTCTTCTAAGGGGCATATTGCTACAACCACAGCAAGTGGTGTCTGTGATGCCTGTGTGAGAAGCCCATGCATAAACTCTCTGTCTTCACAGAGCATGTTCTATTTCTGAGCATGTGCTAGTCATGTCATAACTCCCTCTTTAACATAGTCCTGATCAAGAGTTAAATCATTTCAAATGCATAATAAATATAAGTATACATTTTTCAGCTAAGTAAACATTACATTAAAGGAATATATCAATTTTCAGTTGAGTGCCTATTATAAAAACATTGAAATATGAAAAAGTTTATCTGAGAATCAGGTAATGTTATAATGACTCAATTTTGGCAAGAAATTACAAGTATGTGGTAAATCACACTAATATACCTATACAGACACTGACAAATGCAATCAAAACTTCAAGTGGAGGAGAAAAAGGAGAAGTAGTAGTGTAATGTAGAAGAATCAAGGCGGTTTCATATGGTTGTCCTCACAAGACACAGAACTGTGACAAGTCACTGGTCCTCTGTTGGTGCGGGGCGACAGTCGGGCAGAGCATCGCCGCGACAGCCGGGGTGTGCAGCGCTTTGCCCAGCGTCGTGGTCCCCCTTCGCCTGCTTCGCGGAGCTTCCGCTGTGATAGACTTTCCTGCATCCCCCGGGAACCTGGCTCAGCTGTGGGGAGTCCCGCAGACCTGCACAGCACTTCCCCTCCACGCCTTCCTACTCCGTTTCCCTGAAAAGTCACAGTCACAGGGAACATTCAGATGAAAATGAGTGGAAATAGTGCCCCCACCTCAGTTCAGGGAGGTCTTTTGAATCTGAAAAAAGAAAGTGTGGTCCTCATAAATGGAAGCAAAATATGCCCAGTGCTTTCAGAAAGCTTCTCTATAGTTCCCATGGTCCTATGGAAAGTTCTGAATTTGTTATGGTGTAAACATATTTGTTTATTATTTTCTGACATAGTAAAACACTTACCTAAAGGACTCCACAAGCAGGTAATTAAGTCAAATATCCAATACTAGTCATTTGACAGCATCTCCAAGGAATGTGGGTTCCCACTGACTGTGGTCTAAATTCCAGATGATGATCAATACAATAATATTTAACAAGATTGCAAATATTTGCATTTTTAATTAAATTTTGGAAGCTCATATATGGGAATACTGGTTTGTGATGGCATAACTTGAAGATCATACCAGCAAAAAGGACATGACAAAGACCAAAAATTGCACAAAAGTTTTAAAATAATATTCAATGGAGAATTTTTAAAAAGTGAGTCTTTTAATTAGAGGTAGGAATTCTATCACTAGACATAAGCTTACAAGTCAAAGGTGCCCAGAACTATCAAATATGTTAATACTTGATATATGTGACTATTAAGGGCTTGAAATGTAGCTAACATGACAGTGACATAGTTTCAGTTCATTTAAATTTAAAATTGAATATTCAGTTTGGTTATTGGAACATCTTAAGCTATGCTTGCAACAGCCTGAGCATGAGAATCAAAAATATATATGTATGTATTTCATTGTGTTTCATTTTCTTTTTCTGTGCAACTTATTTCTAGAGACTTTGTCATGTGAAACTACTACAGTAACAACTACAAATAATGATGTGTTAGACAATGCTCTAAGAACTTCTCACATACTTTTCATTTTAAAAGCCCCAAATGTATCATAATGTTAAGGGTTATTTTCTTTATTTTTAAGTGTAGAATGAAATAGATATAATTCTAAATATAAGACATGATTTCATATTACTTATTCTGAAGGGAAAGGAAGATAGATATTTGGATAGACTGAATGGGTTTCTAGATGGTTGATATAATTGAATGGAAAAAAATAAGATAAAATAAAATTAGCAATTTTCAAAGTCCATGGTCAAGCCCAGCATTTTGGCTCCCAAGCCCATACTTCCAGCCAACAAATTGGACTATATGAAATATATGTGGCTTCCAGTAATGAACATGACTATAAAATCCATCCTAAACATATATTATAATGGAAAATTTCCCTTTATTAACTTTTTCAGTGTGCCAATTAAGTAAAGATAATTTGCTCCTATGTGTACCGATTTCATTTGTTTAATGGATAATACAAGGAAAATGAAGTCCCCTTCTTTTCCTATGTACATGATTTCAATTATCCATTGCAGTAACAATAACAGTGTGTCACATTTCTCAACTCTCATTCAATAGAGTTTTACACAGGCATATAAATATATTTACACATATATATATATATATATATATATATGGAGTAATATATATGTTGAGGGTTAGTTTCACCACAAATTTACTCCCACTTTGGAAAGGCAACCTACAGTTCAGGAAAATATATTTACAAATAATTGATCCAATTAGGGGTTAACATCTAAAATATATAGACCAAAAAAAAACCAAATAACCCTTTTAAAAAGTGAGCAGAGATCTGAACAGACATTTTTCCAAGGAGCACATACAGATGGCCAACAGGTACATGAAGAGATGCTCCACATAACTAATCATCAGGGAAATGCAAGTCAAAACCACAGTGAAATATCACCTCATACCAGTCAGAATGGCCACTACCCAAAAGACAAGAAATACCAAGTGTTGGTGAGCATGAAGAGAAAAGGGAAACCTCAGGCACTGTTAGTGGGAATGTAAGTTGGTGCACTGTGGGAAACCAACATTGAGATTCCTCTAAAAAATAGAAAAAAAACATATGACCCAGCAATTCCACTTCTGGGAATTTATCTGAAGAAAGCAAAATTACTAATTCCAAAATATATATGCTTACCTATGTTCATAGAACCATTATTTACATACAGTAGCCAAGACATGGAAGCAGCCCAAATACCAATAGACTGATGAATGGACATAAAAGATTAGCACATATACCCAATGGACTATTACTCAGTCACAAAAAAGAAGGAAATTTGCCATTTGTGACATGGGTGGACCTAGTGGGTAATATGCTATGTGAAAAATGCCAAGCAGAAAAAGACAAATACCATATGATTTCACTCATATGTGAAATCTAAAAAAAAAAAAAAGTCCTATAAACATGGAAAACAGATAGCAGTTACCAGAGGGAAGGACTGGAGTGATGGGTGAAACACATGAAGGGGATATAAAGGTATGCACTTTTTTTATGCTAAATGATACTCCATTGTGACAATCAATTCCATACATCATCCACACTTGCTACATTTTCTTTATTCATCGGTTGAAAGACATTTACCTGGCTGTCGTGTCTTCATTTTTTTAATTAATTAAATAATTTAGTTTCATTGACATAAAATCTTTCATTGGTTTCCGGTGTACAGCACAGTGGTCCAGCAGGTACCCTTATCACTGAATCCACACCTGCACTGCTGCAGTCGTGTTTCTTTTAGTGAACAATTCTTACAGTAAACATAAAAACACAGGTATAAGCCTGATATTAAACTGTCATAGTATCTGTATCAATTTATATTCTTACTAACAGGGTACAAGTGTTCCCTATTCTCCATGTCTTCACCAACATTGCTTTTTTATTAATAAAGGTTCCCCTAATAAATGTGAGTTATGCCTCATTATGGTTTGCTTGGCATGTTTTTGTAGATGATTAGTGAAACTGGCTATTTTTTTAATTTTCCTGTTCACAACTTGTACATCTTCTTTTGGAAAAAACAACTGTTCAGGTCCTTTGCCATTATTTTAATCATATTATGTGTTTCTATTGTGTTGTATGAATCCTTGCATATATTAGTCATTAGCCCCTTGTCAGCTTTATGGTTTTCAAATATTTTTTCCCATTCCATAGGTTTCATTTTTATTTTGTTGGTTATTTCCTTTGTTGTGCAAATACTTTTTTATTTTAGGTGTTATTGCTGATTTTTTCTTTGTTGAATCGAAGTATAGTTGATAGACAATCTTATATTGGTTTCAATTATACAACACAGTGGTTCTACATTTACTCATATTATTAAATCCTATCAACTAGTACAGGTACTGTCAACAGAGGAAGACATTACATATTCTCCATGCTGTTCTAAAGTTTTGTGACAAACTTATGATTGACAATTTTTGTGTCCCTTTATCACCCTCCCTCCCCCAACTCACCCATTCCAAGCCCTCACCCAAGGTAACCACCAGTCCCTTCTCAGTGTCTATGAGCCTCCTGTTATTTTGTTCATTCTATTTTGTTTTATATTAATATTCCACACATTAATGAAATTATATGGTATTGTTTATTTAATTAATGTTCTTTAAATTTCTACTAAAAAATTCTTACTGAATTGGATACCCAAAATAAATCTTGTACATCTACCTAACTAAAGAACAATTTATTTCTAATAATTCCTCTTACTCGTTTTTAAACTTAGATTCCCATAATACAAATCAAGCAATGGACACATATGAAATCAACAGAGAAATATCTACTTCCGGTGTTTTGAGGTGTCTGTGGTTGTTTAACTTAATTATTTAAATACCCTATTAATTTTTACATTAAAAAAAAAGGTTCTGGATTTTCCAAGTTTGGAAAACTTTATGTAATTCCTATAATATTCTTTTAAAATTTATTTTATTGATATAATTTACATATAGCATTCCATAAGCTTATGGTGTGTTGGTTTGATTCACGTATTGCAGTTTGATTACCACTATAGTGTTAGCTAACCTCTATCACATCAGATACTTATAATTTCTTTTTTTTGGTGGAAACAGTTAAGATCTTGTGTCTTAGAGACTTTGAAGTTTATAAGACAGCATTGTGTATAATCACTATGTGTGCATTATATCACCAGGGCTTGTTTATCTATTAGTTCCAAGTTTGTACCCTTAAAAAAATCTATCCTAAATACCCCTACCCCCACCCATCAGATAATCATCATTCAGCTCTGTTTTTATGAGTTTATTAAAAGCAATGTTTTTAATAGCATAAGAAGAAATATAACTAAATAATGCATTTGGTACCACATTGATAAAAATTTACTTTAAAATACATCACACAAATGAAACTAGTAGCTGCTAGGATACACCAGCACAATAATGGTGCATTAAATACAACCTCATTTTTCAAACATATTAATACATCTCTTATGAAAGGTCCTTGACCTAATATCTATATATTGGTAAACATATTTGTGTAAAATTCATGAAATTCAATACAGGAATTTTAATATGCATAATTGTTCTATTCTCTGTACGTGATTTTTAAATTAGCTAAAATTTGATATATGAATTTATTGTTTGAAAATAAGATACAAATAGAAATAGTCCAAATTTGGTAGCCTTTTATTGTTGAAACTTCTAAACATACAAAATTATCGTATGAAAGTAAATCTGCTAAAGTCAGTAAGATAAGATAAATTCAGAGGTAGATTCACTAAGTGAAATATATCTTTATAAAAACTAGAGCTTTTTTGAAGCTGGGGGAATTCCAATCTTTCAAACTTAAATTTTTTTAGAAAACCAACTAAGAAGAATTGTTACACACCCAATATCATAAAGACTGTTAATGAGAATAACAAATAAAAATTCAGCTCTGGCAATTGTATTTCTATTTCTCCTATTTCACACAGTCACCTATTTTCCGTAGGAGCTTTCTCAGGGCTGCCTTGATTTCTCTGTTCCTAAGGCTGTAGATAATGGGGTTCAGAGAGGGAGGAGCACTGCGAACAGCATGAGAGCAGCAAGGCCAGGAGAGACGGGGACTCAGGCACTGGTTTCAGATAGGCAATGGCTCCTGTCAGGGGAAAGGTGGACACAGCCATGAGATGGGGAAGGCAGGTGGAGAGAGCTTTTGGCCTGCCTTGTGCAGATGGGATCCTTAGCACTGTATTGAAAATATAGATGTATGAGAAAACAATGGCAAGTAAACAAAAAACCCCATAAAATATCCCAATGGCCACACTGACATTAATAGCAATATGATCTTTAGAGCAAGAAATCTTTAATAATGGGGGAACATCACAGAAAAACTGTGGTACTCTTCTGGAACCACAGAAAAATAAAGAGAAAGTGCCAGTCACATACAGACCTCCAAAGAATCCTCCAAGGACCCAGGAGGCAGCTGCCAACTTCCCACAAGCCGTCTTGTTCATGACGAGCTCATAGTGCAGGGGGTGCCAGATGGCCACATAGCGGTCATAGGACATGGCGGTGAGTATGGACACCTCAGACCCCGCAAAGTGTATCACCAGTAAGACCTGCAGTACACATCCGGGGAAAGAAATAGAGGTGTTGTTGGACAGACAGTTGAGAATGGATTTTGGAACAATGATGGAAATAAGGCAGAGGTCAAAGGACAAATTCTTCAGGAAGAAGTACATCAGGGTGTGAAGACACTGGTCCATGGTTACAAGTACAATAATGAGAATGTTTCCCAACAGTGTTGCCAAGTAAATTAGTAAAAAAAGAAAGGCATGTAGAACTTGGAGCCCTCTGGTGTCAGAGAATTCCCCCAGGAAGAATCCTGTCACTGCTGTGATGCTGGCCAATGTCCTTGCCTCTACCATGCCTCCTGTGGGAGACAGCAATTTAATATTAACAGGCTTCCCAAAAGCTCTATTTTTTTAAGACTACACATTTCTTACAGTTCTTCAAGACATTGTCTGAAATCTGCACTTTATCAGTTTGTAGAGTGTGGGCTGGCTTTAAAGTGAGACCACATCGTACACATGTGCTCTCTTTTATTGAGAAAAGGTGGTGATGTTATCTCTTTTTTAACAGCATATATACATCTATAAATTTAATTGAATAGTAAAATTATAAAGGAGTTGATTCATAGTATGTATTAATAAATGGCAAATTTTGTTTCATTGTTGATAAATTAATTGAATTAAAATTAACTACTCTATCAGTCCTATATTGTACAACATTTGCTTTTTAAGTTGTTTCTACTGCAAATATGTAGGGTTTATCTGTAAGCAACACAAATTTGAGAATGCAGCAATGATAAGTGAGATTATTAATACAAAGTTCAATTTAATAAACACTATACCAAGAAAATGACCCACTAACAGAGAAAATATTAATTGAATTAATCTCCCATTTCATGCTATAAAGAGAAAAAGAGCAAAATGTAAAGAAAATGAAGAGAATGGATAAATCATAGGGCAGAGTTGGAAATGCAGTTGTAGTAGAAATGAAAAATAAAGAAAATGTGTTAGCAGGAGGTAGACAGGACTACTTCTCTTCACAATCAGATACACAATCTGCTCACCCTATTTCTCATCTTTTTAAGTAAGGAGAATGTATCTTAAGGGAATAAATCTTCATCGTAAATGAAAGGAGCTATTATTTCTAGGGAAAATTAAGCAACAAGTTCATATTTCAGGGAGGATGAAGATATCCTTTTCTGAGAAAAGACAAAATACAGACTGTATCCTGCAAAAAAAAAGAAAAAAAATACCAGAAATTTTGAAAAAGGTAGTAACAATTAGAATGTTATCACTTAGCAATATTCTTAGACAAACAACTTCTGAAAGTATCTAAAATAGATTATGTTTATTGTTACAAATAGAGAATATGCACATTTTTGCAAAACCTATGAGCTTGCCAAATTTCTGAGATAAAACTAAATAGATTTTCTAGCACCATCTTTATTTCAGATGTGCTCAATGTTTTTTTCCCCTCAAAGCTGATTTTCAGCATATTGAATGCTTTTAATTAACTATTAAAACCCTCAAGTCAAAAACTCCTTAAATTGTTGTTAAAATTAATCTTTTCACTACTTACCTTTTGATTAATTTCTCATGGATCAATTTGGGTGTGTCTCTAAATAACAAAGAACATCAAATCCAAAACGTTTTAGCTTATTATTTTCACATAAATATTTCCAATATTTTCTGGAAGCTAATCCAGAAATGAGAGCAAGCATGAAAAGCAACTTTAGGATAAGAATATTCAGTATTTGGTTCTAAAATGAACCTCCAATGCTTCTAATGACCTGTTGAGATGAGAAAGCCCGCCTTGACTGGATCTTAGGCTTTGCTGCCTCTTGGAGTCCTCTGCTTTCTGGGAGATAAAAAGACAATGACAATGAATAGTGCCATGTCTGAAAATATTTTTTCAACTTGATTAATTTTCTGAAATCATTTTCATAGTGTCGCAAAGCTTCATTTAAAGGAAATCGGGTCATGGCGAGTGAGATTCTCAGGGGTGGTATAAAAGCATCTCAGGGGGGTAACTTTGATCATCTAAAGCCACAGGACCCCCACACCATGACTCCTGGCTCACCTCAGGACCCCACACTGTTCCCCTTCTCAGGACAGGATGTGTGGGAAGCCCTACAAGCCTCATCAAGTCAGAAAAACACTAGCATCACTGCATTTCATGATCTGTTCTATTTAAATCTAGAAGGACTAATTTTTCACAATTATAAAGTCTCTGAAAAGTTTAACTTCTTTTTCCTAGGACCTATCTATTCATTTACCTAAATGCAGCTGTCAAAGAAACCAAGAAGAGGGAGGGGAAATAAAGAATTGTCATTGAACGTGTCAGGGCCCTGATATCTATTTTTACCATAAACCCTGACTGACAAAATTGAATATACTAGAAAGTTGTGCTCAGCCTAGAAAACTGCACCCATTTTCCCTGTTGGACAACATTAAAATATATGGCTTTCTCATTAGAATGCCGATGCATAGCCAAGATACTACAGATTAGAGCCCATTTGCTTCATTATTCAGAAAATAGTTTTGGTATTGCTGCAGATCTACATGAAGAAAAGTATAAAAGAGTATTTCACTGGCTTCTATAAATATAAATTTTATTCATATAAACTGACTTCAGGGAGAAGCATAAGCAGATTCTACAGCTTGAGTGTAACAATGTCCTGCCTCAGGAGAGACGGCTTAGCAACGACAGTGGGAAGTCCTCTAAATATGAAGAGACTTAATTTTGAAGACACTGACTGCTTTCCCTTGCTTTATAAATTCTGTCAAAATAAGACCTGTGTTTCAATCTTTTTGGATATTAATGTACACTCTTCATATGGTTTTAAAAGTATTAAGTGAATTCATAAATACTATCCAAAGATGATGGTCACAGTTATAATTTAGAGAAGATAAGGAAGGGATGAATCAAAAACCCTCAATACTGGGTGCCTGATTTAACAATGATTTACATTAAACCTGTAATTTTCCCTTTGGTCTCTCCCATTGAGTAGCAAGCTGAATGCTGTTAAAAAAATTCGATATCTGTTGTTGGCAGCTCTATTTTATAGTAACCAAGTCATTTTGTCATAAGAAAGAGCATCTTCACAATTTTGCATGTTCTCAAGCATCAAGCAGTTTTTTATCTATTCAATCAAGTCTGCTTTTGCAATTTGCCCAGATGTAATTGTTTTTAAAATAGCCCATATATATTATCTATAAACTGACTTTTCATCATTTTTTATTCTGTGTCCTTTTGGTTGAACATATTTTTACATATGAAAGCACATTAGAATGATAAGGATAGATGGTGTTGAAATAAATTTTTCTCCCCAAATGGAGCCACATCTGCCTGGAGTTTCAAGTCAGCAAAGTGAAGTTTCATGTTCTTACAAATGTTCTTCTTGACCAGGAACACACTATATCCAGTCCACTGATATCCACATGCCAGGTCCTCTCTGGGCTCTACGTCCCTTGACATTTTAAAATGATGCCAGATATGAATCCTCAGCCGATCATGCCCTACTCCCCTTCCAATGCTCTGTAACACTTGCTTTTACCCAAAATCCCTTGGGAGGTGCTCCACTGCTTGCGAGCACTGCGCTCCCTCAGACCACGGACCGCTTCCCTCGGATAAAGGACATCAAACTAGTTATTAAATTGCTTTAGTTTGACAAGGCTACTGACAGGTAACTAAATAGCCTGGTAGAAAAGTGGAATAGACAATAACAGCTACCTCACTGGACTTTTTTTTTTTTTTACATTACAACATTGTTCATGAGAATTTTTTACATTACAAACAAAATATATACAGAAATGTGTATATGAATACAGCTAAATGCAGAATGGTGACTTTTTTTTTTCCCTTTCAAGAGGTCATGATTCCCAATTCTAGTAAAATAAGGAGACTGCACATAGGTAGGAATAGGTTGGTGGTTAGCTTCACGATTTTGCCTAGAAATGAACTATAAATGCATTTCCCCCCTGCTTCTTACCATGAAGTATAAGAACAGAATTAAAGGAAAATTCTTTTTTTTTCATAACATATGAAAGATGCTATATTTTATTTCAGCAGGACCAATATATGGAAAATACCTAAATTAAATGTTCTTATAAAATGAAGCAGTAATGAGATTCTGAATAAAAAGGGTACTAAATGAGAATGTATATTTAAAGAATCCAAAACAAACACATAAACAAAAGATTGTTATAAAAAAGCTCTAGGTGCATTGTAAGCATATAGGGTCATTTTTCCATGTGTATTTTTAAACAATGGTGTGTCAAAAATAGGGTCAACTGTGTTAGACTCAATTACATTATTATATATGCTGCATTGAATGGAATCTTTGTATTTTATTTATTATAGAGAAGCATAGTTTGCATCATATTATGGCAATTTATCTTCAATGAAAACCTTCCAGAGTTCTTTTATTTTGGAATATCCTGTAAACAGTCAAACCACCAGAACATGATTGTACAACAGTACAATGTTTTCTTGCATTAAATTGAAGACATCTGTTTAATAAAAAACAAAAGAGAATGTAGGAAAGGTACTTAGAGGTGTTAGTTTCTAAGTACACAGCACCCTAGACAATTTAAGGCATCTTATTCTCCATCAAGAACAAAATATAATAATTTTGTTATGCTTTTAAATCCATCATTATGGATTAAACTGGTGCAGATTGGTCAAACGGATCCAGCAAACACCGATGTCCAAGCTGGAATACTGACAATTAATATGTAAGTGGTGGTCAAATGAGGGTTTAAAAGATCTTCCCCTTCTTCTTGTTCTTTCCAAGGTCCTTGAAGAGTTCTGTTGTTCTAAAATACGTTGTTGGGCTTCCCAGTTTGCTTTCTCATCTTCAAACTGACGATGTTTTTCCTTTAATTCTTTGTGCTGGGCTTCCAGATGCTTTTTCATTTGCTCATGGTGCCTTTGGAGCTCAGGTTCAGAGTCCAGTTCTTGAACTTTTTCTTTGACCTTCATCTCAAACGCCTGCTCCATCTGCATCTCCATTTTCTTCATCTTAGCTACGTGCTCCCTTCTTTCTTCTTCCATTTGTGCAAGTGGGCTCTTGGTGAGCTGCCCTTCATTCTTGCTACTATCAGCTCCATTACAACTCATAGCTGCCAGTTTTCTGCTCAGGGAATTTTCATAGTGTTCATTTTTAGTGACATCTTTCAAGTCCTGCATGTGTGTTCTTATCAACATACTTCTTAGAATTGTAAAATCACAATGTTCACCATTTTCAACTTCAGCAACACACAACGTCTTCCTCTGATCCGTTTGCCATTATATTCAATGATAGTATTACTACCTACCACAACAAGAGGTAAACGGTCTTTTACCTTTTCAACAAGCTTATTTTCTTCTTCATTATCTGTCTCTGAAAACTCATATATTTTACTTTTACATTCTTGGATTTCTTTAATTATCTGTTTTTTAAACTGTTGGCATTCCTCTGGTGTGAGAGGGTCTGCTTTGGCAATAAGTGGAATGATATTCACTTTTTCATGCAAATGCTTCATAAACTCAATATCCAATGGTTTAAGTCCATGTCCTGAAGGAGCAATGAAGTATAAACAGCACTGCACCCTGTTATCAGGCATCTGCTGTGTGTTCACTCGAGATTCTGCATTTAGGTAGTCCTCAAATTTACTATCAATGTAGTCAGTAACAGGCTGCCGGCAATTACTATTATCCACTGCATCTCCAAGTCCTGGGGTATCAACTATTGGAGCAGCAACTAAACACCACCTTCTTTGATTAAAACTTTGGATTGTTCCACCTGTAGTCTTTTTTATTCTATGAGAAGGACCTGGATACTCTGAAGAATACAAATCTGTGAGGAATAATGAGTTGATTAATGTTGACTTTCCCAGTCCAGATTCACCAACAACCATAAGTGTGAATTCAAACCCTCTCTTCACTGATTTTCTGTATACTTGACCTGGGAGATTTGCAAATCCCACCTAGCCTTCACGGTTCTTCTGTCGAGCCATGGTGCTGCTGTTGACGCTCCCGTCCTGAGCAGCCACGGGTCTCAAACTGACCGACACTCCTCCCCCTCCGCAATCAGCCTGGGCGCCGCGCGGCCCACCGCTTCTCCAAGGCCGTGATGCAGATTCCGCGTTGCAGCTGCCCCGCTCACGCAGGCGGCAGCGGGCGGACCCCACCGCGGTCTCGCTTTACTCCTGTCCCCCGCTCCGCCCCCCGCCCCCGCAGAAGGGGCCTCACCGGACTGTCCTACTGGGTAAGTGCGGTGAGCAGTCTGCAGTCCCCAGGCAGCAGGACGCCTCGCGGGGAAGAACGCTGGCTCACGTGATATTGGTTGATTTCTTAAACACATTTTCTCTATGCAAAAATAAAGTAAGTCCAACATGGTGTTAAGATGTCATAACTAAACTAAAGGTCGTTTATTTATTTTTCAAAAATCACTCTAATGAATGTGTTTTTTTTTTTAAACTTAGGAGATTTTTGCTCCCTCTCTGGCCTTTGTTCTTTTCATTGTAAAGTGAAGAGGATATAGTACACGAATGCTGTAGAACTTTGATATCTAATCTGGGTTTATTTCCTGTGCCCCGGTCCTGCCTGGCCTGCTAGGACCATCAGTAGACCACTGTTGCTGACCAGCAGGCAGAGGGTGGAGCTGCCCAAAAGGAATCCCAGTAGAGACTTCTCACATCACAGAAAGGGCTGGCAGAGGAGAACCACCAGCCCATGCTAACAGCGATCTCCTACTACTGACAGGAAGGCAGAGAGGTGGGCCCTACCCACGGCACAGCAGCAGGAACACAGATCCCCTGCAAAAGGAAACCAGGCACTGGCGAGCAAAGACTCTTCAGCTCCTGTGCACCACAGGATGCATACTTCAGACAGCCATAGCACTCTAGACAAGGAGGCATAGCTGTTCTATCTAGGACAAATGAAGAAATACAGGAACCCAGACCAAATTAGGAGGCAGGGGAATATGTAACAAACAAAAGACAGGATTAACACACCTACATAGGGCCGAATGCAAGAGAAATTAGCAATCATCTTGAGGAAGATTTCAAAGTAACAGTCATAAAGATGTTCACTGAACTGTGGAAAATAATTGATGATCTCAGTGAAAACATCAGCAAACACATAGAAAATATGAACAAGAGTGACTCTGAGCTAAAGGATACAATAACTGAAATGAAAAATAGAATAGAGGGAATGAATATATACTGATGGAAGAGAGGAAATAATCAATGTGATGGAAGACAGGGAACAGGAAAGTAGCCAAGCTGACAAACACAGATAATAAAAAAATTTCTAAGAATGAGAAGATGCTAAGAGAGCTGTGTGACAACTTTAAATGCAACAGTAGTGATGTTATAGGGTTTCAGAAGGATGAGATAAAAAGAAGTAGAAAATCTCTTTGAGTAAATAATCATTGAAAACCTCCACAATCTGGGGAAGGAAATAGACTCTTAGATCCTGGAAGCACAATGATCTCCTAATAAAAGGAACACTAGGGGGAAAACACCAATATATATGTAATTAAAATGGCAAAGATTAAAGATCAGAAGAGAATTTTAAAAGCAGCAAGAGTGAGGAAGACAGTTAAATATAAGGGAAACTCCATAAGGCTATCGGCAGACATCTGAGCAGAAATTTTACAGTCCAGAAAGGAGTAGCAATAAATATTTAATATATTAAAAGGGAGGAACCTACAACCAAGAATTCTCTACCCGCAGGTAGATCATTCAGAATTGAACTTGAGAAAAAAAGTTTCCCAGATAAATGAAGGTTAAAGAATTCCCTACCACTAAACCAGCTATATTAAAGGCTGTAAATAGAAATGTTATTAACCTATGTAATTTTCAACAGTGAAAATAACCCTATAGTAAACAGGATAAATAGTAAATAGTAAATCCTATAGTAAGTGTAGACCAATTACTTACTACACAAGAATGACGTTAAGAAAAACAAAAGCAATAAACCCAACTTTACACAAAATCAGTCAAGGCATAAACAAAAGATGTAAATTATGACATGTCATACACAAAGTGTGGAGGAGGAAGAAGAATGAAAAATAGTACTTTCAGGTTGTGTTCAAAATAGAGTAACACATAAACTGTTATAAACTCTTATGTTCATAACTTAACATAAACTGTTAGATATTTAGAAAGTATCTATGAACCTTATGGTAACCACAAACTGAAAGCCTTTAACAGACAACACAAAATATTGAAAGAAAGAAAAAAAATTGAAGCATAACACCAAAGAAAACCACCAAATAAGAAGAGAACAGTATGAAAGGAAGAAAGAAAGAGAGATGAACTACAAAAGCAACCAGAAAACAATTAATTAAATGGCAATAAGTATATACCTAACAATAATTACCTTAAATATAAAAGGACTGAAATGCACCATCAAAACATATAAGGTGGCAGAATAGAAAAAGAAAGAAGACCCATCTACATGCTGATACAAGAGACCGTTTCAGACATAAAGTCATACATAGACTAAAAGTGAAGCAATGGAAAAAGATATTTCATACAAATATATGGGAGAAAGTAGAAGGAATAGCAGTACTTGCATCTGAAAAAATAGGCTTCAAAACAAGGAAAGCAACAAGAGACAAATAAGGGAATTACATTATGATAAAGGAATCACTCTAACAAGAGATATAACTTATCTACGCTCTCAGCACAGGGCACCTAAAAATATGTAACAAATGTGACAAGACACCAATGTAGAAATAGACAGCAATTCATTCATATTAGAAGATTTTAACACCCCATTTACATCAAAGATGGATCATCTGGACAGAAAATAAGGAAACAGAGATGTTGAAAGACACATTAGAGAAGATGGACTTTACAGATATATACATATCCTTCCACCCAAAAGCAGCAGGACACACATTTTTCTCAGATGAATATGAATAGATAAAATATTAGGATACAAAAAATATCTCAGTAAAATAAAAAAATTGAAACTGTATCAAACATCTTTTCAGACTAAAATGATATAAAGCTAGAAATCAATTACTTAAAGAAAAAAACAGCCTACAAGCAATTGAGGACTGAACAACATTTTTCTACCTAATCAATGAATCAATGAAAAAGCCAAAGAAGAGATCCAGCAAGTCATGCAGAGAAATAAAAAAAAATACAGCAGTTCAAAATCTGTGAGAAGCCACAGAAGAAGTTATAAAAGGGAAATATATATAGCAATGCAGACCTATCTCAAGAAACAACAAGAAGAAAAACCCAAATGAAAAGCCTAACCTCACAGCTAAAGAAGCTAGAAAAAGAAAGAAAAGAAACTAGAAAAGGAAGAAAAAAATGAAACCCAAAGTTAGTAGAAGGGAATGATAAACATCAGAGCAGAAAAAAATAAAATAGAGAATAATAAAATAGTGAAAACAGTGAAACCGAGAGCTGGTTGTTTGAAAAGATTAAAAAAATCACTAGCCAAATTTATCAATTAAAAAGGACATAAATTAACAAACTCAGAAATTAAAGAGGAAAAATTACAACTGAAACCACAGTAATACAAATATTTACTAAAGAAATCTATAAAAAATTATATGACAATAAACTGGACAACCTAGAAGAAATAAACACAGTCCTAGAAATGCACAGCTTTTCACGACTGACTCAGGAAAAAACATAAAATCAAACGGACTAATTACCAGTAAAAAAGTTGAATAGGTAACCAAAAATCTCCCAATAAACAAAATATCAGTAGCAGGTGGCTTCACAGTTGAAATCTATTAAACATTAAAGAGCTAATACCCATCCTCAGTAAAGAATGCCCATTGTGGTTCTGGTTTGCATTTTCTTGATGATTAGTGATGCCGAGCATAGTTTCACGTTGGTCACCTGCATGCCTTTGAAAAAAAAGTCTTTTGAGGTTCTCTGACCTTTTTTATATCAGATTGTTTTCTTTGATCTTGCATACTAAATAATTTTATGTATTTTCAATTTTAAACTCTTGTCAGATATACCATTTAAAAATATATGTTCCCATTGAAAAGATTGCCATTTTATTTTATTGATGACATACTTTGTTCTGTGGCTTTTGTTTGATGTAGCTGCTCATATTTATTTACTTATTTATTGTTCTTTCACCTCACTGGAGACAGTCTTCAGTATGAGTTCTTGCCATTATGAGGAGTGATAAATGAAGCTCGCAGAATGTTAATGAGAGAAATATGAGCATGACTATGCAGATAAACATATAAAATAATGTAATGGAAAAATTAATTTTTACTTTTATCTAATACTGCAGTGATGTAAATTCAATCTTTATGGCTTGCTGTAAGGAATTTAATTATAATTTGTATTGTTTTGTAGTTTTTCTTGTAGCATTTAAAAATAGAATTACACTTAGAAAGTCATTAAATAGTATGTTAGGTAATTAGCATTATTGCTCTGTTTACTAAAGATATCTATGAAAAAATATATGCCAATAAACTGGACAAACTAGAAGAAATAAACGCAGTCCTAGAAATGTAGTTTTCCAAGACTGACTCAGGAAAAAACATAAAATCAAATAGACTAATTACCAGTAAAAAAGTTGAATAGGTAACCATAGCCATATAGCATAATCATTAGACAAAGAATATGTTATGGAAATAACTGTTTTATGACATATTGAAACAAATAAATGTATGTCTTCATTTGCACAGAAAATGCAGAGGGGTCCAATTATATATCATAAATAACTATCTCACAAATCAGATGTCCAAGTCAGGATGAAAAGTGGTATGTCAATAAATCATACTGATATTAACCAAGGTATTGAGACTAATGGCTGATGCCATGTAGCAGATGAAGTATGAAAATAAATACCATATAATTAAAATAATAAACTTAAAAAGATACCTTGCTGAAATACATATAAATAAAAGTGTTATTTCAGACTGGGAAAGAATGTCCCAGAAATTAGAATATTGGCCAACTGAAAATTTCTCACTGGCACTAGAAAGAACTTAGCCCCATTCTCTCCTCTTTCTCTGCAAAACTGAAATAAAGCATTCTAGCAGCCCTGAAGAAGCAGCTCAGAGCTACTGTCCTGCCTCCTGTGCTGCAACTAATGAAATCTGTTTTCTCACACTTGCCAAGATTTGGACAACAAACACTTAAAGAATCTGCAAACACGACTGAACTTCTCCAGTCCCTGCTATGAAATGTATAAGCTGTTGTCTGCAGAAAAAATAAACCTAACCTATGAGCTGATGTAAGTCTGGTATATTTTAATGAAAGTTTAAACTAATGTTTTAGGTAATTTTTAAACCACCTGCACAGAATATATTTTAATTTACGTTGTAATATCTTGGAGAACATTAGAAATAATGTTAAAAATCAACTCTAATGGTGACAATTCATTCAGAAAAGGACACTGAATACATTAATTTTAGTATATATATAGTATAAACAATAACAACAAAATAAAGAAATAGGAGAGTGATTAAAGTAAATCCGTAAGCAAATTTTAATTTATTTTTAATAAATGCTCCAATATCAAATACTACAACTAAAACTGAATGCACATTAATTTATAATAGTGAATACTAGAAAAAATAGTCTAAAACAATTTTTCTGCTAAATTATAAAAATTTAGAGAGTAAGGATTATGAACCTCTTCTTTTCAAAATTCATCAGCTTTTAATGAGACTCTGTTTTCTTGGTAATCTTTCCTTCCCCCACCAGAAATTCAATTTAAAACACAAATGTGGACATGGGTTAGAGGCTTGTTTTTGTTTACTATCACTGTTGTAACAAATTGTCACAAATTCTGTTGCCTTAGAACAGTTTTATTACTTTACAGTGCTGTCATTTAGTAATCCAAGCCTGGCCACTTGGGTGAAAATCTAGGATTAGCTGGCATGGTTGCGTTCCTTTCTAGTTCTGGTGAAAATCCATTTATTTGTATTTTCCACCTCTAAAGTCTGCCCACATTCCTTGGCTCATGGCCACCAACCATCCTGAGAACCAACAGTACAATGTAAGACCTTCCTTCTTCCTAATGCTTATCTCACTTTGGACATAGATTAGAAAAGTTCTCCACATCAAGGTATTTACATAACTACATTAGGCCCTCAGGATAATCCAGTATAATCTCCTCAAGTTCCCCAAGTTTATCACATCACCAAAGTCTCCTTTTCTGTGTAAGGGATCATATTTATACCTGCCAAGAATTAGGACACAGACATCTTCCACAGACACTCAGAGGCTTACAGCTGTGTTTCAGAAAGACTGTTTTGAATGGATCACACTCAAAACAGTAAGTGTTCTGCTTTTGAGAAAATCACAGTTTATTAATTTTCCTGAATATTCCTCTTGTATCCTAAAATAATATTGCATTTAACATACATATTAAATAATTTATACTAGGTCACAAAAGCATGGTGCAATAGTAAAAAATATAATTCAATTTAAATACTAGATCTATTATTTTCCTGTAAAATCATGTAAAATTTCTGTACAAACTTCCCTAAAGCTGCCTTGATTTCCTTGTTTCTTAGACTGTATATTACTGGGTTCAGAAATGGAGGCAACACAGCATAGAACACAGACACTAAAAAGTCCACAAGATGTGGTGAGTCAGGAACAGGCTTCAGATAGGCAGTGGCACCTGTTATAAGAAATGTCATCACAACTGTGAGATGGGCAGCCAGGTGGGGAAGGCTTTGGACCATCCTTGTAAGGATGGCATCCTCAGCACTATGTTGAAAATGGAAACATATCTATAACCTATATAACCTGTACAAAAAAAGCCCATGTATGACCCCAAATGCTACACTAACATTATTGGCAGTAGGTAACTCTGAGCAAGAAATCTTTAGTAGGGAGGGCACATCACTGAAAAATTGAGGGAGTTTCCTGGAGTCACAGAAAGAGAAAGGGAAGGTTCCAGCTGAGTACAAGACCCCAAAGATGCTCCCAAAGACCCAGGAGGCAGCTGCCATCTTCACACAGATTCCCCTACTCATCATGATATCATAATGCAGTGGGAGACAGATGGCTGCACAGCAGTCATGGGACATGGCCGTCAGGATGAAGAGGTCACATGTGGCAAAGTGAATCACCAACAGGACCTGTGACAGGCATCCTGGGAAAGAAATGTGGCTCCTATGATGATGAGAAGCTTCCCCAGGAGAGATGCCATCTAAATCAGCAAGAACAGAAATGCGAGTGAAACCTGGAGCTCCCTGGTGTCAGAGAATTCCAGGAGGAAGAAGCCCGTCACTGCCATGAGGTGGGTCATGTCTTCCACTCTGTTCACCTAACATGGGACATAAGAAGGTAAGGACTCGCAGCAGGTTTTTGTGAAGTCTTTATCCCTTCCATTACTACCTTTCATTTCTGTTTAAATTCATCTGAATTGTGTTACTAAAACAGGCACATTATCACTCTTGTTAAATGCATGTTGTCCCTAAGAACCTGTCATGGTGTCACAGGCCATAAATGTTAGGATGGCAGATACACTGCGTGAGTTTTTATTGTGTCTGTGTCTTATCAAAGTTTTACTGGCTCATTAGCTGAATTATCTATTAAGTACAACAAATTCAATTATTCAAGCAGTCAAAGGGAGAGAATATTTTTTGTAAGTTACCAAAAAATTCTTGTAAAAGTTATAGTTTTTATTTTATTGATTAAACAAATGTTATTGAAATATAGCATATATGCAATATCATATTCATTTCTGGTAAGCATTTAGTGATTCATCAATTATACACATTGCTCTGTGTTCACCATCATACATTGATTGACCAGTATTATGGGCTGTATATTCCCTATGCTATACTTTCATCCCTGTTGTTAAATTATTGTGTCCTTGGAAGTCAGGCCCTCCTCGCCCCTCTTTCCTGCTTAGCCTGCCCCTCACTCCCATCTTTGCCATCCGTCCATTCTCTCTGCTCATGACTGTGGATTGTGCATTTCTTGATTTGTTTTTTTCAGGCTCCTCATAGAAGTGGAGCCAATGCATTCCTCTTTCTCTGTCATATTTTACTTATCACAATACCCTTAGGGACGTAAAGAAATCAACATCACTAATCATCAGGGAAATGCAAATCACTATACAGCATATCACCTCATGCCAGCAGGAATGGTTAATATCAAGGACACAGCAACGAACAGGTGTTGGTGGAGGTGTGGAGAAAAGGGAAACCTTGTACTCTGCTATGAGATTACAGAGTGGTGCAGCCACCATGTAAAACAGTATGGAGATTTTGCAAAATTATAGTAAGAGAAACACCATACAATCGAGCAATTCTAGTTTGGAAATTCACTCAAGACACACTCAAAAATATATAAATATCCCCATGTTTATTGCCGCATTATTTATAATAGCCAGGAAGTGGAAACAACTGAGGTGCTTTTAAATAAATGAGTGGATAAATAGGTGGTACTTACTTAAAATTCAATATTATCCAGGTATGAAAAATAAAAAATTGCCATTCAGGACAACCTGAATTGACCTAGAATGTATTATGCTAAGTAATAGTTTTTGATACTCATACATTTATCTCAGAAAGTAAAATTATTTTCCCTTTAATTTTATGATGAAATGCATTATATTACAGAAGGGAAATACAAATTTATGGTAGAAAGGACATGGACAAGGAAGACAGGAGGTGTATATCTATGGAGTTATAATAACATTATCATAGAACACTAATATCAACGATAGATGTAGGTAGAAATACTGAATATGGGGTAAAAATTCACTTTTCCCAACTTCCTGTCCTCTCATTTTCATAGTCACATACATATGTCACACACAATCATACATTCACATAACTACTCACACCCAGATTGATTTTTCAGTATTTTTAAGGACAGGATGGAAGCACACTTTAGAGAAAATGGTAGAAATAGATGTGCAATTATAAAATATGTAGAAATACCAATGGTAAAGAGCATCCTGATTAGAAATTCTTCCTGTGATGAAGAAAAGTAATTTAGTGCCTGAGAAATAATAAACTATACTGAATACATTATGAAGGCAAAAAGAATAATTTCAATGTCATTTAATATGAACAAAATTAGAACATTTTGTTAATATACTGGAAATTAGCTGAAGAACCCTTACTTTCCAAAAATGCATATTGGTTTCTAAATTCAAATTTAGTTCCTTGAGAGGGAGAAATAAATAGTTTCTCTATGTAAGACTCTTCTTTACAAAGCCCAAATTACAAGTGATGCTAGATGTTACCATTGTAATCTAGGACACAGAGCCTATCACAGAAAGTAAAAATGTATCTCTTCATCTAAGGACCACATTAACTCCACATTTCTGAAGCGTATTCTGAGTTAGGAGGAAAAGCTGAGATGGAGGGAGTCAAGTGTCCATGTGACGGAGATGGGCATAAGGCCAGCAGAGTCACCCCCAGATGCTCACTGTGCTGTGAACAGAGCAGCTGCCCTGGGAGGCCAGACAGCACTATTGAGCAGAGGTTTGTGGATTTCTCTAGAACCTGCACAAGGATAAGGTTTTTATTGTATTCTTAATCACAAACTCGATTTGTATACATTTTAGGATTATTTCTTTTCATGGAAATTATAACTTTTTAGTTTCCAACATTCATTATTCACAGTAAATGTCTTTTGAGAGGAATATGTACAAAATGAATGTGTGTGACATATACAAAGAATAATAGTATTTATCTTTTTATTGAAGTATACTTGATATACAGCGTTATAGTGGTTTCAAGTATACAGCACAGTGATTCAACAATTATCTGTATTAAGCCTTAATACCACCAAGCGTATTTACTATTTTTTCAGCATAGATGTTACATGATTACTGAGTATACTCACTATGCTGAACACTCATTCCTGTGACCAATTTGCACTATGATGAGATTTTGTGTCTCTTTATCCCCTTCACCTGTTTCACCCACCCATCCCAACCTCTCCCTCACAATAACCGCCAGTCATGTCTCAATAGACTGAATCTATTGCTGGTTTGCTTGAATGTTTCATTTGGTTTTGTTTTTAGATTCTACAAATAAGGGAAACCACATGGTGTTTGTCTTTCCCCACCTGGCTTATTTCACTGAGCATAACACCTCTAGGTCCATCCATGTGTTTGAAAATGGCAAGATTTTGTTTCTTATGGCTGAATAAATCCCACTTTATATGTGTATCACACCTTCTTTATCCATTTCATTTACTGATGGACACACCTTCAACATTCCATTTGACCCAAATTACAAAGCCTAAAACCTAAACGTACTTGACAATAATTAAAGACAAATAAGGATTCAGAATGGTGAAACTGAATCAAACCAGAGATATACTTTCGCCAATAAGGATTGTAATTAATTTGTTTTGTGACTTGAGAGGTTTTCTTTCTCTCTCTTAATCCAGTTCTATCAATTAGAAAGTAAAGAGGTAAAACTTCCATCTGTGAGTTGTGCTGCTTCAAGGACCCCCCAGTGTTCATCATGTTGAAGTGCATGCTGGCCGCCACTTCATGGTCACCTTGAAAGTTAGGTCCCATCTGCATTCCTGGAGCAGCATGTTTAAGTAAGTATAGCTATTAGTGCTTTATTATGTGATAAGACAGGCTTACTTATCTTAACAATTTATTCTTCATACATGTAAACAGCAGAGTAGAAGGGCCTTTTAAACATATATATATGTGACTTAAGTTACCATGTTTTTCAGTATGCAAGGTAATAAAATATTCAAAAAATTTTGATATAAAGATACCAGTTGAGGATGTTTAAGGACCTTAGATTTAATTTAGCTCCATGTCCATGTTAAAATATGAATGAGAATGAAGGACTCTTAAACATCTGGATTATACATATTGGGATAACCTTACTTAGAGGAGACCAGATCACATATAATGCCTCACAGTTATATAGACTGTGACACTTATCAGAATGAGCTCCACTCTTATTCTGGAAAACAAGCAAATATTGAAGTAATGCAAGCTGAAGACTATGAAAGCAATTCAGAGATTGCATATGTCAGCTCTGTGCTTACAATCTGCTTTTGCTCATTAAACATCTTTGCACCTACCTGGTAGCTGCAGCCAATGGAAGGTCATTTCCTCTTCCTATTTTCCTGCAGTCTTATAATGCTTAATATTCATACTCACCTATTAGGATTCAAAATGTTAATGTTGTGTGCTACCTAAAGTCTTCTTTCTACTGATTTTCTCCTCTATATATCATGGTATGAGGGAGAATCCCTAAAGTTCACTTTGAACACCTCTCCTTTTCTTTTATTCTAGAGAACATGAAATCATTTTCAATATTTAAACATTGTCCTTTGGGAAAACTATGGACTGAGAGACAGGCATGATTCTCTTAGGGACAATGAGGGCAGCTCTGTAGGAAACCTTATTAAACCAGATCAATCAGTAGCGTTTAACCATGGCATGAACACCTCACACCTCACCTGCCTCTCTCATGCTGTTATTTTTCCCTGGTGTATTTTTCCCTTACTGACCCTCTTCAGCAGGAGAAAAGATCACATATCATATTTTCCAGCATATGTTATTTGTTCAGTTCAGAGGGAATCAGTGTATATGATTTCTATTATTGATGTTTTTGCATAATCTTCAATCTGTGCCTCTGCCTATCTCTAACTCCTGCCATCGTTCATGAATGTCTTTTAGTCCATGACTGATGAAAAGAGCAACACCAGAGTAGAATATATAACCTCAACTTTTGAAAAAGGAAACATTGTGGACATAGTTATTTTATGACATGTTAAATAAATCAATGTATTAATTCATTTGCTCAGAGAATCAAAAGGGTTCCATTTTTATGTAATAATTAACTATATGGCATATCAGGTCTCCCAAATCAGGATTAAAATATCATGTGTCCAATAAATCATATTTAGGTTAACAGTGGTATTGAGAGTAATGGTACATGCCATATATCAAATCAAGTATGAAATCAAATTCCATATAATTGAAATAATAAAGTTCAAAAAGATTCTCATGGAAATAAGTATGGTTGAGAATATGGTATCAGAAGAGAAAAACAGAATCAGAATCAGAAATGAAATGTGACATAGCTGAAGATACTGGCAACCTGGAAATGTCCTGCTGGCCCCAGCAAGAAGGGCGCCCAAGGAGCTTCTCTTTTCTTAAACCAAAATTTTAACAATCAATCTATGTGAAGAAATAGATCAGATTTATTTCCTGTATTTTATCCTGTGACAAATGAATTCTATTTTTTCACACCCTCCAAGAATTTGAACAATAAATAATTATTGAATATGTAAACGCAACTGAAATTCTTCAATTATTCTATTAAATATATAAGCTACATCTCCCCACAAAAATAAACCTCATCCAAAAGCTGATCTCTGTTTGCAGTGTTTTAATGAATGCTTAAGCAAACAAATTTTGGTAGTTTTAACTAATCCACACACAGTATGAGATACATATTAATTTCCACTTTAATATTTTAAGAGCATTAGAAATTAAGTTAAAGGCAACTTTAAGTTGTGAAAATAAAAATAATTGGACAACAAAAACACTAATTTTAATATATTTGATATGAATAACAACAAAACAGGAATTAGAGACTTTATTATACGAAGAAATTCAGTAGATAAATGTTAATCTTTGTTGAATACCCTTTAATTCAAAATTCAATTAATGAAGTCCAACAGCCCACTAAAGCTATAAATGAAAACAGGCATATTATATTCTTATTTTTTACAATAGTGAATAATGCAAAAATAGCCTAAAAATATAAAAATTTCTGCAAAATTATAAAAGTTTTGATAGTAAGTGGGATTGTGTTCTATATTCCTTACTTTTTACCCAGACTCAGTCATCATACCTGTTCACATCAGAAATTCTTATTTAAAAAACTGTACATGGACAAGGATTTTAGGCTTATTTTTCTTGACTGCTGTAACCAATTGTCACATTCTGTGGCTTGAAGCACTTTTACTATTGTAGAGTGCTGCCTTTTAGAAATCCAAGCCAAGTCATTTGGAGTGAAAATCTGGGATTAGCTGGCATGGCCGCATTCCTTTCTAGAGTTCTACTGGAAATCCATTTCCTTGTATTTTGCATCCTCTATAGACTGTCAATGTTCCTTAGCCATGACCACTTCAATCTTTAAAGCCAGCAATGAAAGACCATCCTTCTTCCATAGACAATATCTCATTAACATGGCTAAGAAAATTCCTTATACATTTAGGTGTTTATACAACTATGTTACTCCTGTCTAGAAATCTGGCTAAATCCCCCATGTCAACCTCCCTAAATTAATCATATTCTCAAATTCACATTAGCCATGCAAGTCTCTTATTCATAGTTACCAATGATGTACCATCTTTCCTAGTCTCTTCTGGGACTCACAAGAGTGAGTCTGAAGTCTGACTTAAGTAGAGCACACTCTAAATAATAAGTAGTCAGATTTTCATACATTCTGAGATACAGTTGAATAATAAATATGAACCATATCCTTGTATATTGAAATAAAATAGTATTTTAATAAAGATATTTATATACTTACACTAGATCACAAAAATCCAAAGCATCTCTAAAAAGTAAAATTTAATCTTTCTTTGTAGTAGTTCTATTCTTTTTCTCATAAAATCTATAATGATAAAGTTTCCATATAACCTTCCCTAAAGCTGCCCTGATTTGCTTGTTTCTTAGACTGTATATTACTGGGTTCAGAAATGGAGGCAACACAGCATAGAACACAGACACTAAAAAATCCACAAGATGTGGTGAGTCAGGAACAGGCTTCAGGTAGGCAGTGGCACCTGTTATAAGAAATGTCATCACAACTGAGATAGGCAGGCAGGTGGAGAAGGCTTCTGACTGTCCTTGTCAGACAAGGATGATGATGAGAAGATCCCCCAGAAAAAAACTATAGAAACTAAACAGAAAAGTCCATATATGAGCCCAATCACAATACTAACATCAATGGTAGGGTATATCTCTGAGCAGTAGGGAGGGCACATCACAGAAAAACTGAGGGAGTTTTCTGGAGCTGCAGAATGATAAAGGGAAGGTTCCAGCTGAGTACAAGACCCCAATGATGCTCCCAAGGACCAAGGAGGCAGGTGCCGTCCTCACACAGACCCCCTGCTCATCATGATGTTGTAATGCAGCGGGAGACAGATGGCTGCACAGCGGTCATGGGACATGGCTGTCAAGAAACAGGTCACATGCGGCAAAGTGAGCCACCAGCAGGACCTGTAACAGGCATCCTGGGAAAGAAATGAGGCTCCTGGGAGAGAGTCCAGAACAAACTTTGGAGCTGTGATGGAAATGAGACAAGCATCAAGGAATGATAAGTTCCTCAGGAAGAAGTACATGGGGGTGTGAAGACAATGAATGGTCCAAGGTGACAAGGATGATGATGAGAAGATTCGCCAGGAGGGATGCCATGTAAATGAGCAGGAACAGAAAGGCAACTGAAACCTGGGGCTCCCTGGAGTCAGAGAATTCCAGGAGGAAGAAGCCCGTCAGTGCCGTGAGGTGGGTCATGTCCTCCACTCTGTTCACCTAACGTGGACAAAAGAGGGTAAGGAGTCATATAAGGTTCTTGCAAAGTCTTCCATTACTACTTTTTCATTTCTGTTTAAGTTAATCTAGATTGTGTTACTAAAACATGCACATTCTCACTCTCCTTAAATGCGTATTGTGCTTAAGAACCTTTCCTTGTGTCATAGGTAGTAATTGTTAGGACGGCATGTACACTGAGTGAGCTGATACTGAATATTCAAACAGTATTCTGTATTATGGGATGGGCTTATTTATTGTGTATCTTATCACTTTTCTTGACTTACTAGCTGAATTTTCTAAAAGTACATTTGCATAACAAATTCAATTATTAAAGTAGCTCAAAAGGAGAGAAAGTAGTCACTGAATAATATTTGTAAAAGTAATAGCTTTTATTTTATTGTTTAAACATTTTATTGAAACATAGCATATAAACAGTATTGGTTTCAGGTAAACAATTCAGTGATTCATCCATTATATACATTATTTTATGGTCACCATGCTAATGCAGTTACCATCTGTCCCCATACAACGATTTACCAATATTTTGAGTTATATATTCCTGATGGTGAACTTTTATTCCTGTTTTTAAATAATTTTATAATTTGAAGTTTGTACCTCATTAGCCCCTTCATCCCCTTAGCCTATCTGTTGTCCCCCTCCCAAAGTAACCAACTGTCCATTCACTGTTTATGATTCTATTCATTGTTGGTTTATTTTGTTTTATTCAGATTCCACAAATAAGTTAAACCATATGGTATTCTTTCTCTTTCTTATTCCACTTAGATAGGAACCTTAGACACATAAAAAGGATGTTTACCATCAATAATCTGCAGTGGGAAGAAAATTAAGTTCAAACGAGAAGTTTATCATAATATATGATAGTTACAGGGATGAAAGAGCAGATGAGATGAGCCTCTTAAATATCTGCATGTGATCTCAGTTACCATGGTTTTTAAGATGCAAGATAATTAAATGTTCAAAAAAATTATAAATATGTGGTTTCCTGTTGCAGATGTTAATGAACCTATCTTCATTCTTTTATAAAAATGATTAAGTTTAGATACATGTCCCTATTTATTCATCATGTGAGTATAATGATTTCTCACATATCTTGATTATGAACATTTGGATAACCATACCTACAGTAGACAGAAAACATTTAGTGTTATATATGCTATAGAGCAAAGACTGTGACACCTTGGAGATGATTCTGTAATCTTATTCTAGAAAATGTGAGGAATAAAGTACTAAGTCATTAAAGTTAATACTTTGAAAGAATAGATATTCTTCTAAGAAAGAAAAGGTGTATCAGCTCCTTAAATCTACCTTTCCATATTAAAAGTCTTTGCACCTACCTGGTCGTATGCAGACCAAGGATGGTCATTTGCTCCATCTCTTCTTCTGCATTCTTAGGAAGACTAATATTTATACTCACTGGCTGGGATTCAAAATGCTAATTCCTTGATACTCAATGTTTCATTTTGTTCATTACTTTTTTCTTTTCCATGGTTTGAGAGAGAAAGAGATATAGTTCATCTTGTCTGAACCCTCTTCTTATATTTCTTTTTGGTATCATTAATCTACAATTGTATGAGAAACATTATATTTACTAGACTCCCCCATCACCAAGTCCCCTCCCACATACTCCATTACAGTCACTGTCCATCAGTGTAGTAGAATTACTACTTCTCTTTTCTGTGTTGTACAACCCTCCCTGTGCCACCCCCTGGCTACATTATGTCTGCTAATTGTAATGCCCCCCCTTTTTTGTTCCCCCCTTATCCCTCCCTTCCCACCCATCCTCCCCAGTCCCTTTCCCTTTGGTAACTGTTAGTCCATTCTTGGTTTCTGTGAGTCTGCGGCTGTTTTGTTCCTTCAGTTTTTCTTTGCTCTTATACTCCACAGATGAATGAAATTATTTGGTACTTGTCTTTCTCCACCTGGCTTATTTCACTGAGCATAATACCCTCTACCTCCATCCATGTTGTTGCAAATGGCAGGACTTGTTTTCTCCTTATGGCTGAATAATATTCCATTGGGTATATGTACCACATCTTCTTTATCCATTCATCTACTGATGGACACTCAGGTTGCTTCCATTTCTTGGCTATTGTAAATAGTGCTGTGATAAACATAGGGGTGCATATGCCTTTTTCAAATTGAGCTGCTGCATTCTTGGGGTAAATTCCTAGGAGTGGAATTCCTGGGTCAAATGGTATTTCCATTTTTTTGTTTTTTGAGGAACCTCCATACTGCTTTCCACAGTGGCTGAACTAATTTACACTCTCACCAGCAGTGTAGCAGGGTTTCCCTTTCTCTTCAACCTCGCCAACATTTGTTGTTGTTTGTCTTTTGGATGGTGGCCATCCTTACTGGTGTGAGGTGATATCTCATTGTGGTTTTAATTTGCATTTCTCTGATGACTAGCGATGTGGAGCATCTTTTCATGTGTCTGTTGGCCATCTGAATTTCTTCTTTGGATAAGTGACTGTTCAGATCCTGTACCCATTTTTTAATTGGATTATTTGCTTTTTGTTTGTTAAGGTGCATGAGCTCTTTATATACTTTGGATGTCAACCCTTTATTGGAGCTGTCATTTATGAATATCTTCTCCTGTACTGTAGGCTGCCTTTTTGTTCTATTGGTGGTGTCCTTTGCTGTACAGAAGCTTTTCAGCTTGATATAGTCCCACTTGTTCATTTTTGCTTTTGTTTCCCTTGCCCGGGGAGATATGTTCATGAAGACTCTTATTGTGTTTTTAAAGAGCCTGAACTCCTGTTCAGTTTGTTAAACATTGTCCTTTGGGAAAGCTGTGGATTGAGATACAAGCATGATTGTCCTGGGGACCAGGAGTGCAGTTCTGTATGAGAACTTATTAGCCCGGAGCAGCCAGTGGCATGTAAGCCCTGCAGGAATCTGTAGTGCATCACACTCCGCGTCTCATGCTCTTACTTTTCATGGGTATAAATATTATTGGAAATATATTACTGGGCCTCTCCAAATAAAAAAATATATATTGTGTAATTTATTTCCTATTTTATTTCACTCTAGAGGAAATAAATATGTATTTTTCTTAATAATGTGTGGCCATCCTACTCATTCTGTGCCTCTGCTCCTCTCTCACTCCCAGTATCTTTCTTGAATGGCCACCAGTCCATGAACGATGGAAGGAGAAATACCAGAAACAACCACAAAGTGAGCCAACCATGAAAAGACAGGACATTACTTCTAATTCCTCATTCAATATTCTCTTTGTGGCACTATTACAGTGCCAAAAATTAAACGCACTTGACAAAAACTAAAAGAAAATATGGGGTCTGGGTTCTGTAATTGTGAGGAGACGAGTAGATCCTGAGAGTTCTCAACACAAAAGGAATTTTCTTTCCTTCCTATGGTGTCTATGACATGATGGATGTTACCTAAACCTGTTTTGGTCATCGTTCCACAATATGTGCAAATCAAACCATCATGGTGCACAGCTTAAACTTATACAGTGATGTATGCCAGTCATTTCTCCATAATAATGGAAAGGAAAAACAAATAGAAGAAACCTGAGAATAGATTTCAGTTACACATGGAACCAAAGAAACAATACAAAAAATTAATGAACTAAACAGAAATAGACTCATTATCCCAGAGTAGAAACTAAAATCTACCATGAGCACAGGGTAGGAGGATGTGGAAGACATATGTGAAGGATACAAAGAGGCACAAATATTTCAGTTATAAATTAGTCATTGGGATGAAAGTACAGAGTGGACAATATAGTAAATAATAGTGTAATGTCTGTCAATGATGACAGATAGTAACTATACTAATTGGGCTGAGCATTTCATAATTGTAAATAAACTGCTGAAACACTATGTTATATACTTGAAACAAATGCAATATTCTGTATCAACTATATTTCAGTGAAATGTTCCAGGCAATATTCCTTATACTGTAGTTTATATACCTGTGATTTATTAACTATGTAACTGCAAGCTTGTGACTCAAATTCCCCCTCAGCTCCTTTACCAGCACTCACACCCCTCACCTGTGGCAACCATGAGATTGTTCTCTGTAATTGTGAGGATGTGTCTGTTTTATTTCATTTTGCTTCATCATTTGGTATGTTTCTTAGATTCCAAATTTATGTTGAATCATATGTTATTAACTTGAACAGTCTCACATATCTTATTTATCCTAATATACTCTATGGCCATCCATGTTGTTGGAAATGATATTATGTCATTTCCATTAGTAATCCATTATATATATATATATATATATATATATATATATATATATATATATATATATATATAAACTACATTTTCTTTATCCAATTATCTATCTGTGGGAAGAAGTTTCTACCATATCTTGGTTATTAACCAATGAGCATAGGACTTCAAAACATTTCCAAATTAATGTTAACATTTTCTCTGTGTAAACACACAAAAGTGGAAATGCTGAATCATATGTTAGTTCTTCATTTAAATTTTAAAATGAGCTCCATACTATTTTCCGTAGTGGCTGCATCAGTTTACCTTCTGAGCAACATTGTGCAAAGGTTTCCTTTTCCCACATTTTTGCTCACACAGTTATTCCTTCTTTTTAGAAGGTATCAATTCTGACAGGTGTGAAATGATGGCTCATGTGGGGATTTTTTAGTATCTTTTTTTTATTGATGTATGGTTGATATACACTGCTACATTGGTTTCAAGTACACAGCACAGTGGTTCAACAGTAAACTGTTTGGTTAAACCCTCACCCTGAGCATTGCTGCCACTATTTGTCCACACAGGAGATGTCAGAGGTTCGCTGGCTGGGTTTCCCGTGCTGCAGTCCTGTCTCCATGACCAAGTTATATTGTGATTGAGAATTTTTGTGCCCTTCAGACCTTACCCCTCCCCCATAGTAACCACCAGTCCCTTATCAGTGTCTGTGAGTCTACTGCTATTTTGTTCATTTCTTTTTTCTTTTTTTATTAAACAAATAAGTGGAATCATATGGCATTTGTCCTTATCTCCCTGACTTATTTCACTTAACATAATACCATCTATGCCCATCCATGTTGTTGCAAATGGCAAGATTTCTTTCTTTCCTATGGCTGCATAATATTCCTTGGTGTATATGTACCACTCCTTCTTTACCCATTCATCTACTGATGGACACTGTGGTTGCTTCCATATCTTCGCTTTTGCAAATAATGTGGCAAAGAACATGGTGGTGCATGTATCCTTTCAAGTCTAGGATTATGTTTTCTCTGGGTTAAATCCTAGAGGTGGAATTACTGTGTCATGTGGTATTCTTATTTTTAGATATTTGAGGAATCTTCATACCTCAATTGGCTGAACCAATTGACATTACCACTAAATAGTGTAGGAGGGTTCCCATTTCTCCACATCATTGCTAACACTTTTTATTTTCTTTATATTGGATAGTGGTTATTCTGACTGATGTGTGGTGATATTTCACTGTGGTTTTGATTCATATTTCCCAGATGATTAGTGATGTGGAGCATCTTTTCATGCATCTGTTGGCATTTGTATTTCTTCTTTGGAAAAATATATGTTCAGGTCCTCTGCCCCCTTTTTATTGAGATTTTTGTTTGGTTGTTTAGTTGATTTTGGTTTGTAGTTGCTGTGTCAGAGATGGAGGCTTATTCTGGTCCTTAGCTCTTGTAGTGATGGAGACTATGACCCTCTTCACCCCCTCAAGGGGAGCAAGAGATGAGAGGCTGCAAGAAGCAGCGGGGGAAGTTTACTGGCAGGCAGATACAGTCCACACACACTTAACTATCTGACAAGTTCCATGTTCCAAATTAGAATAAAACTGTGCTAAATCCAATATATGATATTGAGGTTAACCATGATATTGAGGGTAATGGTAGACATCACATATCAAATATTGTGTGAAAAGTAATGCCATATAATTAAAATAGTATAGGTCAAAGTGTTCTTGAAATATATATGAGTGAATATATGGCTCAGACTGGAAAATAATGTCCCAGAACTCAGAATATTGGCCAACTGAAAATTTCCCAGTGTCCCTAACAATGACTTATTTCTATACATTCCTCCACTCTATAAAACCAAATTTCAAAAACTCGTTGCTGTTAAAAAGCAGCTGAAAATTGCTGCCCAGCAAGCAATGTCATACAACTAATCTTTTTCCTCAGACCTCTCATGAATTTGAGCAATAAAAATAACTGAATAGCTATTCAAAACTGATCTTCCCCTCTCTGTTCCATTAAGTGTCTAAACCGTTTTTCCCCACAACAGTCAGCCTGCTCTAAGTGCCGATCTGCTTGCAATATTTCCATGGAAACTTAAGCTAATGATTTTCAGTAGTTTTTAATCCATACATACAGTATGAAATACACTTTAATATCCAGTTTAATATATAAAAGTGTATTAGAAGTAATGTTAAAAGTCAGCTTTAAGTTGTGAAAAGAAATTTTAATTGGCAAAAATGAAACTTTCCTCAGTAGAGTATTAGTTATAACAAAATAACAATAATTAGGGAAAAATCAGGAATTAGGGAAGTGATTAATTGAAAACATTCAGCAAAGAAATCCCAATCTATTTTTCATGCAATTTTGGAAGTCCAACAACTAAAACTACTAATGAAAGTATATTAATCTCTTATTTATTTGTAATATAACAATGAATAAATGCAAAAATATTCTGCAAACACAAATTTTTAGCCAAATTGTAAAAATGTTGAGAATACAGATTGTGAGTTTCTTCTTTTCAATATTCCTTAACTTCAGTTTCACAGTAGGCATACCTGCTCCTACCAGAAATTCTGATTTAAAAAACACTTCTGTGGACAAGGGTTTTCTGTGTCTGCTAGTTTTCTCTCACTACTGTAACTGACTGTCACACATTTTGTGGTTTAAAAACATTTCATTATTGTTGTACAGCACTGCCATTTATTGACCAAGGCAGGTTACACTATGCTAAAAACCAGGAGAACATGGCCTGGCTGCATTCCTGGCTGGTGGCCTAGTGGAAATCCATTTCCATAAACTGCCAGCCCTCTAGAGTCTGCCCACATTCCTTGGCTCATGGTCATCATCCATCCTGAAAGCCAGCAATTTAAGACCATTCTTCCATTGACATGTTTCTAACTGACAATGGCTAAAACGCCTTCCACATTTATGTTTATATGACTACAGTAGGTACATCTGGAAACTCCAGTAAAATCTCCACATCAAAAGCTCCTTAGTTTAACCATACCCTCAAAGTCACACTAGCCAAGCAAGATATCATATTCACAGGTGACAGTGATGAGGGCAGGGACACCCTGGCAGACTCCTCAGGGACTTATAGTAGCATTTCTGAAGCTGATTTCAGTAAAGTGTTCTCTAAGTAAAAAGTATTCATCTTTTCAAATGTTCAGAGAAAATCACAGTTGATTAATAATCATGAACCTTATTCTGGTATCTCTAAGTAAAATAACACATTGTTTAATAGAGTTATTAAACTATTTATACTAGGTCACAAAATCCTTAAGAACTTTGAAAAACAGAATTTAATCCTGCTACATACTAGTTCTATTACTAGTTCTATTGTTTTCCCCATAAAACCTGTAATGATAAATTTTCCATTGAATCTTCCCCAAAGCCGCTTTGATTTCCTTGTTTTTTAGGCTATATATGATGGGATTCAAAGAAGGAGGTAATACAGCATAAACACAGTCAGCAAAAAATCTACAAGATGTGGGGAATCAGGAACAGGCTTCAGATAGGCACTGGTGGCTGTTATAAGAAATGTTGTCACAACTATGAGATGAAGCAGGCAGGTGGAGAAGGCTTTTGACTTCCTTTGTAATGACTGCATCCTGAACACTATATTGAAAATACAAATATATGAATAACCAATACAAACTAAACAGCAAATTCCAAATATGACACCAGATACTACAGTATCAATGGTAATGTGTGTTTTTGAGCAAGAAATCTTCAGGAGGAGGGCACATCACAGAATAATGGAGGGACTTTTCTGGAGTCACAAAAAGACAAAGAAAATGTTCCAGCTGAGTATAAGACCCCAAAGAGACTCCCAGTGCACCAGGAGGCAGCCGTCATCCTCACACAGACGGCCCTGCTCATGATGGTGCCATAGTGCAGAGGGTGACAGACGGCCACATAGCGGTCCTAAGACATGCCCGTGAGAATGGACAGCTCAGATGCTGCGAGGTGAGTCACCAGGAAGACCTGTGCTACACATCCTGGGAGAGAAATGAGGCTCCTGTGGGTTAGAGCCTCCAGAATAAGTTTTGGAACTGTGACGGAAATGAGACAAACATCAAGGAATGATAAGTTCCTCAGGAAAAAGTACATGGGGGTGTGAAGACACGGGTCCAAGTGACAAGGGCAATGATGAGGAGATTCCCCAGCAGGGATGGGACATAAATGAGCACGAACAGAAAGGCATGTACAACCTGGAGCTCCCTGGAGTCAGAGAATTCCATGAGGAAGAATCCCATCACTGCTGTAACATTGGTCATGCCTCCACTCTGTTCACCTGGTGTGGGACAAGAGAAGGTAAGGACTCCCAGTATTTTTTTGCTAAGTCTTCAAGGTTTCCATCAGTACATATTTATTTCTATTAGAATTAGCTACTCTTGTGTTTATAACACATGCCCAGGTTTACTCTTTCTAAGTGCATGTTAGCCTTATGAACCTCTCACTGGTTCACTCTCAATATGCAACAGAATTGCACATACATTGAATGAGCTGAATTGGTAGGAGCCATGCTACTCAAGCTGTGTAGCAAAGCTCAGGCTGGAGGAGACCCCCACAAAGCAGGGACCTTCACAGCTGGCTCCACCTATTACCCACCTGGATTTTGTTATTCTCCATTATACTATTGGCTTTGCTTTTGCTTGCATTTTTGCCAAGGGCTAAGCTAACCTTTGATAAGCAGCATGGAAAGGAGGAGAACATAAACTTCCCAGAAGCCTTTCAGGACAGTGGTTCTGAAGAATGGAACACGCAGGGGCCAGATGGCGATCTTGGCATGGAATACCCAACCCTGCAGGTCGTTAGTCAAACACTGAACACCCCATCTCCACCAAAGTGGGAATGTCCCCCTTTTTTGCAATGCTAGTGAAATTAGTGATGAAGAGTTCTATAGGAAAATTAGAGAAATAGAGTTATGGGAGAATACCAAATGGAATAACCATGTTAGTCAGCAATGCCATGAAAAGAAAAACTTCCCATTTAGTCCCAAAAGTGATGGGACCATGGAGACCTGCATATTATATATCAGGGAAAATTTGGTATCTGCCTAGAGGAAAGAGAAATATGGATAGAATAGGGAAATTTATTTTGCTGCCTACTGTGCCCTATGAAAGGGTATATGATGAAGATATAAATTTATGGTTTTAGATTGATTATAAATTTATTAAAGCCTCTAGAAATATAAATGATAATACCTGCCTAGCTAACTGTGGCAGTGGGTGACCTGTATGTCACCCTGAGCTGATAGACTCCATAGTCACTGCTACATGCTGCACGCTTCTGCGGTCACATGCATTACTTAGAAACCGCTTTGCATAGAAATGAGAGACACAATAGAGTACATGTTACTGAGAAAAGTTTAGGTCAAGGAACAGGAAAAGGTCACCTGTCTGACACTTGGCTAACCACGTATAGATAAGAAGGAAATAGAAAGAAAAATCTTGCCTATGCTTGTTAATCAAAAGAATAAATAAAAAATAATCATATCTTTGTGCAAAATGGTGTAAATAAAGATGTCATCCACACTTTGTCTAGGGACCTCCTCCCACTGACTCCGTGTCCTGTCTTTCCATGCGCCGACTCTGTCCTGCACCTTTGGGCATTTCAGCCCTCGGCTGGAGCTGGACTCTGGCACTGAATGTTTCATTATAAGGCCCATGTTACAAGTGTGCCATACAAGGCATATTAGGATATTACTGCTGTAATCTAAGACACAGCATCTATCACAGAAAATGGTAATCTCTCTTTTCACCTAAGGACTACTTTAAATCATCTTCTCTGATGGGTGTTTTGCCTGATGAGGGAAAATCATCTGAGACTGAATGAGGCACACATCTGTCGCCTGGTGTTTGCCACAGGCCAGCACTGGGACACCAAGACACTCACTGTGCTGTGAGCAGAACAGCCACCTTGGCTGCACTATTGGGCAGAAGGTGGGTTTCTCAAGAGTCTGCAAGAAGATAAAACAGCTTTTACAGAATTAATAATCAGACTCATTGTGTAAATTTTTCAGAATTAATTCTCCCAGAAGTTATATCTTTGTGCACTTTTCTTTCATTATTCATGAGGAATAATTATCAGAGGACATACTTAGCATCTGAATGTGCATAATATTTAAAAAGTTTATAGTTTTTCTTAAGGTTCCTCCAGTGACCTGTTGTGACAAAAATTACAAGACCAAAAATCTAAAAGCACTTGACAAAAATTAAAGGCAAACATAAAGTCACAATATTATAACTGAAATGACCAGAGATGCATTTTTCTAATAAGCCTTGTAATCAATGTGTTTTCTGTTTTCTGACTTACCTGATTTTCTTTTACTGTCTGGATCTAGTTCTTTCAGTTATAAAATAAAGAAGTTGGATTTTACTCATGTGAAATATCTCTCTCTACATAAAGAGAGTTTATTTCTTGAAGTATATGAGAGTATTGATGATATCCAAGCACATGCTAGGCACATTCTTGTTACTTTGAGTATATGTCCCATCTGTACCACTGGAACAAATGTTCAGTTAAGTTCTGGTGCTATTACTTTATTATACAAGATAAGCCAGGCTAAGCGAGCTGAAATATTTGTTACTCATGCATAATACAGCAGGAGACATGGATCTCAACTATTTGTGTATGATCACAATTACCAAATTATTCTCTGTGCATGTTAATTTGTTATTGAAAACAATGATCTTAAGCTTCCTGGTAAGGATATTTGGTGAGCTTCTGATCATTTTCTTAATAGATATTATTAAATTTAGCTCCATATCTCTGTAAAATATTGTTACATCATGGATCCTTATACATCTTGACTGAGGCCACTGGGATAAACACCCCTTTGGGAGAAGAGCTCCTATATACAGCCTCACAGTCATGCGCAATGACCATGACACCTACCAGAATAGTGTCTAGTATTATACTAGAAAAATCAGAGGAACAAATATTCAAGTAAATAAAGTGAGTACAAAAAAAATAATTTATATAATGTATATCTGCACTTTTTAAAAGCTACCATTCATTATTAAAATTATTTGCACCTCCATGGTCAGCACAGCCCAAGGAGGCTCATTTCTCTCACCTTTTTTCCTTCAACCTTATAAAACCCCGTATTCATACTCACAAGCTGGGATTCAAAATGCCAATGTCCTGTGCGACCCAGCGAATCCTTCTTCTCACTGCTTGTCTGTCTCCCGTGCTCTGAGGGGAAATCAGTAAGGTTCACAACGTCTGAGGTCCTCTTCTATTTTTAAAGAACATGGAATTTTCAATTTGTTACACGTTTTCGTTAGGGTGAAGTGTGGGCTGGGAGACAAGCAGGGTTCCCCTGTGGCCACGGGGAGGTCACAGATGGATCTCATCGGTCCCGGCTCGCGGGACACATGAACTGACGTAACCGAGGTGTGTGCCACACTCTGGCTTTCTCGCTGTTACTTTCCCTGGTGTGTCACTGGAAATGTTCCACTCGGCCTGTTCAATTAGAAATAAAATGTCATATATTGTCACAGTACTTCTCATTTCATTTCAGCCCAGAGGGACTGCAGTTACATGATCTGTGATGATTTTTACAGCAGTATTGCTTATTTGCTTCCTCTGAGCTTGGAGAGTGTGAATTTTCATTTTAAATGTCTCTCAACAATCTCATATCTGTGTTACATCCAGGTTTAATATTAGAATATAATGATATGGTCTCATTACTAAAAACCTCAATTTGATTCTGGTAAATTATATGCCTTGATAATTTTTCTGGCTGATTACTAGTGATGTTCTTGACTACCACCATCTTTCATAAATGGATATTTGTTATGTTCAGAAGTTTACTATGTTTTTTTCTAGAAGTTATATAGTTTCATATATTATAATAAATCTTCATTTCTTTTTTAGTTTATTTTTGTGAATGGTGGAAGAGAATGATTTTCATTCTTTTGCATGTAGCTCTCTGGTTTTCCCAACACAATTTATTGAAGAGATAATCCTTTCTCACATGTATATTTCTGTCACTTTTATCACATCTTATTTGACTGTATATAGGAATGGGTTTACTTCTGGGTTGTCTTTTCTTTTCCATTCATCTTGGCATCTACTTTTTCACCACTACCATACTGTTTAGATTGCTGTAACTTTGTTATATTGCTTGATATCCTCCACTTTGCTCTTTTCCAGGATGCTTTTGGCAACTCAGGGTCTCTTGTGGTTGCACCTAAATTTCAGGATTATTTGCTTTAGTTCTTTGATATTTTCCTTTCATATTTTGATGGGCATTGCATTGAACATGTACATTATTTTGGGTAGTGTGGCCCTTCTAACAGTATTAGTCCATTTTATCCATGAGAATGTCTATATGTCTGTTGTAACTGTTCTACTTTTTTCAATGTCCGAGTTTTCAAAGTGCAGTTCTTTCACCATTGGTTACATATTTTCCTAGGCTTTTTTTTGATATCATTAATCTACAATTACATGAAAAACATTATCTTCACTAGGCTCTCCTCTTCACCAAGTCCACCCCCGCCACAAACCCCATTACAGTCCATGTCCATCAGCATAGTAAGATGCTGCAAAAGCACTAAATGTCTTCTCTGTGTTGCCCAGCCCTCCCTGTACCCCCCCCACACACATTATACATGCTAATCATAATGCCCCTTTCTTTTATCCCGCCCTTATCCCTCCCTTCCCACCCATCCTCCACAGTCCCTTTCCCTTTGGTAACTGTTAGTCCATTCGTGGGTTCTGTGAGTCTGCTGCTGTTTTGTTCCTTCAGTTTCTCTTTGTTCTTATACTCCACAGATGAGTGAAATCATTTGGTACTTGCCTTTCTCCACCCAGGTTATTTCACTAAGCATAATACCCTCTAGTTCCATCCATGTTGTTGCAAATGGTAGGATTTGTTTTCTTCTTATGGATGAATAATATTCCATTGTGCATATGTAAAATATCTTCTTTATCCATTCATCTACTGATGGACACTCAGGTTGCTTCCATTTCTTGGCTATTGAAATAGTGCTGCGATAAACACAGTGGTGCATCTATCTTTTTCAAACTGGGCTGCTGTATTCTTAGGGTAAATTCCTAGAAATGGAATTCCTGGGTCTATTTTGAGCTTTCTGAGGAACCTCCACATTGCTTTCCACAATGGTTGAACTAATTTACATTCCCACCAGCAGTGAAGGAGGGTTCCCCTTTCTCAACAACCTCACCAGCATTTGTTGTTGTTTGTCTTTTGGATACTGGCCATCCTTACTGGTGTGAGGTGATATCTCATTGTGATTTTAATTTGCATTTCTCTGATAACTAGCGATGTGGAGCATCTTTTCATGTGTCTATTGGCCATATGAATTTCTTCTGTGGAGAACTGTCTGTTCAGCTCCTCTGCCCATTTTTTAATTGGATTATTTGCTTTTTGTTTGAATGTCAACCCTTTAGAGGATATGTCATTTATGAATATATTCTCCCATACTGTAGGATACCTTTTTGTTCTATTGATGGTGTCCTTTGCTGTACAGAAGCTTTTCAGCTTGATATAGTCCCATTTGTTCATTTTTGCTTTTGTTTCCCTTGCCTGGGGAGATATGTTCATGAAGAAGTCACTCATGTTTATGTCCAAGAGATATTTGCCTAAGTTTTTTTCTAAGAGTTTTATGGTTTTATGACTTACATTCAGGTCTTTGATCCATTTCAAATTTACTTTTGTATATGGGGTTAGACAGTGATCCAGTTTCATTCTCTTGCATGTAGCTGTCCAGTTTTGCCAACACCAACTGTTGAAGAGGCTGTCATTTCCCCCATTGTATGTCCATGGCTACTTTATGTTTATGTTTGGGTTAATGTCTGGAGTCTCTATTCTGTTCCACTGGTCTGTGGGTCTGTTCTTGTGCCAGTATCAAATTGTCTTGATTATTGTGGCTTTGTAGTAGAGCTTGAAGTTTGGGAGTGAGATCCTCCCCAGTTTATTCTTCCTCCTCAAGATTGCTTTGGCTATTTGGGGTCTTTGGTGGTTACATATGAATTTTTAAACTATTTGTTCCAGTTCATTGAAGAATGCTGTTGGTAATTTGATAGGGATTGCATTGAATCTGTATATTGCTTTGGGCAGGATGGCCATTTTGACTATAGTAATTCTTCCTAGCCAAGAGCATAGGATGAGTTTCCATTTGTCCGTGTCTTCTTTAATTTCTCTTAAGAGTGTCTTATAGTTTTCAGAGTATAGGTCTTTCACTTCCTTGGTTAGGTTTATTCCTAGGTATTTTATTCTTTATGATGCCATTGTGAATGGAATTGTTTTCCTGATTCCTCTTTCTATTAGTTCATTGTTAGTGTATACGAAAGTCACAGATTTCTGTGTATTAATTTTGTATCCTACAACTTTGCTGAATTCTGATATCAGTTCTAGTAGTTTTGGAGTGGAATCCTTTAGGATTTTTTATGTACAATATCATGTCATCTGCGAAGTCACAGTTTACCTTCTTTACCAATCTGGATTCCTTGTATTTCTTTGTTTTATCTAATTGCCACGGCTAAGACCTCCAGTACTATGTTCAATAACAGTGGGGAGAGTGGGCATCCCTGTCTTGTTCCCAATATCAGAGGAAAAGCTTTCAGCTTCTCACTGTTCAGTATGATGTGCCTGTGGGTTTATCATATATGGCCTTTATTAGGTTGATGTATTTGCCCTCTATATATACCCATTTTGTTGAGAGTTTTTTTTATCATGAATGGATGTTGAACTTTGTTGAATGCTTTTTCAGCATCTATGGAGATGACCATGTGATTTTTGTCCTTCTTTTTGTTTATGTAGTGGATGATGTTGATGGATTTTCAAATGTTGTACCTTCCTTGCATCCCTGAGATGAATCCCACTTGGTCATGGTGCATCATCCTCTTGTTGTATTTTTGAATTTGGTTTGATAATATTTTGTTGAGTATTTTTGCATCTACGATCTTCAGGGATATTGATCTGTAATTTTCTTTTTTAGTGGGGTCTTTGCCTGGTTTTGGTATTAAGGTGATGTTGGCTTCATAAAAAGAATTCGGGAGGATTCCTCTTCTATTTTTTGGAAAACTTTAAGGAGAACAGGTATTAGGTCTTCTCTGTATGTCTGCTAAAATTCCACAGTAAATGCATCTGGCCCAGGTTTTTTGCTCTTGGGTAGTTTTTTGATTACTGCTTCAATTTTGTTGCTGGTAATTGGTTTGTTAAGATTTTCTGTTTCTTTCTGGCTCAGTCTTGGAAGGTTGCATTTTTCTAGGAAGTTGTCCATTTCTTCTAGGTTTTCCTGCTTGTTAGTATATAGGTTTTCCTAGTATTCTCTAATAATTCTTTGTATTTCTGTGGGGTCTGTCATGATTTTTCCTTTCTCATTTCTGGTTCTGTTGATGTGTGTTGATTCTCTTTTTCTCTTAATAAGTCTGGCTAGAGGCTTATCTATTTTGTTTATTTTCTCAAAGAACCAGCTCTTGGTTTCGTTGATTTTTGCTATTGTTTTGTTCTTCTCAATTTTATTTATTTCTTCTCTGATCTTTATTATGTCCCTCCTTCTGCTGACTTTAGGCCTCATTTGTTCTTCTTTTTCCAATTTTGATAATTGTGACATTAGACTATTCATTTGGAACTGTTTTTCCTTCTTTAAATATGCCTGGATTGCTATATACTTTCCTCTTAAGACTGCTTTCGCTGCATCCCACAGAAGTTGCGGCTTTGTGTTATTGTTGTCATTTGTTTCCATATATTGCTTGATCTCTATTTTAATTTGGTCATTGATCCATTGATTATTTAGGAGCATGTTGTTAAGTCTCCATGTGTTGGTGAGTCTTTTTGTTTTCTTTGTACAATTTTTTTCCAGTTTTATACCTTTGTGGTCTGAAAAGTTGGTTGATAGAATTTCAGTCTTTTGGAATTTACTGAGGCTCTTTTTGTGGCCTAGTATGTGGTCTATTCTGGAGAATGTTCTATGGGCACTTGAGAAGAATGTATATTCTGTTTTGGATGTAGAGTTCTGTAGGTGTCTATTAGGTCCATCTGTTCTAGTGTGTTGTTCAGTGCCTCTGTGTCCTTACTTATTTTCTGTCTGGTGGATCTGTCCTTTGGAGTGAGTGGTGTGTTGAAGTCTCCTCAAATGAATGCATTGCATTTTATTTCCTCCTTTAATTCTGTTAGTATTTGTTTCACATATGCTGGTGCTCCTGCATTGGGTGCATGTATATTTATAATGGTTATATCCTCTTGTTGGACTGACCCCTTTATCATTATATAACATCCTTCTTTATCTCTTGTTTTGAAGTCTGTTTTGTCTGATACTAGTACTGCAATACCTGCATTTTCCCCTATTTTTTGCATGAATTATCTTTTTCCATCCCTTAACTCTTAGTCTGTGCATGTCTTTGGGTTTGAGGTTTTCCTAGGTATTTTTTAAATTTTGCAGACATAGTACTTTGATATTTATAAGAAGAAATGGTCACCATGATGAGCCTGTCACCATCTGTCAGTAAAGTCTTAACTGTCATTGACAATAGTCCTTATACTGTGCTTTTCACCTAAATGATTTACTTCTTTTATAACTGGAAACTTCCCCTTCATCTATTCTTCCTCTCGCCCTAACCATTCTCCTCTGGCAATCACCAGTTTAGTCTCTGTACTTATGAGTTTGTTTCGTTTTTATTTAATTTTTCATTATTTGCTTTTTTAGATTTTAAATTTAAATGGATCTTATGGCATTTGTCTTTCTTCACCAGGTTTATTTCACTGAGCATAATACCTTCTACATCCATCCACATTGTTGCAAATAACAAGATTTCATTCCTTTGTATGCCCAAATATAAATCCATTCTATATACAAGCCATTTTTCTTTTTCCACCCGGGTAATAATGGAAACAAGTTACTACTATATCTTGGCTATTACAAATAATGTTCTTTCAAAATTTCAGAATATAGTACTATTTTTCCTATTTTGTAACACAGCTGTCTCAAATATTTATGGTCTAATTGCTTTGCCCCAGACTATGAAGCACTTTCAAATGATATGTTTGTGAGATGTGATTATATATTCATCAAATAATTGTACTATAGAGTCATTTACTAATTTGGCATTTTACTCTACATTTTTATCTTATTACATTTTTATTTATGATGAAATTTGAACATATTGAATGATTTTTGTATCATCCTGCTTTGCATTTGTTATGTCTCTATTCTCCTCCAGAGGAACAGTTCTTCAGTATTTCCCTGAATTTCAAGACCTGAAATCAACTTCAACTATTGTTGAAACAGAGAGCAAATAATCCTCAATTCATATGGAACCACAAAGACATTGAGTAGCCAAAGCAATCCTGAGAAAGAGGAAGAAAGCTGGGAGTATTACACTCCCTGATGTCAATCTACACTACAAAGCACAAGAAAAGACCCACAGATCAATAGAACAGAATATAGAGCCAAGATATAAACTCACACATATATGGCCAATTAATACACAATAAAGCAGCCATGAAGATACAGTGGGGGAAAGACAGCCTCTTCAGTAATTGGCATAGAGTAAAATGAACAGCCACATGCAAGAGAATAAAAATGGATTATTGTCTAACTCCATACACAGAATTAATCTCAAAATGGATTAAAGACCTAAAGATAAGACATGATACCATAAAACTTATAAAGAACACATAGGCAAAAATGTTTTGAACTTAACGTAAGTATGAGCAATTTTTTTCCAGAGCAAGTGGGATTACATCAAACTAAAAAGCTTCTGTACAGCAAAGGACACCATAAACAGAAAAAAAAATCAGCACAAGAACTGTAAGACATTTCTCCAAAGATAAAATACAGATGGCCAACAAGCACATGAAAATATGCTCCACATCGTTAATCATCAGGGGAATGCAAATCAGAACCACAGTGAGATACCACTTCCCACCAGTCAGAAGAGCCACCATCCAAAAGCCAAGAAATAACAAGTCTTGGTGAGGATGTGGAGAAGAGGGAACCCTCCTGCACTGTTAGTGACAATGTTACTTGATGCAGCTGCTGTGGAAAACAGTTTGGAGGGTCCTCAAAAAATAAAAATACCCTAAAAATACAAATATCACATGACTCTGTAATTCCACTTCTAGGAATTTCTGTAAAGAAAACAAAATTCCTCCTTTGAAAAGACTCTTACACACTGAGAAGTGATGGGTGTGTGGTTACCATGGGAGGATCTGGACTGGGTGAGTAGGTAGGGTGAGGGGGGTACAGGGCACACAGATTCTCAGTCATAATGTAAGCTGGTCATGGGGATGGTGCTATAGCACAGGGAGTGTAGTCAGAGGTTCTGTAACATCTTCCTATGTTTTCAGAGAGTAACTGCACTAGTTGGGGTGAGGATTTAATAATGTGGGTAACTGTTCAACTGCTGTGCTGCATACTTGAAGTCAATATAAGATTGTACAACAATTACACTTCAAATAAAGAAAAGCAAACAAATGGGCAAGACACAGGCTGTGAGAAATTATCAAGACATGTCCAACAAAGAACTTAGATTCAGAATAAATTTAAAAAACTACAAATCAATAATAAAGGGAAGAAACAACAGGAGACACAGAAAACTGATGAGGTTAGAGATGAAATGGTTATTGGTACTTTGTTTTTGCATAGAGAAAACATGTTTAAGAAATCAACCAACATCACATGAGCCAGCATTCTTCCGCACAAGGTGTCCTGCTGACTGGGGACTGCAGAGACTGCTAACTGCACTCATCTAATAAAAAAGTCCAGTGAAGTAGCTGTTATTGTCTATTCCACTTTTCTACCAGTCTATTTAGTTACCTGTCAGTTCCCTTGTCAAACTAAAGCAATTTAGTAACTAGTTTGATGTCCTTTATCCGAGGGAAGCGGTCCGTGGTCTGAGGGAGCACAGTGCTCGCAAGCAGTGGAGCACCTCCCAAGGGATTTTGGGTAAAAGCAAGTGTTACAGAGCATTGGAAGGGGAGTAGGGCATGATCGGCTGAGGATTCATATCTGGCATCATTTTAAAATGTCAAGGGACGTAGAGCCCAGAGAGGACCTGGCATGTGGATATCAGTGGACTGGATATAGTGTGTTCCTGGTCAAGAAGAACATTTGTAAGAACATGAAACTTCACTTTGCTAAATTGAAATCCCACGCAGAAGTGGCCCCATTTGGGGCCAAAAATTTATTTCAACACCATCTATCCTTATCATTCTATTGTGCTTTCATATGTAAAAATATGCTCAAACAAAAGGACACAGAATATAAAATGATGAAAAGTCAGTTTATAAATAATATATATGGGCTATTTTAAAAACAATTACATCTGGGCAAATTGCAAAAGCAGACTTGATTGAATAGATAAAAAACTGCTTGATGCTTGAGAAGATGCGAAATTGGGAAGATGCTCTTTCTTATGACAAAATAATTTGATTACTATAAAATAGAGCTGCCAACAACAGATACAGAAATTTTTTAACAGCATTCAGCTTGCTACTCAATGGGAGAGACCAAAGGGAAAATTACAGGTTTAATGTAATCATGTTTAAATCAGGCACCCAGTATTGAGGCTTTTTGATGCATCCCTTCCTTATCTTCTCTAAATTATAACTATTGTAAGAATAGAAATAGGTTAGCATAAGCATAGCCATCTTAAAGGCCTAGAAGCCATTTTCTGAGTATGTGACTTAGAAAGAAAAACTGGAACTGGGTAAGGCCTTGAAAAACAAGTTAATCATGAGCACCGGGTGGTGGGCAGCTGTGACCCTTGGTCAGCTAACCTTGGTCAGTAAATCTTACATACCAAGCTTATCGTGCAGAACCTCCCTAACCATTGAGGAGTAGTCTTACCCTGCCCTTGCTTAACCCCAGGATATATGTCTTGCAAGAATAATGTATAGTTATAGAAAATTGCTATGAGTTAAGTGTTTTGAAATTGCTATATAAACCCTTGGCTCTGAATGCTCGGGGTCCTTGTTGAGACCCGCTGCATCGGGCTGACTTGGACCCCAACTAGTTGGCTGAATAAAGACTTTGCTTGAATTTACATCTCTATGCCTGTGTAGTTTGTTCTCTGGGGAAGCCTCGGAAGCCTGCACCCTAACATTTGGGGGCTCGTCCGGGATATGAGCAGCTTCCCTGAGAACAAAGGACAGCTGGAGGCAAGGTCTAATTGTCCGGACGGGGCAGTGTAATTCGAGGGTCGCCCCCTCGTGTCTGCATAAATCCATTATAAAGCGGGAGTCGCCATCCCGTGTATGGTCTCGGGTTAGTGGTCCCGAGTGAGGAAGTCCGGGCTGGTAGTCCCGGCCCCCAGGTTAGCGACCCTGGGTAAAAGCCCAGGTAACCAATCCTTGCCCTAAGGTCCGAGTGACTCGGCCATAGGAAGGCAAATCCGATCGGCAGAAAACTGGCGCCCGAGGAGGAAAAGATCAAGCTCGTCACCCTGCGGCAGTCCGAGTGGATGCCCTTCAGGAGAATTACGAGAGTTTTTGAAGACCCTGAAAGTGGTGAGTGTGGTGCGCACCAGAGTGAGAGAAGGACCGGTCCGAACGAGTGCGATCAGATGTGGTGTGTGTGTGCTTAGTGTTATCATTGACTGTTTTACTGTGTTTTGGTTTCAGTTTATATTTTTTTGCGCTTCTCATTTTAAGTTTCCTTGTTCTAAGGTTCTCCTGCTCTCTCCGTTCCTCCTTTCTGCCACTACATCATTCCCCGCGGGCACGGGTCGGGCAATTAAGAGCCATTAGGGCGCCCGCCGCTAGAAGACTCCCGTGACAGGATAAGGGGGTCACAGCCGCGAATCCCAGATAAATTCGCGTCCCCCGTGGAAGAAAAACTGTGCAACGACAGGCACTCGTTCACAAGCACATACAACAGTCATTTTGTTTGAAGTGGCATCTTCATCCTTCGCCTTTGTCTCCCTCATATTCTTTTTCCTTCTTTCTCACCATGAGACAGACTCAGACAACCCCCTAAGTGTGTAAATGAATATATCTTTCTACCTCCGGATGGTATTAATGAAATTGATTTAAAGACAAGCGCTTGTGAAAATTGGGTATTCTAAAACTTCCAGAAAACCTGATAAAAAGTGTTAAGCATTAATGCTAATTTGAGTTTGCCTGAGGCGGGCATGTCCTTGTAGTTATCAGCTGCCTAAATTTACCTGAGGTCATTTAAGTCATGTTATCTGCTAAATCTTTTAAAAATAAAATGCTTAAAGGCTTGGCTTTGTCTAATATTCAGTAAAGGTCTTGTAAGTAATCTAGAATAGTTGTTACGAATGAGTGAACTAAATGAATGAAGCAAGTGAACCTCTTTTTAATTGTGTGTTACAGTGTGTATACCTACCTACTGCCTGAGAATCTTTGTAGAAACCTAAAACCTTAAAGTTTTGCTAAGTTAAGAAGATACACTCTATGAGAGATTGTGCTGTAAAGCTCATGGTTACAGAAATTATAAAATGTGTTCATAAATTTGTGAATCTAAAGAATGTTAGTTTAACAGTTTACAATGGCCTGCTTCTCGGTGTTCACTGGAAATTAAAGTTTCTAATGGTTTTAAGTTTTAATTAAAACTACTCAAAGTAATAAAACATTTCTCTATGCTAAAAAATGTATGTTTTAATAAGAAAAAGTATAAAGAATGAAAAGTCTTCTGCATGCTAAAGAATGTGTTTTGTGATAAAGAAAGTAACTTTGTTCTAAAGTACAGCTATTTGTTTAAAGAGAGAAAACAGCGTGGTGCCTTTTGTTGTGGAAGACCCGCTCAGCCTGTTGCTTTGGGGGGGAGGGTCAGGATGTTTAGAGATTCGGTGAGATAAACCCAGTCAAGCCGCAGGCAAGCCCAGGCTAATTCTCACCGGCTTATGTGCTTGGGACCATAGGGCAAATGAAGAATAAATTACTATATTCTTACAGATATAGTCGTGCCTAGTGAAATTAAAGCAAGTGAGTCTTGATATCAAGTGCACAGCAAAATTAGAATCTCGTTTCTAGTTAAACAGTTTTCTTTAACTGTTAGTCTGCTCTTAATGTTGAAAGATCAAAGCAGTTTCTCATGCTTAAAGTCTCAGTGAGTTGCCAGAATATTAAAAAAAAAAAAAATGAAATCGTAATATTAAAAAGACGAAAAGCTAAAGTTTGTTAACAACTGTATAAGCTTTATTTGCCTTTGAAATATTTTGTTATTGAAAACGATTGCATGGCCTGAGAAATTGAATTATTTATTCCATATATTTTTATAAGTGGAAAAATCTCTAACCAACAAATGATTAAAGTTGTTACTGATTGTTTGTTTTCTTAATTTATCCACCTAAGCAGAATGGTAACAAAGCTTTTTTCAGCTGATTAAATGCACTTAATTAACAAACCAAAATTTATTCTTAAAAATTAAACTAGAATCTAGACAAGATTATGTTTCTCCCAGAAAAACAAGTTTCACTGTAAAAGTTTAAATGGACAAACGTGTGACCACTTTTGAGAAAGGTTGTAATAGATTTTTTTGACAACCACCAGGTCTTCTTGTTTAATTTATATGCTGTATGTTTAAAAAAAAAAAACATGGGGGATGAAAGGAAAGGAGCGACACATAGCAGCAATTAACCGGAGAGTTCCGCTTTAGTAGGGAAAGGTGCTAGGTTATATAGGAAGGGGCATGAATTGATTGAGGTGTCACTTCTACGGAGCTGGTGGCTGTTGGCTAGGTGCTGGGATTGGGAGGGGAGGGAGAGGTGATTGGGCTTCAGGTGGCGCAGGCGGAAACCAAGGACCCCCGAAGAGAAGCCAGAAGTTTGCCATCTTACTAGTAGTAGTCCTTCAGAGGACTCTTCATATTTTTTTAATGCAAATGATCTTAGAGCTTTTAACAGAATTTGCATAGCAGCTTATATCTACTATTAAAGAGTAAAACATTCTTGAAGCTTTCAGAGAAGACCTGTAGACTTAAGCACTTTCTCTGCTTTTTTTGTATATGGTCTTGGACACTTATGCTAAGTTCAAAAAAAAGTGCTTTTACCTCTAGTTAACTCTGATATTTTCCAGAGGGCCCCTGGAACATGTCAGAAGAATTTTTTCTCATTAGAGAAAGTATTTGACTAATTTGGCTTATTTATCTGATATATATTTATTTATTTACCAGGAAAGCACTGTCAAAGAGAATGATGCTAAACTTTGTTACTAAATGTTTTGTATTACAGAAATATCAGAATTTCCTTATGTCAACTGTCTTACAGTAAGCTCTCATCAGATCTTTAAACATTGTCATTTGTAAGTCTTTTGTCATTTATAGTATTATCCCTAAACTGGTAAAGAACTAGATTTCAGCAGAACAGGTATTAGTTACATAAGATTACATAAACTAAAGAAAATGATTTTGTGTCTTTTTGTTTCAAATGTTGCTGATAAAGTGTTTTAACCTTGTTCTCTTAAACTGACAACAGTTTAGTAAATGACTATCTTTATGAGCAGAATTGAAACTTCCTTCTCTCTACCTGATCCCTCCAGAGTTTAAAAACTTTCAGTGACTGTTTTTGTATTCCATGGCAGTATGTTTATTTGCATGAGTTCAATAAGAATCTGCTTTCCTTGTGAGAAGACTACTTAAGAACACTGGTTATACTGCCAGGGCTTTGACTGGAATGTCATACCTGAGAGACATGTGCATGGACTCAGATGTGAACAACTTTAAGGAACTAAGATTGACTTTATAAAGCCAACAAAGCCCCTTGGAAGAACTGGCCTGGTACCTTGCTTACAGAGTTCCCAGCAGCCTTACCAGGTGAGTAAAGAAGGTCACTTCCTGGCAGGTTCAGAGACCTCGAGAAGAGAAGAATTCATCCAAATCTACAGGTACTGCAGGCAAAGCCTGATGGCAAGTCTAGCTTGGCTGTCTGGCCTCAAGAGGCCTTTAAAAGTTCAATCTGAAATTCCTTACAAAAAGTTCCAGCAAAGCATATTTAAAAGAGCCTGTGTAATCAATTGCTCTTCTTGCTGCACTTGTGCAAATGATCAAGCCAGCTGTTAATTATTTTCTTAACCTGGTTACTTCTAATAAAAATGAGGGTGATTTTAGAGAAAAGTATTGTTTCAATAACTGCAGCCTCCAGAATAGAAAATCCAACTCCAGATGTTGCTACATAACCTAATAACACAATTTGTTTTATCTTGCCTAGAAGCCACAAAACTGCAAATAGTAATAGAAGCGCCAGCCTTCTGAAGCCCTCTCAACTGACCAGTAATAGAGACCTAGCTGCACCCTTTACTGCACCCCCTTCTCAGCACGAAGCAGCCAGAGCGGTCATGGCCCCTTTTCCCTAGCAGCAGCTAGAGTCCCTATCTGTAGAAGACAAAGACCGAGACTCACTTTATCCTCTGCAAGTAGGCAATGAACCTGCATTGAGAGAGTTCCTAAAACTTACACCTCCCTCTACAACAAGACAGAAGTAATCAGCACCACCCCAGCTTATTCTAACAAGTAGTAGGCCCGCCAAACCGGAGTCACTCCATGTGTTACCTTTATCAAAGAACGCATTAGCACCGTGCAAATCATAGTGTTGAGACAGAACTATCAGAGTGTTAACCAAACAGATGACCCCTAATTTCATGATTAAAATAGATACAAGAAGAAGAGGGGAATGTAAGAATAGAAATAGGTTAGCATAAGCATAGCCATCTTAAAGGCCTAGAAGCCATTTTCTGAGTATGTGACTTAGAAAGAAAAACTGGAACTGGGTAAGGCCTTGAAAAACAAGTTAATCATGAGCACCGGGTGGTGGGCAGCTGTGACCCTTGGTCAGCTAACCTTGGTCAGTAAATCTTACATACCAAGCTTATCGTGCAGAACCTCCCTAACCATTGAGGAGTAGTCTTACCCTGCCCTTGCTTAACCCCAGGATATATGTCTTGCAAGAATAATGTATAGTTATAGAAAATTGCTATGAGTTAAGTGCTTTGAAATTGCTATATAAACCCTTGGCTCTGAGTGCTCGGGGTCCTTGTTGAGACCCGCTGTGTCGGGCTGACTTGGACCCCAACTAGTTGGCTGAATAAAGACTTTGCTTGAATTTACATCTCTATGCCTGTGTAGTTTGTTCTCTGGGGAAGCCTCGGAAGCCTGCACCCTAACACTATGACCATCATCTTTGGATAGTATTTATGAATTCACTTAATACTTTTAAAACGGTATGAAGAATGTACCATGATATACAAAAATATTGGAACACAGGTCTTATTTTGATGGAATTGCTAAAGCAAGGGAAAGCAGTCAGTGTCTTCAAAATTAAGTCTTTTTATATTTAAAGGCTTTAACAGGAAGGACTGGAGAGGACTTCCCACTTCTGTCTCCCCTGCGGCAGGACATTGTTATGCTTAGGCTGTAGTATCTTCTTATTCTTCTCCCTGCAGTCAGTCTTTATAAATAAAATTTAAATTTATAGAAGTCAGTGAAATACTCTTTTATACTTTTCTTCATGTAGATCTGCAGCAATACCAAAACTATTTTCTGAATAATGAAGCAAATGGGCCCTAATCTTTAGTGTCCTGGCTATGCATTGGCATTCTAATGAGAAAGCCAGGTATTTTAATGTTGTCCAACAGGGAAAATGGGTGCAGTTTTCTAGGCCAAGAACAACTTTCTAGTATATTCAATATTGTCAGTCAGGGTTTATGATAAAAATAGATATCAGGGCCCTGACACGTTCAATGACAATTCTTTATTTCCCCTCCCTCTTCTTGGTTTCTCTGACAGCTGCATTTAGGTAAATGAATAGATTAGGAAAAAGAAATTAAACTTCTTAGAGACTTTATAATTGTGAAAAATTAGTCCTTCTAGATTTAAATAGAACAGATAATGAAATGCAGTGATGCTGGTGTTTTTCTGACTTGATGAGGCCTGTAGGGCTTCTGACACATCCTGTCCTGAGAAGGGCAACAGCGTGGGGTCCTGAGGTGAGCCAGGAGTCATGGCGCAGGGGCCCTGTGGCTTTAGATGATCAAAGTCACCCCCCAGTGATGCTTTAATACCTCCCCTGAGAACCTCACTCACCATGACCCAATTTCCTTTAAATGGAGCTTTGCGACTCTATGGAAAGGATTTCAGAAAATTAATCAAGTTGAAAAAATATTTTCAGACATGGCACTATTCACTGTCATTGTCTTTTTATCTCCCAGAGAGCAGAGGACTCCAAGAGGAAGCAAAGCCTAAGATCCAGCCAAGGCGGGCTTTCTCACCTCAACAGGTCATTACAAGCATTGGAGGTTCATTTTAGAACCAAATACTGAATATTCTTATCCTAAAGTTGCTTTTCATGCTTGCTCTCATTTCTGGATTAGCTTCCAGAAAATATTGGAAATATTTATGTGAAAATAATAAGCTAAAACGTTTTGTATTTGATATTCTTTGTGATTTAGAGACGTACCTAAATTGATCCATGAGAAATTAATGAAAAGTTAAGTAGTGAAAAGATTAATTTTAACAACAGTTTAAGGAGTGTTCAACTTGAGGGTTTTGATATTTAATTAAAAGCATTCAATAAGCTGAAAATCAGCTCTGAGGGTAAAAACAACATTGAGCAAATCTGCAATAAAGGTGGTGCTAGAAAATCTATTTAGTTTTCTCTTAGAAATTTGGCAAGCTCATAGGTTTTGCAAAAATGTGAGCATTCTCTATTTGTAATCAATAAACATAATCTATTTTAGGTACTTTCAGAAGTTGTTTGACAGAATATTGGTAAGTGATAAATAACATCCTAATTGTTACTACCTATTTCAAAATTTCTGGTATTTTTTTCCTTTCATTTTTTTTGCAGAATACAGTCTGTATTTTGTCTTTTCTCAGAAAATGATATCTTCATCCTCCTTGAAATATGAACTTGACACTTAATTTTACCTAGAAATAATACGTCCCTTCATTTACAATGAAGATTTATTCTCTTAAAATACATTCTCCTTACTTGAAAAGATGAGAAACAGGGCAAGCCGATTGTCTGTGTGTCTGATTGTGAAGAGAAGTAGTCCTACCTCCTGCTAACACTTTTTATTTTCTGTTTCTTACTACAACTGCATTTCCAACTATGCTTTCTGGTTTATCCATTCTCTTCATTTTATTTACATTTTCCTCTTTTTTTCTTTATAGCATGACATAGGAGATTAATTCAATTAATATATTCTCTGTTAATGAGTCATTCTCTTGTAGTAGTGTTTATTAAGTTAAACTTTGCACTAATAATCTCCATTTATCATTGCTACATTCTCAAATTTGTGTTGCTTACAGATAAACCCTATATCTTTGCAGTAGAAACAACTTAAAAAGCTAATGTTCTATAATATAAAACTGATATATAATAGTTAATTTTAATTCAATTAATTGAGCAACAATGAAACAAATTTTGCCATTTAGTAATACATAGAATGAATCAACTCCATTATAATTTTGCTCTTCAATTAAGCTTTATAGATGTTCATATGCTGTTAAAAAAGCAATAACATCACCACCTTTTCTCAACAAAAGAAAGCACATATGTACGATGTGGTCTCACTTTAAAGCCAGGCCACACTCTACAAACTGATAAAGTGCAGATTTCAGACAATGTCTTAATGAACTGCAAGAAATGTGTAGCCTTCAAAATATAGAGCTTCAGGGAAGCCATTAAAAAATTATTAAATTGCTTTATCCTCAGGAGGCATGGTAGAGTCAAGGGCATTGGCCAGCGTCACAGCAGTGATGGGGTTCCTCCTGGGGGGATTCTCTGACACCAGAGAGCTCCAAGTTCTACATGCCTTTCTTTTTTTACTGATTTACTTGGCAACACTGTTGGGAAACATTCTCATTATTGTGCATGTGACCATGGACCAGTGTGTTCACACCCCGATGTACTTTTTCCTGAAGAATTTGTCCTTCTTTGACCTCTGCCTTATTTCCATCATTGTTCCAAAATGCATTCTCGACTCTCTTTCCAATAACACCTCTATTTCTTTCCCAGGATGTGTATTGCAGGTCTTGCTGCTGATACACTTTGCGGGGTCTGAGGTGTCCATCCTCACTGCCATGTCCTATGACCGCTATACATCATGAACATGACAGTGTGTGGGAAGTCGGCAGCTGCCTCCTGGGTCCTTGGAGGATTCTTCGGAGGTCTCTATGTGACTGGCACTTTCTCTTTATCTTTCTGTGGTTCCAGAAGGGTCCCACAGGTTTTCTGTGATGTTCCCCCATTACTAAGGATTTCTTGCTCTAAAGATCATATCACTATTAATGTCAGTGTTGCCATTGGGATATTTTATGGGTTTTTTTGTTTACTTGCCATTGCCTTCTCGTACATCTATATTTTCAATGCAGTGCTAAGAATCCCATCTGCACAAGGCAGGTCACAAGCTTTCTCCACCTGCCCTCCCCATCTCACAGCTGTGACCACCTTTCCCCTGACAGGAGCCATTGCCTATTTGAAACCAGTGCCTGAGTCCCCGTCTCTCCTGGCCTTGCTGCTCTCATGCTGTTCGCAGTGCTCCTCCCTCTCTGAACCTCGTTATCTACAGCCTCAGGAACAGAGAAATCAAGGCAGCCCTGAGAAAGCTCCTGTGGAAAATAAGAGGCAGTGTGAAATAGGAGAAATAGAAATACAATTGTCAGAGTTGAATTTTTATTTGTTATTCTCATTAACAGTCTTTACGATATTGGGTGTGTAGCAATTCTTCTCAGTTGGTTTTCTAAAAAATATCTAAGTTTGGAAGATTGGAATTCCCCCAGTTTCAAAAAAGCTCTAGTTTTTATCAAGATGTATTTCACTTAGTGAACATACCCCTGAATTCCGTACTGACTTTAGCAGATTTGCTTTCATACAATAATTTTGTATGTTTAGCAGTTTCAAAAATAGAAGGCTCCCAAATTTGGATCATTTCTTTTTGTATTTTATTTTCAAACATTACATTCATATATCAAATTTTAGCTAATTCAAAAATCATATACGGAGAATAGAATAATTGCACATATTAAAAATTCCTGCACTGAATTTCATGGATTTTACACAAATTCTTTTATCAATATTTAGATATTATTAGGTAGTGGAAATCCACAAGAGATGTGTTAATGTGTTTGAAAATTGAGGTTGTATTTAATGTTCCATTATTGTGCTGGTGTATCCTAGCAACCACTAGTTTCATTTGTGTGATGTATTTTAAAGAAAATTTTTATCAATATGGTACCAAATGCATTATTTAGTTATATTCTTTCTTATTCTATTAGAAACATTGCTTTTCATAAACTCATAAAAACAGAGTTGAATGGTGATTACCAGATGGGTGGGGGTAGGGGTATTTAGGATAGATTTTTTAACGGTACAAACTTGGAACTAATAGATAAACAAGCCCTGGGGATATAATGCACACATAGTGATTATACACAACGCTGTCTTATAAACTTCAAAGTCTCTAAGACACTAGATCTTGTTTCCACCAAAAAACCCCAAGATATTATAATAATCGGATATGATAGAGGTTATCTAACACTTAGTGGTTATTACACTGCAATACATGATGAATCAAACCAACACACCATAAGCTTACAAAATGTTATATGCAAATTATACTAATAAAATGAATTATAAAGAATGTTATAAGAATTACATAGTGCTTTCCAAACTTGGAAAATCCAGAATCTTTTTTTGTTTAATGTAAAAATTCATAAGGTTTTTAAATAATTAAGTTAAACAAGCAAAGACACCTCAAAAGACCAGAAGTAAATTTTTCTCAGTTGATCCCGTATGTGTCCACTGCTTGATTTGTATTATGGGAATCTAAGTTTAAAGAAGAGTAAGAGGAATCATTAGAAATAAAATTGCTCTTTAGTTAGGTAGATGTGCAGCATTTATTTTTGGGTATCCAATTCAGTAAGAATTTTTTAGTAGAAATTTAAAGGACATTAGTTAAATAAATAAATACCATATAATCTCATTTATGTGTGAAATACATATACAAAGCAAAACAGAATGAACAAAATAGCAGGAGGCTCATATAGCCTGAGAAGGGACTGGTGGCTACCATGGGGGAGGGCTTGGAATGGGTGCACTGGGGGAGGGAGGGTGATAAAGGGACCCAAAAATTGTCAATCATAAGTCTGTCACAAAACTTTAGAACAGTGTGGAGAATATGTAATGTTTTCCCATGTTGACAGTAACTGTACTAGCTGATAAGATTTAATAATATGAGTAACTGTTGAGCCACTGTATTATATAATTGAAACCAATATAAGATTGTCTATCAACTATACTTCAATTCAAAAAGAAAAAATAAGCAATAACACCTAAAATAAAAAAGTATCTGCACATCAAAGGAAATAACCAACAAAATAAAAATGAAACCTATAGAATGGGAAAAATATTTGAAAACCATATATCTGATAATGGGCTAATGACTAAAATATGCAAGGATTCATACACCGTAGAAACACATAATATGATTAAAATATAGGCAATGGACCTGAACAAATGTTTTCTCCAAAAGAAGACATACAAGTTGTGAACAGGGAAATTTAAAAATAGCCAGTATCACTAATCATCTACAAAAAAAATTCCAAGCAAACCACAATGAGGTAAAATTCATTTATTAGGATCACCTTTATTAATAAAAAAACATAATGTTAGTGAAGATACAGAGAATAGGGAACACTTTTACACTGTTCATAAGAATATAAATTGATACAAACATTATGACAGTTTAATATCAGGCTTATACCTGTGTTTTTATGCTTATTGCAAGAATTAGTCACAAAAAGAAACACATGGTGACTTCAGTAGTGCAGGTGAGGATTTGGTGATACGGGTAACTGTTGAACCACTGTGTTGTACATTGGAAACCAAAGAAAGGTTGTATGTCAATGAAATTAAATTAATTATTTAATTCATTTTAAAAAATAAAGACAACAGCCAGCTAAAAGTCTTTCAACCACTGAATAAAGAAATTTAGCAAGTGTGGATAATGCATGGAATTGATTGTCACAATAAAGTATCATTTAGCATAAAAATGTGTGGACCATTTTGTCCCCTTCATGTATTTCCCCCATAACTCCAGTCCTTCCCTCTGGTAACTGCTGTCTGTTTTCCATGTTTATAGGACTATTTCTTTTTCATTTGTGGGTTTTTTTTTTAGATTCCAGATATAAGTGAAATCATATGGTATGTGTCTTTTTCTGCCTGGTGTTTTTCACATAGCATATTACCCACTAGGTCCAACCATGTCACAAATGGCAAATTTCTTTCTTTTTTGTGACTAATAGTCCATTGGGTATATGTGCTAATCTTTTATGTCCATTCATCAGTCTATTGGTATTTGGGTTGCTTCCATGTCTTGGTTACTGTATGTAAATAATGGTTCTATGAACATAGGTAAGCATATGTATACTTGAATTAACAATTTTGCTTTCTCCAGATAAACTCCCAGAAGTGGAATTGCTGTGTTACATGGCTTTTTTTCTGTTTTTAATTTTTAGAGGAATCTCAATGTTGTTTCCCACATTGCACCAATTTACATTCCCACTAACAGTGCCTGAGGTTTCCCTTTTCTCTTCATACTCACCAACACTTGTTATTGTTTGTCCTTTGGATAGTGGCCATTCTGACTGGTATGAGGTGATATCTCACTGTGGTTCTGACTTGCATTTCCCTGATTATTAGTGACGTGGAGCATCTCTTCATGTGCCTGTTGGCCATCTGTGTGTGCTCCTTGGAAAAATGTCTGTTCAGATCTCTGCTCACTTTTTAAAAGGGTTATTTGTTTTTTGGTCTTGAGGCACATGAATTATTTATATATTTTAGATGTTAACCCCTAATTGGATCAATTATTTGTGAATATATTATCCTGGACTGTAGGTTGCCTTTCCAAAGTGGGAGTAAAGTTGGGGTGAAACTAACCCTCAACATATATGTTACTCCATGTATATATGTGTAAATATATTTACACACCTGTGTAAAAACTCTATTAAATAAGAGAGTTGAGAAATGTAACACACTATTATTTTTACTACAATGGACAGTTGAAATCATGCATATAGGAAAACAAGGGGACTTCATTTTTCTTGTATTAGCCATTAAACAAATGAAATTGGTACACATAGGAGCAATTTAGTCTTTATCTTTATTTAACTAGCACATTGAAAAAGCTAATAAGGGAAAATTTTCCATTATAATATATGATTAGGAAGGATTTTATAGTCATGTTCATTACTGGAAGCTACATATATTTCATATACTCCAATTTGTTGGCTCGAAGTACGGACTTGGGAGCCAAAATGCCGGGACTGACCATGGACTGGGAAAATTGCCAATTTTACTTTATCTTATTCTTTTCCATTGAATTATATCAATCATCTAGAAACCCATTCAGTCTATCCAAATATCTATCTTCCTTTCCCTTCAGAATAAATAATATGAAATCATGCCTTATATTTAGAATCATATCTTCTTCATTATACACTTAAAAATAAAGAAAATAATCCTTAACATTATGATACATTCGGGGCGTTTAAAATGAAAAACATCTGAGCAGTTCTTAGAGTATTGTCTGACACATCATTATTTGTAGTAGTTCTTACAATAGTAGTAGTTATACATACAAAATCTCTAGAAATAAGTTGCACAGAGAAAAAGAACAATGAAATGCAATGAAATACGTACATACATATTTTTGATTCTCACACTCAGGTTGTTCCAAGCACACCTTAGGATGTTTCAATAACCAAACTGGATATCAGATTTTAAATTTAAATGAACTGAAACTAATTAATGTCACTGCTGTGTCAGCTGCATTTCAAGCCCTTAATAGTCACATATATCCAGTATTAACATATTTTATAGTACAGTTTTAGGGACCTTTGACTTGCAAGCTTATGTCTACTCATTGAATTACTACCTCTAATTTAAAAACCCAATTTTATTCTCCATTGAATATTATTTTAAAACTCTTGTACATTTTTTTTTTGGTGTCTGTCATGTGCTTTCTCCTGGTATGATCTTCAATTTATGCCATCACAAACCATTATTCCCACATATGAGCTCCCCAAATTTAATTAAAAATGCATATATTTGCAATTTTGTTAAACATCATCATACTGATCATCATCTGGGATTTAGACTGTGTTTATGAAATTGAAGGAAAAAATGTGAAGGTAGGCAGTTGATTAAATTGTTTAGTGCTTGGAAACCAATATACTAGTCAACAGTCCCTGGTAATCCAGCCTCAGAATATTCTGTTAGGCAATTTTCTCCTGAAGCCTTCCTGCTACAATAAACCATGTCAACTTCTATCATTCTCGATATTCCCACTTACATATGTTTCAAGAAAGAGTATATTTATTAACAGAACTCGTGACTTATGTAATTGAATTATATTTCCATTGGATATATAAATATGTACACATATATGGATGTATATAAATATATATTATATATTTATATAAATTATGCTCAAATAAACTTAATTTGAAAATGACAATATTGAAATATTTGATGGCATTTACTTTTTCCTATCTTTTTCTTCTCGACCCCTGGCTTCAGTTTATTGCAGTCATGAATGGAAAACATATCAGGAAATGGTGTGCATCTGGAGAACAGAGGCTCTTGTGCGGAAGACTGAGCCCCAGCATAGGGAATTCCTACTAAGAAGTTGTATTGATTCAAATACTCAAATCACTCAGCTCTCTCACACCTGTCCCCATTAAATTGCCTAATAAAAGAACCCTAATTAAAAAGCTTTAATTACTAGTTGTTCTCTCTCTGCCATGCCTACCATTTAATGAAAGCAAGATGAACAGCAGCATTGTCACCGACTTCGTGATTCTGGGCCTCACCCAAAAGCCTGAGCTCTGAGCAGTCCTTTCCCTCGTGTTTCTCTTCATCTGTCTCGTGGCTTTTCTTGGCAATATGCTCACTGTCATCGCCATAATCTGTAACGCCACCTTGCACACCCCCATGCATGTTCTCCTGTTGGCGCTGGCCATAATGGGCATCATCTGCACAACAAGCATCCTACCGAAGATGCTGGAGACGCTGTTCGATTCAGGGCAGACCATTTCAGACGAAGGCTGCATGCCCCAGCTCTTCTTCTTCACATGGTCCCTGGGGGCTGAAATGGCTCTCTTCACCGCCGTGGCCTATGACCGCTCTACAGCTGTCTGTTTTCCTCTTCGCTACAGGGCCATCACGAACCACCATGTGCGGGTGGCCTTGCTTCGTCATGGCTATTGCAGTGACCAACTCCTGGGCACACACAGGGCTCCTCCTGAGGCTGACCGTCTGTGGGCCAAACACCATTAACCGCTTCTTCTGCGAGATACCCCCTTTGCTGGCTCAGCCCGGTGGGAATCAACGAGGTGATGGTTTGTGTTGCTGATATCACCCTGGCCGTAGGGGACTTTGCCGTGACCTGCCTCTCCTACAGCTTTATCATTGCTGCCGTCTTCCGCATCCGCACAGCAGAGGGCAAGAGGAAGGCTTTCTCTACATGCTCAGCCCACCTGACCGCAGTGTCCCTCTACTACTTCCCTATGATCTACACTTATATCCGCCCTGCTTCCAGCTACGCATTTGAAAGGGACAAGGTGGTAGCTGCGCTCTGTACTCTTGTGACTCCTGCATTAAACTCAATTTTGTACAGACAGGGATTCAGAAAGTCTTTGCAGTTCTAAAACATTAATGGTTTCAACAGGAAGCATCAATTCTCTACTCTAGAGTCATCTTCTCAATATCTGAGATTTTACTGATCTTTCCTGGTTACCTTCAACCTAAGTCTTGCTGTTCTCTCCTATGAGAAAGAATGTTCACTCCACTGTAAAATATTTAACCACTGTTGTAAGGATAGTATGTGTTAAGTTTACTTGAAACTTAACTTTAAACTAGGTAACATGCAAACATTCTTAGAAAGCTCACTACATTTTAAAACTTTTATCAAAATTAAATGTCTTTTGCTGGAAATAATACAAATGACTTAAAAGCAAAGTAATTTCACTGTATATTTTTCATGCAGTACAACCTAACGCAAAGAAATTCAAAATGTCTTTGACTGGATATTAGATCATAGCATTTAGGAAGTGTTTTTGTTGTTGTTATGTACAAAAAAGAGTTTTTGTTTCTCAGAGATACATTGTAAACTATGTGCACATTAAACAATAAAATATGTGATATAATAGGTGAAGGCAATATGCCTTCCATCTTTGATAATCATTTCTGAAATTTGTTTACTATGTTTTTCATGAATTGAAAAAGCAAAACTTCATGTGGCAAAATCATTAAAAAAATTCTACTTCATTTTAAATGTTCTCTAAAAATTAACTGCTTAGCAGTTTGTGAACTTTTGTCTGAAAATATGCCACATGATTTAGATTTTGATATAGGGAATGAACTTTACCACAGAGTTTAAAAAGTAATAATAATCCAGAAAAGAGCTCTTCAACTAATGGTTAGCTTTACATAGTTCTTTTACATAATATTTTTTTAGAGACAGAATTTAATATTGGGAACATATTTTCTGTGATGTATCTGCCCTTCACTCACAAAAATAAGTATTTGAGTATTTTCTTAAGAAAATAGAATTGCACAGAGATTAGAAAATAACACAGAACTACAATGACTGATTTGTTTTAAACTCATTTTTCTAAAATTTAGTATTGCTTTTCCTGTTTCTTTGAAAACAATTCATTGACACTAGAATCAAGTAGTTTCCCATCACCTTGTTTTCTCTTACCTATTACAGCCATGCTTGTCAACATCAAGAAAACAAGTGTTTCCACAGAATTGTGCCTTCCTTTCTTTCACATGAAAGACTTCAAAGACAGCTCTCAATTATGAATCATGAAAGAGTTTCTAAAGTGTGATCGACTGTCATTTTTAATGTTTATCCCTTTTCTGGAAGCTTAGTTTTAATACTTTTTCCTAACAGAATGGCTTTATACTATTACTGGATAATATTGGGAGACAGTAACACACTCACATTGGAGTTCATCACTAATAATGGAGTACACTTGTATTTCAATTAATTGCTTTAATATTTTCAAGTTTTTTATTATTGTGAGCATTGGAAAGAAATTTTTTTTTACCTCAGAGACTGGCATAGTGATGCTGGTTTGAGTGTTTTTATTTTATTTCTGTTCTTTTTATAATTAAAGATGAAAGTTAAGATAAATCACTAAGGGAAAGAGACATTATATAATGGAATATATAAAAAAAGATAAATCATCAACAACCTTATAAACATGATATATAAACCAGTATAACACCATTTGAAGAAATATCAAATATATAAATATTTTAAAAAGCTTAAACATTAATACATTGAACTTTTAAAGTATACATACCACTGTATACACACTAGTGCATATTATACTCTCCAAAAAGAAAGCAGAGATTTTCCACAAGCACATGTAAAAGCATTTTAAAAATGAGCCATATATTTAGCCATAAAATGAGCCTCAATAAATTTAAAAGGATCAATGTGTGAAGTAATTCTGAGTATTATTGAATATGTGCTTGTGTGTGGGAGATGGGTGTGTATAAAATAACATTATGGGATAATCTACAGGATATATTGCTAAAGAAAGTTTTAATTAATATTACTCATATTAAACAATAGAAGGATATACCAAAGCTAATGCAGGTGATTTTTTTATAGAGTTAGGAGGGCTACATGTGACTAAGACAGGACTGGAACCTTCTTTGTATTCTAGCATTTACTTTCTTGTAACTTATTTTGCAGTTGTGTAGGTCATGTAAATATTTTGAATAATTGTACAAAATTAAATTAAATCTAAAATCACTAAAATTGGGAGCAAATGAATCTAATTTTGTATAAATGGTTAGCCTAACTGTGAAAATATTTTAATAACATTAAATCAGAGTAATGTGATGTAAGGTTCAGTAAGATAAATCATAAGGGCAAAAAAACAAAAGGATACACAAGAAGGCCTCCAAAGAAACAAACAAACAGAAAGAGAAAGTCAGTTACCTTTGAGGCATGAATGAACTACATTTCAGTGTAACTGAAGAGTGAAGTACTTATGATTTACAGAAACTTCTAGCAAATACATTCAAAAGGAACAAAAATATTTAAGTATCATTTTTTAGTGACTAGTAAAATTACTAGGTAAAAATGGGATATTTTATAACAAATGATAGAGATTGAAAATATCTGACCATAACAATTAAACTTATTATGAATAAAAAAGGGCCACAATACATTATATGATCCTAGTATGATGCAATAAAGGTACACCTCATCTGAATTCTTCTGCACAAAACAATGGAAAGAAGAGTCAATCAAACTTTTATTTTACAGAAAGGATAAGAGACAGAACAAGTTCAATGGCTAAGGAATTGCAATGAAATAATCCAGAAAGTGGTATTTTGTAGAAAAATGGCTTATTTTATCAGCAAATACAAAAGACACAAAAATAACACAAGTGGGAAATTGTTGAAGTTTCAAAAAAAGCCTAAGACACAGATCAACCAAATTTGTGGGCTTGTTTGGACTCTGTTTTGAAGAAATCAATAGTATAAGACACCTAAGCTGCAACAGAAGTTATTTGACATCTAATGGCTGTTTGAAATATTAATAAAATACTCCTAAGATACTTCCATGCAAAAGCTGAATTTTATTGTATTAGATAAGTAGCCCTAATTCTATTGACAGAGACTAAAATAATTATAACAGTTGGGGAGTGCGGGCAAGGGGTGCTTTGGATGAACCAGTATTCCAGCTGGAACCTGACAGGCTGTGACCTGGGGTTTGGGCTCCTCCCAGCTGGGCGGTGGCTTCCATCCTCCCAGTGCAGGCGAGCGGTCAGTGGGGCGGAGTTCAGACTCCCCGAGCTCTGTGATCACACAAACTAATTCCTTATAATAACAACAGTTTCTCTCTCTCTCTCTCTCTCTATATATATATATACATATGTATATGAATATATATATGTGTGAATATATTTATATATGTACAAATATATATGTATTATGGGCAATAATGTTTCTGAACTTTCACTAAGAAAGATTTTTAAAGTTATCTCTGCATGCAAAAGTTATAATTATATGAGGTGATGGATTGATTCATGAATTACTAACATTATTTTGGTAATTACTTTGCCATATATAGTTGAACCTCAAATAGCATGGGTTTAAAGACATATATATATATATATTTATATATATATTATTGTTTATAATAAGATACATATATGTTATAGTGTGTATATATATAATGCACATGATAACTTATATATAAGTATTCTCCAGAGAAACAGAGCCAATAGTTTATATATAACATTTTTCTTCTGGTTTGAACTGTCCCTTTTAAATGTTGTACTCATTTTGACATTTGATGAGCAATTTTTTACAGTTATAACCTATTATAACAAACCACATTTATTAAATAAACTTAAACACTTGTACAATATTTGTGTTAAAATTTCAGTAGAGCAATTTTGGAACTCTTTGTCATGTTTGATAGCTGCATGATATTCCATGTTGCAGGCATTTATTGTGTGGAATCTTCTGTAACCAGTTTTCTATCAATGAACTTTTGAAACATTTCTAGTAACCTCCTATTAAAATTAAAGATACAAAATTGGTTAGAAGAAGCCATGAAGATAATTTCTGCATACATCATTTTATTCTTTTGCCGGTGTGACATAATGATATATTAGAAATATGTATTTGGTTATTCAGATAATTAAAATAGATTTCCAATGCATATTTCATTGTCAATCACACATCCTGGAAAGCCTTCGGAGCCTCTAACATGAAACAGGTGTCTTGCACTTAACGAAGGTGATACTTGTACTCACTTAAGCTCAGGAGCAGGCTGCAGGAGAACCAATCATATGATTAGAAGACTGGAGCTCTTCATTCCACCTCCCAAACCCTGTGGGTGGTAAGAGGGGATGGAAGTTGAATCAGGCAATGGCCAATGACAGTCAATTATGACTATATAATAAACACTCCATAAAACCCCAAGAGGACAGCTTTTGGATAACTTTTTTCTCAGAAAGCCCCCATGCTTGAGGAACCAGAATGCTTTTGAGCTGAGCCAAAACTCTACGAAGACACAAGCTCCTTTGTGACCTTTTCTAGCTGTTGATTCCAATCCTTTGTCAAATTCTTTAACAATCTAGTAAATGTAATAGTTTCCTGACTTTTGTAAGCCTCTATTGAATATTAATCAGACTAACGAGAAGGTCACTGGAACCTCCAATCTGTAGCCTTACGTCAGAAGCACAGGTAACAGCCTGGGTCTTGCGACTAATGTGTAGAGTGGGTGTGGGGCAATTTTGTGTGACTGAAACCTAACTGCGGAGTTTGATTTTGTTCGCAGGTAGGCAATGTCAGAACTGAGTTAAACTCCCAGATACAGGATGTATACAGGAAACCCCTATGTTGGAGTTGGGACCAGGGAACCGAGAAGAACCAGGAAATCCTCAGGCAGAAGTGACATTTACAAACCACTGTGATTCTGCCTCTCCTAAGCTGATCCTGAGAAGTAAATTTCAATTTCCTAGTGGAGATTAATTTTAAAAATTCATTAAAAAGTAATCACAACCGATACTTATTAAAGGGATACCTAAAATGAAATTTTAAGAATGTATTTTAAAATAAAAGTAAATAATAAGCTACACAAATATATACATAAGTGAAATACTAACTTGATTTATAATATATTAACAAGAAGTGGCAAAGGAGTATATTTTCCCCAAATACTTAACAGTCATGAAACAATATGGGCACCACCTGGTCACTTCAAAACCAACAGAAACGATGGGGGAAACTAAACACTTTTCAACTTGAATATTTTTGGTTTGAGTTTTTAGAGTAATATTTTTTTTTCCTTATTTCAAAAAATCAACAGGTCACTTTCTAGTTCCAGGATAAAATAACATAAACTCAATTTTCCCCACTACCCCCCTCTACATAGACCTGAGTATCTGGGAAATCACTCAGCAGTCATAAAAGGATGCCCGGAGTCATAACTGGCCCTGGACCTCAGGACATGAAGAGTGACAGCACAGTGAGTTTCCTGAGTTTCCTTACGTTTCATATATATTGAATCTTCCACCAGAGAGTAACAAACCCTATAATGGTCCCCAGTCACAAAGAAAAAAATGCATAACAACATCTAGATGGGTAAACCAGTGGCTAACAAGTTTGTGAAAAGCTGAGATCACCTCCGTAACTAATCCCTAAAGAGCAATTTAAACAGCAATAAAATTTCCATCATAATGATGAAGACACATTACTGTAGTTATGAAAGAAAAAAAGTGAAAAATTTGGATCTACTGGCACACAAATCCTAATTCCTGCTACAGAATCATACCAAAGACAAGAAAAGTGCATGTAAAAATGTATTCGCATTTGCTCATTACCACAAAATTTCCTCTGACAGGGAACTCCAGGTGCACGTCTCTGCAGACCTGAAGCTGGTGAAGTGCAGCTGAATGGGCGGATCTGAGCTGAGGACTGGCTGGCTCCGTCACTAGACATGGGAGGCAACAGTGTGCCAGGGATAATGGTGAGTAACGAGGTCCTGGAAGAGACTGGGGCTGGAGCAAGACTCTCGACGAGCAGCTAGAGCACTGTGGGCTTCTGGCCCACTTACACGGGGCCGCCCAAATGAGTCAGGCTGCTGTCGGACTCACTTATGTTTACGGGAAGGCGTGAGGTCAGGGGGCTGAGGAGGAAGGCTCAGTATCTGCTGGGAACTGAGCCAAACTGTCTCCTGGCTCTGGACCTGCCACATTCACAGCATCTGAATGGGGGATGAGATCCAAGTGATGAACCCCAGGATCCAGTTTTCAACTGGGACCCCAAATGGCTGCTAAGCTGAAAATGTAAGGACAGTTGGTGAGAGCCAGAACATAAACATAATGTGTGTGTGTGTGTGTGTGTGTGTGTGTGAGAGAGAGAGAGAGAGACAGACAGACAGACAGACAGAGACAGAGAGACAGAGAGAGTGAGCAAGAGAGAGTTCTTCATCTGTTTCTGTCTAATGTTAAGAAACATAGCCGCAAACTACCATAGTAATAGGAACTTGCTACAGATAGAATTTATACTGCAAGAAAAGTCCTGCAATATATACACACACTTTAATTTCAACAAAGTAGAAGCATAATTTTTATTTTAAGTAATAAGAATTTATAAGGCAAATCAGAAAGGGCAAAATAAGAAAAGTGGATGTAAAATAACCAGAAATCTTGGAAATGTACAGCATGTTCACTGAAATAAGGAAAAAACTAAAATAAATAGTTTCAGCATCGTCAAAGAACCATCTATTAGTTACAAGAGGTAGAGAAAGTGAGGGTCCCTGTGGCCGTGACTCTCCCCCGGCCCCGGTCAGCTCACCCACTGCACACATGTGGGCGATGTGTTGTTACTGACTCTATGTGAAGAGCTCCTCCCAGGGCTCTGGGTGACCTGGCGGCACCGCTGCACGACTGCACAGCGGCAGGATAGCGGAGACTGGAATGGTGGTAGCGCCGAGGAAAAAGACTGAACTGGCTGCGGGAGTGGGTGGGATTCCAGCGCTTGACCTGCCACCATGAGAATAAAGCTGGGCAGAAGCCCTTTCACCCTAAAGATATTCCATTGTTATTTTTTGGCCTCACCGAATCAAGAGTGAGCCTGCCTGGGGATGAGATCCACCTGCAGGACACCAGGGAGTGAGACCTTCCCCAGCGTGTGACAGAGAGAAGGAGAGAAAAGAGAGGCTGTTACGGTACAGGGAGAACGACAGAAGCGTATGGGTAACGGGTGATAAAAATAAAACCCATGCATTTTGCAATACTTAGTAAGATACTCTAAGCCAAACAACATAGAGTATGTTTGAAATCTTTGTAATTTTCCAACTTATAAGTAAATATAAGGAGTATCATTAACATGTTGTGTAAGGACATAATAATTATTATCTTAAACATATACAGGATTGAAATATTCTCTTTTAAATCTTCACAAGACAAAAAATGAGGTGGTGGGATTATGGGAGGCCCAAGACATGTTTTAATTCCAAAAGATAAATTTAACATTAAGAAACACTAAGGAGAAAGTAACAAAAATGCTTTTGGACCAGAGCACGGTCATGAAACAAGCAGGGAAGAAAAAGCACTGAGGGATCGGCTCTTATTTTAGAAGTTCTGACTGAAATAAGTCCGTTCAGTCTATCCTATATATTTTGTTTGTATTTTTCACTAAATTGATTGAATGTTTTACCACATTGATACCATTTACTGATTTTTTTGGTTTTGAATATTTTAGGCCCATTTCCTGGGCTGTATGAATAAGTTTAACAAACTATCAAATAACTTTTTGGGAAGTAGGAGTTCAATATTGTGTGTTTCTAACATCCAATAAAATATCCACTTACATTTTTAGCTCAGTGACAGTTTTACCGTGAATGATGCAATGTAATAAAAATGTTAAAATGATTGCTACTGAGCCTGCAGCCTCCAAGGAGAGCGCGCTTTGCTGTCCCACCACTTCAAATTAATGAGCGCTCTTGTAACAGGCACAGTGAGCTAACTGATAAGCAGTGTGTCTGTCAATCATGTAAAGGAATTGTTCTGATCCCAAGAGAAATAAAAAACTTTTTCTCAAAGTTTCTCTTTGATTTCACTATTGCCAATTTATCCCTTAAGTGACTGTGGGATTTAATTACTGTCTAGAATGCCACGAAGGGCTGAGTTAGGAGCCCAAGGGGTATTTTAACAAGCTCTTCTCCTGGGATTCAAACTGTAGATGCACTTGCTTGTAATTTCCTTTAATCGTAGCTTTGTAACTGCTGTACTGTAGCTCGCTAACAAGTCCCTTGGAACATCCTCAGCAGGGCTTTAACTGGCAGGGCCCGAAGCTCAATGAACTTACTAAGAAAATAAAGTTGCTTTCAAGCTTTTTTCCCCTATGTTCTATGAGAGACAATTTAAATCTTTGGTCTCTGCCTTTAAACTGCACCTATTTTAATAAGGAGTCTTACTGGGAAGCCAAATGATTATCAAGTTAGTGAAATCAAAACACCTCAAGGGAACACTGAAAAGTATCCATTTGAACAAAGTAATCCCATTTGGGATTCATATTATTGGGTAAAACTGATGCTTTTTTTTTCTCAAACAAAAGTTCCTAGTGTGTTGCTTTTTTCCCCCAATATATACCCTAACTCACCTTTGGCAAACCAGGCAGAATATATCACTGAGCCCTCCATTATTAGACAAGTTTCAGGAGGTAATATACTAGCATTTATCAAACCGACTATCACTAGAATGTCAATTTTGATTTTTTTAATCTTGTCACACTCCATTCTCTTTTCCCATCCTCTTCCTGCTGCTCCTTTAAGCAAGAGTTGGTTATTAGACACAGAATAAATACTTCAAGAAGTGAATGCTGGTTATACAGTGAATACAACTGGGCTTTAGCAACGGACCAATGACGTGCTCCATGTGTAACTTTGTAGCAGTTGGGACCCAAAGTGTTCATTGTGGATATTAAAATCCTCCCCTAGGGGTTTCTAAGATCCTACTTTTTAACAGCCACTATCTTCATTTTGTCCTTACATATCTGTTTTGAAAAAGTGATATACATAAAATATAATGTGAAGCTATTTTTTAATCGAATAGATTTAGTGCATAGTGTTTCAGTATTTTTTAAACTGATATATCTTACATTTTCCTATTTTAGGTTCATAAGAGTGAACAGGATTCCAAGATAAAGCATCTTTTATTTGGTATTTATAAAATATGGCATTGTCACTGCAACCACACTGCTTGCTTGTTTGCACCTGGCCTGACATCCCATGCGTTAGGTCTCACATGAGATTTTAGTTCAGGAAAGGTGAAGAGCACATATTTAGAAATAGTCATTAGGAAGAGAAACGCAAAAGTCAAAGAGGACTCGACTGCATCACTATTAGAAATTATTCAGGTTATAACTGATGGCATATAAGTTTATATTACTATTTATTTGCATATTTGTGTATAGTAAAATTCATATATGATAGTACACACATACATAATTTATACATTAGTATTTATATATTATATTGATTCATATATTATTTATATATTTATAACTTTATACTCAAAATCATGGTCACATGCCATAGGCTGGGGTTCGGTGATGAAGTGTGCTTGCATTGCTGTAGGCCTGCTCCTATTGGAGTCTGGATCCAACCGGACCCCCAGAAGGCTCCTGTGAGCTTGGAGTGAGTGCACATGTGAAGGGCCAGGAGCTAGGTGGAAATGATGAAAGCAGTAGTTCTGAACTTCTGATTATTTAATAAATCATATAGTGTCAGGTAACTGCACAGCTGCCATATGCCATGGTCTCAAGAAGACTTGCCTTACTACTACCCAATAAGTGAAAGAATCACTTTTATTATGAAAATATCAGAAAAAGATTATGCTCATGAAAAATAGAGCATTTTGCTGATGATGCAGTGTGCTCACTTGTAAGAAATACAGATGAAAAAAAGATGTAGAATTTAGATATTACCATTCAAAAATACAGCATCACCAACAAAGATATTATTTAGGAAGAATTTTTCTGAGAAAAAAATATCTCCAATTCCTCAGCAAAAGGATTAGATTGAAGACCTAAATCTGGTTAATATGGTTTCTTTGTAACCTAAATCAAGGGATTCCTTTCTTGGCAAGTGTCAGCTCTTTTAGAGATGCATTTCTTGGTGACTGATCTCATAAGGGGCTCACCTCTCCTGGGTGTCTGTGCTCAATCGGTGCCAACTCTGGGTGGGTGTAAGCTCTCAGTGAGTGTTGGGGCATAAGAGGTTCATCTCTTTATGTGCATCAACTCATAGGGCTTAAACAAGCCAGACGGTAAGAAAGGAAAGTTTATTACATGCAATAACTGAAACAAGCAACTGTGTTAATTCCCAAAGCAGCATATCACCAAGCAGAGCACAGGGCTGTTCTTTTATAGGACAAGCCAGTTCTCACTTAGGTCCACCATGCAAATAACAGGAAAACTCAGTGCAATTCTGATTGGTGTCCAGAAGGGGAGCAGTGATTGGCCAAACTCTCAGTCCTTGACAACAGGGTGAGGACCTCCAAGTGGCAGTCAGGAGAGCTCTGGCAGATAATATTTGCAAATAGCAACTGATATGTGCTTCTGAGGCCTTCTCTCCCTAGAACATCTTTTTCTGCAAAACAGCTTAGGAGAGAATGTTAGCTTTCACTCTAATTTCCCCATTAATGCTTATACTCACTAGCTATTTGGGCACATGCCTGTAAAGGACTTTGTATTTATATCGACATCTAATCTTAACCAGCATCTCCAGTAATTATGGTAGAAATGGCTGACAGACTTCAAATTTTAGCACCAAGAAATGAACAGCTTAAGAAATGTGTTTTCACTCCTAACATTTTATAAATATAATTACTTTTTAGTCCTTTTATAGTGTAATTTCTACATTTAAATGCACTATTTAAATATAGTTTATTTTGGAAAGAGGAGTGAAACACTCATAAATATAGTTTATTTTGGAATGAGGAGTGAAACACACATCTTGAGGTATTTTCCCTCGGACGCTGTGGATGCCGTGGCCATGCGTTTCTACCACTGGCAATGCCGGTTAGTTAGTGGCAGATTTTCTCAGGCGCTGAAGGTCTTTAAAAGCTTATCAGGAAAAAGGAAAATGGGAGCTCAAATGGCACTCTTTAAATAACACTTTTCTGATTTTTTCCAGCTTTAATACAGTAATTTACATGGGACACTGTAAATTCAAGGTGTATGATATAGTGATTTTATGTGTATATGTTGCAAAATGAACACAATGCCTTTATTGAGGAGAAAATGCTTCATTTAACATATACAAAACTTCATTTAACATATATATAAATCCTTCATATACTGAAGATTGGCTATCTGTGTTGTCAATCAAGAACAGGCAAGTGGTACAATAATCACTTGTGTTTATTGGGATGTTAGGAATCACAATCAGAATACAGATTCCCGAGGAAACCCTGTATGCTTCCCAGGTGGGAAAGGGATTAGGGTCATTAAGGGTAAAAGAAATAACCCCAAGGGGACTAAAATGGGTTATTATGAAATAATTATGATTGTCTATAGCTATTTAAGCTACATTTATCTGTACATAATTGGTTGCTAGGATTATCACTAGGCACATTTTCACTTTGTAGCAGGCAGAGAAAGTTTTGGATGTTTGCTGACTGGTAAAATACAAAGTAAAACATTTTTCCCAGAACAGTAGTTTCAGAGAGGAGGATGTGCATAGACCTCATTTCCTTAATGAGTTTCGGACTCCATTTTAGTGTATACTTTCAATGTCTTTATTAACTATTTTGTCTACATTTACAGTGTCATTCTTCTGTCTTGAAGCTTGACACTATTACTATTCTTAAGTTTGTATCACTTTATAGTATGTTGGTTTTTGTGTCAGGTGCTTCCTATTAATCTTACATCTTAATACATTACCTGGTTATTCAACAGAATTATGTATTTCTAAAATTATTGAGGTATAAGCAAATAGAATATAAATATATATAATTACCTACCATTCCTAAACAAACTTAACATTTTCTATATTTGTTCAATGCATAATTTATAAATTATACACAGCAATAATTTTTAATTAATATATAAACAGAATAACTATATTTTAAAATAATATGTAATTTATGTATATATAAATCACATTTTTATGGTTACTACACTTTTATTTGGCTGCCTTGTAGAAATGTACTTATTTTATTGAAGTGTAGTTGACATACAATGTTATATTACTTTCATATGTAAGGTACTGATTCAGTATTTGTATATACACCATGATAATTTTGCCTACCATCCCTCACTATATGAATTTGTTATATATTGTTAACTGTATTCCATATAATGTACAAATAAGACACTCCCATGTATAAGACACTTCCCATGTATAAGTGAAATCTTATGGTATTTGTTTTCTTTTCTGACTCATTTAACTTGCATTAATACTTTCTACACGTGTTGTCACAAATGACAATATTACATTTTTTAATGGCTGGGTAATATTAATTGAGTATGTTTACCACATCTTCTTTATCAAGGACACTTAATCTTTACTTCTGTATCTTGGCTATTGTAAATAATGCTGCAGTGAATATAGGGGTGTGTTTTCATTTTCTATGGATAAATACCCAGAAGTAGAATTTCTGGTTCATATCAAATTGCTAATAGAACTATCATATGATAATTCTATTAGTAATTTTTTGAGGAAGTTCAGTAATGTTTTCCATAGTGATGTTATATTAGTCTACCTTTCTTTTCATTTCTTTCTGCATAGAATATCCTCTTCCATCTGTTCACTCGCAGTCTGTGTGTGTCTTTAGTTCTATAGTGAGAATTTGTAGTAGGCAATGTACAAGAGTCTTTCCTTTTTTTACCCATTCAGCAACCCTACATCTCTAGATTGGAACATTTATCAATTTACATTATAAGTAATTACTGATAGGTATATATTTAATGTTCTTTGTTGATTGTCTTTTTGTTTTTATAATTCTTCACTTTTCTTGCTCTCTTCCCTTCTGACTTGGTGACTTTCCTTAAGGTTATGTTTGTTTTCTTTTCTCTTTATGTTTTACATACCTATTATATATATTTGGTTTTCTGTAACCATGAGTTTCATATATTACATTCTATATATATAGCAGTCTACTTTAATTGACAGTCATTCAAGTGTGTTCTAAAAGCATTATATTTTTACTTTCCCCCTTTTGGTTCCTATGTATTATTTTGTATTTTACTATTGTGTATGTATCACTTGACTACTTATTGTAATTTTAGATGATTTAACTTTTGTCTTTTAACCAAAAAACTAGCTGTGCTTGTGGTTGAGCCATTTCCTTTACTATATGTTTAGCAATACCAGTGAGATATTTTTCTCTCAGTCTTGTTCTTTCTAGTTATTGCCTTTTCTTTTCCACTTAAAAAAGTACCTTTAACATTTCTTGTAAGGCCAGTTTGTTGTTGATGAATTCCTGTAGATTTGTTTACCTAGGAAATTCCTTCTCTCTCCTTCAGTTCTGAATGATAACCTAGCAGTGTAGTGTATGCTTGGTTGTAAGCATTTTGTCCTTTTTTTTCCTTTTAACCCTTTGAATATATCAAGCCACTCTCTTCTGGACTGGAAGTTTCTGCTGAAAAATCAACTGATAATCTTATTGGTTTCCCCTGTATTTAATAAGACTTTTTTCTCATTCAGGTTTTTTTTATGAAGATATCATTGATACACACTCTTATGAAGGTTTCACAAGAAAATATAGTTACTACATTCACCTTTATTATCGAGCCCCCCCATTACCCCATTGCAGTCACTGTCCACCAGTGTAGTAAGATGCCACGGAGTCTATTTGTTTCTTTGAGCTACACTGTCTTCCACACATACCATGTGCACCAATCATGATACCCCCCAATCCCCTTCTCCCTCCCTCCCAAAACACCCTCCCCCACCCTTCCCTTTGGTTACCAATAGTCCCTTCTTGGAATCTGTGAGTATGCTGCTATTTTGTTCCTTCAGTTTTGCTTCATTGTTATACTCCACAAATGAGGGAAATCATTTGGTATTTGTCTTTCTCTGGCTGACTTATTTCATTCAGCACACTACCCTCTATCTCATTCTGCCTTTAAGATTCTCCCATTATTGTTAACTACTGAAACTTTGATGATCATAAGTTTTCATCTGGTTTCCTTTGGGTTCATCTTATCTGGGACCCTGTGCTTCATGTACTTGGATGTCTACTTCCCTCCCTGGGTTAGAGAAATTGAGCCATTATTTCATAGATTTTCTGTTTCTTTCACTCTGTCTTCTCCTCCAGAGACCCCTATAATATGAATGCTAAGACATTTTATATTATCCAGAGATGCCTTAAATTATCATTTTATTTTTTCTTTTTGTTATTCCAATTGGGTGATTTTCACTATCCTGTCCTCCAGATCACTGATCTGTTCTACTGTATCCTCTAATCTGTTGTTGATTCCATTTAATATGTTTTGCATTCAATTGTATTCTTCATTTCTGATTTGTTCTTTCTTATGTTTTCTACCTCTCTGTTGAAGTTCTAAGTTCATCCATTCTTCTGATTCAGCGAGTGTCTGTATGAACATTACTTTGAACTTTTTATCTGGTAGATTGTTTATCTTCAGTTTGTTTCCTGAGATTTTCTCTTGTTTTATGTAGCACACATTTTTATGTCTCCACATTTTGCCTAATTCTCTGTTCTTGTATATGTATTAAGTAGGTAACTTATGTCTCTCAGTCATGAAGGAATGTCTTTATATAGAAGGTGGCCTGTGGGGCAAATAAGCATAAATTCTGGTCAGCTGACCTATGTGCCCGAGAAGTGACACCTGTGTGGCTTGCATGCACTCTACAGCTGTGGCTGGATCATAACTGGTGTGGAGCTTCTGGTGTGTTAACTGTCACTGGCATGGCTGTTTTCATGGTCTGGTGGCAACTTCCACAGTCCCATGGATGTCTGTGGGTTTGCACCCTGGTGTCACTGCCTGTGAGGCCCTACTTCAACTGTTGCAGTAATTGTAATGTGGAGGAAAAACCCACCATGGTTGTTGCATTTTGTCCTTTTATTCCTTTTAGCACTTTGGTTACCACTAGATCCTTCTTGGAATCTGTGAGTCTGCTGCTATTTTGTTCCACTGTGTGGGGGGTTCTTTTGTGGTTCTCTTTTTCTGACCAAGTCTGCCTGCTGTGACTGATGGGGCAGTAAACCTCGTGGGAGCAGCTTGGGTCCAGATGGAAGGTTGGTCTGGCAAATCCACAAAGGAATGTCAAGGTGGACTTAGCAGTGCTAAGACAGGAGATGAAGAGTTCCAGAAATAATGCCTACCAGGGCTGATAGACTTAGCTGTAAAGAAAGTGACAAAGATGCCCACCAGTGTTTCCATCCCTGGGGAAAATTCCATAGATCCCTGCCCCTCTGGCACATGCCCTACACTTAGCCAGTGGATCTCCTTGTTAAACATCAGGCACTTTTCAAACTATTGCCTCTACACTGGGTCTCAGAGCAAGTGAGATCGTATGCATGGCCTCTAAGAGTGGAGTCTTGATGAGTGGAGTCTTGATATCCTACATCCCTCCAGTTCTCCTGGACATAAGCCTAATAGGTTATCAAAACCAAGTGCTATGGAAGCTCGACTTCCCAGTGCAGGTCTCCTGGGCTGTGGAGACCAATGCAGGGCTCAGACACCTCCCTTTCTGTACATCAGTGATATCCCCTTTCCTGGTGGGTTGCTGCAGGAGCGTGGGTCCCGACAGACTGATAATCTGTTCCTCCTGCCCACCTAAGTATGGCTTTTTCTGTATAATCTTTATTGTATATGATCTGTTCTACTAGTCTTCAGTTCATTTCCAGAGACAGTTGTTCTATGTGTAATTGTAGATTTTGGTAGGTCTGTGAGACGAGTGAGTTCAGGATTTTCTACCCCCATTCTTGATTCCACCACCCATCATTTACATGTTTAATTGAAAACAAACTATGAGGGTTAACTTTTTATGACCTTATTTATTTCTTCATTATGTGGAAGGCAGTATCTTCAAACGTCATAACGCCTCGCCGTCTCCTGCCCCGGACCCCCACCAGCCCGAGCCCCGCACCCTAGGCAGCACCGCCGGCTATCTGGCCGCCTCACCATCTCCTTCACTGGCCTCCCATCCGGTCCTTCCGCCTTCCGCCGTCGCCTTCCGCCGTCGCCGACTCAGCAGCACCACCGACTCGCTGTCTCCCGCCCCGGGCCTCCCACCACTGGCCCGAAGCACCTCCCCCACAGCAGCACCCACCGAATGACTCGCCGTCTCCCGCTCCGGCCTCCCCACTGACCTGAAGCCCCGCCCCTTCGGCAGCATCACCTTTTCCAGTCCCCGCCCTTCCCCACCTACCTGGACCCCGGCCCCCTCGGCAGCACCGCCGACAGGCCAGTAGCCTCGACATCTCCCTCCCCGGCCTCCGCTCCGGCCCGAAGCCCCGCCAAGGCCGCCAGCGTCAACACTCCACCGCCAGAAGCCCCTCACCTGTTCTCACCAACCCTCCCACTCCCTGATTTCATTTGTATGTACACGAAAACAAAGACATGATAGATAATTTAATAACTGATAGCAACTAGCAGACATGTACTAAAAGAATAATTATCTTTTATTTTTGTATATAGAAGAATGAATTGTATGTCTCCTTCTTAGAAACATTTTATCTGTTAATAAGAATACAGAAATGCTTTTATAACTGAATAATCATTTAAGAATGAATTTTAATAGGTATTTTCCAGAATTAATATAGTTTGATAAGTTTACATATCCTACAAAATATAAACAGACTCATAAACACAAGGAACAGACTGGTGGTTACCGCTGAGAGGGGACAAATAAAATAGGTCTATAGGATAGAGTTACAAACCTCAATTTATTGAATAATTAAGTCACAGGGATGGAAGTACAGCATAAGTAATAGAGCTAAAAATATTGATATATATTTTTAGTTAAATATAATAACTTACTTATCATGGTGATTATTTGGTAATTATACAATTGTTGAATCACCTTTTTATTCATCTGAAGCCAACATACTACTGATTCTCACTGATATTTCAATAGAATTTTTTAATGAATAAAGGAAGAATAAAATGTTTGAGTGTCTAAATGCAAACAAAAGTAAAAACAAATATAATACATGATATTCAATTCCCATTTTCTTAAAACAAACATTTTATTGTGTTATTGATAATTGAAGCTATTTGTGATGACTCCTTTAATTTTTAAATTGCATTTGTATGCATTCTAAGAGTCATAATCAAAGTGTTCAAAACTATTAATAAAACAAAGTCTAAAATCAATACTTCTATGGATGTTTCTGTCACATTGAAAATCATATAATTTTTCAATATCAGATATGGATGACAGAGAAACAGGAAGATGATTAGATAATAAAGTATAAACATTTTCAGTGATACCAGCACCACATTTATTTTGTCTATCAGAAACTGTTAATGGTGTATTTCTCAGATAAAGTGCATAGTATAAATAATACAGATTATATGTAATGATATATTTCTACAAATGGAATGAAATGATTTTCTATCAGCTTTCTTTAATGCAACACTTCATTATATGCTTCTTTTCTTTCTTTCCTTTCTGCCTTCCCTCTGTCCATCTGTATTTCAAAAGCTACAGAACTCATTTTGGTTGGCAAAGTATTTTTTTAATTGTACAATTTCTGATATATTTCAAAAAACTAATAAACTCTTGAATATCTTTCTGAGGTTACTGCCCTTTAACTTTATTTAATTGAAATATAATTAATGTACAATATTATATTGATCCCAGTGTCCAGCACAGTATTTTGACAATTATATACTTTGCTAATACTCACCATGATAAATGTAGACACTATCTGTAGATAATATCATACAAATATTCCACAATACTTTTTACTATATTCTCACTGCTGTACTGTCATCCGTATGGCTAATTTATTTTATAATTGGAAGCCTGCACCTCTTCACCCACTTTGACCACCCTCCCATCCCTCTTCCCTATGTGATATTTAACAGAGAAACTCTGATGTTACTTGTGGGGTGATTTTACTCTTTCCTCAATCCACAGCAGGTCTGTGTCATGCTTCAGAAGAAAAGATGCATTTTCATGATGTGAAAGTTGTGAAATTTAGGAAAGAAAATGATTATACTAAGCACAAAGTACTTGGATATCATTATTTAATAAACAGGTGTGAATCACAGGAGTTAATTTAATTGATTGAAACTAAGACATGCAAATATCTTAGACATCCCAAGTATCAATGTTCTACAGATCTGTGCAATTTCAGTTCTTTATGTCTTCATACATTCATTTTTTTAAAGTATTATAGTAAATTTGTGAAATTTCAAAACATGTTTTCTATTACAAGAAATATTAATATCGTGAGGCATTAGTTATTAAGTTCTATATGAAATGCTCATTTTCTTTACACACTGATTTGACTTGGTTTAAAAACGATTATTAGAAGTAAGTCAAAACATTCTCATAAATATATAAGGTAGTTCTACATCAGTTTACACAATCAATATAAATCCTTTCAAACAATATATTTCTCTAAACTTTGTACTTTGTTATTTAAATTTTAAATCAAACATACATTTTTGGCATGTAGTATAGAGTTTGTTCATTTGGGAAGAAAAATTGTATTCACACTAACAATACCCTTTTTTTAAAATCAAACGTAATGAAATCCTAGGTATTTGCCATCTCATTAAAAAGATAAGGATGATACTATTCTTGATAATGTATTGAAGAAGTTCTATAACCCTCCTTATTAACCCAAGAGTAATGGCACATATATTAAAGAATCAGAACAATTGAGTGATTGCTTCTTTCTGGGATTAATTGGTGTAACTGTAAGCATATGAGTATCTGAAGAATACATGTTGAGCTTTTTATTTTCTTTTTTCATAAACAGTCCAACATAATGAGAGTCAGAGCAAGAAATATATTGTAAAGGCTATACTTCTCTTGGAAATTATCCAGAAAACAAGCTTTTGTATTATAACTTATCCTTTTGCATATGGTCAAACCTAACATATATGAAGTTCTTTTTCTTAAGCAAATAGTTACATCAAAGGTCTGCTATATAGAGAAAAAAGCATTCATTACTCAAGGGAACTAATCACTGATAAATCTTGGAACATAAGATAATAAAAATTTTATAATTACTTTGTCAACAGAAAAGAATATTACATTTTAAATTTCCTTATAAAGAGGATGGTGCTTTATGAAAGCTTTATTTCTAAAGAAGTTCATAGTTTTCATTTTTAAAAACTCATTGGATTGATTGCTAATAATCTAAATTAACCAAAATGTCTTCTTTTTACTATTTGTTATAATATACTTTTATCTGCTTGTAACATCCTTCCTTTCTGTGAGGTGTCATGGACCAATTTTCTAAGGAACATACTTCAGACCTATGGGTCAGAAATATGCATTTGATACAGCAGCATTTTACACACAGCGATTTTTGGGTACATACCTGTGTGGGAATGCACAACATTTAGGGCTGAAATTAAGTGATTTCAGGCATTAATTTGAACACACACTCTATAAAATTTTAATTTCTTCCCTTTATCTTATCCATATAATAGTCAATTTTAACTATATCTCAAATGCATACATTTTTATACCATATTCAATCTTTATAAACACTGACTTATTTATTTTAGCTTTAAATGTCCGAGAAATGACACACACATTTACAGCCTTTTAAGTTTCAGGGTATTCATTTCCAATAAAAAAAGTTCAATAAAAGAAAACAAAATGGTCTAACCAAGAAAAGAAGCATAAAATTAAAACTGAAAACTCATGCATATACAGCATGAATGTTGAAATTTATTCTATAGTTGATGTTATAGCCCCTTTTCTCTTAGGGGGTATTAACAACAATAAGGATTCTAGAGAGAATATTCTTGTCATGTTCATAAGTATACATTACTATTAGCCTAATAGTAGGTACTTATTAATAAAAAGAAGTACTTATTTTATATTTAATCAAAATAATGTAAATTTTTTAAAAAGCTACATTATAGAAGATTGAAAATTTTGTTGTAACTGTCTATGGTAAAATTAAAGAATGATCAAGAATTTAATATAGAGACAGAAGTAAAGAGTAAAATAGTGTAACCCTTTTTCTGTAATTGGCTATATCATTCTTTCAAAGTATGAGTATACCACTCACTTGTAAAAATTTGCATTTCTCATGCTAGACAAGTAAACTTTAGCACAATCTTTACGTATTATTATGTGTTTCTATTGCTAAGACTATCCAAAAGGAAAGTTTTTTGTTACAACTCTTCAGGCTCAAATTGATGAAATTTCAAACTTATTTCCACATATAATTGTGAACTTCTTCTCTATCAGAATAATGGATTCATGTAAAATTAAGTTTATGCTATTTTCCAAATTTACGATGTTTTCAGCTACAATTTCTTTTAAAGCATTTTCCTCTTGAGCTCTTTATCCTTCCTCATGTGATTTCAGGAATAAGACTGGCAGATTTCTTTCTTTGCTCTTTTCCCCAAACTTCCTGAAATTTACTTATTTTATTCTCTGATACTTGATGTCAATGATGTTCATTTTGAGTACTTCTAGTGACCTACCTTATAGATTCCTGTTTATTTCCTCTATGATCTTCATCTTTGAGCCCATTAATATGTCTCTTTAAGTCTAAAATTTCTACTTGTACTTTTTCTTTAAAAAATTTTTCTAATTCTTTATGTTCAATATACATTTGCATATGATGATCTTCACTCAAGTGCATAGTTTTTATAATAATTGCTTTAAAGTTTTGGGAAAACAGTCCAGTAGGCACCATCTCAGCATCAATATCCTGTGGTGGCTTTGTCTTTAGGAACTTGAGGATTTCTGCTTCCTTTATGTACCAAATAATTTTGGATTTTACCCTACATATTTCTTTGTAGTTTGCAAAGAATGTACAGGTCCATCTAAATCCTATAATGTTGAATTTCTTTTCTTTCTTTTAATTTTCTTAGCAGAAATCATCGTATATGAGTTTATTAGAAGATTCCACCTGCCACTTCTGTGCTGTGGTTTTATTGCCCCCTCATTTCCAGCATTTGCGATGCTATTTGGATCTGTCCCCATGTGTACAATCCAGTGAGAAGTCCATGAATCTACAAGTCAAGTTCAGTGCTCAAAGTCCTCACTGTCCTCTCTGGGATCGGATGAGTGCCTGCACAGTTTCATGGCATCACTCAACTGAGGCTTACTGGCTCCACCACCTTTCTGGAGACTTTGATACCCTTGGATTTCCATTTTCTGCCTCATGCTCAAAGGCTGAGGTTTAGCTATCCTATTCTGCCATTTATTCTGTGCTAATCCATGATCTCTGTGGTGAAACTGAAGAGCAAGAAAAACTTATGAGGGTTTTCCAAAACCTTTTAAGAACACAGTGTCTGATGAAGAATAAGCTCCCCGAAAGCCCCTGCTCTTCAGTGAGCCGCCGCTACAATTACCGTCATGCAGATGTGCAGTGGAGGAGGATGGGGCTGGAGGACCAAGAAAACTACAAGGGGAGATTCCACAATATTTGGGCATCAGGAGGTGCCTTGCTTAGTTCTTGAAGGAGGTCTAGCAAGATTGTATTAGATACCTCTCTGTAAATATCCTGGCACCCATTTCCCATTTTGGATAAATAACTTGCATCAGGTCCAGAGAAAGGTGGAGGAAATTTTGAAAATTTACTGCTAGTTCACTGGTGGTTCAACTTCTGCTCTTTTCACATTTGTCCCTCTACCGATTATTTTCCAGAATCATGACACATCTCCTCCATTCTTTACTCACACAAGGCTGCATCCATTCTGAGAGAAAATACAGAATGTGCTTGCACTGTTGTAACTTTTACTGTAACCCCATCATTCCCTGTGAAATGGTACAGGTGAAGCAGAATGCACCTGAGCTGTGCTACAAGATTCTTCTGGCGACTGCTCTTCTACCTTTCTCTACTGTCACATAAGAATGTCCTGGAAATAGGTGAACAGTCTGACACTGGTACTCATATCTTTGAGATTTTTATCAAAACTAGGAAGGCCAGTTGTCCAGGTATTGCATGAAAACATTGTGTTAACACTGACTTCTTTCTACCTGGGTACACCTCACGGTTAGGTATCCTGTCCTGTCACCTGCAATAATTAATCCTGGCTATCATGGAACTTGGCAGTGTATGAATAGACTACAGAAAATTCATATATTTACTTTAAACCTTGGCATACCATAGTGAAGATATGGGATATGATATCCAGAACGGCAAACTAGGGCACTATATGCTCAATAGTTAAAGTTGGAGTTCCAGTACCAGGTACATAATTTTGTCCATGTGGGTGATATCAACATTCTATTGAAAGGTGTGATAAATCTCAGGAGCCATAGGAGAAATATAGAAACAAATCCTTCAGACTTAACTCTTCTTTGTGTCATATGTGAACAAAATGTTATAACAATTATCTTTTTTATCATTTGGTCTATCCTTGTGCATGAACTGTGTAGAGGATGGTTGTATTTTTTGAATTTTTTAATAGCAAAATGCCATTCAAGTAAAGTTCTGTATCTTCTTGGTGAAAATCTGTACCCAACCCTGGGGCAAAATACCTTTGAAACTGAAATCAGTCATAGGGAGAGTGGTAGAAATCCATTTACTTCTAGAAGCAGTCATCAACTTCTGCTCACCTGTGTCTCCCTTGACCCTACTGCAGAAAGGGTCCCCACCCAAACCTCTCCAGGCCAGATATGCCCTCCTTCCCTCTTTGCAATTTCCTATTGATATGGAGAAGAACTACTTCTCCCCACCCCTTGGAACACCTATTGATATGGAAATGCACTAAGCCCAGGTGAGAGATTCTTGAAATACTGCAATTTTACTCGCAAGTGCCTAAACACAATGAGTAATTTTTAATAAAAATTTTATACAAATCTCAAATTGGGTTGTTAGTTCCATGTCTATTGTGTTAATTGCTGTATGTTATTGCCCTGTATGTATATGCCAAAGTGCATTTCTCCATTCTGATGTTGATGAACATTGGCAATGTTTACCATCTTCCCTTTACAAGTGATGCTGTTTCTGCACATCCTTGGGAATGCATTTTTTAACCCATACAGGGGTAATTCAGTTGAGTAAATACAAGGAGTGGAATTGCTGATTTGTGGGTAAGCATATATTGAAAGTTAGTAGTTACTGTCATAGTATATGCAAGGTTAGTTTTCTTCACATCCTTCACACTATCTATCATTGTCATTAAATCTGGCATTTCTGTTGGAATTTATGAAATTCCTTGAGATATAATTATGGTCAAGACTGAAGTTGATTTGCTGGCCCCTTGTCTACATCCATGTATGTTCACCATTCTGTTTTAAGATGATGACCTCTTAGTATAATCCTAGTGAGTATCATTCTGACAGTTGCATCTGATCCTATAAACATTCTTGTCCCATTACTTGCAAAAAATGGAGACTCAATGGCCCTAGGAAAAGATTTCTCTCAATGAAAAATAGAGTTGATAATGAGTGTGCCATAAAAATAGGGTTGCTAATGAGTATGCCGTTTTCTTGCTCCTGGGTAAAGTAATTGAGAGACCTGTAGGTGTTCCCCAGAAATCAGCAATGGGATTGGGTCTAAGTGCATAACAGGAAATTTTCTTACTCTTGAATTCATTTTTGTCTTCTTTCCTCAGTCAGTTCCCTACTGTACTCTGTGCTTCCTTAGGTCTCTTTCAGTGTAAATAGTTACAGACTGAAAATCTCAGATTTCTATTCCTGGGGACACACAAAATAGGACAACTTATCTTTTCATATGTCTTTTACCATTTAGTTTTCATCCTTTTGATATCCATATTAAAATTTCTACTGTATACTTTTTAACTAGGTTTTCTGGAGCTTATAATTGATTTCTAGGAATAACACATACACTTTAGAAACTCACCCTGTACCAGATTTGTGTTCTAACAATATACCTCACCCCTGCTCTGTCTTACTCTCTTACATTATGCCCCAATTATGTAGTGTATTGAACAGGCACGTTACTTTTAGTATAGTTAATATTGTGGATGTTTCCCTTTATATTTGATGGTATTTGTGAAGCATCTTCCTATCCTAAACTCATAAAAAAAACATTTTTCAAAATGTGCATTAGCCATTCACATTTAGATTGACAATCCACTAAGAATATTTTGCCTGGTGTGTGGTAGGATTATCAGCTTTTCTATTTCTCATACTATGACCTCAGTTATGTTGGTGCCACTCCTGATTGCAGTTCATTTGATTAATTTCTTCAGATTCTTTCAAATACACTTACAAATTCTTATTTGTTTTTTTCACTTCAGCCAAAACTGTTAATTTTTACCAATAATGCTACTTTAAAAGAAGTGTTAGATTATTCATGTTTTTCATTTTCATATGAGCCAAATTCATAATTAAATTGTCCTTTTAAGCAGTTTAAGGCAATTCCCATGCACACTGAGAAGTGACTGGTGTTTACAATGGATGACGGGTTGTGATGGGTGAGTGAAAAAGGTGAAGGGGATAGAGAGGTGCAAAATCTCAATTCTGATTTAAATTAGTCACATGGATGATGGTAGAGCATGCAGAAAATAGTAAACATTTCTGTAACATCTATATTGAAAGACAGTAACTACATTTGTTTGGGTGAACAGTTAAAAATGTATATAAATATGGAGTCACCATGTCATGTACTTGAAAACAATATGATATTGTATACCAACTGTTCTTCAACAAAAGCATTCATCAATTTTTTTAAGAAGAAAAACTGTTGAAATGTTATTTCAAAACAGCAGTCTCTTCCAACTTTACTTGTACTTTTTCTTTAATTTTACACTTATTCCTACACCATTGTAAAGGTGAAAAAGCTTGTCTGCCTGCACATTGTGTCTGTCTTCTTTGCTGCCTTAGTCTTTGGGTCACAAATCTTCTGCTCAGAATTTCAGCCCTGCGCATAGGCTTGCTCATGGCTACAGATGCACGTAAACAGCCCCTAAACTGAACCTTGCCTCCCTGTAGATACAGAAGGATGTACAAAAATGCTGCCTGGACTGTGGAATATGAATAGGAAAATCCATGGCAGGATGAGCAACAGTGTGTCCACATAAGGACTGAGGAATGAAGGCAAATGGACAGTCCCAATTTTTTCAAGGTCCCCCAAACCAAGCAAAATCACATAGTGATAGTGGAAATATTCTTCTTTGGTTCACTTCCACCTGGGAACAAAGCGCGAAACATTTATTGTAGAGTCAGATAATTTTAAAACTTATTTCTATTTTCTCATGATATGACTCTTCAATTATGTTGGTGCCATTTCTGATTTCAGTTCGTTTGATTAATTTCAACATAGGCAGGGCTATTACGTTATGCATAGAAATTCAAGACGTTCTTCCCCAAAGAGCTATCCCACAATAAATTTGGCATCCCACATTATAAAATTATGCCCTTATTTTTGAAACTGCGTGTCCTTTTTGCTGAGAAGACAGGCCAGTTTGGGGTGAGAGGCTGAAGGCAAGCTATCTATAGATTCAATGTAATTCTTATTAAAATTCCAGTGACAGTTTATATAGAAATATAAATTAAAACTCTCCTTAACTTATGGAATAAAAATGAACCTTACATTTCAAGAAAAACTGAGAAAAGATCAAAGTAGACATAACTCATCTTCACTTCAAACTATATTATGAAGCTATATTGTTCAAAACAGTATGGTACCAGTTTACAAAAATTTATAACAGACATATGGAACAAGGAAGTAGAATTAAGATCCCACATACAAACATACATGTATGAACAGCTAATATCTGATAAGTATATCAAAAAATACAATGGAGAAAGGATAGTGTTGTAGAGTTGATGGATGTGTTAACCAACCTTGTGGTGGCAAATACTTCACAGGATATCTGCGTATATATATGTCTATCAAACTATCACTTTTGTACACCTAAACTGCACACAATGTTATGTCAACTATATCTCAATAATCCACAGAAAATTATATTACTATAAATTATGTCTGTCCATTTCTCCACAATATTTCCTATATCTAAATGAGAGACTAATTTCTGACATTTTATTCTAATATGTATGCAGGGGGAATTGGTACCAGGAATACATGGCAACTGAAAAGCTGTGTGTGTGTGTGTGTGTGTCTGTGTGGTGTGTCCATGTGTTAGAAGATGATGCTTTCAGTTTTGATCATGTTGAAGCTATGATAACAGTCATACACTGAACAGTGTTATGAGTTAGATATATGAATCAGTGATAAGGTGAGTCCTCTCTTTGGAGAGACACATAGATCTGAGAAAGTACATGTTCACAGGAAAAGGGAGAAAAGTATAGAAATCCTCAGTCAGTGGAAGCAACAGTTGAAAGACAGCATGAGTGAAAATGGTAATGTTATGGAGACATAGACTAGCTAGTTAATCCTATAAGGCAAAGAAGTAAAATCATGATCTGTGAATAGACAATTAAGTATGGATTTAAAAGTAGATACAAAAGAATACAGAGATGATATAGGTATAGGTATATATATGGATATAGATGTGAACATAAGTGAAAATTAACATAAAGATAGGCTCAGTTTATCATTTTATGTTAGTGTAGGTAGTGTTCTCTGTTACTCATGACAATGTCTAATTTGGGAGGATATATTTGAGGCACCCATTGGATTGAGACACACATAAGCTTATACAGTTATGTAGGCTTAGAGGTAGACTAAAATCATGTGTATGTTGCATCTCTATAAATTTCAGTGTACAAAAGTATGTATACTGTATATCAATTAACAATTATTTTCTACGAATTCTCCTTATAAATATATTCTGCAATGAGCACTGAGTCATTCTGTTTTACTTTTACATTCACTGTAAACATGCTTTATGATATAAAACCCTGCTGAGAGCCCCTTTCACCTCTGGGTTCTACAAGCTGTAGATCATGGGGTTTAACATTGGGGTAATAACCCCATAGAGCATGGCAATGATTCTGTCCCTGGCTGCAAAGTGTTGACTGTAGGATGGGTGATTGTAGGTAAATAAACCACCAAGAGGTGGGAAGCACATGTGGAGAAGGCTTTGCGCTTCCCTTCCACAGACTGGATTGTTAGGAAGGTGGATATGATGTTCATGTAGGAGATGAAGGCAGTCAGGAAGGCACCAATTCCAAAGATACCTGCTACCAGTAAAATAAACATTTCTTCCATGTAGGTGTATGAGCAGTAGAGGGCCACCACTGGGAGGATGTCACAGTAGGACTGGTTAACCCGATTGGACTTAACAGAAAGACAGGAAGAAGGTGGACACCATATGGTGGAGGGAATTGAGAAACCCTGCTGCCCAGGTCCCAGTTGCCAGCTGGACACAGTGAGCCTTGGTCATGATGAGGGTGTAATGGAGGGGGAAGCAGATGGCCATGTACCAATCATAAGCCATGACAGCGAGAAGGAAGACCTCAGTCTCTGCCAGGGCCACCAGGAAATAGAGCTGCAAAGCACAGCCAAGGAAGGAAATGCTGTGATTCCCAGTCAAGAGGTTGCCCAGCATCTTGGGGACAGTAGCTGATGGGCAGAATATATCTAAGAGGGACAGATTGGCTAGAAAATAATACATGGGTGTATTTTTCTCGGTCCTGATGGCCAACAGAATGGCCGCGTTTCCCACTAAGGTGGCCTGGGAGGTGATGGAAAAGACCACAAAGAGAGGACAGCCACCTTGGGGAGGTCAGAGAGCCCCGTGAGGATAAAGTGAGTCATGGGGGTGAGATTGTAGCTGTCCATCTCTCTCTCCACGGGGGTCTCTCTGGAGGGAAGGAAGGCAACAAGCACAGGTTAGAAAAAAAATCCAAGGGGACTATTGATTAGAAATTTGGAAAATCATTGTTTGTGGTTGATGATTAATAAGCTAGCCATATATTAATTAGAGATCCGTTATTAGAACTGTTGTTAAAAACATCTCCTGATTTCAAGTTGTTTCTTTGAATATTCGTCTTCAGCTCCTTACAACGAGGAAGCCTTCTGAGACCCTGAGGAGAGTTTAGCAGTCCACCTTCTCAGGAAAACCGCTGTCCTTTGCCAGCGTTTGCAATTTCACAATTCAGTGATAGATGCTGTTGTGTTTTTCATAGCTTCTTGGGCATTGGCCTTATTTTGTATTTTTATTTCAATATGTACAATTTTGTGCACTACCTCAATTTTAAATAACTGAAAAGCATAAGCTACATATTTTATAAGGAATGTAATTATTGGAGGACATAGTTCATATTCAATATTAGATTGGTTTCAGATGTACAACAAACTTAGTGACTCAATAATTACACATATTCCTACAGGCTTGCCATGGCACATGTAGATCTCGTTACCATACTGCAATATTAGAAGGTTATTTGTTGTATTCTCTCTTTTGTACTTCCTTTCCTGTGACTAATTCATTAAAAAATTTGAAGTTCATACCTTTTTAACCCCATCATCTTTCCTACTCATGTCACCTTTCCACCCCCCTGATTTCACTTATATGTGCACAAAAACAAACAAAAAAATGCTAAATAATTTTAGCAACTGCTATCAACTAGGAGACATATAACAAATGAATAATTATTTTTTTGTGTATAAGAATGGTGTGTCTCCTTCTTAGACTAATTGTATCTGTTGACAAGAATAAATATAGAAATGCCTTAATAACAGAATCATAATCACTTAACAATGAATTTGAATATGTTATTTCCATAATTAATATAGTTTAAAAAATTTAAATAGCCTACAGAGTATAAACAAAACAAGGAAGCAAAGCATAAAAAGACTCATCAACACAGAGAACAGACTGCTGGTTACCGTGGAGGGAGCAAATGAAATAGGTGCATAGGATAAAGAGTTACTGCAATTTATTAAGTAATCTGGTCATAGGGATGGAAGTACAGCATAGGCAATGCAGCTAAAAATACTGTGACATATTTTCCGGGGACATATAATGACTACAGTTATCATGGTGAGCACTTAGTAGTGTATACAATTGGATCACTTAGTTCATCTGAAATCGACAACATATATCAGTGATATTTCAATAAAAATTTTTTAAGAAATAAATGAAGAATAAAGTGGTTGATCATGCCTAAATGTGAATGAAACTATAAACACATTCACATGATGCTTAATTCCCACTCTCCTTAGAACAAATATTTCAGCATGTATCTCTTTCACTACCCAGAGAAGCATAAGTTCACAAAAGCTATGGATGAGTGAATTTCTGGGCCAGAGTAACTCCTTTAAATTTTAGATTATATTTGTGTGTATTTTAAAGTCCTCATAATCATAATGTTCAGAGTTATTTATGAAAACAACCTAAATGAAGGTCTAAAAATTAATACTTCTATGGATATTCCTGTCACATTGAAAACCATATAATTTTTTAATATCACATGCATATGACAAAGAGGAATGGGAATAGATTAAAAAAATGAACATCCTTTTCATTGGTTCTACCTCCATATTTTTTTTGTCTATTGGAAATTGTTAAAGGTTTATTTGTCAGATAAAATGTGTAGTATAAATAATACACATTATATATAATGACATTTTTACAAATGGAATGAAATTATTTTCTACCAGCTTCTTTAATGCAATATTTCATTATAACCATCCTTTCTTTATTTGATTCTTTTCTTACTTCTGTCCATCTGTCTGTTCTTTGAAAGCAGCAGAACTCATTATGGTTGGCAAACTTTTTTGAAATTGTACTATTTCTGATATATTTAATTAAACTAATGAATTATTGAATATCTACCTGAGTGTTCCTGACACTAAACTTTAATTGAAATTTAATTAATGTGCAATGTTATATGTGTCTCAGTGTACAACACAGTGTTTTGACAGTTATATGCTTTGCTAAATACTCACCAAGATAAACGTAGACGCTACCTGTAGATAATATCATAAAAATATTCCACAATATTATTGACAATAATCTCTGTGCTGTGCTTTCATCCCTGTGGCTAATTTATTTTAAAATCACCAGCCTGCCCCTCTTTATCCCCTTCACCCACTTTGGCCGCCCTCCCATCCCTCTGCCCCATGCAGTATTTAAGGGAGGAAATCTGATGTTACTTGTGGGATGATTTTACTCATTCCTCAGTTCACACAGGTGTGTATCATGCTTGAGAGGCAAAGAAAATATACTATCATGATGTGAAAGTCATGAAATTTAGGAAAGAAAATGACTATACTAACCATAAACTGGTGGGATATCATTATTCAGTCAGCAGGTGTTTACTGAGTGAATTAAAATGACTGAAACAAAAAAATCCTCCTAGTCAGTTCACATGTGAGCTTACAAATTCTCAAATGTCAAGGTTCTACAAAGCTGTACAATTTCAGTTCTCTACACCTTTATATGTTCTTATGTTTATATGTTCATTTCATTTTCTGAAAATACTTTAGTAAATTTGTGAAATTTTTAAAGGTACTTTCGACTACAAGAAAAATAATATAATGAGACATTAAGTATTAAGTTCTACATGAAATGCTCATTTTCCTTTGAACCCACATTTATAAATATGACTCCTTGTTTTACAAGAATTATTAGAAATAAGTCAAAACATTCTCATAAATACATTAGCTAGATCTACATCAGGTCACATAATCAATATGCATCCTTCTAAAGAATACATTTCCCTAAATTTTGTACTTTAAAAAAATTTTTTAAATCAAACTTGTGTTCTTGGCATAAAATGTGCACAGTTTGTTCATTTGGGAAGACATCTTGTATTCATATTAACAATATTTTTCTTTCAAATCAAACATGAAATACTAGGTATTTGCTATCTCATTAGAAAGATGAGGTTGATGATATCCTTGATAATATATTGAATAAATTCTATAACCCTCCGTATTTATCCAAGTGACAGATAGCACATATAATAGAGAATCAGAGAAATTCTTATGAAGAGCAGTCACTCACCTTCTTTGTGAGATTAATTTCTTGGTGTAACTGATTGATTAATTGGTGTAACTGTAAGTATCTGAGTATATGAAAAATACATGTTAAAATCAGTTGCTTTTGCTTTTTTTAAACAAACTGTCCAACATAATGTGAATCAGAGCATGGGATAAATTGCTAAGACTATGCTTCTCTTGGAATTATCAAGAAGAAAAGCTTTTGTATAATTTATATAACTTACCCCTTGCATAAGGTTGACCCAAATGGAACATATATGAAGATTTTTTCTTTCGCAAATAGTTACTTCAAGGATCTGCTACATAGAGAAAAAAAGCATTAGTTACTCAAGCAACAATAATCGCTGATAAATCTTGGTACATAAGATAATAAAAATTTTATAATTACTTTGTCAGTAGAAAAGATAATTACATCTTAAATTTCTTTGAAAATAAGAGCATGTTTTTATGAAAACTTTACTTCTAAAGAAATTCATAGTCTTGCTTTTTAAAAACTCATTGGATTGACTGCTAATCTAAATTATCCAAAATGTGTTTCTTTTATTACATATTTATTATAAATTTAATGTCTTTACTTGCTGTAACACCCTTCCTTTCTGTCAGGTGTCATGGACCACTTTTCTATGGTACATACATTCAGACCTGTGGGTTAGAAATATTCTGACATATATATTCTGATAGAGCAGAACTTCACGTACAGAGATTTTGCATACATACCTGTGTGGGCATGCACAATACTTAGAATTGAAATGAAACAGTTTCAGGCATTAATTGAAACACAAGCTCTATAAAATTCTAACTTCTCTTAATCTTACCCATGTCATAGTCAATTTAATTATATCTCAAAATGTATACATTTTTATACCATATTAAAACTTTGTAAACAACCACTCATTTAACTTAGCTTAAAAAGTCCAGAAAATGACACACACATTTACAGCCTTTTCAGTTTCATAATACTCATTCCCAACGAAAAAGATTGAAAAAGAAAGCAAAATGGTCTAGCCAAGAAAAAAAGCATAAAATTAAAAAAATAAATAAAAATTAAAACGAAATCTCATGTATATAGAGTCTGAATGTTGTAATTTATTCTATAGTGGATGTTATAGCCCTGTTTCTCTTAGGGGGTATACATAATAATAATGACTCGAGAATACTCTTGTGTTCTTCATAAATATACATTACTATGAACCTAATAATAGGAAATTATTAATAAAAACACTTATTTTATATTTAATCAAATGAAAGTAAATTTTAAAGAACCTAAATTAAAGAAGACTGAAAATTTTGTGACTGTCTAGGCTAACATTAAACAAAGAATGACCAAAAACTGAATTTCAGGACAAAAGTAAAGAGGAAAATTGTGTTACCCTTTTTCTGTAATTGGCTAAATCATTCTTTCAAAATATGATTGCACCACACACTTGGAAAATTTTGCATTTTTCATGCTAGACAAGTAAACTTTAGCAAAATCTTCATGCATTGTTACATGTGTTTCTACTGTTTAGATTATCTAAATTAAAAGTTTTGTTACAGCCCTTTAGGCTCAAATTGAGTGTAATTGCAGACTTATTTCCACCTATAATTGCTAACTTGTCTGTATCAGAATAATAGATTAATGTAAAATTAATTTTTATTTATGAATTTAATAAATAGGTATACACAGATCAAGCAATATATGTGCATTTATTGAGTTCAGGTGAAGGGTATATAGATGTCCATTATAGCATTGTAATTTTCCTGTAATTGTGTAAAAGCTCAAGATAAAATATTAGGAAAAATTAAATATGAGCATATAAAAGACACTGAAAAATGAATTTCACAGTGCAGCCACATACCAACATTCCTATTTAATCTCCCTGTGACTGTGAAGCTCTTAGCTTTACCCTACATTTTCATTGGGAAACATTTTATTTCCATTTATCCCAAAAAATCAGCTATATGCACTTCTATGTTAGCCATTTTTCATTTTTTACATTTCTTTGCTGATACATTCTGTTTGTAATCTCTTTTTATATCATAACATAGTTTATATTGTACTTTCTGCAATAGATTTTAATTTCAATTTTGTATGCTAACTTTTAGGCCTTTGGGCAATAGAAGGGGGTGCCCTGTTATAATCAGGAAATGCCTACATATTGCTTCCTACATCCTCTCAAATCTATTGTTCCTCTCCTCTGATAGAATTTGCTTGATTATTGTGTTACTTGGAAATCACAAGACTGATGAATCAAAGAACACCCTCAAAAGTATTGCTTAAACAGCACAGAGCACATAATCAGTAGTGCAGGAGCATCTCTCTACATTGACAGACAGTAACTACACTAGCTGGGTGAGGATTTACATAATTGTTAAATCATTATGTTGTATACCTGAAACCAATGTAATATTGTATGTATATCAACTAAACTTCAATTTAAAAATACAAAAAATGTTGCTGAAGCAAAATTAGAGATATTCTTCTTCCACACTAAAGTGGGTGGAACCTGCACCTGGGTTCCCATAGGTTTCTCCTCAGCATTCTAGTCACGTGGCTCTAATTCCCAAGAATCGAATGTGCTTGGCAGCTGCATCCATCCATGCCCCCATTCACTGCAGCCCCAGCTGCGCGCACTCAGCCCTGGTCACCGCATCGGGGGTCCTGACCCCCAGGAAGGGGAAAGGGCGTGGGAGCTCCATTGAGCCCCTTGGAAATTGTTCTGTGAAAGCAGTTCTAAAAATGTCAAAATACTCTGTATTTAAAAGAGTTCAGCTATCTGGGCACCCTCAAATGGCGGGGTATCCTGAGCATATTGATTTTATTTGAGACAGATCTTTAGAAAGCAACCAGCAGCGTCAAGGAGTGCATATATTCTGAGTTCTTATAATTTAATTATATTTATAATAATTATCTCTAAACTGATTATACTGGTACCCAGGTTGAAGTATTAGTGCAACCATCAGCCTTGTGTAACACTTTACAACCTCTTTTTGTTTGATTTTTCATTTGTTATTTTGTTACATTATGAGTTGCCACTAATACTTATTCTCTATTTAACAGTGGGTGTGGGGTTGGGGAGATAGATAGGGAAGCAGCAGGGAGTAACCCCTGCCCAGTCAGAGGACAGCCTGGACCCTGGAAAAGGACAAAGCCTGACTGAGGCTTCAGGAATGTAGAGAAGAAGCAGGGTGCTTGAGGTTCAAACAATGTAACAATGCCCCCCCGAACCAGGACCCAGTGATAAGGAGCAGCTTGCTGACCACAGACACCGTAGGCCCCTTCGTTTACAGCGGGGCAGCCCTGCCGCCTTTACTGAGATAGGTTAAATCATGACTAACATTCTGGCTAAACCTACAGGAAAACTAACAGCTCCCACTGCAACAGGCATAAAACCCTGGACACCGAGACCCCGAGCGGCGGCCTGGCCCCTCCCTGCACCCGTGGGGAGTTCCATACTTTCTTTATCCTGAATAAAACTTTCTCTGTAAATCTCCTACCTTGCTTGTTCATGAAGCTCATTCTTCCACTGCGAACAAGAACCCTGGCTTCAACAGAACCCCGTTCAACCATCATCAGCAACAACAGTTTCCAGGCTAATGATTACAATTTCCAATCTCTCTTGTACTTAGATGGATCGATCTTAGAAAAGTTCAGTTCAAGCAATATGGCAAATTTGATGTGTGTATATTCCGTGTCATAATTATAAACAAGGTAGGAAATTGACCACTACATTCCTAGTTGTAATAGCGGGGCTTTGCTTACACACCTGTTACTCATCTTTGAAAAGGGACATCTGTACGGTGGTCCAAGATGTTGCCCACAGCCCAGAACTCCCTCTGCAAAGACATTTCCATTTAAGTAGACTTTCAACTACCACACAGTTCTAAATCTTTTTTGATTGAATTCATAATCTTGTAATTAGGAGCACATTAAGATCATGCATTATATTTTATCTCTGACCACTATGCAGTTACAGTCATTTCTGCATCTTATTTCCCGTGCTCAGGTTATCATCCACCCTTTTTTGTTCTCTGTTGTAAATTATTTGGCACATTCTATAAGGTTGACTTCCACAGAATCAACACTATACAATTGTCCAATCTCAATCTTTAAGAAATGATATTATAGTTGTCAAATTTTAATAAAAGGTAGATAGAAAGGAAGTGAATTAATAATTATAAATTATTTTCAAGATAATTAATATGATAGAAATATTGAACCCCCAATAATCATATTATAAATGTAATGAGATTGCTGTTCTCAATATCACAGAATATATGGAAGATGAGTAGCATTTTCCAAAGTTGATGCATCAAAGAAGGTGAAGACATTGAAGTTGAGAAAACAAAAAAACATGAATTTACCAGATACTAAAATTCTTAAATAGTGACAACTGTAGTGTGATTCAGTTTGAAGGAGAGATCGGTCACAGCACTGCTAACCGGACACAGGTATGCCCTAAACCAGTCCCGCCTTTCCATCGTGGGAGATTTCTTTATTATGCATCCATGGGCCCTTGTCACTATGCCTGCATCGGATTGCGGTATCCCTAGTTGCCTTTCTGTATAAACTGTAACAATAGCATGGTCCTTCATGAAACATTACATTTTTCACAGTGGAATGGATCTCTTACTTATGTGGGACATTTGGCACATCCTTATAATTTTCATTTACAAGCCATTCAATACAGGTTCTTCGAATAAACAAAATGATTGACAAGACTATGTGGTAAAATTACACTTTATACTGTTGACTTTGCTAAGTTCCATGAAATTTTGTAGTTTTGGAAAGAAGACTTAGACAAGAATGTTCTGCTGAGATCCACCTAGGGAACAAGATAACTATGAAAGCACTGTGAGAAAAATATGTAACCATATTGCATTTACTTAAATAGTCTGCTAATGTAAATTTTCAGTTGTTTTCCACTGGTGTTATCATGCTGTGGAAAAAATTCGCAATCATAAAGTACAGGAAAATGTTCATAAAGTGTTACTTTTAATTGAGTAACTGCAAAAATTGTGCTGGTATCGAAGACATATAACTAAGTCCAAGAAAATAAACACAATCTGAATTTGTTTTTCTCTCTCCTCTCCATTTATTATTGGTAATTAGTTGTTCTTCCAGGTTTATGTTAGGCTTTATGCCACTTGGTGATGATTCCCTTTCTCCAAGGGCAATGAAAGTTGCCAATACGGAAGAATCTCAAATCTGATTTTCAAGGCCAATATGCTGCTAATCATTCGAGACAATAAGCATCCTCTAAATGTCAGTAGATGTCCACAGATAGCTGAATTAAACTTTTCCTGAAGCTCATATATATTGCCTACTCTTCTGCATTCATTGCTGTAATCTGATTTTAAGAATAAGTGTACAGCTTTATACATTCTGATATTTTAAAACCGTATCAGGCCCGTGGCCCGCGGAGACGCGCCCCCGTCGGCCCCGGGGTAGGGGCCCCGCCGAGCCGGTGGCCGAGGAGGGCGGCGGCGGCCCGGGGGAGCGCAGCGGGCCGCGGGCAGGAAGGGCCTGCGCGCCCCGGGGGCGGCGGCGGCGGCGGGGCCCGGCCTGCGGGTGGGAGGCGGAGGGAAGCGACGCGAGGCCTTGGTTCGCATTATTATCATTCTTTTATTGAATTTATTTCTTACTAAAGTATGTGGTTTTTAAGCCTTTTTTTCTGACAGTATTATGTAATTTTTTAGCGTGGGTAGATGGGATTGTCGCTTGTATGTTACCATACAGCTGTCGTGTATTTTTGTCTATTCTTTATTACTTTAGTAGTTTCACGCTGTGTATGCCTATGAGAAACATGTAAGATAATATATTTACAGCCATTGTTACAAGTTTAATATATTTTTCTATCTTGTTTTATATGTATGTTATATAACATTCAAAAAGAATTTTTTCTTAATTGAAAAAGAAACAAAATGAAAATCCACAATTTTGAATACTGAAGATTGCCAATTGTTTTGCGGTACTTTATTATATTGCTTGTCTTGTCTTTCTTGGGCTTTTAGTTAGCTAATGAATGCATGCATTAGACACTTCAGGGTTTTACTTGGGATTTCACATACCTTGCATTTTAACTCTTTGGTTCTTTGCTGTTTCTATTAACCCATAGCATTATTTTAATAAATGCTATAATACCAAAAAAAGAAAAAAGAAAAGAAAAACAAAATCTATCATTCATGAATTTTTTCACTCAGCGCCCTTAACATGTAACCATCGTTCTCATCTTGGCCACCATAAATTCATGTGAGTTGTTTTCAACATTCATGTATATCAAATCTACTCTGTGTTTACCTCTAAGAATGGGTTCATTTGTCTAAGCTAATGCATCTTATAAGAAGAAGCTTTTGAAATTCACCCATGTATTTCCATTTAATAGTATCTCATTTTTAAATTATGTTGTAGCATAAGATTATGAGAAAACCATGTTTTGTTTATCTATGCTTGTGTTCACGGTCTTTTGGGTTGTTTCCAGATTTTGGCTATTGTGAATCCATGTTGTATTTTCAATAACTTCAACTCAGTTTTCCAGGAACAAGTCTCCACTACTCATCTGACATATTTTCTCCTTTCCCTTATCTGCACTTGTAAAAAGTTATCAAATCTTTAATGCTACCTTAAACTTCTGGTGAAATTACTTCTATATTATCTTTTCTAAGAGTATATGTCTAAACCCTATAATTTTATGCAAATGTATTCTAGCTGCCATTCTATTAGTTTCAGTTTCCATCCATGAATAACATTTATAGAGCAGCATTTGAAAAACAGCATGATTATGTGAGGACTGATTTATAAATTTATGGCTTCCAGTTTCCTTCAAGATAAAAGTAAATCACTTAGAAAAGTACATCAAACTAATTCATAATCTGAATTTAGATTATACCTCCCAGTTGTCTACCCTTACACTTCTGCTAAGACCTTCTGTGAAATAAAGTAAAAGGTTTGAGTATCTCAATCACCAGGCACCCTATTACATCTTTCTGCCTTGAAATTGTAGTCCATCTTCCAGATTATTTCAGACTTCTTTCCCAACTATAATAAACCTCATCTCCCTCCATAACCATTTCTATCTCTAGATTATCTCCTCACCTTCGTTCCCCACATACAATGCCTATAAAACTGTACTGATGGTTTCTCCATATGTGAGATAATACTGACATCCAATATATTCTTAATTTACATGATTTCATCTATACTCAGCATCATATTTTAAAGGTATTTGGGAATGATTTAAAATGAACTAAATTGACTTCCTCAAAGATCTTGCATTAGAGGAAATGTGACATCAATATGTAGATGAAGATGATTCAATCTCTGAAATTAGAAGAAAATGTAGTATTTGTCTATATAGGAAAAATATAAGTATTTCCAAGGAAAAAGGTTGCCTGAAAGTTTTTCTCTTGCTAAGAAACAGGTACTAAACTATATCATCCAGTAGCAAGAAATTAATGAGTAATGTACTCCTTTTAGAGTATTTTTAAAGTAGGAGCTATGGTTATGATTCAAAATTGAGTCCAATCAGATCTTGTTCGTTACAAATTGTTTTAAAACCTGCCGTGTTGGATAAATTACAGCTGTGGCAGAGATTCTCAGATAATTCAGCCTGTCAACAAAACAAAATGAGTAAAAGTAGTATGAAATTTATCAGTAATCAACTCAATTTTCTCCACTTTAAATACCATAATTTCCAACTTGTAGAAACATTAAATTTTTTTTGAAGTCATTGATATACACTCACATTGCTTTCAAATGTATAACACAGTGGTTGAAACATGGCCCATATTATTAAATCCTAACCCCTCTAGTGTGGTTATTATGTAGCAATACAGAAAGATGTTACAGAATCATTAACTATATTCTCCATGCTGCACTACCATCTGATGACCAACTCATTTTGTGATTGTAAATTATTGTGCCCCTTTATCCCCCTCACCCTTGCCCCCACACCTGCTCCAACCCCTCCCACATGGTAACCACTAGTTACTTCTCAGTGTCTATGAGTCTACTGCTGTTTTCTTCATTCTCTTTTGCTTTGTTTTTTATTCCACAAATAAGAGAAATCATATGATATTTGTCTTTCTCCACCTAGCTTTTTTCACTGAGCATTACACCATCTAGATCCATCCATGCTGTTGCAAATGACAGGATTTATTTTCTTTTCATGGATGAGTAATACTCCATTGTGTATATGTATCACCTCTTCTTTTTCCATTCATCTACTGATGGACACAGTATGCATTAATATTATTGCTTTTGCAAATAGTTCAACAATAAACATAGGTTACATATATATTTTTTAAATAACGAATTTTGTTTCCTTTGGGTGAATTCCTAGAAGAGGAATTATTGGATAGAATGGTATTTCTATTTTTCTTCTTTTGAGGAGCCTCCATACTGTTTTCCACACTTGTTGCACCAATTTACATTGCCATCAGCAGTGTAGGAGTGTTTCCATTTCACCATATCCTTACCAATATTTGTCATTTCTTGAATTTTGGATAATGGCCAGTCTAACTGGTGTGAAGTGATATCTCACTGTGCTTTTAGTTTGCATTTCCCTTGATGTGGAGCATCTTTTCATGTGCCTGTTTTTCATCTCTATTTCTTTGGAGAAATATATGTTCAGGTCCTCTGCCCATTTTTTAATCAGGCTATTTTGGGTGGGTATTGAGATGTCTGAGTTCTTTATATATTTTGGATGTTAACCCCTTACTGGACAAGTCACTTATGACTATATCTACCATGATGTAGGATGCCTTTTTGTTCTACTTACACTGTTCTTTGCTGTGTAGCTTTACTTTTGATGTAGTCCCACTTCTTCGTTCTTGATTTTTTTCCTCTGTCTGAGGAGATGTGTCCAGAAAATAAATTGCTCATACTTATGTTCAAGGGATTTCTGCCTGTTTTCTTCTAAGAGTTTTATGGTTTCATGGCTTACATTCAGGTCTTTGGTCCATTTTGAGTTTACTTTTGTATATGGATTTAGAAAATAATCCAGTTTCATTCTCTTACATGTAGCTTTCCAGGTTGCCCAACATAAGTTGCTGAAGAGGCTGTCTTTTCAAAATTGTATATTCATGGCTCATTTATCATATATTAATTGAGAACATACACAGGGTTTATATCTGCACTCTCTATTCTGTTCCATTGATCTATGGGTCTGTTCTTGTGCCAATACCAAACTATTTTGATTACTGTAGCTTTGTAGGATAGCTTGATTTCAGAAAGCAAAATCCTCCCAGATTTGTTCTCCTTTCTGAGGATTTCTTTGGCTATTCAGGGTCTTTTGTGGTTCCATATGAAGTTTAGAACTATTTGTTTTAGTTCATTGCATAAAGCTGTTCTTATTTTCATAGGGATGGCATTGAATCTGTAAACTGCTTTGGGCAGGATGGCCATTTTGACAATATTAATCCTTCCTATCTATGAGCATAGGGCAGATTTCCATTTATTGGGGTCTTCTTCAATTTCTCTCACAAGAGTCTTACAGTTTTCAGAGCATAGAACTTTCATCTCCTTGGTTAAATTTCTTCATAGGTCTTTTACTCTTTTTGATGCAATTGTAAATGGAGTTATTTTTTATTTGTCTTTCTGCAACAAATTTCTGTGTATTAAATTTGTATTCTGCAACTTTGCTGAATCCAATTATTAGTTCAAATACTTTCTTGGTGGAGTCTTTAGGGTTTTCTATGCATAATAATACCATGTCATCTGGAAATGGTGACAATTTAAATTCTTCCTTACTGATTTGGGTAGTTTTTTCTCCTTGTTTTGTCTGATTGCTGTGGCTAGGACCTTCAATACTATGTCAAATAAAAGTGGTGACATCCTTATCATGTTTCTGATATTAGAGTAAAAGATTTTTAACTTTTCACTATGAAGTATGATGCTGGCTCTGGCTTTGTCATACATGGCCTTTATTTCGCTGAGGTACATAATCTTTGAACCCATTTTTTAGTTTTTATCATGAACAGATTTTGAATTTTAACAAGTGCTCTTTCAGCATTTACTGAGATAATCATGTGTTTTTAATCCTTCTTTTTGTTGTTATGGTGTAGGATATTGATTGAATTATAAACCATCCTAGCCTCCCTAGAATGAATTAAAATTGGTCATGATATATTGCACTGAGAAATAAGAAGGAAAGACTCATTGGGAAATAAGGAGGGTATAAAGATGTTTCTGGAAGTGTCAGAGGTCACACTCCAGATCTATGGGAGAGACTCTAAAGCAAGAGTGAATGGAGCAGATCCACAGAGAGGAGAGACCCAGGATGGAAAAAACCCTGCCAGCACCCAAAGCCCTGGTTCCTGTTACCCCTGAGGCCACCCTCAACTCCTACAGGTTGGTCATGAGCCCATCACTGACCTCCCTTTGTACTTAAAGCTAGCTGTGAATCGACAGTGTGATAATCTGAGTTACAGGCAATACATTTTTGGGCATTCATATGATCAAATATCTATTTCCCAGGCATATTTGCTCTTCATCAACAGTTCCTGAAAACACTGCAGAGCCTTAAAGGTGAAATGGGTGTTTTGTCATGTTAATGAGAGACTTTTGCACCCCTCACCCGAGGGCAGGGCTGGAGGCTGAATCAGCCAATGGCCAATAATTTAGTCCATCATGACTACAGGGAAGCCCTCACGAAACCCCCTGAGAAGAGCTTTTTGCTGTCTCTCTGTTTGGCTCAGGTGGATCTGGCTTCTTGGTCAGAGAGAGCTTCTGTACTTGTGGCATCAGAACACCCCCACGCATCAGGGAGCCAGGCCCCAGGCTCCATGAGGACAGGAGCTCCTTTACTTGGGACCTTGCCCTGTGTATCTCTTCATCTGGCTGTTAACTTGCATCCTTTACAGAAATATCCTTTATTAAACTGGTAAACATAAGTGTTTTCCTGGGTCTGTGAGTCACTAGCAAATCAATTGAACAGAGGAGACGGTGGAAACCTCCAATCTGAGGCCAGTGGGTCAGAAGCATAGGAAGCTTCCTGGGGCTTGTTGCTGGCATCTGGAGTTGGGGGTGAGGGGCAGTCTTGTAGGACAGAGCCCTTAACCTGGGAATCTGGTGCTGTCTCTGTGCAGATAGCATTGGAATTAAGTTGAGTTCTCCAACAGCCTGCTGGTATTCAAGAATTGCTTAGTATTAGTGTGTGTGGGAAACCACCCCCCACCCCACATACATATGCACATTGGAATTGGGTCCAGGAACCTGAACGAAGTTATCTTACTATTACTGATATGTATAATGTTGTTATTGTTCTACATATATGTAGGAGAAAAAACACAATTCCATCTGGAGTCAGATGAGAGGGACTCACAGATATCTAGATGTCTTAATACCCAGGTACTTAACACATGCCAGGATATAAATAATGAGAACTTATAGTCTGGGTAGAGAAAAAGACAAATTGCTAAAAGCATGGAGAGAGTGTAATGGGAGGAAATAGGAGGAGGAACTAATCTAGACCAAAGGCAAGACACAGGGGGCAGAAAAAAGCTTCCAACCCCAACCAGGAGAGTTAGTCTAGAATGATGAAGATAAATAAATGATAATAAGGAAGGAAGGGATGGGGTGAGGTAAGGGAAGGGAATTCCAGACAGAGGAAGACATTTGTACAAGGGCACAGAAAAAGCCTAAGGCTTACAAGAACTGTAAGGTGTCCAGTAGAACTAGAATATGAGTAGTGATTTTTGAGAGATGAAGCTAGAAAAATAATCATCATGCTGAAAACCAAAGGTTGCAAACTATAGGCTAACTGTCCAAATGCAGCCTGCACAGATGTTTAGTTTCCTTTTATCCTGTTTGGTTTTTAATTACTGACATTTTAAAAATTGGATATTTCTTAACAAAAGTCCAGAATTCCACTTACTCTTGGAAAACAGGAAGATGTGAACTATCCTGGGCTCAAATTCTTATATGCCAACAGGTATCTGGAGCTGAGTGCTAACTGGCCTTTTTGATCAAGCAATATTCTCCAGCATGTCACAGTCTCCCACTCCTAATTATATCAAACCAAAGACTATTGACAAGGAGTCAGAATATAACATTACTGCTAAGAATGAATTTAGGTTAGAAGCCAAGCTGTCTAGATTTAAATCCTGACGCTTCAGATCTTAGGCAAGCTGGAAAAAATACTAAAATGATTTTATTTCCTCATCTGTTAAATGGAAATAATAATATCACCTGTCGCGACCCTTCAAGGACCGAAGCAACACGCCCAAGGTTTTGATTCTTCTCTAGGCTTTATTGTCTAATCTCTCACGGCGGTTACAGCAGTTGTCGGGCAGCTCTTCTCCCTCCTGGCAGGCTCCCTTATATTCAGTCACCCAACCAATCCGGGACAGTATCATGCGTGACCTTTAAGCGGATAGGTGTCACGTGCCACTCTAAGCGTGCAGCACGAGCTGTGCACGGGTACGGAAGTCTGCTGGGCCAATCCCCAACAGGGAAGAGGGCATTGTCCAGCTAGAGTGGGGCTCAGCCTCGGCCGTAGGCTGGGACCCCACATCTCCCCCTTTATTGTTTTATAACCAAAGGTCTATCGGGATCATGCCTGTCTTAGGTCGTCCGGAGTCTGCAGCATTCTTACCCGTCCTCAGGCAACAGACAGCTTAGGTCTGCGCCCTGTCTTAGGTTGATATGCGCAGCTCCCGATCTTACCCGTCCTTGACTACTGATCCAGCATAAGCCATACTCTAGGGGAGATGCCTTCCTCTAGTGCTGCCATGGCCTGCAACAGGACCTTCCATTCTCCCCATTGCTGTTTATGTAACAGACTTTCCTCCCAAGCAGGAGAGGCCCACAATTAGCAATACCAGTAATACACCCTCATATACGCAGCCCACAGACAAAACCTCCCCAAGAGGTCCAATTGTTCTTGAAGAAGGTTCATGCGTTGGTTGACCAAGGCCATCCCATTCTTAAAATGGCCATTGATGACGTTCTGCGCTGTCATTGCTGAGGCAGTGGCCTGGGACAGACCATTCAGCGTCTCTGCCGTAGGAATGGTGATAGTCAGCATGGCGGTGGCTGCAGCTACAGCTCGGCTCCGCCGTCGCCTGCTGTAGGATCCACGGCAGGAGCAGAAGCAGTGCGATCATCTTGTACCTCTGCTCCGGGGTTTTCCACTCTGTGTATCAGACGTTCAGGCACCCAAACGGGGTTCTGCTGGTCCTGTGGAAAAACACAAACTGAGCCTCGGGTCCAGATTATCACTGGGTCCGGGCCTTTCCATGTTCCTTCCAACACATCCTTCCACAAAACTTTAGGCATGTGTTTTGGATTGGATTGTTGGCCGTGCCACTCTGCTGCACTGTGGCCATTTTTGTCCAGTGTTCTAAAATCTTCTCCTATTCCCCGTTTTTGTTTATATAAGGCATTCTTGAGGGTGAGGTGGGTGCGTTCCACCATACCCTGACCCTGAGGGTTGTCTCTAGCTCCCTGCTGCTCTCATGACACAAAAGGATGTCATCCATATAATGATAGATGATTATCAGGGGAAACTGTTTCCTGACAGTTTGTAAGGCCTTCTTTACATACACATGGTGGGGCTATTAGCCATGCCCTGTGGCAATAAACCTTTGACAGTCTCTGGGGTGAAGCGGGATGGAGAAGAAACAGTCTTTGATAAGCTCCACTTGCCAGACTTTTTCCTAATTACAAAAATAGGTGTGTTCCATGGCGAGGTAGAGGGCTGGAGGTGACCAGCTGCTATCTGTTCTTGTACTAAAGTGTGGGCTGCTTCCTTCTTTTCTTTGGTGAGGGGCCACTGAGGTACCCACACGGGCCTTTTTGACTGCCATGTTATTTCTATAGGCTGTTTTCCCTCAGTGGCCCCAAAGAAAAACCCAATCCTGGTCCTCCGGGCCCTTTGGGCGGTCTCCCTGCTAAAAGGATTGGTTGTTCTGTCCCTTGGAGATCCTTCCCTAGTCCTCTAGTGCCCGTGTACCCCTGTTTTTTCATTATGGCATTAGACTGCTCACTGTAAAGAGTCTCTGTGGTTAGTTTGACTCTGCTATTAAACCTGTTCTCTAGCTCATCCCCCGAAAGTTCCCCGTCTTCATCCTCGTCATATGGCAGTCCCTGTTCAGATCCCCATTCCGATGCCTTCGCGGAGGCACGCTCTTCTCGTACTTCCTCTAATATTTCCTCCCCCTCTTGGATGGCCTCTCAGCAGCTTGACTTCTGTCCCTTCAGGCAATTTTTTACTCGACCCCAAATAGGGATTGTCCCTGGTGGAAAGGGCTGGTGATTTTTCCTTCATCTAAGAACCATGGGGCATGATTCTCTATAGTGTTCAGGAATGCCCTGGCAGTCTTCGTTTTAAGGGGCTCCCTCTTGTCTAAGGAGTGCTTTCAGAGGTTCCTCGGCCCTAACCCTAGAGGCCTCCATCCCCATCCTCTCTCTAAAGGGGCAAGTATCCTAGTTATAATTTAAATGGACTACGTTGCTAATTCCGCGAACCTTTTGATTTCGTCGCCACTCTGTGAACCTTTTGATTTCGTCACCACTCTGCGAACCTTTTGATTTTGTCGCCACTCTGCGAACCTTTTGATTTCGTCGCTGCTCTGCGAACCTTCACTGGCGCCTCCTCATTCCATATATTATAATAAACAATGTCACAAACACTAACAGGACACACACACTACACATAAACACCCACCGCAACTGCCTGCTGTCTGCCCTGCCATGTATACTTTCAGTTTACTCGCCGATCCACTCACCCTCCTCGGTTCCCTCTCCCGGTCTGGCCAGCTGACTGAACGGCGTCCAGCGACGTTCATCGGCAGGCACCAGGGTCAGCGGATCAGGTCGCGACGAGGTTTAGCAATTCCCGGGGTTCGGCACCACTTGTCGCGACCCTTCAGGGACCAAGGCAAGACGCCCAAGGTCTTGATTCTTCTCTAGGCTTTATTGTCTAATCTCTCACGGCAGTTATAGCAGTTGTCAGGCAGCTTTTTTCCCTCCCGGCGGGCTCCCTTATATTCAGTCACCCAACCAATCCGGGACAGTATCATGCGTGACCTTTAAGCAGATAGGTGTCATGCGCCACTCTAAGCGGGCAGCACGAGCTGTGCACGGGTACAGAAGTCTGCTGGGCCAATCCCCAACAGGGAAGAGGGGAAAGGGTGGTGAGCAGGAAATGGGCGCCATCTTTACGGCATTGTTCAGCTAGAGTGGGGCTCAGCGTCGGCCATAGGCCGGGCCCCCACAATCACCTACCTTAAAGGGATTAAGTAAAATAAGGTTTAAACCCTTAATGCTCAAACAGTGATTGGCAATGGCAATCAATAAATATCTGTTGTTGTTATTACTATTTATGTTGCATGATATCTACAGGCATTTGATTGTAGACTAGCATCTAGACTGGTCAATAAGAAGTCACTGAAGCATTTTAAGCAGGACAGTGATAATATGAGCTTTACAGTTTAAAATATTCATTGCTGCTTCCTAGGAGAAAGGGACAGAAATGAGACAAGTGTACAGGGAAGGACACCTATTAGCAGATAACAAAAGTACTATATATGTGAAATTAAATGGCCAAGACTAAGGAGGAGTAATGATGATGGAGAATGGGTCAAATTAGAGAAATGTTTAGATGACAGAAGGTATAGAATCTAGTAGACCTTTGGACATAGAGGATGATGGTTGTCTCTTATTGCTAAAAGAGTGGAAAGCAATAGCAATGACTAAAATGGAAAACAGGAAGAGAGCAAATCTGAGTGTGAAGAAAATGAATTAATGTTCTGCATGTTGAGTTTTAAGTGTATACAAGTATTTGGGTCTGGAGCTCACCAGGAAGTTGTAGACTGAAGCTAGATATTTGGGAATCACCAGAGAATATGTGAGTTGAAGCTATGGAAAAGAAGACAAAATTGGGAAGGGGACAGGAACTAAGGAATGACTCAAAGATGGTGAGAAGAGGATATGAATGAAAAGGAGCCTTGAGAATGAGAAGAGAGACAGGAAGAGAACCACGAAAGGAGATGGTACCTTCCAAGTCAAGGGAAGTATCTCATGGTTTAATTAAATGTTTTAATAGGAGTAGGAGTCAAGACTGTGGTGTGTGTAGGGCAGTGGAAATCTCCTTCCAAAACCATATCTATTTTTGAAAATACAACTATTCCTAAAAGAGAGACCAGAGGATACAGTACAATAGCCAGGCTACATTTACATCCACGATAACTCAGCATCTCATGAATGGTGTAAGATACAAGCCACGGCCCGGTGGGACCCAAGTGATTATCCCACCCCAGCTCCCTGGTGGGAAGAATGGAGTTGTGGTGGGGAGGGAGTGGAAGTGCAGGACTGCTGAATAACCAGCTCTGGCAATCTACACCAGAAGCACAGACATATATTGTATGGTGTGCTGGATATTAGAGAAATCAAAAGTAAAATCTGTGAGTGGGTACCCACAGCCAGCTCCCCTGGGAAAAAAGAAAAGTGAGGGCTTTTTGAAAGCCTGAAAGGGACAGGGACCCCACAGCTGGAAGGAAGGGACCCAGCACACTCAGCCTGGCAGCTGGGAATCCCGGGGAAAGTCAGGCACTCTAGACCCCTGGGAGGCAGCACAGCTCTGAAGCCCCTCACAGCAATAAACAGCCTGCCAGTCATTCCCCTTCTGGCGTGGCACCGCCACAGCTGCAGAGCAGCTGGAGAGGGGCCCCACACACGCACAGAGTGGTGGACCAGTCGGGTAGCAGCCAGGTGCAAGCACACAGTATGAGAGCAGCTGGGGAGCAGGGACATCCACAGGAACAACCCAGCATCTCCTCCTGGTGTGCAGCTGCCCAGTCTAGACCCAGAGGCTGCCACCAATGCACAGCTTCCCTGCACAGGCAGAGGAAACCAGGGAAAGGTGTGAAGGGGCACTATTCTTGCAAGAAAGCTGACCCGGTGCACCTGCCACTCCCAGCAGGGCTCTGGGCTACCCTGGGAGTGACCCCACCCACAGAAGCTTAGGGGATTAATCCAGAGGCAGAGCCAGGTGTGCGGGTAACTGACACAGGGAGAGGAGAACGGAAAGTTGACCAACAAAAAGGAAAGGGCTTTGTTGTCCCAGCTGACACACATGCTACCTGTTTACAAGTACCTAATACCATGAAAACACAGAAGAATTTGGTCCAGTCCAGAATTACCCAAGACAACCCCTGAGACAGGGCCTGGAAAGATAGATTTAACCAATCTTCCTCAAAAAGAATTCAAAATAAAGGTCATAACCATGCTGATGGACCTGCAGAGAAATATGCAAGAGCTAAAGGATCGAGTTGTGAGGGAGGACACAGAAATAAAACAATCTCTGGAAGGACTTAAGAGCAGACTGGATGAGGTGCAAGACCCTGTTAATAGAATAGAAATCATAGAACAAGAACACAGAGAAGCTGAGGCAGAGAGAGATAAAAGGATGTCCAGGAATGAAAGAATATAAAGAGAATTGTGTGACCAATCCAAACGGAACAATATTTGCATTATAGCAGTACCAGAAGAAGAGAGAAAAAAACGGATAGAAAGTGGATTTGAATAAATAATTGCTGAAAACTTCCCCAAACTGGGTGAAGAAATAGTCTCCCAGGCCCTAGAAGACCATAGAACTCCTAAAACAAGGGACCCAAGGAGGACAACACCAAGACATATAATAATTAAAATGGCAAAGACCGAAGACAAGAACACAGTATTAAAGGCAGCCAGAGAGAGAAAGAAAGTCACCTACAAAGGAAAACATCAGGCTATCATCACACTTTTCAACAGAAACCTGACAGGCCAGAAGAGAATGGTATAATACACTTAATGCAATGAAACAGAAGGGCCTTGAAACAAGAATACTGTATTCAGCAGATTATCATTTAAATATGAAGGAGGGATTAAACAATTCCCAGACAAGCAAAAGCTGAGGGAATTTACCTCCCACAAACCACCTCTACAGGATATTTTAAAGGGACAGCTAAAGATGGAAGCACTCCTAAGGCTAAATTGATGTCAACAGAGAAAATAAACTCACAACAAAGAAAGAAGATCAACCAAATACTAACTAAAGGCAAAAAATCAAATCAACTACTCCCAAAATCAGTCAAAGGAAAGACAAAAGAGTACAGAATAAAACACCTAACATATAAAGAATGGAGGAGGAGGAATAAGAAGGGAGAGAAATAAAGAATCATCAGACTGTGTTTATAATAGCTTAATAAGAGAGTTAAGTTATATAGTAAAGAAGCTAACCTTGAACCTTTGGTAACCACAAACTTAAGGCCTGCAATGGCAATAAGTACATATCTTTCAATAATCACCCTAAATGTAAATGGACTGAATGCACCAATCAAAAGACACAGAGTAACAGAATGGATAAAAAAAAAGCAAGACACCTCTATATGCTGCTTACAAGAGACTCACCTCAAACCCATAGAACATACACAGACTACAAGAGAAGGGATGGAAAAAGATATTTCATGTAAATAGCAGGGAGAAAAAAGCAGGTGTTGTAGTACTTCTATCTGACAAAATAGACTTCAAAACAAAGTAAGTAACAAGAGATAAAGAAGGACATAAGGATAAAAGGGTCAGTCCAACAAGAAGATATAACCATTATAAATATATATGCACCCAATACAGGAGCACCAACATATGTGAAACAAATACTAACAGAATTAAAGGAGGAAATAGAATGAAATGCATTCGTTTTAGGAGAATTCAACACATCACTCACACGAAAGGACAGATCTATGAGACAGAAAATAAGTAAGGACACAGAGGCACTGAACAACACACTAGAACAGAAGGACCTAACATACATCTACAGAACTCTACACCCAAAAGCAGCAGGATACACATTCTTCTCAAGTGCACATGGAACATTTTCCAGAATAGACCACATACTAGGCCACAAAAAGAGCCTCAGTAAATTCAAAAAGATGGAAATTCTACCAACCAACTTCTCAGACCACAAAGGCATAAAACTAGAAATAAATTGTACTAGAAAAAAAACTACAAAAGAAAAAGGCTCACAAACATATGGAGGCTTAACAACATGCTACTAAATAACTAATGTATCAATGACCAAATTAAAACAGAGATCAAGCAATATATGGAGACAAATGACAACAATAGCACAAAGCCCCAACTTCTGTGGGACGCAGCAAAGGCAGTTCTAAGAGGAAAGTATATAGGAATCCAGGCCTACTTAAAGAAGGAAGAACAATCCCAAATGAATAGTCTAAAGTCAGAATTATTGAAACTGGAAAAAGAAGAAGAAATGAGGCCCAAATTCAGCAGAAGGAGGAACATAACAAAGATCAGGGAAGAAATAAGTAAAATTGAGAAGAATAAAACAATAGAAAAAAGTCAATGAAACCAAGAGGTGGTTCTTTGAGAAAATAAATAAAAATAGATAAGCCCCTAGCCACACTTATTAAGAGAAAAAGAGAATCTACACACATTAACAGAATCAGCAATTAGAAAGGAAAAATCATGACGGACCCCAAAGAAATACAAAAAAATTAGTAGACAATACTATTAAAATCCATATGCTAACAAGCTGGGAAACCTAGAAGAAATACAACTTCCTACAACAATACAACCTTCAAAGACTGACCAATGAAGAAACAGAAAATCTAAACAGACCAATTACCAACAAAGAAATTGAATCGGTAATCAAAAAACTACCCAAAAACAAAATCCCTGGGCCAAATGGATTCCCTGCTAAATTTTATCAGGCATATAGAGAAGACATAATACCCATTCTCCTTAAAGTTGTCCAAAAAATAGAAGAGGAGGGAATACTCCCAAACTCATTCTATGAAGCCAGCATCACTCTAATACCAAAACCAGGCAAAGACCCCACCAAAAAAGAAAACTACAGACCAAAATCCCTGATGAACATAGATGCAAAAATACTCAACAAAATATTAGCAAACCGAATTCAAAAATACATCAAAAGGATCATACACCATGACCAAGTTGGATTCATCCCAGGGATGTAAGGATGGTACAACATTTGAAAATCCCTCAACATCATCCACCACATAAACAAAAAGAAGGACAAAAACCACATGATCATCTCCATAGATGCTGAAAAAGCATTTGACAAAGTTCAACATCCATTCATGATAAAAACTCTCAGCAAAATGGGAATAGAGGGCAAGTACCTCAACATAATAAAGGCCATCTATGATAAACCCACAGCCAACATTATATTGAACAGCGAGAAGCTGAAAGCTTTTCCTCTGAGATCGGGAGCTAGGCAGGGATGACCACTCTCCCCACTGTTATTTAACATAGTACTGGAGGTCCTAGCCACAGCAATTAGACAAAACAAAGAAATACAAGGAATCCATATTGATAAAGAATAACTTAAACTGTCACTATTTGCAGATGACATGATACTATACATTAAAAACCCTAAAGACTCCACCCCAAAACTACTAGAACTGATATTGGAATACAGCAAAGTTGCAGGATACAAAATCAACACACAGAAATCTGTGGCTTTCATATACACTAACAATGAACCAACAGAAAGAGAAATCAGGAAAACAACTCCATTCATAATTGCATAAAAAAAAATACCTAGGAATAAACCTAACCAAAGAAGTGAAAGACTTATACTGAAAACTACAAGTCACTCTTAAGAGAAATTAACGGTGACACTAACAGATGGAAACTCATCCCATGCTAAATCTATCTCCCCAGGTTCCTTCTCAGGGGAAGATGTAGCAGATGCCGAAGCTGTCTGGGTTAGTCTTGTCTGGATCATATTTTTTTGCCTTTTCATGTTGACAGGTGATATTGACTGTCAGCTGGGAGGGCCAAACTTTTCACTTGCTATTGGCTTTTCTTTACTGGGACAACTGCAACCCCTAGTGGCTTGTGTTGGGTAGTTGCGTGTAGACTGGGTCTTTGTGTCTTGCCCAGACAATATGGAGAAAACTCCCTTTCTGAGGGCGGGGCTTGCCTTAGGCTGCTTCTCTGATTTCACAGCGCCCAGAGGGGTAATGGACAGGGGGAGGATGGTTGTTTGGCTGTTTACCTCCATGAGGGGTCTCAGACCTGTTACCCAGGGGGTTAGTGTGCCCGGTTTTCCCTGTAATTTCCAGCCACTAGACTGTGACCTTTGTTGTTTCCGTCCAGCTGTTATGTCCCTGTCCCTTTAAGACTTTCAAAAAGCACTCGCTTTTCTTTGTCACAGGGGCATCAGCTTCAGAACCTGCTCAGAGGTCTTGCTGCCGTATTTCCCTAGTTTCCAGCCCTCCATGCATGCACTGTGTCTGTGCTCTGGTGCGGGTAGCTGGGGCTGGGTGTTTAGCAGTCCTGGGCTCCCTGTCCCTCCCTCCGGGAGCTGGGGGAATGTGTGCTCGGGTCCCGCCGGGCCAGGGCTTGTATCTTACCCCTTTCACCAAGCGCTGGGCTCTCACATGAGTGGATATAGTCTGGCTGTTGTCCTGTGTCTTCTGGTCTCTCTTATAGGATTAGTTGCATTTGTTGTATTTTCAAAAATATATGTTTTTGGGAGGAGATTCCCACTGTCCTACTCATGCCGCCATGTTGGCTCCGCCTCCAAATAACTCACTTTTAAGGTTTAAGATCCTTTTGAAAATCTGGTAAGAGCTACGGAGTTATATAAATGCACATACACACATGAAGTTTTCCTATATTACTTTAGAAGTTAGATAGATTCCTTGAAACCCACTAATAAACCCACAGATTTTTAAAATGTCTTGGTCTGAAAGAAGCAATTAAGGGCTGTGGGCCCAACACAAACCGAACACATGTGTTTAAATAGTTACTGTACACTGGGGCTGAGAGACATCAGATTTGTTAAAATCCATGCACTTATAAAACAGCTAAAAAACAAAAAAGCAATCTTTTGGAGGATGCTTTAAAAATCACTCACTTTTCGAGAACTGGTAAACAAAAAATCAAGTATTTAAACTGCTTTCCTATACCAACTTTACCACCAGATGAACAAATAGTGATACGGAAAAATTTCTTTGTTAAGAATTCTTTGTTAAGAAATAAAGAACAAATCCAGGCAATCACCAATAGCCTCTAATGTCACAAAGAGAGAAACTGGATACTGTTTCCTGATGAAAGTATGTGTCACCATCCATGAGACAGTTCTGCCAAAAGAGATGTGAAAATGAATCCAATTTCCTAGATCTATTTACATCTATAGGAAGCACATGGGGGCAGATCATGCTATTACATGATACCATGGGGTACATTAGCAAATTGCAGACAAAAGACCCAGATTCTTCCAACAAATAAGATGTAAGGGAAGAAGAGGCACAGGGAGAAAACCAAAAGATTTAAAAGAGAAACAACCAAATCCAATGTGCGGGCCTTGTTTGAATCCAACTGTAAGAAATCATTTGTAAGAAGCAACTACAGAAGTCTGAACACTGACTGAACATTTAATGATATTAAGGCAATGTGTCATCTTTACAAGGGTTCATAGTATTATGGTTATGTTTATTCAAAGAATCTCTCTCTTTTACAGATATATACTAAATAAAGACTATGGATAAAATGCTATCCTGTCTGAGATTTGCTTTAAAAATTCAGAGTAGGATGGAGGACAGACTAGGTGAAGTTATAGATAAGAGAGGATTGGCCGGGAGTTGATAATGGGTGGGTGCATGAGGACTCATTAAACGCTATTCTTTATTGTTATATATATATCCGAGATATTCTAAAATAAAGTTTCTTCTTAAAACCTTGATTTATGAGAAAGCAAAACTGAGATGTTTCCTTTCTTAAAGTGAATGGCAAATAATAAGCATCCTTCTAGCTTATTGGGGCTTGGAAACAGAAGATAATCTATAATCACCAGTACCAGTTGTTCCACAGAATCTTGGAATCTCTGCCCTACAAGGCATGACTTGAACAGAATCATGAAGCTCCTCAGTGACAGGTGGGAAAGACCAGCAACATGATCTGAACCAGAGTAACTGGCCCATCCCAAAAAAGATGATGATTTTATATTTTAAGTCCTGGAGGTTCAGAAAGACGGAAGAGTTTAGCCAAAGAGATATAAATTTTATGTGGAACTTCCAAGGGGGCTTCTTAAAAAGAGGATAAAGCTCCTCTTTCGCCTCTCCATCCTCCTGCTTTAAGACTGTGATGGCTGGAAATCTAGCAACTATCTAGGAACACGAAGCAGAGATGCACCATAAGGAATACGGTGCCGTAACACAGAAGGACCTGACCTTCAGACTTCTTTCCACATGAAAGAAATAAACTTCTCACTTACTTAAGCTACTGTGTTATTTGGGGTTTCTTCTCTTTTATATACAGACAAACCTGACCCTAAGTTATAAAAAAAATAAACATGAATACCTGAAAAATGGTGATGTATCTGAAGTTGTTTAAAAGCTTATTCTTTGGAAGCCAGTAATGTGATGGGTATTATAATGAAGAAGGTACAAGGACATAAAAAGAGATCAAAGTAAAATAAATAGTTGTCTTTAATATATTAATTCAAGCTTCTAATGAGACCATTGGTGTAAAAAAACTGAACATGGTACTGAATACTGCAAAGCTTAAGGTAGGTTTTTGTGTCACCTAGTTTCAGATAAAACCAGGGAAGCATTTAACATTCCAATATATACAAACAGTAATATTTCCTTCTCTTTCCTTTCCTCTTCTAATAAATACCAGTAATCAAATACATATTCTTAGAATAAAAACACAGGTACAGTAAAAACCACCAATTGTTAACTTCATGTCAATAGGGGATAGAAAAGAAAATTTAACATAACAACTCTACCTTCCCTAATCTACAAATTCTCCCTTCTGAAAAAAAGTTATCTGAGGAAAATTAAAATAACTTAATATAATCAAGTTCTGTACTTCCTAGAAATCAAAAATAGATCTATACCCAGTTAAATATAAAGTTAAAATAAAGGTCTCTATCCAGCTCCCAATACGTGACAGACTGAAAAAATTTAATAAAGAATGGCAATTTTTTTTCTCGTCCTAGATTTTTAAAAAGTGCTTGTCACTGCAATGATGGCAAGTGACATATTACACAATGTGTTTCAAGTTGTTCTATAAAAATGCAGATCATCCAATCTAGAATTATTATGAAGTTTTAAGAAATAATATAAATCATAGGCTTTTAGAAGTAATTCTAATTTGACTAAAGTTAATCACTGCTAAATATTTAGCTCTCTGGTTCCCCAAAGGCAAAGTCCATGTTTTATTCAGCTTTGTATCTCCACCACCTGGCAAACAAGCATAACCACCTGGCACATAGTAGGTACTCATTAAATATTTTTTGAATCAAGGAATGACTTTACAACCAACTAGTAAATACTTGCTATTAAACAGAAGGAACAAAATAGCAGTAGACTCATGGACACCGAGAAGGTACTAGTGGTTACCAAAGGGAAGGAACTGGGGAGGATGGGTGGAAAGGGAGAAAGGGATGAAAAGGCACTGTAATTCACAATCACAATATAGGTAGGTCACGGGGATGGTAATACAGCACAGAGAACAATTAATGACTCTAATTTCTACTATGTTGATAGTGACTACAATAGAGGGCGTGAGGACTTGATAATATGTGGGGATGTTGAACCACTGTGTATTAGAAACCATCATAAGACTGTATATTAATGATACTTTAATTTTAAAAATAAAATAAATAATAAATAAAAAACATTTGCTTGATTAAATCTGCACACCACTTTTTAAATGATTATAGTTACTGACAGTATTATAAACATTTATGTATGTTTTCCTGAATCTGTTCTATTCTTTCAACTATTGTTAAATTAAGTAAATCAATTTTCTTGACATATATTTTAGTAAGTAATTTTAGGATGTGTTCCTACTGAATTTAATTTACTAGGTTCAGTTAATTCAATGTATTATACCCACTTTCGGCATTAACTTCACCTTCTGTTGAGACATAGTGCCAACAGTTATCTAATGATGGGGAAGATACACGAGCTACAGATCTTAAACACCAATACAATAGGTCCTTTACAATTAACTGAAATATTTTTCTCTTTAGATAAATACTGATTATAGAAATAAAATTACTTCTATATATCAAGTTTCTCTCACTTTTAGCCTCTCAGGTTTGTGTAATAATTATGCTTACAAGTAAAATGTATATTTAAATAAAATAGTTAACTATTTTGAGGACATTATAAAGCAAAGCAATACTTTTTATATTTCAAAATGTTACTACTACTAGTATAATTAGAAGAGCACAGTCAAGGTAAACCAGCATAACTCCAAAGCGACTATTTCCTTAAACTAAGGAAAACTTAGCAGGATCACACAAAAATCCTAAACAATTCATAATTTTGCAAAGAGATGAATTTCAGTAAGGCCCCTTGATAGGTTTATACTTTCAAGTCTGCAAAATAAATGATGAAATTAATACACATAGCCAAACCCCAAAAGGGAACATTCAAAAATATCTAAAGTTTGGCAGTCTCTCAAGAAGTTAAACATAGAATTACCATGACCCAACAATTCCATTTTTAGCTATGTTCACAAAAGATTGAAAACAGGTATTTAATCAAAAACTTACATATGAGTGTCATAGCACCACTCCTCACAAAAGCCAAACAGTAGAAAAAATCCAAATGTTCATCAACTGATGAATGGATAAGACAAACAAAAGTGGTATATCCATATAATAGAATATTACTCAGCCATAAAGAGGAATGAAGTTTGACACATACTACAACATGGATGAACCTTGAAAACCTTTTACCAAGTGGAATGAACAAGACATGAAAGACCACATATTGTTTAATTTCATTAATATGAAATATCCATTGTAGGTAAATCCATGCAGACAGAATGCAGATTAGTGGTTTCAGGGCTTGGGGTAAGAAGGAAATGGAGAGTGACTGCTTAATGGGTTCAAAGTTTTTCTTTGGGATGATGAAAATGTTCCTGTACTAGATAATGGTGATGGTTGCTCAATATAGTGAATGTACCAAATTGTACACATTAGAATCATTAAAATGGTGAATTTTATGTTTTATGAATTTTATAATTAAAAATATTAATCCAAAATTCACAGCTATAGTATAAATAATTATGCTTGTTTACTAATGACATTATTCAACTCTTTACAGAATACCAGAATTTGCATATCAATTTGTCTTTACTTAAAATAAATGCTTTACATACCCACAGATGTTCTTTGTGATGTAACTTATAATGTAGCACAAGAACATAGTTTTCCACTAAAGAAGAATGGTTAATTATTTGATATAATTTTATTTTATTGAGGTATAGTTAATACACATTAGAATTTTTTTAATGGAAGCATAGTTGATACACATTGTTATGTTGGTTTTGAGTATATCACACCATGGTTCAACACTTACACACATTATTAAATCCTCACCACAACTAGTGTAGTTACTACCTGTCAGCACAGAACAATGCTACAGACCCACTGGCTATATTCTCCATGCTGCACTTCCATCCCCATGAAAAAAATATATTATGATTGAGATTTCAGTGCTCTTTCCTACCTTTCCCACCCACTCCAAACCCTCCCCCAGGTTAACCACCAGTCACTTCTTAGTGTCTCTGAGTGTACTGCCATTCTGTTCATTTTGTTTTGTTTTTGTATTCCACAAACAAGTGAAATCATATGGTATTTGTCTCTCTCTCCCTGGCTTACTTCACTGAGCATAATACCCCCTAGGTCCATCCATGTTGCTGAAAATAGAAGGGTTTCTTTCTTATGGCTGAATAATATTCCATTGTGTATAGTAACCACACCTCTTTTATCCATTTGTCTATCGATGGACACTTTGGTTGCTTCCATATCTTGGCTATTGTAAATAATATGGCAATAAACACAGGGGTGCATATATCTTTTAAAATCAGGGATTTTGTTTTCTTCCAGTAAATTCCCAGAAGCAGAATATTGGATTGTATCGTTCTTTTTTAGTTTTTTGAGGAACCTCCATATTGCTTTTTGTAGTAGCTGTACCAATTTGCATTCACATAAACAGTGTGGGAGAGTTCTCTCTTCTCTGCATCCTTGTCACCACTTGTTATTTCTTGTCTTTTGGGTAGTGGAGAGAGGTGATATCTCACTGTGGTTTTGATTTGCATTTCCCTGATGATTAGCAATGTGGAGCATGTTTTCATTTGACTGTTGGATATCTGTACTTCTTCTTTGGAAAAAATGTCTGTTCATGTCCTCTGCCCATTTTTTATCAGGTTATTTGGGTTTTTTGGTGTTCAGTCATATGAGTTCTTTATGTATCTCAGATGTTAACCCCTTATTGGATAAACATTTATGAAAATATTCTCCCATACTCTAAGTTGCTTTTTTGTTCTATTGATGGTGTCCTTTGTTGTACAGAAGCTTTTTAGTTTGATATAGTCCCACTTGTTTATTTTTGCATTTGTTTCCCTTGCCTGGGGAGACATATCCAGAAAAGAAAATGCTCACACTTATGTTCAAGATATTTTTGCCTATGTTTTCTTCTAAAAGTTGTATGGTTTCATGTCTTATATCTAGGTCTTTCCAGTTTACTTTTATACATAGGGCTAGACAGTGATCCAGTTTTATTCTCTTGCATATTGCTGTCCAGTTTTCCTAACACCAGTTATTGAAAAGACTCTTTTTTCATTGTATATTCATGGTTCCTTTATCATATATTAATTGACCATATAAGCATGGGTTTATTTCTGGGCTTTATGCTGTTCCATTGATCTAGGGGTCTGTTCTTGCACCAGAACCATACTATTTTGATTACTGTAGCTTTGTAGTTGAGCTTGAAGTAAGGAACATAATACCCCCAAGCTTGTTCTTCTTTCTCAAGATTGCTTTGGCCATTCAGGGCCTTCTGTGGTTCCGTATGAATCTTAGGATTATTTGTTCTAGTTCACTGAAAAATGTCATCGATATTTTGATAAGGATTACACTGAATCTGTAAATTGCTTTGGGCAGGATATCCATTTTGACAATATTAGTTCTTCCTATCTATGAGCATGGGTTACATTATCTCTTATTTGTGTCTTCTTTAATTTCTCTCATGAGTAGCTTATAGTTTTCAGAGTGTAGGCCTTCCATCTCCTTGGTAAGGTTTATTCTTAGGTACTTTATTCTTTTTGATGCAATTTTAGCAGAACTTTTTCCTGATTCCTCTTTCTGCTGGTTTGTTGTAGTACATAGGAATGCAACAGACTTCTGTGTATTAATTTTGTATCCTGCAAGTTTGCTGAATGATACAATATTGTAAGCATCTCAAAATGAAAAGTATGAAAACCATGGAACAATAGTTCAAATGTTGCTAATATAATGTTACTGCTGTTAGTGTCATAATATAATAACATCATAATATTATGATAACTAAATATGATGGGATATCACATTTTAAATACCTGTGACTACTACTATATCAAAATATGTATGTATATAGACAGGGTAGAGGCATTAAGGCTAACAGTTTGCTTTATTTTTCACATTTTTGTATTACCACTTTTTTTAAACAAAGGTTTTCATTTCCCCATGTCTTTTCCTAATTCCTTATGATTTACTAAAAGGTGAAAAGAATAGACCCACAAGGGAAAAAAAACTTTTACTTGTCATCTTCTTTCGATATATATGATAAGTATTTACTAATAAAAGGTAAACCATAATGTCATTTACCTCAAAACTTTTCCAAAATGTTGGTTCCCAACATTTTTAGAATATTCAGCATATATACTATATAATTTAAGAACCTGTATTACAAAGACATACCTTTGTGTAAGGGTTGTGGCACCATTAAGATCTGGATGAGCAAGAGGGATGCAACGTCATGGTAAAGAATTGGAACCTCAGGCTGTTCTTCATTTCCCTGCCTAAAAGAAAAATGCATAACCACTTTAGATAATATTGTACATATTTTCTAATTTCATTTTATATTTCACATACATGCTTTTGGAACTGAAGTGAAACTTTTATGAGCAACTGAGAACTCTCAAAAGAAAAAGTTAGTGGCTGCATTTTTTGCCAAAAATATAATCTTTTGGAACCATTTATTTCTTTGATTCTCCATAAAATAAAAAAATTACATAGAAAATTTAATAGGTCTTACTAAAGTAAACAACTGGAATATTTTACCTTGACTTGAGTCTTTCTGATCTCTTATATTACAGAAATCAAATGAAGCATTAAATGGAACTTAAAATTAGTTTCACCACAAATGGGGTGGCACATAAGATGCTTGCTATCATAAACTTCACACTAAGGAGTAAATTTCACATTATAAGAAAAGAACAAGTACAATTCACAAAGAAGTTACACTGAAAAGTCTTGGTTACTATGTTGTTTAAAAGTTGTTTCAACTTTATAATTAACATAAAGTTCAAATAAAATCTTTAACATTTATCTTCAAAGTTTCAAAAAAGATAATAATAAGCAAAGCAGAACTTAAAATACATTATAGAAGAGAAAGGATTAAACCTTAGGAATGTCGTACTATGAAAAACATAGGATATAATGTAATGCAGCATATTTTGTTCTCAAATTTTTTAAACTTATTTAGAAGGTTAAAGTTTTTGATCATAGGTTTAATTTTTAATGTCAGAGAACAAAAATAAATCTTAAGCTTCCAGAATTAGCTAAATTCTAAAGCTACACTTCTGACTAGACTTGGGATGAACAAAAATTGCTCTTTTTATTAGGTCCATCATTCAACAAATACTTACAAATTACTTACTATATGACAGGCACTGAAAACACTGGCGAATAAACTAAAACCTGGCGCTATGAAGTTCATAACTGCCAGAGGGAGGAAGACAGCTCTCTGAATACCTCTCTTCTCTACAGATATGCACTTAATTTACTTGTCTTCCTCTCTGAAGCCAACCTTCCATTAATGCTCACGGATCCTACTCTTTCTTGCCTTTCGAGTTTCTCCAGCATCTCTTCTTTACAAGCCCAAAAGTTCTTTTTTAAAAAAGAATCTGAATGGAGGGGCACCACTTCTTCACCTATTATTCAGACCACCACAGAAATTCCACATGGTCAACAATGATCCTATGATTAAAAATTTAGTGGATGTTTTTCAATCCTTATCTTACTGATCCTCAGCTTTGCATATAGCTGAACACTCTTGTCTGGAAAATTCTCTTGGCTTTGTGAAACTCTCTTTCAGCTTCCCTTCTACCTTTCTGTTTACTCCAGTTTAATCTTCTTGAATAGGTTCTTCTCCTCTGACCAGTAGAAATAGTGCTGTTCCCCAAGGCTCCAATTCTCACTCTAGTTTACTATGGACTCTTTTTGAAAGATCCCATAGCCCATGACTTCAATCACCAGCTGTATCCCAAGTCTGTATCTCTAGCCATGACTCTCTTGAACACTTTATCTGAATATCCACTTGTACATTTGACAGACAGCTTAACCTCAATATGCCTGAAACTGAACTCATCATCATTCCACTTTATCCACACATACAATCCCATCCTAGTCATAATCAATATCCTCTCCCTGTTATAGTCTTAGTCTTGATGTGGCTTATTTATTATATATTTTAGTATTCCGTACATACCTGAAATGAACTAAAAGTATAATGAATAAATAAGCTAGAAACTTGGGACATCCCAAACCCATCTCCTTTCACTCGCCCCATATTTGATTGGCAGTAAGTCCTAATGACTCTGCCATCCTTATGGCTGTTTAAGTATTCAATCTCCTCTAATTTTATGTCCCTCCAATTCATCCTTTATACTGTTAGTACCCTGAAAAAAAAGCCTCCATAGGAACTGTATCTTGTTTGCTATTATTTCCTATATGCCCAGATTAAACAATTAATAAAAACTAGCTGAATAAACAAATAAATGAAAAATGGATGGACGGATGGATGGATGGACAAAAGAACAAACAGATGGCAAAAGAAACAAAAACTAGACTAGCTTAGCTACACTAGAGCTAATGAGACTGACAAAATAAACCAAGGGAAGACACATCATAATAAATTACAACCTTATTGATATCAGGGCCTATAAGTCCTACACATTTTTGTATTTCAGTGGTTTTATCACAGTCCCTTTAACGAAATTAACTAAATGACTCAAAAGGAAATGTGCCGAAAGGGTGAAACCAGACCCGAACAAAGGGGCGAAAAGAGTAAGAGGAAAGTCAAATTGAAAAAGCCTTGCTGTACTATGGATAAAAAAGAAAATGGTAATAATAAACAGGTCCTTTAAAAACTACTTAGAATAAAAATGATTTTGGATTATCAAATCCTACATTATAAATTTAACAGCTGATTAAGACTCATATTTATATGGAACTGTATGGATCCATTTAAACTAGGCCAATCTCACCCTGATGCAAGGATCCACTTTACTGCACAAAAATCAAAGAGGCTTGAGAACTTCTTGCATCATAACCTAAAGACCAACAAATTACAGACCTTTCAGATACAGAAAAGCATTCCCAAACAAGTTAATTAAATATAATTTCTTAAAATGAGGATATTATAAGCAACTGAAAAGCTTAAAGGGCTAACAATTCTAGATTTTCATTTATCTTATTATGTCAACAGCTTTTTATAATAGAATCAATCTTTCTCAAAATTGGAGGTGGATTATTTGCTTTTTATTATTATTGCAGTGTCCTTCAAATTTCATTTAAAATCATCCTAAATCCCCATATGCATGGAAACCTATACAAAAATTATATCCTGTTATGATTATTCATACACTCCTTGTTAAAAATTTAGCAACTTTTATATTAAATACAATTAAGAATGTATAATTAACAAGTGTTTCAAACTACAATGACACCAAAAAATGAAAGAATGGGAAAGGTTTGAGGAGACTGTCTACTATAAAGGTAACTAATTTTCCCAGATTAATTTATGAGTTTAAAATACTTTCAATCAAAATCACAAGTATTTAGAAAATGGTTCTAAAGATCACCTGGAAAAATAAGTGAGAATAGCAAAGAAAAACTGGGAGATGAAAAAAGAATGAGAGGAACCTAGCCCAACTAGAGGTATATACATATTTCCTCAGTAAGTAAACAGCATGGTTTTGTTACAGAAATAGGCTTGTAGGTCAACAGAACAAAGGGAAAAGCCTCTAATAAGGACTACAATATACACACACTTAGTATATAAAAAAGTGGGATATAAAATTGCTAAAAAAAAAATTTTAAATCTTCAACCATTAGTACTGATGAAAATTAACTTCACGTAGATTATGCATTAAAAAAAATCATCCCATAAGAAAATTATACAAAAAATATATAGGTAGATATTGCAAGTCCTAAGATGGGAAACATTATAACACTGGTTATGAAGGTAAACATCATTATTTTGGAAGGGATAGATAGGCATTTTAAGTATCAAAATAATCAGGAAAAACAAGAAATACAAGGTCTGATTGGTTTGGCTACATGAAAATTTAAAACTTTAATATGTCAAGAAGAGTAACTATAAAATTAAAAAGCAAAACATATTTTTAGGAAAAAAATCTCAACACCTATGATAGTTTAATATTTTTAAGGTACAAAGAATCATTCAAATAATTTTTTTTTTTGAGAGGGCATCTCTCATATTTATTGATCAAATGGTTGTTAGCAACAATAAAATTCAGTATAGGGGGGTCAACGCTCAATGTACAATCATTAATCCATCTCAAGACTAATTCTCGTCAGTCTCCAATCTTCTGATGCATAACAAACAAGTTCTTACATGGTGAACAAATTCTTACATAGTGAATAAATTCTTACATGGTGAACAGTACAAGGGCATTCATCACAGAAACTTTCGGTTTTGATCATGTATTATGACCTATAAACAACCAGGTCAAATATGAATATTCGTTTGATTTTTGTACTTGATTTATATGTTGATCCCACATTTCTCCTATTATTATTATTATTTTTATTTTTAATAAAATGCTGAAGTGGTAGGTAGATGCAAGATAAAGGTAGAAAACATAGTTTAGTGCTGTAAGAAGGCAAATGTAGATGATCAGATGATAAGGTGTGTGCCTATGGACTAAGTATTAATCCAGGCTAGACAAGGGCAGCAAGACATCCACGGATGCAGAAGATTTCTCTCAAAGCAGGGGGTGTGAGGTTCTGAGCCTCACCTCTGTTGATCCCCAAATTCTCACCTGATGGCCCCCCTGCGACTGTGCCTGTCTTAGGTTGTTCCTCCCTTGAGGAATCTTACCCGTCTCTGGCTAACCAGTCATCTTCCGGGGCCATACAGGGAAATGTAAAGTCCATAAGTGAGAGAGAAGCCATATTGTTTGAAAAGGTTAGCTTTTTACTTCTTTGCAGATTTATGCCCTGTGGCTTCTATGCCCAGCACTTGTCTCGAGGTATCTTTACCACCTGGAGGAATTATGATACTCGGTAAATTCGGTATGAGGCACGAATTCTATTTAAGGGTTGTAATTAGGAAGGAAGAAGAAAAGCTATAGATGTAGCATATGAAGGAAACATGGGAGGATTGATTATTTCTTTGACATATCTTCTTGTATAGTACCTTAAGTATGTATAGGTTTTAAACTACTAACTAATTTGCACACACATATTAACTTAATAGGAATACGGTGACATAAACAAAGCAAATCTATAATTACCATCTATCTCCAGTGAAGCCAAGAAAACCATTTAGGCACCCTAGGCATTTGTGAAAATTTATGTATGATATGATGGATATTGTCCAACTGTACTTGAACCATCAGACAAATTAAAGCAGCCCATTTCTGGGATCTGTTCACATCCCATATGTTCTTTTAACCATAGATAGTCTATAGTCATGAGATTTTGGAGTGCTACAACTTGCACCCTTCCCAACTCCTGGTTGAGTTCCAACAGTACAGATCCGGTCAAATTCATTGTCTCACTGTATGCACATGCCAGCCTAGACATCTCCCTCCTCATTCCTATGGCAAGTCCAGGAGATGGTGGGCTGGATGCAGCCACAACCGCAGCATCGTCCGGAGACCTGTGGAGGCTTTTTGATGATCATCCCCTGGCACAAGTCCTCCAGAGAGTGCTGATGCCGGAAGGTCCTCCTCATATTGTATCTTAGTTCATTTTCTGGGTATCCAAGCTAGGCCTTGATCTTCTGCATAGAAACAAACAGACCCTTTGCCCACACTTTGACATGCCCTCTATACTACTGTGCAGAACACATTGGAGGTCAGTACACAGTAACTGCTTTTTTTTTTTTCTTTTTTTTTTTTTAATTAAGAGAAAGGAATATTATCAGAAAAGAGTACCTCCATAGCTGATCATCTGACACCCTTTAAGTGATCAACATTAAGGATATTTAAAGCATGCGTTGATCTTTGATTTACCAATAGTTTTATCCTGTTAAGGAGTAAATCCCCTTTTCTTTCTTTCTTTCTTTCTTTTTTTTTTTTTTTTTTAATTTTTAATCTACACTTACATGAAGAATACTATGTTTGCTATGCTCTCCCCTATATCAGGTCCCCCCTAACAACCACATTACGGTTACTGTCCATCAGCTTAGCAAAATGTTGTAGAGTCACTACTTGTCCTCTCTGTGTTGTGCAGCCCACCCTCCCCTTTCTCCATCCCCCGCATGGATGCTAATCTTAATACCCCCATTCTTCTTCCCCCCCCTTATCCCTCCCTGCCCACCCATCCTCCCCAGTTCCTTTCCCTTTGGTACCTGTTAGTCCATTTTTGGGTTCTGTAATTCCACTGCTGTTTTGTTCCTTCAGTTTTTCCTTTGTTCCTATACTCCTCAGATGAGTGAAATCATTTGGTATTTCTCTTTCTCCGCTTGGCTTATTTCACTGAGCATAATACTCTCCAGCTCCATCCATGTTGCTGCAAATGGTTGGATTTTTCCACTTCTTATGGCTGAGTAGTATTCCATTGTGTATATGTACCACATCTTCTTTAACCATTCATCTACCGATGGACATTTAGGTTGCTTCCAATTCTTGGCTATTGAAAATAGTGCTGCGATAAACATAGGAGTGCATCTGTCTTTCTCAAACTTGATTGCTGCGTTCTTAGGGTAAATTCCTAGGAGTGGAATTCCTGGGTCAAATGGTAGGTCTGTTTTGAGCATTTTGATGCACATCCATACTGGTTTCCGCAATGGTTGAACTCATTTACATTCCCACCAGCAGTGTAGGAGGGTTCCCCTTTCTCCACAGCCTCACCAACATTTGTTGTTGTTTGTGTTTTGGATGGCAGCTATCCTTACTGGTGTGAGGTGATACCTCATTGTAGTTTTATTTTGCATTTCTCTGATAATTAGCGCTGTGGAGCATCTTTTCATGTGTCTCTTGGCCATCTGTATTTCTTTTTTGGAGAACTGTCTGTTCAGTTCCTCTGCCCATTTTTTAATTGGGTTATTTGTTTTTTGTTTGTTGAGGAGTGTGAGCTCTTTACATATTCTGGACGTCAAGCCTTTATCGGATCTGTCATTTTCAAATATATTCTCCCATACTGTAGGGTTCCTTTTTGTTCTATTGATGGTGTCTTTCACTGTACAGAAGCTTTTCAGCTTAATGAAGTCCCACTTGCTCATTTTTGCTGTTGTTTTCCTTGCCCGGGGAGATATGTTCAAGAAGAGATCACTCATGTTTATGTCTAAGAGATTTTTGCCTATGTTTTTTTCCAAGAGTTTAATGGTTTCATGACTTACATTCAGGTCTTTGATCCATTTTGAGTTTACCTTTGTATATGGGGTTAGACAATGGTCCAGTTTCATTCTCCTACATGTAGCTGTCCAGTTTTGCCAGCACCATCTGTTGAAGAGACTGTCATTTTGCCATTGTATGTCCATGGCTCCTGTATCAAATATTAATTGACCATATATGTTTAGGATAATTTCTGGGGTCTCTAATCTGTTCCACTGGTCTGTGGCTCTGTTCTTGTGCCAGTACCAAATTGTCTTGATTACTATGGCTTTGTAGTAGAGCTTGAAGTTGGGGAGTGAGATCCCCCCTACTTTATTCTTCTTTTTCAGGATTGCTTTGGCTATTCGGGGTCTTTGGTGTTTCCATATGAATTTTTGTATTATTTGTTCCCATTCATTGAAGAATGTTGCTGGTAATTTGAGAGGGATTGCATCAAATCTGTATATTGCTTTGGGCAGGATGGACATTTTGACGATATTAATTCTTCCTAGCCATGAGCATGGGATGAGTTTCCATTTATTAGTGTCCCCTTTAATTTCTCTTAAGAGTGACTTGTAGTTTTCACAGTATAAGTCTTTCACTTCTTTGGTTAGGTTTATTCCTAGGTATTTTATTCTTTTTGATGCAATGGTGAATGGAATTGTTTTCCTGATTACTCTTTCTATTGGTTCATTGTTAGTGTATAGGAAAGCTACAGATTTCTGTGTGTTAATTTTGTATCCTGCAACTTTGCTGTATTCCGATATCAGTTCTAGTAGTTTTGGAGTGGAGTCTTTAGGGTTTTTTATGTACAGTATCATATCATCTGCAAATAGTGACAGTTTAACTTCTTCTTTACCAATCTGGATTCCTTGTATTTCTTTGTTTTGTCTGATTGCCGTGGCTAGGACCTGCAGTACTATGTCAAATAACAGTGGGGAGAGTGGGCAACCCTGTCTGGTTCCCGATCTCAGAGGAAATGCTTTCAGCTTCTCGCTGTTCAGTATAATGCTGGCTGTGGGTTTATCATATATGGCCTTTATTATGTTGAGGTACTTGCCCTCTATTCCCATTTTGCTGAGAGTTTTTATCATGAATGGATGTTGAATTTTGTCAAATGCTTTTTCAGCATCTGTGGAGATGATCATGTGGTTTTTGTCTTTCTTTTTGTTGATGTGGTGGATGATGTTGATGGATTTTCGAATGTTGTACCATCCTTGCATCACTGGGATGAACCCCACTTGGTCATGGTGTATGATCCTTTTGATATACTGTTGAATTCTGTTTGCTAATATTTTATTGAGTATTTTTGCATCTACATTCATCAGGGATATTGGTCTGTAATTTTCTTTTTTGGTGGGGTCTTTGCCTGGTTTTGGTATTAGGGTGATGTTGGCCTCATAGAATGAGTTTGGGAGTATTCCCTCTTCTTCTATTTTGTGGAACACTTTAAGGAGAATGGGTATTATGTCTTCTCTGTGTGTCTGATAAAATTACGAGGTAAATCCGTCTGGCCCCGCGTTTTTGTTCTTGGGTAGTTTTTTGATTACTGTTTCAATTCCTTTGCTTGTAATTGGTTTGTTTAACTTTTGTGTTTCTTCCTTGGTCAGTCTTGGGAGGTTGTATTTTTCTAGGAAGTTGTCCATTTCTTCTAGGTTTTCCACCTTGTTGGCATATAGGTTTTCATAGTAGTCTTTAATAATTCTTTGTATTTCTGTGGAGTCTGTCGTGATTTTTCCATTCTCATTTCTGATTATGTTGATTTGTGTTGACTCTCTTTTTCTCTTAATAAGTTGGGCTAGAGGCTTATCTATTTTGTTTATTTTCTCAAAGAACCAGCTCTTGGTTTTGCTGATTTTTGCTATTGTTTTATTCTTCTCAATTTTGTTTATTTCTTCTCGTATCTTTATTATGTCCCTCCTTCTGCTGACTTTAGGCCTCATTTGTTCTTCTTTTTCCAGTTTTAATAATTGTGATGTTAGACTATTCATTTGGGATTGTTCTTCCTTCTTCAAGTGTGCCTGGATTGCTATATACTTTCCTCTTAAGACTGCTTTCGCCGCATCCCACAGAAGTTGGGGCTTAGTGTTGTTGTTGTCATTTGTTTCTATATATTCCTTGATCTCTATTTTGATTTGTTCATTGATCCATTGATTATTTAGTAGCATGTTGTTAAGCCTCCATGTGTTTGTGAGCCTTTTTGTTTTCTTTGTAGAATTTATTTCTACTTTCATACCTTTGTGGTCTGAAAAATTGGTTGGTAGAATTTCAATATTTTGGAATTTACTGAAGCTCTTTTTGTGAGCTAGTATGTGGTCTATTCTGGAGAATGTTCTATGTGCACTTGAGAAGAATGTATATCCTGTTGCTTTTGGATGTAGAGTTCTATAGATGTCTATTAGGTCCATCTGTTCTAGTGTGTTGTTCAGTGCCTGTGCGTCTTTACTTATTTTCTGCCCGGTGGATCTATCCTTTGTGGTGAGTGGTGTGTTGAAGTCTCCTAAAATGAATGCATTGCAGTCTATTTCCCTCTTTCGTTCTGTTACTATTTTTTTCACATATGCTGGTGCTCCTGTGTTGGGTGCATATATATTTAGAATGGTTTTATTCTCTTGTTGGACAGAGCCCTTTATCTTTATGTAGTGTCCTTCTTTATCTCTTGTTACTTTCTTTGTTTTGAAGTCTGTTTTGTCTGATATTAGTACTGCAAACCCTGCTTTCTTCTCACTGTTGTTTGCCTGAAATATGTTTTTCCATCCCTTGACTTTTAGTCTATGCTTATCTTTGGGTTTAAGGTGAGTTTCTTGTAAGCAGCATATAGATGGGTCTTGCTTTCTTATCCATTCTATTACTCTGTGTCTTTTTACTGGTGCATTAAGTCCATTTACATTTATGGTCACTATTGAGAGACATGTACTTATTGCCATTGCAGGCTTTAGAATCGTGGTTACCAACGGTTCAAGGTTAGCCTCTTTAGTATCTTAATGCCTAACTTAGCTTGCTTATTGAGCTGTTATATACCCTGTCTGGAGATTCTTTTCTTCTCTCCCTTCTTATTCCTCCTCCTCCATTCTTCATATGTTGTGTGTTTTGTTCTGTGGTCTTTTTAGGAGTGCTCCCATCTAGAGCAGTCCCTGTAAGATGCCCTGTAGAGGTGGTTTGTGGGAAGCAAATTCCCTCAGCTTTTGCTTGTCTGGGAATTATTTAATCCTGCCATCATATTTAAATGATAGTCATGCTGGATATAGTATCCTTGGTTCAAGGCCCTTTTGTTTCATTGCATTAAATATATCATGCCGTTCTCTTCTGTCCTGTAGGGTTTCTGTCAAGAACTCTGATGATAGCCTGATGGGTTTTCCTTTATAGGTGACCTTTTTCTCTCTAGCTGCCTTTAAAACTCTTTCCTTGTCCTTGATCCTTGCCATTTTAATTACTATGTGTCTTGGTGTTGTCCTCCTTGGATCCATTCTGTTTGGGGTTCTGTGTATTTCCTTGGTCTTTTTGATTATTCCTCCCCCAGTTTGGGGAAGTTTTCAACAATTATTTCTTCAAAGACACTTTCTACCCCTTTTCCTCTCTCTTCTTCTTCTGGTACCCCTATAATACGAAAATTGTTCCTTTTCGATTGGTCACATAGTTCTCTTAGTATTGTTTCATTCCTGGAGATCCTTTTATCTCTCTCTATGTCAGCTTGTATACGTTCCAGTTCTCTGTCTTCTATTCCTTCAATGGCCTCTTGCATCTTATTCCATTGTGCTTATAAATCCTTCCAGGGATTGTTTCACTTCTGTGATCTCCTTCCTGACATCTGTGATCTCCTTCGGACTTCATCCCACTGCTCTTGCATTTTTCTCTGCATCTCATCCCATTGCTCTTGCATTTTTCTCTGCATCTCTGTCAGCATGTTCATGATTTTTATTTTGAATTATTTTTCAGGAGGACTAGTTAGGTCTGTCTCCCTCTCAGGTGTTGTCTCTGTGATCTTTGTCTGCCTGTAGTTTTGCCTTTTCATGGTGATAGAGATAGTTTGCAGAGCTGGTACAAGTGACCGCTGGAAGAGCTTCCCTTCTTGTTGGTTTGTGGCCTTTTCCTGGGAGAATAGCGACCTCTAGTGGCTTGTGCTGGGCAGCTGTGCGCAGACAGGGCTTCTGCTTCCTGCCCAGTTGCTTTGGGGTTTATCTCCGCTGTTGCTGTGGGCTTGGCCTGGCTGGGGCTGTTCCTCCAAAATGGTCGAGCCCCGTTGGAGGGGGAGTGGCCGGGAGGCTATTTATCTCCGTAAGAGGCCTCTGTGCTCCCTGCTGCCCAGGGGGTTAGAGTGCCCAGAGATCCCCAGATTCCCTGCCTCTGGTCTAAGTGACCTGTCCTGCCCCTTTAAGACTTCCAAAAAGCACTCTCCAAACCAAAACAACAACAGCAACAATGAGAGAGGGAACACAAAGGAAAAAAAAAAGGAAAAAACACGCGATTTTTTTTTTTTTTTTTTGTCCTCAGGTGCCGGTCCCAGGCACCCGCTCACTGGTCCTGCTGCCCTGTCTCCCTAGCACCAGGGTCCCTGTCCTTTCAAGGCTTCCAAAAAGCACCCACCCACCGGTCCCACAGGGAAGGAACACTCGATATTCTTTGTCCTCAGGCGCTGGTCCCAGGCACCTTCTCACCAGTCCCGCTGCCCTGCCTCCCTAGCACTGGGGTCCCTGTCCCTTTAAGGCTTTCAAAAAGCACTCGCCAAAAAGAGAGAAAAAAAAGGGGAAAAACGCGCGATTTCCTCCGTCCTCAGGTGCCGGTCTCAGGCACCCGCCCATCGGTCCCACAGGGAAAAACGCGCAATATTCTTTGTCCTCAGGCGCCGGTCCCAGGCACCCATTCACCAGTCCCGCCGCCGTGCCTCCCTTGCACCGGGGTCCCTGTCCCTTTTAGGCTTCCAAAAAGCACTCGCAAAAAAGAGAAAAAAAAAGGGGAAAAACGCGCGATTTCCTCTGTCCTCAAGTGCTGGTCTCAGGCACCCACCCCCCGGTCCCGCAGGGAAAAACATGGGATATTCTTTGTCCTCAGGCGCCGGTCCCAGGCACCCGCTCACCGGTCCTGCCACCCTGCCTCCCTAGCAACGGGGGCCCGTCCCTTTAAGACTTCCAAAAAGCACTCGCCAAAAAAAAAAAACCACACCGGTTTCTTTCCACCCGCCGGGAGCCGGGGGGAGGGGCGCTCGGGTCCCGCCAGGCCGGGGCTTGTATCTTACCCCCTTCACAAGGCGCTGGGTTCTTTCAGGTGTGGGTGTGGTCTGGATATTGTCCTGTGTCCTGTGGTCTCTGTTTTAGGAAGATTTTCCTTTGGTATATTTTCATAGCTCTATGTGTTTTTGGGAGGAGATTTCCACTGCTCTACTCACGCCGCCTTCCTGGCTCCGCCTCCTGCAAATAATTTTTTAAAATAAAATGCCAACAGAAAAATGGATAGATTTTCTGAATAGATCATTCACAGAGTATATACATATAGCTAATAAACATGAAATATTTGCATAAAGTAAACTTCACCAGAAATTAAATAAATTTATTTTGGGATCCCATTTTACCTACCAAATTAGCCTCTAAAAATGTTTTTTTAGGTGCTAATATGCAGACTGACAAATGGAGACATTCCTACACTGCCTGTGAAAGTTTATGTATACCATATTTCTGGAAAGTATTGTAGCACTATGTAACACAGTACTTAACACTCAGTGAATATTTATAAAATTAATGACTGAAAATATAAAACATTGGTATGCTTTCATGTTATTCTGTAAGTTCTGGGGTCACATCTGAATGTTAAGAACTGCTTAACACATCATCTGATATTATGCTGGAAAAGGAGAAGCAATTTAAGTCAATAAACAAGGACATTAAAGAATTTTTAATGATGTAAGAATTTGGTTGATATGTGTGAATTTTAAAAAGCAGATTCTAAAACATATAGTATGATTCAAATAGTATTTTAAAATCCACAATACACACAAAAAAAAAACAGGGACTGGACAGAAATTTATGAAAATGTTAACAATATTAGCGGAATTCTGGAAAATATAGTTGATTGTTTTTCCCTCATATTTGCTCTCACTTTTATGGTTCATTTGTTTATTAAATTATAATAAATTATATGTAACATGTAGGTTATAATATTTTAGAGTATTTCTCTTTTTTCTTCAATATTTTTGTATATTCTAAACACTATACAATAAATACAATATTTATTGTCAGAGAAAAATTTACAAAAATAGTAACCTAGAGCTTACTGGCTACTAAGATAAAAACAACCATTCTGAGGACACAGAAATGGATCTTTCCTGGCACATGGTAGGAACATAATCGGAATGAATGAATGAATGGATATACCCCACTGTAGAGAAAAGAACCAAAGATTTTGACTGTGGGATTTAGTACCATCATTGTGATACTATCCTTTAAAATGCTTAATATTTTAAAATATGAAATTGTTTCTGTCTCTTAAATGTTTTAGGTAATCTTGAAATCCAGACTCTAAAAACTGTAAATTAGTAAACTATATGGCTGATAAGAGGAAAAGGACAGATTAGAGTTAATAGGCCTAATTTTACCATTACATTTTAAAAGAAAGTGATTATCAACACAGTTAAATTAAAAGGAAATAAGGAAATAACTTTCTTGAGGATTACTGGAAAAAGTATATATGAGAAACTTGTATTACCAGACAGAATTTTATGTTGGAAAAGTATTAAATGAGAAAATTGAAAAAGATAATTCAATTTTTTAAAAATCTAAGATTCAGATATGAAACACAGATGACATATTCAGTAAATTATATTACAAGGTAGAGAACTAATGAACCATAAAATGAGAACAAATGGTGGGGTGGGGAGGTTATACAAAAATCAACTGAACTTTCTTGAAATTCCTGATTTCTTCGTTCTAGGAAAGGAAGCACTCAGTAATAATTAAGAATTTCGGTTCTGAAATGAGAAAGATTTAATTCAAATGCCAGCTCTCTTTTAACAGCTTTGTGCCCCTAAAGAATATGTTAACTAATGTTCTAAACCTCATGTTCCTCTTACTGTAAAACTTGGAATATAATGGTACCTGGGGCATACGGTTTTGGTGAAAAATGCCTAGCATGAAGTAAGCACCAGGTACATGTTCACAGCTTTACTACTATCCTATTGAGTACTACATCGCAGGACTTGAGAAGAATACAACCCAGAAATCAGTATCATGGAAAGCACAGGACCTATGCTGTTCTTAAAACTTTAATTCAGTGATATACTACACTTAATAAATCTTTTGTTTGCTGATTATCTTTAGGCTCAGAGTTAGGCATTCTCATTTGTTATTTGCAAACCGTCCCTGTCCTTGAGTTTATAGTCTACAGAGGAAAGAAAATCACTAATATCAAGAAAAGTGACTTTCCTTAGCTATAACATGCAAAATACTCATAGCTTGCCAATTTTATCTATAAAGAAAAGACACACACAAAATTTTATTTTGGCTTTTTTTTTTTTTGAGAAGTAAGAGGGTATACAAATAGCCTCAAAGTAGTTTTCCTCAAGATTCTAACTGCAAAGGAAAAAATAACTTTACAGTGGAAAATCCTGGCAGATACCAACCATGTTAGACAAATGATGGGAGTTATTTCAATAACAAGACAAATCAGTAACATGGGCCTATTGATATGATACACTAAAAAGAACACAATGTTACTTCCATGGTATTTCTGCCAAAAGTTTATAACCTTAATGTAGCCATAATAAAATATCACACAAAAATAAATTCAGAGCTGAGCTCTTCAAAAAAATAGAGTCAATGTCAGAAAGAGAAGAAAAAGTGAGGAACAAAGGAAATAAAACATGGTAACTAAATGTAAGCTCAACCTTGAATTTTCTTTCCATTGACTTTGCTTTTCTCAGGACATTACAGAAACAACTGACAAAATCTGAATACGTTCTGTATAAGGTAGGGGTCAGTATTAATTATTTCTCATGTAAATATCCAATTAACTCATCACCATTCATTATAAAGACTATGCTTCTCCAACAGCTTCTCAGTGTCATCTATGATATATTCAGATATGTGTGGGTTTGGTTTGTTCTAGCTTAACAAGTAAATATAATTTTGTTTCATTTTTTCATTAAATTTATCATTGATATACAATCTTTTGAAAGCCTCACATGAACAATTGTGGTGTCAATAGTCACCCATATTATCAAGTCCTCACTCCCCCATTGCAGTCACTATCAGCATAGAAAGATGCTATAGAGTCATTACTTGTCTTCTCCGTGCTTATGCAAATTTATTTTTTCATCCTCCCTTGATTATACAAGTAGTGGCTTAAAGTACACCTTTTCTGCTCCCAGATTTTTTCTCTTAACATTCTATTGGTGTTGTTTTTTCCATATCAGCATACAAAGTACTTTCTCACCTTTCTTTTAGTTCTATTTTAATTTACTATTGTAGAAAAGGCAAAGTAGTAGGACATTTGATAGCTAGCTATATGGAAAAAAAATAAATTGTATCCACTCCTTATATGACACATTATGATAAATTCCAAATGATTAGAGATCTAAATGTAAAAACTGAAGCCATGGAAATATTAAAATATGTCTGATATGGGTTTAAGATTCAAAATATATAAAGAACTAATATAACTCAACAGCAAAAAAAAATCCAATTTAAAAATGGGAGGAGGATCCAAATAGGCATATTTTGAAAGAAGACATATAGACAACTAACAGGGCATCAACTTATTTCTTTGAAAATTCATAAATTGGAAATAATTAAATCAATATATTTCAGGGTAACCAAATAGCTGATATGGACAACTCTTCTTTATAAAAACATTTTAGCTAATAAATCACAAGGAAGTCTTTTTGTTGTTTATTCTTTTGCCCCTAATGAAATACTGAATTTAGGCAAGAATCATCAGGGCTTGTGAAACTCAGTAGGTGAAAGGCTGGTGGGGAACTTTACAGTAGAGGGATTAGACTATGGCTACCTGAACCTGCAGCTTGATTCTACATAAAAAGACAGACAACAAGGCATTATGTGCCTCCATTTGACTGTTTTCTCTGGATAAAAACCAGTGGGATTCTTTAAAAGATTTTCTCACTTGATAGGAATTTTTAAGCAATTTTTACAGAAGGTATAATGGGAGGTGGAGCCAGGATGGCGTCATGAGTAGAGAAGTGGAAATCTCCTCCCAAAAACACATAGATCTATGAAAATATAACAAAGAAAACTCATCCTAAAATAGAGACCAGAGGACACTGGACAACATCCAGACCACATCCATACCTGCAAGAACCCAGTGACTTGCGAAGGGGGTAAAATACAAGCCCCGGCCCGGTGGGAACCGAACGCCCCTCCCCCCAGCTCCTGGCGGGTGGAAAGTAACCTGAGCGGTTTTTTTTTTTTTGGCGAGTGCTTTTTGGAAGCCTTAAAGGGACAGGAACCCCGGTGCTAGGGAGGCAGGGCAGCAGGACCGGTGAGCAGGTGCCTGGGACCGGCGCCTGAGGACAAAGAATATAGTGCGTTTTTCCCTTTTTTTTTTTTTTTTTTGCGGGTGCCTTTTGGAAGCCTTGAAGGGACAGGGACCCCAGTGCTAGGGAGGTAGGGCAGCAGGACCGGTGAGCGGGTGCCTGGGACCAGCACCTGAGGACAAAGAAAATCGCGCATTTTTTCCTTTTCTTTTAACTCTTTCATTGTTGCTGTTGTTGTTTTGGTTTGGAGAGTGCTTTTTGGAAGTCTTAAAAGGGCAGGACAGGACACTTAGACCAGAGGCAAGGAATCTGGGGATCTCCGGACACTCTAACCCCCTGGGCAACAGGGAGCACAGAGGCCCCTTACAGAGATAAATAGCCTCCCGGCTGCTACCACTCCAACGAGGCTCCACCATTTTGGAGAAGCAGCCCCAGCCAGGCCACGCCCACAGCGACAGTGGAGATAAACTCCATAGCAAATGGGCAGGTAGCAGAAGCCCTGTCTGTGCACAGCTGACAAGCATAAGCCACTAGAGGTCGCTATTCTCCCAGGAGAGGAAGGCCAAAAACCAACAAGAAGGGAGGCTCTTCCATCGGTCACTCATACCAGGTCTGCAAACTATCCCTATCACCATGAAAAGGCAAAACTACAGGCAGACAAAGATCACAGAGACAACACCTGAGAAGGAGACAGACTTAACCAGTCCTCCTGAAAAATAATTCAAAATAAAAATCATGAACATGCTGACAGAGATGCAGAGAAAAATGCAAGAGCAATGGAATGAAGTCTGGACGGAGATCACAGATGTCAGGAAGGAGATCACAGAAGTGAAACAATCCCTGGAAGGATTTATAAGCACAATGGAATAAGATGCAAGAGGCCATTGAAGGAATAGAAACCAGAGAACAGGAACGTATAGAAGCTGACATAGACAGAGATAAAAGGATCTCCAGGAATGAAACAACACTAAGAGAACTATGTGACCAATCCAAAAGGAATAATATTCATATTATAGGGGTACCAGAAGAAGAAGAAAGAGGAAAAGGGATAGAAAGTCTCTTTGAAGAAATAAATGCTGAAAACTTCCCCAAACTGGGGGAGGAAAAAACCGAACAGACCACCGAATTACACAGAACCCACAACAGAAAGGATGCAAGAAGGACAACACAAAGACACATAATAATTAAAATGGCAAGGATCAAGGACAAGGAAAGCGTTTTAAAGGCAGCTAGAGAGAAAAAGGTCACCTATAAAGGAAAACCCATCAGGCTAACATCAGACTTCTCGACAGAAACCCTACAGGCCAGAAGAGAATGGCATGATATATTTTATGCAATGAAACAGAAGGGCCTTGAACCAAGGATACTGTATCTAGCACGACTATCATTTAAATATGATGGTGGAATTAAACAATTCCCAGACAAGCAAAAGCTGAGGGAATTTTCTTCCCACAAACCACCTCTACAGGGCATCCTACAGGGACTGCTCTAGATGGGAGCACTCCTATAAAGAGCACAGAACAAAACACACAACATATGAAGAATGGAGGAGGAGGAATAAGAAGGGAGAGAACAAAAGAATCTCCAGACAGTCTATATAACAGCTCAATAAGCAAGTTAAGTTAGGCAGAAAGATACTAAAGAAGCTAACCTTGAACCTTTGGTATCCACGAATCTAAAGCCTGCAATGGCAATAAGTACATATCTCTCAATAGTCACCCTAAATGTAAATGGACTTAATGCACCAATCAAAAGACACAGAGTAATAGAATGGATGAAAAAGCAAGACCCATCTATATGCTGCTTACAAGAAACTCACCATAAACCCAAAGACAAGCACAGACTAAAAGTCAAGGGATGGAAAAACATATTTCAGGCAAACAACAGTGAGAAGAAAGCAGGGTTTGCAGTACTAATATCAGACAAAATAGACTTCAAAACAAAGAAAGTAACAAGAGATAAAGAAGGACACTACATAAAGATAAAGGGCTCAGTCCAAAAAGAGGATATAACCATTCTAAATATATATGCACCCAATACAGGAGCACCAGCATATGTGAAACAAATACTAACAGAACTAAAGAGGGAAATAGACTGCAATGCATTCATTTTAGGAGACTTCAACACACCACTCACCCCAAAGGATAGATCCACTGGGCAGGAAATAAGTAAGGACACACAGGCACTGAACAACACACTAGAACAGATGGACCTAATAGACATCTATAGAACTCTACATCCAAAAGCAAGAGGATATACATTCTTCTCAAGTGCACATGGAACATTCTCCAGAATACACCACATACTAGCTCACAAAAAGAGCCTCAGTAAATTCCAAAATATTGAAATTCTACAAACAAATTTTTCAGACCACAAAGTTATAAAAGTAGAAATAAATTCTACAAAGAAAACAAAAAGGCTCACAAACACATGGAGGCTTAACAACATGCTACAAAATAATCAATGGATCAATGAACAAATTAAAATAGAGATCAAGGAATATATAGAAACAGATGACAACAACAACACAAAGCCCCAACTTCTGTGGGACGCAGCGAAAGCAGTCTTAAGAGGAAAGTATATAGCGATCCAGGCACACTTGAAGAAGGAAGAACAATCCCAAATGAATAGTCTAACATCACAATTATCGAAACTGGAAAAAGAAGAACAAATGAGGCCTAAAGTCAGCAGAAGGAGGGACATAATAAAGATACGAGAAGAAATAAACAAAATTGAGAAGAATAAAACAATAGCAAAAATCAACAAAACCAAGAGCTGGTTCTTTGAGAAAATAAACAAAATAGATAAGCCTCTGGCCAAACTTATTAAGAGAAAAAGAGAATCAACACGAATCAACATAATCAGAAATGAGAATGGAAAAATCACGACAGACTCCAAAGAAATACAAAGAATAATTAAAGACTACTATGAAAACCTATATGCCAACAAGCTGGAAAACCTAGAAGAAATGGACAACTTTCTAGAAAAATAAAACCTCCCAAGACTGACCAAGGAAGAAACACAAAAGTTAAACGAACCAATTATGAGCAAAGAAATTGAAACGGTAATCAAAAAACTACCCAAGAGCAATACCCCGGGGCCAGACGGATTTACCTCGGAATTTTATCAGACACACAGAGAAGCCATAATACCCATTCTCCTTAAATTGTTCCAAAAAATAGAAGAAGAGGGAAGAGTCCCAAACTCATTCTATGAAGCCAACATCACCCTAATACCAAAACCAGGCAAACACCCCACCAAAAAGAAAATTACAGACCAATATCTCTGATGAATATAGATGCACAAATAATAAAATATTAGCAAACAGAATTCAACAGTATAACAAAAGGATCATACATCATGACCAAGTGGGATTCATCCCAGGGGTGCAAGGATGGTACAACATTCGAAAATCCATCAACATCATCCACCACATCAACAAAAAGAAAGACAAAAACCACATGATCATCTCCATAGATGCTGAAAAAGCATGTGACAAAATTCAACATCCACTCATGATAAAAACTCTCAGCAAAATGGGAATAGAGGGCAAGTACCTCAACATAATAAAGGCCATATGTGATAAACCCACAGCCAGCATTATACTGAACAGCGAGAAGCTGAAAGCATTTCCTCTGAGATCGGGAACCAGACAGGGTTGCTCACTCTCCCCACTGTTATTTGACATAGTACTGCAGGTCCTAGCCACGGCAATCAGACAAAACAAAGAAATACAAGGAATCCAGATTGGTAAAGAAGAAGTTAAACTGTCACTATTTGCAGATGATATGATACTGTACATTAAAAAACCCTATATACTCCACTCCAAAACTACTAGAACTGATATCGGAATACAGCAAAGTTGCAGGATACAAAATTAACACACAGAAATCTGTAGCTTTCCTATACACTAACAATGAACCAATAGAAAGAGTAATCAGGAAAACAATTCCATTCACCATTGCATCAAAAAGAATAAAATACCTAGGAATAAACCTAACCAAAGAAGTGAAAGACCTATACCCTGAAAACTACAAGTCACTCTTAAGAGAAATTAAAGGGGACACTAATAAACGGAAACTCATCCCATGCTCATGGCTGGGAAGAATTAATATGATCAAAATGGCCATCCTGCCCAAAGCAATATACAGATTTGATGCAATCCCTCTCAAATTACCAGCAACATTCTTCAATGAATTGGAACAAATAATACAAAAATTCATATGGAAACACCAAAGACCTTGAATAGCCAAAGCAATCCTGAAAAAGAAGAATAAAGTAGGGGGGATCTCACTCCCCAACTTCAAGCTCTACTACAAAGCCATAGTAATCAAGACAATTTGGTACTGGCACAAGAACAGAGCCACAGACCAGTGGAACAGATTAGAGACACCAGAAATTAACCCAAACATATATGGTCAATTAATATTTGATAAAGGAGCCATAGACATACGATGGTAAAATGACAGTCTATTCAACAGATGGTGCTGGCAAAACTGGACAGCTACATGTAGGAGAATGAAACTGGACCATTGTCTAAGCCCATATACAAAGGTAAACTCAAAATGGATCAAAGACCTGAATGTTAGTCATGAAACCATTAAACTCTTGGAAAAAAACATAGGCAAAAACCTCTTAGACATAAACATGAGTGACCTCTTCTTGAACATATCTCCCCTGGCAAGGAAATCAACAGCAAAAATGAGCAAGTGGGACTACATTACACTGAAAAGCTTCTGTACAGCGAAAGACACCATCAATAGAACAAAAAGGAACCCTACAGTATGGGAGAATATATTTGAAAATGACAGATCCTATAAAGGCTTGACGTCCAGAATATATAAAGAGTTCACACTCCTCAACAAACAAAAAACAAATAACCCAATTAAAAAATGGGCTGAGGAACTGAACAGACAGTTCTCTAAAAAAGAAATACAGATGGCCAACAGACACATGAAAAGATGCTCCACATCGCTAATTATCAGAGAAATGCAAATTAAAACTACAATGAGGTATCACCTCACACCAGTAAGGATAGCTGCCATCCAAAACACAAACAACAACAAATGTTGGCAAGGCTGTGGAGAAAGGGGAACCCTCCTACACTGCTGGTGGGAATGTAAATTAGTTCAACCATTGTGGAAACCAGTATGGGGGTTCATCAAAATGCTACCATTTGACCCAGGAATTCCACTCCTAGGAATTTACCCTAAGAACGCAGCAATCAAGTTTGAGAAAGACAGATGCACCCCTATGTTTATTGCAGCACTATTTACAATAGCCAAGAATTGAAAGCAACCTAAATGTCCATCGGTAGATGAATGGATAAAGAAGATGTGGTACATATACACAATGGAATACTACTCAACCATAAGAAGTGGAAAAATCCAACCATTTGCAGCAACATGGATGGAGCTGGAGAGTATTATGCTCAGTGAAATAAGCCAAGCGGAGAAAGAGAAATACCAAATGATTTCACTCATCTGAGGAGTATAGGAACAAAGGAAAAACTGAAGGAACAAAACAGCAGTGAAATTACAGAACCCAAAAATGGACTAACAGATACCAAAGGGAAAGGAACTGGGGAGGATGGGTGGGCAGGGAGGGATAAGGGCGGGGAAGAAGAACGGGGGTATTAAGATTAGCATGCATGGGTGGGAGGGAGAAAGGGGAGGGTGGGCTGCACAACACAGAGAGGACAAGTAGTGACTCTACAACATTTTGCTAAGCTGATGGACAGTAACCGTAATATGGTTGTTATGGGGGACCTGATATAGGGGAGAGCATAGTAAACATAGTATTCTTCATGTAAGTGTAGATTAAAAATTTTAAAAAAAAAGAAAGAAAGAAAGAAAGAAAAGGGGGATTACTCCTTAACAGGATAAAACTATTGGTAAATCAAAGATCAACGCATGCTTTAAATATCCTTAATGTTGATCACTTAAAAGGTGTCAGATGATCAGCTATGGAGGTACTCTTTTCTGATAATATTCCTTTCTCTTAATTAAAAAAAAAAAAGAAAAAAAAAAAGCAGTTACTGTGTACTGACCTCCAATGAGTTCTGCACAGTGGTATAGAGGGCATGTCAAAGTGTGGGCAAAGGGTCTGTTTGTTTCTATGCAGAAGATCAAGGCCTAGCTTGGACACCCAGAAAATGAACTAAGATACGATATGAGGAGGAGCTTCCGGCATCAGCACTCTCTGGAGGACTTGTGCCGGGGGATGATCATCAAAAAGCCTCCACAGGGATCCGGACGATGCTGCAGTTGTGGCTGCATCCAGCCCACTGTCTCCTGGACTTGCCATAGGAATGAGGAGGGAGATGTCTAGGCTGGCATGTGCATACAGTGAGACAACGAATTTGACCGGATCTGTACTGTTGGAACTCAACCAGGAGTTGGGAGGAGTGCAAGGTGTAGCACTCCAAAATCTTATGACTATAGACTATCTACGGTTAAAAGAACATATGGGATGTGAACAGATCCCAGAAATGGGCTGCTTTAATTTGTCTGATTTCTCTCAGACTGTTCAAGTAGAGTTGGACAATATCCATCATATCATAGACAAATTTTCACAAATGCCTAGGGTGCCTAAATGGTTTTCTTGGCTTCACTGGAGATGGATGTAATTATAGATTTGCTTTGTTTATGTCACCATATTCCTATTATGTTAATATGTGAGCACAAGTTAGTAGTTTAAAACCTATACATACTTAAAAAAAAAAAACATACATACAAGAAGATATGTCAAAGAAATAATCAATCCTCCCATGTTTTCTTCCATATGCTACCTCTATAGCTTTTCTTCTTCCTTCCTAATTACAACCCTCAAATAGAATTCGTGCCTCATATAGAATTTACCGAGTATCATAATTCCTCCAGGTGGTAAAGATACCTCGAGACACGTGCTGGGCATAGAAGCCACAGGGCATAAATCTGAAAAGAAGTAAAAAGCTAACCTTTTCAAACAATATGGCTTCTCTCTCACTTACCAACTTTACATTTCCCTGTATGGCCCCGGAAGATGACTGGTTAGCCAGAGACGGGTAAGATTCCTCAAGGGAGGAACAACCTAAGACAGGCACAGTCGCAGGGGGGCCATCAGGTGAGAAATTGGGGAACAACAGTGGTGAAGCTTAGAACCTCACCCCCCCCCCCCTGTTTTGAGAGAAAGCTTCGGCATCCGTGGATGTTTTATTGCCCTTGTCTAGCTCGGATTAGCACATAGTCTACAGGCACACACCTGATCATCTACATTTGCCCTCTTACAGCACTAAACTATGTTTTCTACCTTTATCTTGCATCTACCTACCACTTCAGCATTTTATTAAAAATAAAAATAATAATAATAATAAAAGGAGAAATGTGGGATCCACATATAAATCAAGTATAAAAATCAAACGATTATTCATATTTGACCTGATTGTTTATAGTTCATAGTGCGTGATCAAAACCGAAAGTTTCTGTGATGAATGCCCTTGTACTGTTCACCATGTAAGAATTTATTCACTATGTAGGAATTCGTTCACCATGTAAGAACTTGTTTGTTATGCTTTAGAAGATTGGAGACTGACGAAAATTAGGCTTGAGATGGATTAATGATTGTGCATTGAGCACTGACCCCCCTATACAGAATTTTATTATTTTTAACAACCATTTGATCAATAAATATGAGAGATGCCCTCTCAAAAAAAAAAAAGGTATAATGGCCTTCTACTTTTATTAAATATTTCTGTTTACAAGGAAAATTCACACTTTTGTGAAGAATTTCAATCTATTTTTATACTTATTTTACAAAAACAGTTTTAATTTACTTAAATTTTTTAATAGTACTTACTGTGAATTCATGTCTTCTAGGAACTGTGTAAGCTTTCTCCAGGGATTATATTCAGAATCAATACTATAGAGCCGCATGTGCAAGGCTAATACATGGAACAGCTGATCTAAATAAATTGAAGAAAAGGTAAAATGCACACAATTCCTACAGAAAAAAATTCAGATACAATTTCTAGCTAATTCATAGGGAAATGTTTCCGATCTTTTTAATTCATCAAGTTTAAGTACAAATTACTTCATGCTCTCTTTACAGTAAACTGAAATATAGATCCAAATTATTTCTACTAGAATCTGAACTGTCCTTATGCTCAATCTTAACACAGGAATGTTTTTCTCATCTCCTGTCAAAGACCTACTCTTCCTTGGCTTTATGGTATAGCTTTGACTGACAACTTGCAAAAACTCTTACTATCATGGTCACCTCGTAACCAAAGTTACTATTATTTTCCATACCCTACCCTAAGTAATATGGACAATAACATCCATATAAATCACTGTTAGGTGAATTTCTCTTTTTACCTAATATTTTCTCTTAAATCGTCTTTAGACTGAATTGTGACTTCATCATCTTTTGAACCAACATAAGAAAAAAAATAATTGAAATAAAAGTATTTAGGAGGACTTACTCTGGCTATTTTCATTTCTTCTATCTAAACCATAATAATCTACATGTCTTAACTTTCAACAAAACTCTGCTCACACCATTTAGAAGAAAAAGTTTTATTAAAAATATTTTAATTATTCAGGGAAAAAAATTCTGAATTTTTCTTTCATATCACATCTTTTTTTCGTATAAATGACAGGATGAATTAAATTATTTTAACATAAATACTCAAAATATTTCTGAATCAAAAGACATTTTCTAGAAAGTCAGATAACAAACAGTTCTTGACATACGACTGAAATTAATTCTTAAAACCAGAAGGGAGAATATTAGCCAAATGGCAGAAGCATATTGTCCTTTATTCTCGAAATTAAAATGATCAAAACTAAACAAGATTTTGTTTCTCTTAGCAATTAACTTAGAAATCAACTATATTTTAGATTAACTTAAGATCCATCAGTATTCTATGTTGGTGGTATATGGTAGTGGTGGTGGTAGCAGTAGTTGTTATTTTGGGAAGCTATTGTAAGACATATGAGAGCTCTAAGATGAACAAAATAAATGTTCTTCTACTCTGTGGGGCACGGTAGAGGACATAGGAGGTGGGCGGGAGAGCTGAATCTTAACACTCTACACACAAATTTAAGTTTCAATCTGATCTCTCTGTAATAAATAGAAAAATCCAAATACTTCACCGTGCTTCACCTCTGTCTCTAAGTCAGTGTATAGTCTATAAATCATCTTTTAAAATTTCTTTATCCCATTAATAGCTAACAGTAGCTCAGCATCTATTATGTGCCAAGCACTATTTAATATTCACTTTAAACAGATTATCTCAATTAATTTTCAAAAATTCTACCAGGTTAAGTAATAATGTTCTCTCCTGCTTTGAGACAAGTCTCCCAAATTTCTAGTTTTTCCAGTAACCTGGTTCCATTGGTTCCACTGATTACACTGAGAACAAGAGTCATTTTTAGTAGAGAAATAATACAACGAAAGATATATTGGTCATTTTTATTTTATTTCAATTCAATTACACATAAGAGACTGCTTTGATCAAGCATATACTATTTAAAAAGTGTCTTAAAACCTAAAAGTATTTTAAAATCCATAAATTCCTTTTGCAGAAAAATATTAACTCAAGTTGCAAGATGGGGAGCTTTGCAATTTGTTTAGATAAGTGTTAACAAAATCAAAGAGCTTTTAAAAATATCTCCGTTCAAGATCAATTACCTTAAAGTAACTGATTAAATCAAAAGCATAGAAGTTTCAGGTTTATTAAGCTGTTTCACACTGAAAATTACAGGCAGCATACAAATAATGTTGCAATCTGCCTATTTTCCTAGCCTCCACCATAATTAAAGAAACATAAATGTTAGAAGGAAACTTTATACCTTTTTATATTCCATCATCCTGTAGGTGACAAATAGGCCAAGAGAAAGGAAGTACCTTGCCAAGTTATCATAGTATTTATAGGAAAAGCTTAAAAATAGAATTCAAGATTGGCTACTTCCTAGTTCTTTCTACCACTCCCAGTCCAGTTCTCCTTGGAGTTTCCATAATTAAAAAAAAAAATTACAAAATTCCTTTTATAATACACACACACCCCTTTCTATTTCTGTGAAAACCCTGAGGCATCTTCTAAAGCTGTTCAAACAATATATGATAAAGGTCTGTGGTATTGGCTTTAACTAGAACTGAAGAATAACAACATATCAAACAAGTTATATTTACCTTCCAAAAACACTCCTAGAAATTGCAGATAACTTCAGTAGGAAACAGAATTGGCCAAGTAACGATCAATCAATACCTTTTACTATGTTTATACAATGCACTGTTTTCAAAATTTAGCCTGAGATCTATTAGTAAGACTAAACTCTAATATTCAGTTAGCTGCAAAAATATCTCTAATACTAAACAAATATTAACAGCAGTACACACAGGATAAGGAAAACCCTAAGATAATAATCAAAAAGTTTAAAACTAAAAAATAATGAGAAGATGTATTAAACATCAACCATGTGCATGGTATTAAAAAATTGAAAATAATCATATCAAGGAAGCATATTATTAAAATTTGAACAATAGTAAAATAAAAGGATAACTCCTTCTCTGGAAGGACACATTTTAAAGCTCTAAAGTTAGATCTATATTTATAAAAGAGTTTGGAAATAAGAAACATTATTAAATTAATTTATGGGTGTGTTGTGCTTTCAACACACGTATAGGAGGCACCACTGTTTAGCAGGAGCCAGCAAGTCCTGGATTTGAATCCAAGCTCTGTACTGGCCCTATGTGTCCTAGGGAAAATCACCTTAGTCTTACTATCTGTCCCATGGGGATAATATCACCTTTCTGGCCTGTTACATATGAGAGCGATTACCATAATAGCATACATTTGCAGTGTATGGACAGGCATGCGTACATACATGTATATACATATGGTTTCTGAGATTAAATTCCAAATAGTAAATTTAATACTTATAAACTTGAGATATTACAACTAAAATTAGAGATTATAACTACAGTAAAAACATCAGGTATCCACATAAAACTACCACTCCACAGAAAATATTACCATGCCTTTTTAACTCTTTCTCACTCCTCCCCAGAACTATTGGTACCACTCTTCCCTGGTTCTCCCCCATTTCCTTCTCAGTTACTTTTACACACTCTTCTTCCTCTACTGAACCCGAAAAGGTGGCATTCTCTGTAAGAAAGGATAAGGAAGTTCTTCCTAGTCCCCTCTCCCTCTTACTCTACACACACTACTTCACGTAAGTTCAACTTCTATTTCTACCTATAAGTCTACAATTCACAAATTTCTCTAGCACTTCAGATGTTCAATAGGTACCATAAAATGAATATACCCAAAACTAGACTGATTAAATAGCCCAACCTAGCTCCAATGTTCATTTCCTTTCATAGTCCCTACTCAAGTTAATGACATCACTGCCATGCAAACACCCAAGGAAAACGTGGGAGCCGTCTTCCGCGCCCTTATCCTCCATAGCCAACTGGTCACCAGTCCTACTGGTCCTGCATCCTATGACCCATCCTCTGCTCCACTCCACTGTGACCATCACTTCTCAGATGGATTACTCAGCTGAGTGCTCACTTAGCTTTACATCTTAAGTTGCACCACTGTTAAAATTTACTTAAGGTAAAATTAACTGGGTTGCATTTCCAGACCACTCAGGATTTTAGTCCTATCAATACAGTTATCACTGGTTAAATAATTGTCAGTGAAAAAAATCTCAAGTAGCCAAATGACTTTCTGAATTACCATGAGGAAAAAAATCTCAGTTTCTCTGTAACTGAATAATGAAAGTGAGGAAATGGTTCTGATCCATTTATCCAAAAGGTGAATATAACAGGTATGGGTATCCTCTCTGAGCAGGGTCAGCTTCCCCTGGTTTCTCTACACACCCATGAGAAATCAGCCGCGGAAAAATGGGAGAGAGCTCCTCAACTGAGGTCTGGGAACAACTCTAAGGAGGAAAGATCTGCAGCTCTCCTCTTGGTTCCCAAGAAATAGGCTCATACCACTGGGTGGCAGGAACTTTCCCCATGCCACTCCTCCCCACTCCAGGCAGGGCAGGGCAGGGAAGGGCAGGGAATAAAGTGGCAGTCATGGTAGGAATTTTAAAGGGTTAAAATTTTTGTAATAATAGTAATAATAATAAAGTAATATATATAAAATACTATAATTCATAAGATATATAGCATTAGATAATACCATTTGAACCTTTCATTAATCATGGTATGTTAGATAATCAACACAGGAATCATCATCCCCATTCCCACAATAAGGTAAAATGTTAGGGGTGGGGTGGGGCACAATTCTACTTCCAAATATAGGTTGCCCCAGGAAGTGTAAAGAAACAGGCCAGTTCTTAGGATTCCTAATTTACTTCTTACCAAAGAGGGCACACTTCATGAATCCAGGTCTAATTGGAGCACCTCATTTAAAACTGAGGGACAGAGAATAGAGTTCTACTCACACTGAAGAAAAAAGGAGCTGGATGCCTTGTGCCTATGCCCTGACAGCAGAAATTATTATATGTGGTACTTAGGTCCCAGAATATGGAAGTCATGAATGATGAATGCAGGGAGTCCTGGCTTCCTGGGCCACAAAGCAAAGGACCTTCAGAAAGACTAAAGAATTGTCAAAGCCACAACTCTGATTCCAAATATTAGAGCTAAAATTCCCTGAAATTAACCAAACAGATGAGCTATATCAGTCTTTGGAAATAAATCCCGTTCTGTCCTTTCTAACATCATCTCTTAACAGACTGAAAGACTGTTGTAATCTTAAAAAAAAAAAAAAAGAGTTAAACATTAACTTGCATCTTGCTTCTGGTCTCATTACCACCACAACCACGACCACCACCATCACTAATTTGATAATGGTAGTGTTGAAATAGCAGACATAGTAATTGTCGAGATTACAATCTATGAAGACTTAAAAATACACTGTAAAATTGAGGTCTTATATAACAATCTTCTGGGTTGAGGACCTTGAGGAACAGAATCGATGAGGTGAAAAAGCTCGCACCTAAACCATGTCTACCATAAATAATGGTGTCAGGAGGCAAACTCCACATTTTTCTATTAATTTATGCACACTGACTTATAAAATTTGGGGGACAAACTCTCCACTAGTTATGGGGTAACAAGAACAGAAGTTGTGATTAAACATATTTGCAGAATTCATAATTTTTAAATCTGAAAACAAAAACTTAGTAAACCATATATACCAGAATTTTGCCAGTGTTCAAGAATAAGGTCAGACTACATAAGAGCAATTTTGGGGTTTTACTCAACAAGACCTTTATACAGCCTTACTGCAGGGTGAAATTAACATCAAAATAATCTCCCATACTCTGAACTCACAAAAACTTCACTCTTTGAGCAAGTAAAGCTACTTTAACTTGCCTGCACACATTTAAGATGGATTGCGTTCCATGAAAAACAAATACAGGGGTCAGTTTTTCATATTTGCATCATCTCTTGATAAGATTGTAAATTATATCACAAATAAGTTAGAGCTCCTCAAATGAAAATGTCAGAGAGAGGGTTTGCTTACTCTCTCTTAAGTTTCATTTCTAAATCTTTGCATAAAACCATGAAATCCATTTGTGATACAAATTAAGACTTCTTACAACTACAGAAAGTCTCACCCAACCATATGCAAAGATGTTTTTTTATCTAAAGATAACGTTGTAAAACTTATCCTCTAATGTTAATAATTTACCAAATGACATCTTTCCTCCAGCCACAGGTTTCAACAATTACTACATGAGAAATACACTAAGAATGTTATAGCAAAAAAGTGTTGAAAGCCTACGAATGTCCACGTTGAAATTACTTGAACGAAGAAATTAACTGAGTAAATTTAATAAGATATTCCTTTTTTTAAGGTATCATTGATATACAATATTACAAAGATTTAACATGACCAACACTGTGGTTATTAAATTCACCCATATTATTAAGTACCCCTCCACACAAAACCAACTGCAGTCACTGTCCATCAGCATAGTAAGATGCGAGATTTACTACTAGTTCTCTCTGTGGTGCACTGCCTTCCCCGTGACCCAACGACACTATGTATGCTAATTACAATATCGCTTAATCCACTTCTCTATCCCTCTCCCCTCACCCATCCCACCTCCTTCCCCTTGGTAACCACTAGACCCTTCTTGGAGTCTGTGAGTCTGCTGCTGCTTCATGTCTTCAGTTTGGCTTCATTGTTACGGTCCATAAAAAAGTGAAATCATTTGGTGCTTGTCTTTCTCCACTTGGCTTATTTCACTGAGCATAATACCATCTAAATATATCCACGTTATTGCAAATCATAGGATTTCTTGTCTTTTTATGTCTCAAAAATATCCATCGTGTATTATGTACCACATATTCTATATCCATTCATCTACTAATGGAAACTTAGGTTGCATCCAAATCTTGGCTACAGTGAATAGTGCTGTGATTAACAGGGGTGCATATGTTTTTATGAATCTGGGATCTTTTTTCTTCACATAAATTCCTAGGAGTGGAATTCCTGGGCCAAATGGTATTTCTATTTTTAGTTTTCTGATGCACCTTCATATTGCTTTCCACAACCATTGAACTAATTTACATTCCCACCAATAACGTAGGATGCTTCTCCATTCTCCACCTGCTCACCAGCATTTGTTGTTCCTTTTCTTTTGGATGGTGGCCATCCAGTGTGATTTTAATTTGCATTTCCCTGATAATTAGCGATATGGAGTAACTTTTCATGTGCCTGTTGGCCATCTGAATTTCTTCTTTGGAGAATTGTCTATTTAGATCCTCTGCCCATTTTTAATCAGTTTATTTGCTTTTTGGGTGTTAAGGCATGTGAGTTCTTTATATATTTTGGAAGTTAACCCCTTACGGATACATTGTTTACAAATATATCCTCTACACTATAGGATGCCTTTTTGTTCTACTGATGTGTCCTTTGCTGAACAGAAGATTTTTAGCTTGATGTAGTTCCATTTGCTCATTTTTCTTTTGTTTCCCTTGCCGAAGAAGATCTGATCATGAAAAAGTTGCTCACATTTATATTCAAGAGATTTTTGCCTATGCTTTCTTCCAAGAGTTTAATGGTTTCATGACTTACATTCAGGTCTTTGATCCATTTCAAGTTTACTTTTGTGCATGAGGTGACACAATAATCCAGTTTCATTCTCTTACATGTAGCTGTCCAGTTTTGCCAACACCAGTTCTTTAAGAGGCTGTCATGTCCCCATTCTGTATACACGGCTCATTTATCATATATTAATTGATCATATATGATTGGGTATATATCTGCACTGTATATCCTGTCCCATTGATCTATGGGTCTGTTCTTGTGCCAGTACCAAATTGTCTTGATTACTGTGGCTTTGTAGTAGAGCTTGAACTCAGGGAGCATAACTTCCCCATCGTTATTCTTCTTTCTCAGGATTGCTTGGCGATTCGGAGTCTTTTGTTGTTCCATATTAATTTCTTTTCATTAAGGTATTATTGATATACACTCTTATGAATATTTCACATGAGAAAACAATGTGGTTACTACATTCACCCATTCATCAAGTCCTCACCCATACCCCATTGCAGTCACTGTCCATCAGTGTAGTAAGATGCCACAGATTCGCTATTCACCTTCTCTGTGCTACACTGCCTTCCCTGTGACCCCACACACAATGTGTACTAAACATATCCCCCTAATTCCCCTTCTGTGTCCCTCCTGACCTGCCCTCCCACATCCTTCCCCTTTGGTAACTGCTAGTCCTTTCTTGGAGGTCCGAGTCTGCTGCTGTTTTGTTCTTTCAGTTTTGCTTCTTTGTTATACTCCACAAATGAGGGAAAATCATATGGCACTTGTTTTCTCCACCTGACTTATTTCACTGAGCATAATATCCTCCAGCTCTATTCATGTTCTGGCAAATGGTAGGATTTGTTTGTTTCTTATGGCCAAATAGTATTCCACTGTGTATATGTACCACCTCTTCTTTATCCATTCATCTACTGATGTATACTTAAGTTGCTTCCATTTCTTGGCTATTGTAAATAGTGCTGCAATAAACATAGGGGCACATATGTCTTTTTGAATCTGAGAACTTGTATTCTTTGGGTAAGTACTTAGGAGTGGGATTCCCGGATCTAATGGTATTTCTATTTTCAGTTTTTTGAGGAACCTCCATATTGCTTTCCACAATGATTGAACTAGCTTACATTCCCACCTGCAGTGTAGGAGGGTTCCCCTTTCTCCACATCCTCAACAACATTTGTTGTTGTTTGTCATTTGGATGGTGGTGATCCTAACTGGTGTGAGGTGATAATTCATTGTGGTTTTACTTTGCATTTCACTGATGATTAGTGATGTGGAGAATCTTTTCAAGTGCCTGTTGGCCCTCTGAACTTCTTCTTCGGAGAATTCCATGTTCATATCCTCTGCCCATTTTTTCATAGGGTTATTTGTTTTTGGGTGTTGAGACGTGTGAGTTCCTTATATATTTTGGATGTTAACCCCTTGTCAGATATGCTGTTCAAAAATATATTCTCCCATACTGCATGATGCCTTTGGTTCTGTTGATGATGACTCTTGCCTTACAGAAACTTTTTAGTTTAATGTAGTCCCATGAGTTCATTTTTGCTTTTGTTTCCCTTTCTCGAAGAGATGGGTTCAAGAAAAAGTTGCTCATATTTATATTCAGGTGATGTTTGCCTATGTCGTCTTCCAAGAGTTTTATGGCTTCATGGCTTACATTCAAATCATTGATCCATTTCGAATTTATCTTTGTGTATGGGGTTAAACAATAATCCAGTTTCATTCTCTTGCATGTAGCTGTTCAGTTTTGCCAACACCATTTGTTGAAGAGGCTGTTATTTCCCCATTGTATGTCCATTGCTCCTTTATCGTATATTAAATGACCATATATGGTTGGGTTTATATCTAGACTGTATACTCTATTCCACTGGTCTGTGTGTCTGTTCTTGTGCCAGTACCAAGTTGTCTTGATTACTGTGGCTTTGGGGTAGAGCTTGAAGTCAGGGAGTGTAATCTCCCCAGCTTTAGTCTTCCTTCTCAGGATTGCTTGGCTATTCAGGGTCTTTTGTGGTTGCATATGATCTTTAGAACTATTTGCTCTAGTTCGTTGAAGAATGCTGTTGGTATTTTGATAGGGATTGCATTGAATCTGTAGATTGCTTTAGGCAGGATGGCCATTTTAACAATATTAACTCTTCCTATCCATGAGCACAGGATGTGTTTCCATTTATTGATATCTTCTTTAATTTCTCTCATGAGTGTCTTGTAGTTTTCAGAGTACAGGTTTTTCACTTCTTTGGTTAGGATTTTTCCTAGGTATTTTATTCTTTTTGATGCAATTGTGAATGGAATTGTTTTTTGATATCTCTTACTGCTAGTTCATGGTTAGTGTACAGGAATGCAACAGATTTCTGTGTATTAATTTTCTATCCTGCAACTTTGCTGAATTCAGATGTTAGATCTAGTAGTTCTGGTGTAGATTCCTTAGGGTTTTTTAGGTACAGTATCAGGTCATCTGCAAACAGTGACAGTTTAACTTCTTCCTTACCAATCTGGATGCCCTTTATTTTTGTGTTGTTTAATTGCTGTAGAGAGGACCTTCAGAACTAGGTTGAATAAAAGTGTAGAGAGGGGGCATCCTTGTCCTGTTCCTGAACTTAAAAGAAAGGCTTTCAGCTTCTCACTGTTAAGTATGATGTTGGCTATGGGTTGTCATATATGGCCTTTACTATGTTGAGGTTCTTGCCCTCTATACCCATTTTGTTGAGAGTTTTTATCACGAATGGATGTTGAATTTTGTCAAATGCTTTTTAGGCATCTATGGAGATGATCATGTGGTTTTTGTCCTTTTTGTTGATGTGGTGTCTGATGATGGATTTTCGAATATTGTACCATCCTTATATCCCCAGAATAAATCCTACTTGGTCATGGTGGATGATGTTTCTGATACATTTTTTAAATCGGCTTGCTAATATTTTGTTGAGTACTTTTGCATCTAGGTTCATCAGGGATATTGATCTGTAATTTTCCTTTTTTGTGGTGTCTTTGCCTGGTTTTGGTATTGGAGTGATACTGGCCTCATAGAATCAGTTTGGAAGTATTCCCTCCTCTTCTACTTTTTGGAAAACTTTAAGGAGGATGGGTATTATGTCTTCAGTAAACGCTTGATTAAAATTCAGCAGTGAAGCCATCTGGTCCAGGGATTTTCTTCTTAGGTAGTTTTTTGATTACCCATTCAGTATCATTGCTGGTAATTGGTCTGTTCAGATTTTGTTTCTTTCTGGGTCAGCCTTGGAAGGTGATATTTTTCTAGAAAGTTGTCCATTTCTTCTAGATTATGCAGTTTTTTAGCATGTTATTTTGCATTGCAATCTCTGATAATTCTTTCTATTTCTGTGGTGTCCTTCATGATTTTTCCTTTCTCATGTTTGATTCTGTTTAATGTGTGTAGACTCTTTTTTCTTGATAAGTCTGGCTTGGGGATTATCTATTTGATTTATTTTCACGAAGAACAAGCTCTTGCTTTCATTGATTCTTTGTATTGTTTTATTCTCCTCGATTTTATTTATTTCTGCTCTAATCTTTATTATGCCTCTCCCTCTACTGAATTTGTGTCTCCTTTGTTCTTCTTTTTCTAGTTTTATTAATTGCAAGATTGGACTGTTCATATGGGATTGTTCTTCTCTCCTGAGGTAGGCTTGTATTGCAATATGCTTCCCCCTTAGCATGGGTTTTGCTGCATTCCACAGATTTTGGGGTTCTGAATTACTGTTTTCATTGCCTCCATATATTGCTTGATCTCTGTTTTTATTTGGTTATTGATCCATTGGTTATATAGGGGCATGTTGTGAAGCCTCCGTGTGTTTGTGCGATTTTTTGTTTTCTTTGCAGGATTTATTTTTAATTTCATACCTTGGGGTCTGAAAAGCTGTTTGGTACAATTTCAATCCTTTTTAATTTACCAAGGCTCTTTTTGTGGCCTAGTATATGATCTATTCTTGAAAATGTTCCATGGGCACTTGAGAAGAATGTGTATCCTGTTGCTTTTTGGTGGCGTGTTCTACAGACGTCTCAGGTCCATCTGTTCTAACGTGTTGTTCAGTGCCTCTGTCTCCTTACTTATTTTCTGTCTGGTTGATCGGTCCTTGTATTGAGTGGTGAGTTCAAGTCCCCTAAAATGAATGCATTGCATTCTATTCCCACATTCAATTCTGTGAGCATTTTTTCACATTTTTGGGTGCTCTATGTTTGGTGCACGGACATTTCTAATGGTTACATCCTCTTGTTGGACTGACCCCTTCATCATTATGTAATGTCCTTCTTTTGTTTTCTCCTCTGACTTCCTTTGTTTTGAAGTCTTTTTTTATCTCATACAAGTACTGCAACTCCTGCTTTTTTCTCCCTATTTAGCTGCATGAAATATCTTTTTCCATCCCTTGATTTTTAATCTGTGTAGGTCTTTGGGTTTGAAGTGAGACTCTTGTGGGCAACATATGTATGGGTCTTGTTTTTTTTATCCCTTCTGTAACTCTATGTCTTTTGTTTGGTGCATTCAGTCCTTACATTTAGGGTTAATATCGATAGATATGTACTTTGCCATTGCAGGCTTTAGATTTGTGGTTACCAAAGGGTCAAGGGCATCATCTTTAGCATTTAACAGTCTAACTTAACTTCCTTATCATGCCATTCCAAACACAATTTAAAGAATTTTTTTCTCCATTTTCTTCCTCCTCCTCTCTTTATATACTAGGTGTCATATTCTAACCTCTTTGTGTATCCCTTCACTGATTTTGAGGGTAGTTGATTTAATTTCCCATTTGCTTAGCAATTAATTGGTCTACTTTCTTTACTGTGTTTTTATTTTCTGTGGTGAACAGCTATTTAGTCTTTATAGCACTCTCATCTAGAGCAGTACCTCCGAAATGCACCAGAGAGATAGTTTGGTTTCTGGGAGGTAAATTCCCTCAACTTTTGCATTTCTGGAAATAGTTTAATACTTCCATCAAATTTAAATGAAAATCTTGTCAGGTACAGTATTCTTCTTTTGATGCCCTTTTGTTTCATTGCATTAAATATATCATGCCACTCCCTTCTGGCCTGTAAGGTTTTGGCTGACAAGTCTGATGACAGCCTGATGGGTTTTCCTTTGCATCTAGTGTTTTTTCTCTCTCTGGATGCTCTGAATACTCTGTCCTTGTCCTTGATCTTTGCCATTTTTATTATTATGTGTCTTGGTGTTGTCTTCCTTGGGTCCCTTGTGTGTTGGCAGATCTGTGCACCTCCATGGCCTGAGAGAACATTTCCTTACCCAGATTGGGGTGTTTTCAGCAAATATTTCCTCAAAGACACTTTCTCTCCTTTTTTTACTTTTCTTTCTCTCCTTCTGGTACCCCTGTAACATGAACAGTGCTCCTTTTGGATTGGTTACACAATTCTCTTAATACGCTTTCATTCCTAGAGATCCTTTTTTGTCTCTCCACCTCAGGTTCTTTGCATTTCTGTTCCCTAATTTCTATTTCATTTATCATCTCCTATACCTCATCTTATCTGTTTTTTATATCCCTCCATTGTACGTTTCATTTAGATGCTATATTTTTCAATGTTCTGTCTCTTTGTTGAAAACCTCCCTGAGGTCTTGAAAATTTTTCTGTACCTCTGTGAGCATGTTTATGATCTTTATTTTGAAATCTTTATCAGGAAGATTGGTGATTCAGTTTCACTTAGCCTTCTTTCTGGTATTTGAGGGATTTTGGTTAGTACCAGGTTTTTTGCCATTTCATATTTCTAATGAATCCTACTGAATAGTAACTTTGTGTAGGCAGTGCAGTGGCCTCTAGTGCCCAGAAGCTCTACTCTCCAGAGCTGTCCAGCCCCTGGAGCAAAGGCGGGGGTCAGAGGTGCACAAGGCCAGAGCCTTCTCAGAAAAAAGAGCACTTTCCCATCTTCCTGGCCACAGTGCCTGGCTCCAATGCCAGGGCCAGTGGGTCAAGAGGGCAGGATGGATTCTCTACGCTACACCCTTGTTGGTGCTGTAGGTGGGTCTGCCTCTGGCTGGCCTGGGATGATGTTGGGGTCAGGAGGTTTGTGAACTGATGCTGGCTGGGAAGAAGGAGCCACAGGCTGCCTATTGCACTGGGTAGGCCTTGGCACTGCATTGCCAGCCAGGGGAATGAAGTGCATGGAGCTTCTGAAAGTTCCCAATCTGCTCTGCCTAGTGTGCCAGGATGATTTTGTGCACCTGTCTTTTCTCCTGGCAGCAAACTCTGTATAATCTTTATCTCTTTAGCAGCCCTCTCATTGTTAGGAAGTCTTTCAAAGTGCCTGCCTTTCTTTTGTCCCAGTGTAGCTAGCTGTAGGGACCTGTTTTCCACAAGTAGGTAGAATATAGTCTTTCTAAGTATTCTGCCTGTCTTTGCTTTCCAACCCCTCTAATCTCAGGAGAATCATGTAATGTGGGTTCCTGCTCGCAGAGCAGATCTCCAGGGGTGGGTATTTAGGAGTCCTGGGCTTCTACTCACTCCCCCCTCCATTTCTCTTCTTCCCGCTGGTGAGTGTAGGTGGGAGAGGGCTTGTGTCACACAGGATCACAGGTTTCTTTACCCTTTCCATGAGGTCTTCTCTTTTCCCCAGATGTAAGCTGTCTGTTGCATTCTTCTTTCCGATGGTTCTTTCAGGATTAGTTGTATTTGCTGTATTTTGTGTTATACATGGTTTTGGGAGGAGGTTTCTGCCTCACTTCTCACGCAGCCATCTTGTTTAATCCCCATAAGACATTATTCTTAACAAAAATTTTGCCTTCAGTTTTTCCATCACTTTGTCCTATATCAGTTGCTAACCAAGTTGGTAGTACCAGCATATACACCAATATTTAACAAAAACTCTAAATTCCCTTATATTTCAGTCTTGTTCATATCCCATGTCTACCATAATCTTCACTCATTTTACCAGCTAGATATGATCCTAAACCTCCAAACTTCCTGGAACTTTATGCATATCCCTCTTTAGAACGTAACACTTTCTACCTTATAATAAATGATCTAGAACCAGCATTATCTACTGAACCCAAGGTCCTTAAATCTGATCTGCTAGTGGATAAGCAGGAGGTCTAGGCCTCTGAAGCAGGACTCAGTAGCAGAGCTATATGTCGGAACTGACACAGATGGTGCACAGCAGAAGTGAGGAAGGACCAGTCAACAAACTGGTGAAAAATAAGAACAAACTGGTATTCAAGGAGGAAGGAATCAGGACTTGAGAAAATATCTGAAGGAGTGGCCCAACACAAAAATAGGATCCGCAGAGAAAGGTTGGTAAGAGAAAACAGAGGAGGTAATAGGAGGGTTAGCATGGCAGAGCCTGGAAAGATCCCATGGCAACAGTGTAGCTCAGTCCTTGACCAAGCCCGTTGACTAAGGCCCTAAAGGTTCTGCATCCTTTGGAACACTTAAGGGGAAGGAATATGTCTTACAAATGTGAATTTAGAGTAGAAGACCTGGGGTGAAGTATGAACTTGACATTTTCTAGCTGTATGACTTCGCAAGGCATCACTCTGAACTTCAGTTTCCTTTTCCACAAAAAAGAAATTAACACCTGTTCACATAGTCATTCTAAAGAATAAATAATTTATGTGAAAATACTTTACAACTTTGAGAATACAAATGTAAGGTATTATTAAAATACCGTAGTATTCTGCTGTGTAAATTAATTTTGCACGTTTTTTTAATGTGGAAAATTTTGCAGACCCATATTTAGTGATTGGATAGTGATAATTTTACCATAAAACTTAAAAAATCTATTTGAATATAAATGTGTTGAAGGGTATTGTTCCACTATAACATTATTTGATTTCTCAGTATGAATTCAGCCATTATATTTTCTGCTTTTATTGTGTAGAAAGAACAAGCCTCAATCTCCTGTCCACCTCTGACCCCTCACCACCCCATCCCTGTGGACATGTGTGTGCATGTATTAATTACCTGTCAGGCCTCTGAAGCCATGCCAGACAAAATTTATTAAATCTTACCTTGACTAAACTAATCTTCAATTTCATCAAAAGTTGTGGAGTATTCAAAAAAATCTAAGTTCCCTTTCATTTGTTTAATTAGTGGATCATTTTCGGTCTTTCCTCAAAATATGAAATTTTGAAAAGACACTTTTAAAATGAGATATTTAATAAAAGGTAATGGAGAGCAATGAATGGGAAAAGGAAAATACTGACATATGATGACTCTCTAGGGAAAAGACAGAAATTTTTGTTTAATAATACCATTAAAGTTCTACTGGAAGATGAAAAAAATGAGATATTTGACCTAGCATCCTATGAAACACCATCCATTTAAGTTCTGGTGTTCAACGTAAATGAGGTTTGAGTTAAGCAGGAGTGAAAAACAAGTGCTTAAGTTTATACACTTGCAAAAAAATAGTGGGATTTTATACAATATATTCTACATACCTGATTGCTTTTATAAGTATTAGGATAAATAACACATGAACTATTGAACAATAAATCAGATGAAAATGAAAGAAAACATTATGTTGTGAAACCTAAACACATAAACTTTTCTTTGACCATCATACCTCAACAAAGTTGGGGGAAAAAAAGAACTAGTATTAGTTAATAAGAAAAGAAAAGAAAACTAAAAACAGTATTAACTTATATTTAGAATGAGCTTCATCACTACTTTTTCTATATTGGTACACTGTAATCTCTTATTACCTAAGGGGAAAATAAAAAGAAGAAATCTGAAAATAACTATCAATTTAATAATTTAAATTAAAAATTGAGGATGATGACTGAAGTGGCTGCTGCTAGAATTTTACCACTACTTTAGGATTCTGAATAAATTAATAATTTACAATCCTCTGAGTAAATTTGAATACTTCAGAGAAAATAAATATGAAAGAGTGTTTGAATATAAAACTGAAATTCCCTTACTAAATGCTTCCTAATGTAACATTTTCTGGAATATTATCATCCAATGCAAAACATCAGGTATGAATAAATCAACAAAAAAGAATAACTTATGTAAGTGCAATGACAGTTTCAGCTAATTCAAACAGACTTTGAAGCTAAAGCCCTTAGCAGTCAGCACCTTCCCCTTTATTTAAAAAATAATATTAAATCACTGATTAAGCAGAGTTTAAGTGTATACATCAAAAGATCAAAAAATACTGAATACTCAGTAAAAAATAACTTCCAAAACCTTAAACTTGTAGGAATCAAGTGATAACCCCAAATAAAATATCAAAATCTAATACAACTGATTAAATATTTTAAAGTAACTCAGTTGAAATCGCACAGAAGTCTGTATCTTTATGTTAGAAAATGCAAGATGTTTTTGATCAGTCTTTTGCTTTGAAATCATTCCAAAATTTAAAAGATATATATCTTCTAAAAATATACTAATTTAAAAAATTACTAGTAATATTTAATAACTAATAATTTAATACTTAAGAAAACATATTCAATTTTTAGAAAGAATACATTATTTGTTTTAAATAATTTTTGTATCCTACACAGTCACATTAGGTAATATTTTAATGTCAGTGATTTGAGACCAGTAATTAGCTGTATAGGACATGGAATAACATTACTCCTAGTGTTCACACTAATTCTCTAAACAATGAATAAATAGTGATATTATCAAAACCATACTCATGAAAAATCTACTTCAAGTACTAAATGACATTTCTCTCAAATTTACCCTTACAAAAAGTATTGAATCATCATGCTTATTTTATAATATATACTCATAAACAAAAGAAAACATGCACAATTTTAATATATTTTAATGTGCACATCAAAATACAGTACACTTTCATTAATTAACAGCAGCTAATCTACAGGAATTTTTAGGGAACAGACATTGTCTTTATAAAAAGATATTCTTAAATCCACACAATTAAAAAATTCTTCAAAAAAACTTAAGTTTGAGGACAATTACAGCTGAGAATGCTACATTATTTTTTATTTTGAACCAATGTAAATCTGATTAGTTAGTATGACATCAATTTACTGAGTAATCATAGTATAGAAAGAGCTAAATATTCATATGACTCTTTTAAGTACAAGATTAACCATTTAAAGCATAGAATCACTAGTAAAACTGATTATAACATAAAGGTAAGTAGAAAATATACCAAAAAAAAATACTTTGCCTGTATATACTTCAAAAATGATGTAATTAGACATTTTAAGAAGGTAGCTCTCTTTAATACTTACTTAACAAGACCCTTTGCCAGCTGTGCTTGCACCACCTGAGCACAAATTGCCTCCTCGATGAATTAATTCAAGTTCCAAATTGGTTCTGTAAGTAAAACATTAAAATATATCTTAGTCATTAGGCTGAAGCAATATTTTAAAATTTATTTTATTGATATGTCTGAATCAACCCAAATAGTAAAGTTCTTCAACTTTATTATTTGCTAAAGTATAGTATATGCAATATCAGTAATAATCATGTTTTATGTATTTAAAACTAAAAAGGGAAACAGTTCATCTACCCTTACTTACATGTTCATATTTCCACCTGCATAACTGCACACGTTATGGTGTAATTGTTGCAAAACCTCAACTGTTGGCAAATACTAGAATGTAGGCCTTAAGAAAAATACTGTAACACATTTCATAAACCTGCATATGAATCTGATGAAAGCATTTGCACTCCAACTGTAAGCCACTAATTAGGTAGTTTCTGTCATATAAGACACAAAGGCATACCAATTTTCCTAGCAGAGAAATGGTTGTCACTCGTTGGAGCTTAGATGGTATCTAGAAATCAGTATTAAGAAACAAAATCACTAACACTAAAGCAGCTATGAACAACACATTTAATTAACGGCAGTCTCTTTCATGGACTTCTAATATTACAGTTTAATTAAAATATATAGTGTAACTATTAACACTGCTAAACATCAGTACCATTCATACAGATCTGAATTTATAGTACTTAGTGATTATTAGCTTACAGGATAGAAATAATTGTTAAATTAATATTTCAAAAATCAAATTGATGCAGAATTCACAGATTTATACAAAAACAGTAACAGTAAAATAGCCAATTTTGCCAAAATAAATGAAAATTCAGAAACATAAGTTGTATTTTTACTTCAACTAATAAAAAACACACATTTAGTTGCCACAATTAAAGATGAATAAGCTAGTTTATATCTAAGATATGCATTTAACACTCGTGGTTAGACTTCCCCCATCTTAACAACAAAACAGGGCAGTTTCAAGCTTGCACTTGGCAAGTGAATTCAAGAAAAATACCTTATTTGATTTAAAACAAAACATTTTGAACTGTTTTCATTTTATTTTGAATACACAATGTCTGAAATGTTATTTTCATGTATTTACTTAAAAATACAAACTGTTAAAAATAATATTCCTAAGTCTGTATGTTTGCCACCCATTTCTGAAGGAATGCTTTAATGCTCTGTACTGGGTGGGGGGGACAATTTAATATTGATAATCTTCCTGCTCAGAGTTCCATCTGGTTGCTGCTGATAAGGGCATCTGTGTGACTAGGGAACTTTCCACCCTTCAGGCGATTTGCATTGCTCACTGAACTTCTAAAAACCTACCAGCAAGGAAGCAGGGACAAGGATTTCACATCAGTGGACAGAAAGTGAGCGGAGACCAGCATGTGTTCCTTCATCAAGGGGAACATAAATGAGATCAACACATTTTGTTTTCACAAATCTTCTGTTGCCTAATCTGTAGAAAAAAATTAATGGTTATATTCTCTTATTAAAACTAAGATTTCCTAAATCGTACTTTTAAAAGAGCTACAGAAACATGATCAATTACTATAAATGAATGTTAGAACCAGAATACCAACCTTTATTTCAACATACTTTGACAAAATATTCATTAAAATATAAATACAAGAACAATTCTGTTTATTTAATCATCAAGTAAGATATTTTAAAGGATGACAAACATGTTACCAAGAATTTTATTTTAAAGAATAACTGAAAGAAAACTACTAAATGTAATTATTTCTGATTATGTTTGGAAGATCTCCAACACAACTTTTCACGTGAGTTAAAAACACAAAAACTACCTATCCAAAGGATAAAAATCCATATGTCAGAGGCCCTAACCATCAGCCTGCCCATATTTCATTTCATCAAAATTGTTCCTTTGACACTTCCTGGAGGAAAGAAACAACACAACTGCGGCACATGCCCCACGTCTGATTTTCCCTCACTGCTGAAAATCCCAGCACAGTGTTCTGCTCCTGTCCCCCTGGATGGATGCTGTAAGAATAAGATGCCCTGGCAGCAGGAGTTTTCTGGGCCTTCTTGTTCTCAGAGAAAAACAGACTCTACTTTCTGTATTTTCTAACACAAATACCTTCAAATTAGTTTGGAAGGGGAAAAAAGAGAAAATCTCTACACTGGAAAGAATGATGAGAAGGACTGCTTCCAGATTCCCATAGTGGCCACCTGGAAATCCCAGACAAAAACTCCTCCATGTCCCAGCTTCTATTTACATGACCAGGGTCTGCCTTTCCCTTCTACCCCATGTCGACACTAACTTCTATTTTTAGAGCTATAATTTGAAAAAGAAATGGGTATATATACATACACAGAGACACTCAAACACATACTGGTATAGCTTACCACCTACTGTCTGAACAAGTTACTGGTTTTCAGAGAAAAAAATATCTTCATCCATACCAGAGTCAGCTCAAGCTAACTCCTCCTTCTTAGGACAGAATAGAAGAACTTCCACATATTTTAGACCTTTATTCAAGATTTGAATTCCAGTCCTATTCTGCCAGTAATTTGCTGCATGACTTCAAATCACATTATCTCTCTACATTTTACCTATTATGTAATAAATAGTACTTGGAGAAAACATTAAGTATGTATCTAGAGATATCCAGGGTCTACAATGCTGATGCTGGCAAAATGTGTTTTTAAGTTCTTAATTGTACCTACTTCTCCCCAGTTTCATTTTTGTTATGGTTCTCATTCAATTAAGTTTTCTAAAATTCCTATTTGGAACTGTTTCTTAGGTACTGAACACATATTCAGTCAATCAGACTAATTCTACTGGATCTGAAAAATGAAAAGTACTCACCTCTGTTTTCTTGAGCCTGCTGCTGGCCACTAACAGAGGCTTAGAACATGCCAGTTCTCTTGCTTTTCTCCCTTACCTGATTTTCTAAACTACCTGTAGTATTTTTGGATATTACTAGATCTTTCATTAGCTTAAATGAAACAAAGTAAGATCTTCTTACTTTTTTTTAAATAAATTAAAGTGGTTTACATATTACAATCTTTTAATTCTCAGTATTACCACTTTTGGGCAGTACTTCAATAGGGATTTCTTAACAACATGCTGTATATATAATATTCACATGCATTGAGGTAGGTATCTGTCCCCAAATGCTACTATATTTTTTCCCACATATCATATAATGTTTAATAAAGCTTAACCTAATAGTTCATTAAAATAAAAACTTCAGAAAATGAAGGAAAACTACACTTTCATACTTTTAGGAGGTTTTAAAACTAGCCATAATGTCAACCAACATTTAAAAAAGGCATCCTTTCCTCAAATAAATATGAATGACAATAATAAAACCAATTACTTCTAATAACTAAATACAGACATGTATACTATTATTACCTACCTAGCAACAGAATATGTAAAGAGAAAATCATTGTCTGGTGAGCCTGGGATCTTGCTATAGTTTCTGTATTTCTTCTGAGTGGTATTTTTGATGTCTTTCATTACAGATTCCATTTTTTTACTTAAGTTGCTTTCTGACTGCCAAAAATGCAAACATACATGTAAAATTTATTTATATTCATTTTCTCTAATAGTTTAATAGTACAATGTTTATCATATAAACACACTAGGAAATTAAAAAGTCAAATGTACATTAGCTATCTACTATATTTAGTGCACAAATGTAAAACAGATCAAGAAACATTTTCTCTTATTTTAGAGATCTTTCATTATAATTCTACATTGTGATTGGTAACACTATAATCCAACCATGAACTAACCACATAAATTTATATCCTAAACAAATAAGTGGATGTTTTTAAAAGTATATTTTAGAACAGTTTCCATATTTATAAAAAACTGCACTTTCATTTGAATACATTTTTCAAAGACTAATATCAATATCCCTTACTTTAAGCCTATTATTAACACAAAAATTTCAGTTTATAAAGAAAATAATCACACACACAATAAGAACAGTCTTCAACTGAGAAAAGGAAATGCCAGGAGAGAAAGCTTTCTGAGCAGATTTCAATGATGAATTTCTGTTTCAAAAGTCAAATATTCATAGCTTTCATAAATTTACTCCATAGAACAGACACAGCTGTCACTTCTCTCAGCGACCATATCATAGATCTATAATGAAGGTGAAATATTTAAGAATTTAAATCAAATAAACAAATCTGACTGGATGAGATTAAAGAGGAGTTCACTTACACCAGATCCCACAGTAAAATTGACTGACTTATGGTGAATGGTTCAATCAAGTACACAATTATTTCTCCAATACAAAGATATGCATTCACACGTGTGTAAATCTATAATTGCCCACACATAAAGTATGCATGTGTGTGGAAATATATCATCTAAATCTAATGTGCCTAATTGGTATATTTTTATGTATTTAGATTGTGCTTTACATTGCAAGATACATGTATGTAATTTGTTTGTTTGGCTTTGTTGTTAAATATTTCAAAATCTTAAAAGAGTGTAACCATATCTAAGCTGATAGGATTTTATGATCTGGAAGATACATATTAAAACTATAACAATTCAGACTATGGAAAAGTACATCCTTTAGTTCTAATGCCTTTGGTTCTATAATTTGTTCTGTTACTCTTATTTTTGTTTTTAATAACCACAAACAGAGGAGAAAAGCCCCTAAAAGCAATTTCTACTAAATGTACAAAGTTCTGCAGTAATTTAGAAACAGAACGAAAATGAAAGCTGAAAAGCAGAGCTGAGTCAACCAGGATATTTCGGCCTCACACTGATGCTTACTGGGAAGGCTCCCGGCCATCGCCGCAGCTCCTCCACTTCCTTTATGAGATCTTGGATGCTTTTGTTACTAAGACATTGCCAGACGTTATTTTCCACATTGCTTCCAGGACAACAAGGAAGGACACTGTTAGCAAACTGCCTACAGAGAGGACACGTGAATTCTCCTTTGTCCACCGAGAAGCCCTGGAGAACCTGGTCATTCTAAAAAATGAAATAAACATACAGATATAAGATGAACACCATTCCACAAACAAAATTGACACTACTACCTTTTATAGTAAATAAAATGAATCACACAAAAAAAGATATATCGAATATATGTCATAAAAACACAAACAAAGTCTCTTATTTAGTTGCTCTTCATTCAGGATAAGACAGTCAAATCATCATGCAATCAATGTGAAATGTGGATTTTAGATAAAGAATAAGTCAAAAAGTAGGCCACATTAAAGTGGATCTCTTTCCTCTTACTACATGCCCCTGTTTTCACAGTCTGTAATCACTACTGGGAAGATTCTCCCAGGACCCATATTCTTTGATATAGGATAGGCAGTTTTTGAGAGTAAATTAAGGCTAAACAATGTGCTGTGTCATTTAAGGTGTCTAATTGCTGAACAAAACTGACTGAATTTTATGCAGTGGGTTTAGGTTTAATTGATGCAGGAAGATTTAGTTAAATTACTCAGAACATAAGTGTGATAGGAGGTGAATTAATTTAATACTTCTACTTCAGATGCTTCTGATAGGAAGAGGAAGAAAAATAATTTTTGAGACAGATATATAATGTGCACACACTTAGGAGGAAACTCTTGCTCATAAGAGACAACAATATATGCTGACTAAACAGACAACTTAAGGCAGGAATTCTGCCTGCTACATCTGTTCCTTTCTTTTGCCTGACACCACCCCAGGTCTACTTTGCAATTTAAGAATATTGCTATTGTGTAGTCCTAACTACTATATAAATCTTTTCCCAGTAGTCTGTCTCTTATTTTACCACTAGCCCAATGCTTTGTCTCAAAATTTGTATTTAATGCACTAATGTATATGTATGAATCCTACAATATGAGCATTACTACTAACAAGACAAAAATAATGAGAGAAAGTGATACAAAGAAAAGAAAATGCATTTACTGCCCATGGTTACAAAGGTAGTTAGTGACATCAGGATGAACTTAGGTTTCCCAACTCTTAACTAGGTGCTCATTTGACTATACTTTGGATCTCAAAAACTTTGACTAAAAAGAACTGAATTTTATTTTTTTTTTACCTTTTGACATTTTTTCAAATCTTTAAAAATGTGACACCATGTCTTTTTAAATCCACTTATACAAACATTTACTAAGCTCCTTTCATGTGTCAAATGCAGTGATGACATAAAAAGGGAAGACACATCTTCACATAAAGCATCAACCAGTTAAAAGCAAACAGAAACAAAAATATTTTAATGAGTGTAATAAATACAACAGAGCAAGCTTCCCAGAGAAGGAGACTTGTGAGCTAAGTTTTAAAAATACACAAGAAGAGTGTTTTTAGAAGGTTGGGGCAAGGATCCTGGTCACTGAAGGACATTCTGTGTTAAGTTTCCGTAGGGCCTTAATTTCAAAGAAGGCTAGATCCTCCTCTTTGCCTTGATTGACATGAGGTTGTTCCCTGAAGCCTCCCCACAAACTAGGCATTACTCACTCCCCCACATCTGTTACACCTGAGTGCCCTTCTCATCTCCAGTGCAGGCTGGAGATTATTACTCTTGCGTTCTTCTGTCTTTGCGGCTCATTTTATTTAATGATACCACACTTTTCCTTCATTTTCTCTGAAATCCATTGCCCTCAATCGCTGAAGACTTTTGGTGCCTAGATCAGTTTTCCTCTTCACTCCAAGACCTGCTATCCTCCTGTGCATGTATGTATGTCTGTATGTAGTCAGTCAGTCTTGTATCTTAGTCAGTCAGCTCTTTGACCTCACCAAATTCTATAGCAGTGACGTCCAACTCCAGAACCTATTACCATGACCATCCCCTTGTCCTGCAATGACCCCAAATTGTCCATATCTGGAAATACAAAATGCAAACATCTTACATTCTGATTGCCAACTCTCCCTACCACCTTTAGTCCCTCCTTTTTCTCCCAGTTTATCAGGACTTTCCCATCCTGCCTACACACCATGATCTACCATTTCAAAAACTCTTGTCAATGCTTCTCATTCCCCATCCATATGTCCTTTAATCACATGTATCTAACAAAACCTTCACACAGCATTAATCCAATGTATGACTTCAATTCTGCATGCGAACTGAGTGCTGTTAGAGGAAATTGAAATAACTCCTTGTTATAACCTGTTTCCATCCTCAACTAAGCCATGAATACTGCCTGGCAATCTCTCCTTACATCTTCTGAAGCACCCTCTAATCCCCATTTCCAACCACTTGACTTGTCAAGTCCCTTCACCTACCCAAGCCTTGCCCCTTTTTACTTGAATAAACCTACATTTCCCACCTCAGAAAGAACAAAGTCATGCAACTCCTTCAGATTCCTCAAATATGAACTTAATCAATCCCATCAGCCCTTCCATCCACTTTTTCTTTCTACCCCCTTTGCTGGTTATCTCCTAACTAGTCTCCCAACCATACAACTGCTAATATGATCTATGTAATGTGAGACTCTTTTTCCTCATCACAGTTTTTCAAGGATCACCATTGTCTCTCACAGTAACTACTTTTTCTTCTTATGCTCCACATGCATTCTCTCACCAAGTCCAGAGGACTCTACTGTTAAATATATTTCAAATCTCTAACCCCTTCACTATCTCCACTGCCTTGACTAAACCCCAGCCACCAACACCTCTTATCTTGTAAATGATATCACCACATTCTTTTTATTCTCCTGCATTCCCACAACAACCCCTGCAATCTATACAACTGCCGCAATGGCTTTTCTGAACACATCTTATTTCTGCTTAAGAGTCTTTAATAGCTCTCTGTAAATAATCTGTCTGAATTCCAAATTCTTTACAGGGACCTCAAGGCCCTTTACAATATGACCCCTACTTACTTCCCCCGTCTTCTCTCTCATCACTCAACCACCTTACTTTATCAAAGGTTCCAACACTTGCAGATGTTCTAATAAGACCCTGTGCACACTTCATAATACTTAGCACATACACTGCAACTGTTTATTTCTGTCTCATGTAATACATACTAAACTACTTTAAGGAAGAAACTGTCTTTTCACTGCTGTATTCCCAGTGTCTATCATGGTATCTGGAACACAGCAGGCACTGAATAAATATTTGTTAAATGAACAAATTGGATACAAAGGTATGAAAAATGCATAATGTGCTTAGTGAGCTATTAATTAGCTTATTAATGCTGAGCTGATGGAAGATAAAGGAAAGCAATAGGTAAGCCCAGATCATGGAGTGCTGTGAATGTCATTCAGAGAAGAGTGAACTTTTATTGTGTCAGGAAGAAGTCAGCGAAGGATTTTTAAGCCAATGACATGTCATCAGATTTACATCTTAGAAAGATCTAATGTAGTGAATAAATTAGACTTGGAGTAAAGAAACTGGTAAGAAAGAAATTGCAAAAGTCAAAATGAGAGATGAAGGCATATACAAAAAGCCTAAGTGGGAATAACAAAGGCATGATATAATCAAGTAAAATTTAGGAGATAGAATCAATAGAACTTGGTAAGTGACTGAATGTGAGAGGTAAGAATTAGGGAGAGAAAAGCAAAAATTCACTGTTTCTGAGTTAGGGATCTAAAATCAGAGTAGACAATGCTGTTAGGAAGATGATCTGAGAGAAGGAGAAAGACTGCAGCTACAAAGGAATGTGAGGTCAAGCGAAGTAATTTTGAATAGCAGGGACTTGAGTGTCTTTATGAGCTGAAAAGGAGGGACAGAGTAGGCAGAAACTGGAGATACAGAAGAAAAATAAGTTACCTACTGATAGATCAAAGGCCTCTGAGGTGATGGGGAAAAAGTAGTAGTAGAGCAATAGCAGAAAAATTATTCCTGAACAGAAGAAGGAATACTGCCTCAAGGAGTAAAAAGGAAAGGTTTGGTTGGGATGCAGAGACATTTATCAAGAACAGAAAAATAAGGCAAGAAGCTAAGGTAGTATGTGAGAGACAACAATCTTTTCTGGGGTTTAGGCAAAGAGTCTGGGATGAGGGAGGGAAAGGTTTGCAATAGCTGCTGAGGAAATAGAAGAGAGAACTGATCAAAGACAGGCAAATGAATTGATAAGTAGTATCTACAGGCCAGGATCCTAGTCTAAGCTACTATTATAGGAAACTACAAACTTGTAGAGGTACCAGTTCACCTAGTTTTATAATTTTACTAGCAGGACTAGCTGCCTGGGTCTAGAATCAAAGGAGGTAGATGGAATGATCAGTATTAAGAACAGGATGGGGATAGTACAAGAAAGTAAGTTTAGGGAACAGCTAATGCTAGGAAAAATGCAAAGGGGTTTAAAGGACTAGAGAGCTTCATGTCAGAAGCAAAACAAACATTTGACAGTGAAAATGAGAATGTGAAGAATAATATAATAAGAGGATGTGGTAGGGTATTAAAACAGTATTTCAAAGCTAGAGTAGCAAAGTCTAAAATTATAGTTACGGAAGTCAGTTGCAAAAGTGAAGTAAAAAATTGAAATCCCTGAAGTTGTAGAGGCAAGGAACTCTCGGGATGGATGGTTCAAGCAGTGAAAAATCACTCAAGAGGAAATGGGATGTATTTGCTGTAAAAATATCTGATACCTAGAAAGATACACACCACCAGAAATGTTTCACTCTACTTACCTGTAAAGATTCCATGTAAGATTTATGACAACCTATATGCAATGTGTGGCCACAGGTCTGTACATAAACACCTCCTTCCCAGCCAACTGATACTGCCAAGAGACAAGAACTCTTAAAAAAAAAAAAAAGAAAAGAAAAAGAAAAAAGAAAAATACAATTAATTTTAAAGAAGTTTAAACAAACCTAAATATACCCACATAAACCCCTGAATGATTTTTTATTATAATACTGTGAACTTTGTATTTTTGTGACAGAACACTTGACTTGACAGCCCTAAGCCAGTATCTTTAAACTTGAAACTTCATGAAGTTTTAGCTTCCAAATATCTCTGTACATAATGAAAGAAAAATTTTGAATTAGTCTTTCTCCACCGCATAAAATACAAGCTCCCAATGTTATACCACAGCTCAGTGTGGACTATGCTGCTGCTGGTCACTTGGCATGGCCTGCAGGGTACTCACCTCTCTACAGCCGCTGACACGAACGGCTTCCTTCGCCTGCCTGTTTCCCTCTGGCTTCTGCAGTGCTGCTCTCTTGGCTTCTCTCCAATTTCTTTAACCATTTAGTTTACACCTCCTTTTAAGACTCTTTCTTTGCCCCTTCAATGTTAATATTCCTCAAAGTTCTATTCTTAGTGCTGCTCCCTTCTCCTTCAAACTATTCTCCCTGAGTGATTTAATCAGTAAATGTAACTATCTTCCAAGCCTAGATCTCTCCAGAACTCAAAAAAAAACCTCAGCTGCCAACCAGAAATCTCCCCTCTGATGTCCCTCAGATAATATAAAACCAGTGGGTCAAAAACTTGTCATTTTCTCCATGCATCTTTCTTTTCCTTTTGGTTTAAAAACTCTACAATCTATTAAGTCACCAAATCAGAAAACTAAGAGTTATTTTCTATAATCACATCCTTTCCTTACACTAATACAACTATATGTATTAGTTCTCAAGCCACAGATTTTGACCTCTCTTTATTCCCACTATAACATTCAAGTCTGTATCATTTGTTGTGGGGGAGGGACTTCTTTAAAATAAAGTTCCTTAACTGGTCTCCTTGACTCCAATTTCTGCTCTCCATGATGTGTCCTCCACACATCTTTCTAAAGTAAAAATGTGCTCATAAGAATAACCCTAAGAAGTATCTTAACATTAACAAGGGTTTCATATAATATGCACAAAAAGGAAACCAAGATTATGTAAGCAAAATACATAGCCTTTTGAGAGTTAATTGCCTTCTCCTCCTTCCCTGCTAATTCCTTCCCTTTAAACCTATAAACAGGCTAAAATTTTTCTTCCTAAAATAATTTTCTTTGAATTTTCCTTTAGCCTCTGTTGAACAGCATTTGGGCCTGAACTTGACCTCACCTCCCTGAGTCTGTAGTACGTACATGGCGAAGCCAGAGCAGCATTAGGCCCAAGGTCTGACATGAGACCACACACGAAGAAAGATTTGAGAGCCATCAAAACTGAGTAAACCTTTATATTTTACTTTTATGTTGAAAAGGAACATATGGTAATGTAAGATGACCAAATCTTCTTTAAACAATAGTAAACAAAGTTCCAACATTAAATCAAGGCTCTTCATAAGCATCTGAGAGTTGAAATTATTACACAGTGCAAAATGCATTCCTGGCTGATTTAAAGATGTGCAGCCACAGAAATCAAATCCTCACAGCAGGTGCGCTAGCTTTTAATGTTAAAAATCAGAAAAACAACAGGAGACCTGTTCATCTCTGCTTTATTCTTCGGAGCTGCTTGAAGTAGAAGCAGATACTGGTATTAGTTCATTTTAGAATAGTTGGTAGTCAGTTAATAAACAACCTGTTCTCTTTGACAATGTCTTATGAAAATGTAATTAATCTTTTTAATTAAAGCAGTTAACTTCTAAAACTGAAAATACAATGTCATTTGTCTATGCAGCTTTACATTTCTTATTTGTAATCTGCTAGGTTCAAAAAAAGCATGAAAACACTAACATGAGACAAATATTTTAGGAAGATTTCAATGATATGCCCAACTGCCGCTGTGCTAACTGCTTAACACTACATCTTCACAACCTCAATATTTATTAAAACCTGATGGTATTATCGTTGTTTACAAAAAAGGAATGAAAAGTTTATCCAGATCACTCAGTTATAAGTGATAGAGACCAATTTCAAACCCAAGTCTATCTGACTCTAAAGTTCAGGTTCCCTTGCTACTACATCGCCTCTTTCATATAAAATGCTTGTAGTGTCGACCATAAATCCACAGTCTTACATGACTAAAATTCTACATGTCAACTTTGTAAAATTTGATCAGAGGAAAGCAGAATCTACACAGTGTAATCCCATAATCAGTACCAGTGCCCTTTGGTACTGCTCTGTACTCTTTTCTGCTCTGAGCAGTATCTCTGGCTACAAAACTCTGGTAATCTATGCTAGAGTAATTCAGGAAGATATCCAGTAAGCATTTATAACACACGTAGCATATGCTACTCTCTGAATGGAATATAAAACCAATATAAGAAATGGCCCTAAATGTCCAGAGGTATATAGTCCAGGAGCACACCATGTATACATACAATAACCATTATGAAAGTACATAAAAGTATTAATACAAGAATAGACTCACAATCACTAGCAGAAATATAACAGAGAATCAGACAAGTTCAGAGCCTTTTTACAAAAGAGATTTTTTTCTAAAAATGAGTAACTATCCTTGAAGCAAAAAAGGATACTACTTTTTCTCTCTGTTATTAGATCAATCCTTCCCTCAAAATTATTTCACTCCTAGGTCTGGATCATATTTTGATTGAATCAATTTATATTTCTTTCTATTTGGCTTTAGGATTCATTTTTACTCATTTACTATAAAGTGATTCAAAATGATAAAACTAAAACTAGTGTGTGGCAGGACACTAAAATCTAAATGAAAGTTGTAGTAAATTTCTGCAAAAGCAGAACTTAGCACAACTGTACAATTATCTTTAAAATGAAGATATCTGTTAGTGTCTGAATAATAAAATAATATATATAAGCTTTCAAAAATTCAAAGGAATAATCAAGAAAAAAGTGTTAGGAATGTTAGGTGGAAAGACAGACACAAGCAGCCAGAAAAGGGGAAGATAAGGTTCAAAGAAGAAGCCACCCAAACTCTGCCCGGAGGGGGGGGGTTCCCATGTGGAGGCAGCAAAGGTTTTGCAGGGAGATAACTTCCTCCCCTCCCCAACCAGATCACAATAGACTAAAAATGCTCTCTGAGAGGGGTGACTGTATACAAGGACCTATAAATCAAATAATCCCACCTTGCCAGTCAAACAGGTACCTCCTAACCAGAATTCAATAGACAAGCCTCCCACCTAACAAATCAAGGCCTTCATTTACCTTGACTCTGGCCCACTCCTCCCTTGGAGTATATTCAAATAAAACGTGCCCTCTGCTTTGCTACTGTGTCTCCACATTTCAATTCTTACTGCAAGTGGGGACAAGGACTCAGGAGAATGAACTCAACCTGCAACAAATGTATGAAAGACATCCTTTTTCAAAATAATGAAAATTTCATTTAAAAGCTTCTGAAAATACGTGGAAGCATAATCCTCATTACCTAACCCAAACTGCATTATAAAGCCTAACCTGAGCCCTCCTAAATGGGCTACCTTGAATATTAAAAACAACACTTTACATTTACACTGACCTTTATTATGTATAAAGTGATCTAAAGAAATTTCTAACCTGGTGGGTTACTGCATCAAAGACCACTATATGCCCTATTTTACAGATAAGGAAATTGAGCCTTTGAGTGTTTATATAGCCAAGCTCATATTGCTAAGATATCGAAGAATCAGAATGACAACCCACTTTTTCTGATCTGGGACTCTTTATAATCTATACGACACCTCTGTAACTAGAGACATCATCTCCTCAAGAATCCACCAAAATTTTTCTCCTCTGTCCACCTAACTGAACTGTACTACTCTGACTGTTAGCATCACTAGGCCAATTACTGGTTATCTGATTAAGTAATCTTTCTTCCACCTGTACTACTACTTTCTTTTAATTAATCTAGTGTATTATGAGCACGAATCTCATTAGCTAACCAAAAATAATGTTGCACTTTGTATTTTAAGCATTTTAAATTATTATTGTATGTTTACTTAATTCAAAACACAGTAGTTCAAAAAAAAACCAGATGAAAGAACACTTCATTTAATAATCTACTCAGGAAACACTAGAAGTGGTATGGAAATTTTACAAAGAAGTTAACAATGCTATTGCTACTAAATAAATAAAGTTGATCTTCCGAGGTTTAGGATGCCTGAATGCTAGAGCCCCTAGGTGCAAAGGGCTGGAAAAAAAAAACAAGTTCACAGGAAACCAGAAAGGCATGAATTAAATCTGACCCTACTTTACATTTTAGAAGTATCATAATGACAGTATACTATGTATCTTTAAATAAAAGTGAAAGAAGGCAAAAATCTTCATAAAATATTTGTATATCAAAAGCTTTTGTAAATATTTACATTCCATTGAACTGAATTTGTATGCCTCATAATAAATAACATTTAAAACAAAGGTATAACACCTATAAACTGAAATTTTCATTTATTGTTTACAATCCATTTCTTTTACTTTTTAAAGATTTCTATTTCCTTACAATCCACACATTAAGTTTTTTCTAACAAACATCTAGGTTCCAAATTAGAATATTTTGTATAAGAAAAAATATAGAATAACACTCTGGAGAGAAATAACCATCAATTTTTCAGAAAAAAATACATGTGAAAAAAAGAGTACTTACATCCTTAAAATAATGCTGTAATAATGAAAGCCTCACGTCATGAACAGCTGCACATGTGTCCCAAGGGTAAATCTGCTCCTCTTCACTGACAGGCAGCTTTTTTGACTCAATGTTGTCACGGCATTTCCCCAAAATTACATTAACAACAGAGATAAGTGCTCACTAAATAACAAACTTATATACCTGAGTCACCAAGAAAAGTTGTTATTTACCTCCAGCTACTTTAATTTTTTCCACTATTAGAATATTTTTAAAGACCTAAAGTGGTATTCTAATTTTCTTCTATACAGTAAATAAAGCTTCAAATATACCAATTTTTTAAAAATAACAAAATATCAGTATGAACTCTGTGGATGGATGGATGGGTGGATGGATGGATGGATGGATGGATGGATGGATGGATGGATGGATGGAAGAAGGATGGATAGATGGATGTATGGAGTGACTGACGATGGTTTCCAAAATCTGTCCATTGAAAAAATCTAGAAGTTATGACTCTCCAGTATAAATAAACTTCCTTCCTAAGTATATTATTTCTCAATAACAGGAAACAGTGATCCTTGGAGAAAAAGCTGAGTACAGGACTGGGGAGAAGCACAAGGTGAACTATAATTGTGTGTAATAAAGAGCAAGGAAGTATTCAAACACGGAGTGGTCAGGGCACTAAAGAAATTTCAATTAGCCAAATTTGAGAAAATTTGAGCATTAAAAATAATGATAATAACAGATAATATATTCACTAATTCAGGCAAGGATTCCAAGTAAAAGGGGGCAAGGATAAATTATTAGAGTCAAAATATAGAGTATCATCATATAGATTACCTATCACCTTAACCAAGTAATCAGACGTGGTTGGCATCACCAACAATATGGCAAATGGCACTATGAGCCCTCTGATATGACAAAATGGGAAGGAACATCATCTATACAATGCCATTACCAAAACTGGTAATGGCATTTAACTTGAATCCAATGATAAGGAAATAATCACACAAATCCAGAAAATGAGACATGGTACAGAACTGGACTCTTGAATTTTTTTAAGAAGAGGTAGCAAAAACTGTTTTAGATTAAAGGGGACTAAGGAAATGACAAGCAAATGTAATGCATGATTATTTTCTTGGCTTTTGGACCAAAAAAAAAAATCCTCTACAAAAAAATTATTAGGACAACTGGGAAAATTTAAATATAAAAATAGATGATATTATTAAATTTCTTTGATATGATAATGGTATTCAGTGGTTATAAAAACAATATCCTTCAGGAGAGCAGGAAAGATGGTAGCATGAGAAGTGAAGTAGAAATAATCTCCAAAACCACATATAACATGAAAACACAGCAAATACAACTAATCTTGAAAGAGTGACCAGAAGGAAACACCAACAGACATTGCATCTGGGGAAAGCAGAATACCTCACGGAAAAGGGTAAAGTAGCAAAGCAACAACTGGGCAGAACCGAAGCCCTCTCCCCAAACCCAGCACACAGGCAGGAGGAACAGAAACGGAGGAGGGAAGAAGTAGAAGCCCAGGACTGCTAAATACCCAGCCCTGAAGATCTACTCTAGGACCACGAACCCATATTGCATGGTGCTCTGGAAATTAAAGGGGTTGGAAAGCAGGGACAGGTGGAACACTTGGGCAGACTGAGATTCCAGCCACTTATATAGAACAAGTACCCAAAAGCAGCCACTACAGGACAAAACAAACGCAGACGCATTGAAAGACTTTCCAACAGTGAGAGGGCTGCTAAAGGGGCAAGGATTACACAGAGCTTGCTGCTAAGGAGGAAGGATAAGTAGACAAAATTGTACCAACACACTCAGCCCATCAGGATGGGAACTTTCAGGAGTTTCAGGAGCTCCATCCCCCTGGCTGACAATGCAGCCTTGAGGCACCCCCACCATCACAAGCAGCCAGACACTCCTTCCTCCTGGCCAGAACCTGCTCACAAAGCTGTTACACCCTCCATGGCACCACATCAGCAGGAGGGCAGCACCCAATACAGTGGCTAAAGGGGTGTTATGCAGAGGCTGCTCCCTGCATGCTTGACTAACTGGCCCTCGCAGTTCAGGCAGACACTGTGGCCATGAATCAGGAAAGAGCTCCATCATCCTGGCAGGCACCAGTGCCACATACCTGCAACCAATGTGAACACCCCAGAGAGTAAAGATCCTGGTCACTAGTGGGAGTGAATTACACAAAGTTATCATTTCATAGGATTCAAGTAGGGAAGAAATGTCAAAAGAACCTGGCTCAATCCAAAATCCCTAAAACACCAGAGAGGAGAGTGAAACCAAGATAACCATCTTCTCAATAAAGATTTCAAAGTAAAAATCATGAACTCACAGAGCTACAAAAACATATTCAAGATCTCAGGGACAATTCAAGACAGATGTAGAGACTTTGAAAAATACAATAGCTGAACTGAACGATACAATGGAAGGATTTAAAAGCAGATTAGAAGAGTGACAGGAGACTCAATGGAATACAAATAACAGAACAGGAACACAGAGAAGCTGAGGCAGAGAGAGAAAAACTGATCCCTAGAAATGAAAGAATATTAAGAGAGCCATGTAACCAATCCAAAAGGAACAATATTCACATTATAAAGATAACAGCAGAAGAGAGAGGAAAAGGGATAAAGAGGGTCTCTGAAGAAATAATCATTGAAAATGTCCCAAATCTGGGGAAGGAAAGTCACACAGGCCATGGAAGAGCACAGATCTCCCAACAAAAAGGACCCAAGGAAGATAACACCAGGACATACAATATTTGAAATGGCAAAGATCAAGGATGGGGACAGAATATTAAAAGCAGCCAGAGAGAGAAAAAGGATCACATACAAAGGTAAACCCATCAGGTTATCATCAGACTTCTCAACAAAAATGTTACAGGCCAGAAGGGAGCGGCAGGATATATTTAATGTAATGAAACAGAAGGGTCTTGAACCAACAGTACTCTACTCAGAAAGATTATCATTTAAATTTGAAGAAGGGATTAAACAATTTCCACATAAGCAAAAATTGAGAGAATTTACCTTCTTCCACAAACTGTCTCCACATTGTTCCTACGGCTAAATAGCTGTTACAAGAACAAACAAAACCATAGTAAAGAAAGTGGAACAATTAATTACTAAACAAATGCAAAATTAAATCAACTACCCCAAAGTCAGACAAGGGATAGACAAAGAGTACAGATTATGACACCTAATATACTAAATCTGGAGGAGGAAGAAAAGGAGGGGGAAAAAATAACATTTAGATTGTGTTTGTAATAGCATTACATGAGTTAAGTTAGACTATGAGATAGAAAGAAAGTTACCCTTGAACCTTTGGTAACCACAAATCTAAAGCCTGCAATGGCAATAAGTACATACGTATTGATAATCACCCTAAATGTAAATGGTCTGAAGGCTTCAATCAAAAGACATAGAGTCTTTTGGGACAAAAAATAAGACCCACCTATATAATGCCTACAAGAGACTCAGTTCAAACCCAAAGACATACACAGACTAAAACTGAAGTTATGGAAAAAGATATTTTATGCAACTAATGGAAAAAAAAGCAGGCATTGCAGTACTTGTATTCAACAAAATAGACTTCAGGAAACAAAGTAACAAGACAAAGAAAACATTAGATAATGATAAAGGGGTCAGTCCAACAAGAGGATATAACCATTATAAATATCTGTGTACTTAACAAAGAAGCACTCAAAAATGTGAAACAAGTACTAACATAATTAAAGAGGGAAATAGATTGTGATGCATTCATTTTAGGAGACTTCAACACATCACTCTCTCCAAAGGACAGATCAACCAGACAGAAAATAAGTAAGGAGACAGAGGCACTGAACAACACATTACAACAGATGGACCTAACAGACATCTACAGAACACTCCACCCAAAAGCAACAGGGCACACATTCTTCTCAACTGAACATAAAACATTTTCAAGAATAGATCACATACCACAAAAAACCCTAAAGAATCCACCCCAAAACTACTAAATCAAATATCTGAATTCAGCAATGTTGCAGGATACAAAATTAACACACAGAAATCTGTTGCACTCCCATATACTAATGATGAACTAGCAGAAAGAGGTATCAGGAAAACAATTCCATTCACAATTGCATCAAAAAGAATAAAATACAGAGGAATAAACTTAACAAAGGAAGTGAAAGACCTATACCCTGAAAACTGTAAGACACTCATGAGAGAAATTAAAGAAGATACCAATAAATGGTTCACATCCTGTGCTCATAGATAGGAAGAATTAATACTGTCAAAGTTGCCATCCTGCCCAAAGCAATCTACAGATTCAGTGCAATCCCTATTGAAATACCAACAGCATTCTTCAACAAACTAAAGCAAATAGTTCTAAAATTCATATGCAACCACAAAAGACCCCGAATAGACAAAGCAATCATGAGAAGGAAGAATAAAGGAGGGGAAATTATGCCCCCTGACTTCAAGCTCTACTACAAAGCCACAGTAATCAAGACAATTTGTTATTGGCAAAAGAACAGACCCATAGACCAGTGGAACAGAATAGAGTCCAGATATTAACCCAAGCATATGTGCTCAATTAATATAGGATAAAGGAACCATGGATATACAATGGGGAGATGACAGCCTCTTCAACAGTTGGTGTTGGCAAAACTGGACAGCTACATGCAAGAGAATGAAACTGGATCATTGCTTAACCCCATACACAAAGTAAACTCAAAATGGATCAAAAACCTGAATGTAAGTCATGAAACCATAAAACTCTTAGAAGAAAACAGGCAAAAATCTCCTGAATATAATCATGAGCAACTTCTTCCTGAATGCATCTCCTTGAGCAAGGGAAACAAAAGCAAAAAATGAACTTATGGGAATACATCAAACTAAAAAGCTTCTGTACGGCAAAGGACACCATCAACAGGCAAAAAGCCATTCTACAGTAAGGCAGAATATACTTGTAAATGACATATCCAACAAGGGGTTAATATCCAAAATATATAAAGAACTTACACACCTCAACACCCAAAAAGCAAAGCAAATAACCCAATTAAAAAATGGGCAGAGATATGAAGAGACAGTTCTCCAAAGAAGAAATTCAGATGGCCAAAAGCACATGAAAAGATGCTCCACATCACTAATCATCAGAGAAATGCAAATTAAAGCCCCAATGAGATATCACCTCACATCTGTAAGGATGGCCAGAATCAAAAAGACTAAGAACAACAAATGCTGACAAGGATTCGAAGAAAGGGGAACCCTCCTATACTGCTGGTAGGAATGTCAACTAATTCAATCATTGTGGAAAGCAATATGGAGGTTCCTAAAAGAACTAAAAATAGAAATACCATTTGACTCAGAAATCCCACTCCTTGGAATTAACCCAAAGAATACAACTTCTCAGATTCAAAAAAACATATGCACCCCTATGTTTATTTCAGCACTTTTTACAGTAGCCAAGATATGGAAGCAACTTGTGTTCATCAGTAGATGAATAAATAAAGAAGATGTGGTACATACACACAATGGAATACTATTCAGCCATAAGAAAGAAACAAATCCTACCATTTGCAACAACATGGATGGAGCTTGAGGACAATATTCTCAGTGGAATAAGCCAGGCAGAGAAAGACAAGTGCCAAGTGATTTCCCTCATTTGTGGAGTATAACAATGAAACAAAACTGAAGGAACAAAATAGCAGCAGACTCAGAGACTCCAAGAAGGGTCTAGTGGTTATCAAAGGGGAGGGGTGTGGTAGGATGGGTGGGGAGGGAGGGAGAAGGGGTTTGAGGGGTATTATGTTTAGTACTCATGGTGTGGGAGATCACAGGGAGAACAGTGAAGCACAGAGAAGGCAAACAGTGACTCTGTGGACAGTGACTGTGAAGGGGTATGTGGGGAGGACTTGGTGAAGGGGGGAGCCTAGTAAACATAATGTCCTTCATGTAGTTGTAGATTAATGAAACCAAAAAAAGTGAGTGTGTAAAGATGTAGAGAACTGAAATTGTGCAGCTTTACAGAACCTTGATATTTGAGAAAGTGGGTGTTTTTGTTCAGTCATTTTCATTTGCTCACTAAACATCTGTTGATTGAATTATATCCAAACACTTTCTGGTCTGTGTTGTAATTTTCTTTCCTAAATATCATGACTTTAATATCACAAAAATACATTGTCTTTTCCTCCAAAGCATGATACAGACCCGGGGTGGTTTGCGAATATAAAAGCTAAAATAATCCAAGTAACATCAGTGATTCTTGCTTAAATATACATCACATGGAGAAGAGGGACGGGAGGATGGCCTAAGTGAGAGGAGGGGTCAAAGAGGTGCAGGCTTCCCATTATAAAATAAAGAAGCCACAGGGATGAAAGCACAGCACTGGGAATATAGTCAATAATATTGTGGAATATTTGTATGATATTATCTACAGATATCTACATTTATCATGGTGAGCATTTAGCAAAGTGTATAATTCTCAAATCACTATGTTGTACACTGAGACCAGTATAATATGTACGTTAACTATATTTCAATTAACTTTATTTCAATTAAAGTTAAGGGTAGTAGCCCTCAGGAAGATATTCAAGAGTATTAGTTTAATGAAACATAAGAGAAATAATAAAATAGAAAAATTTGTCAACTGAATGTTTTCTGTAGTTTTCAAAAGACAGACAAATGGGTGGAAGGAAGGACAAAAAGAAACAAAGAAATCAGAAGACGGATAAGAAGGAAATAATGAAATATTGCATTAAAGAAAGGTGGTAGAAAATTTTATTCCATTTGTAAAAATAAATCATTATATATAAATTTGCATTATTTGTATATTTTATCTGAGCCAATATATCATCAGTAATCTCTAGTAGACAAAATAAATGTGGAGGCAGAAGCACTGAAATGATGGTTATATTTTATTAGCTAATCATCTCCCTCTCTGTCATACACATTCAATATTTAAAAAAGTAGTTTTCAATGTGACAGAACCACCCATAGAAGTACTGATTTTTAGACCTTCAGCTAGGTTTCTTTATTAAATAGTTTTCAAAATGATTATGAGGACTTAAAATACATACAAATGTAATTTAAAAATTAAAGGAGTTACAATGGCCAAGAGCTTCCATCACACCTAATTTTTGTGATCTCAAATTTCTTTGAACAATTAGACACGTTGAAATATTTATTTTAAGGAGAATGGGAGCTGAGTATCATGTGAATATATTTGTTTCTAATTTTCTTCATACTTAGGCACTATCAAACATTTTATTTGTCCTTTATTCTTTAAAAATTTTTATTGAAATAGATGATACACAATATTATGTTTGTTTTAGATGAACAAAGTGATCCAATAATTGTATGCATTGCCAAATGCTCATCATAATGTGTAGTGATTATATGTCACCAAAAATATATTACAATATTATTAGTTCTATTGCCTATGCTCTACTTCCATCCCTGTGACTAAATTATTTAATACATTGAAATTTGTAATTCTTTATCTAATGCACCTATTTCATTTGCCCCTGTCCATGGTAACCAGCAGTCTATTCTCTGTGTTTATGAGTCTGTTTCTATTTTCTAGCTTGTTTAGTTTATACTTTGTATGCTGCATCAATTTATCAAGCTATACTAATTCTGGAGAACACCTGTTAAAATTCATTCTTAAATTATTGTGATTCTATTATAAAAAACATTTCCATATTTATTCTTAACAACAGATACAATTTGTCTAACCAGGAGATGCACCATTTATTCATCTGCACCTATACAAAAAAGTAAAATATTCTTTTATTGTATGTTCATTGGTAAAATTTATTAAAATAATTTACCATGTATTTGTTTTCATTGTTTTTTTGTACATAAAGTAAAATGGGGGTGTGAAGATGGTTGAAAAGGTGACAGATAAAGAGGTACAGACTTCAAATTATAAAATGAATTGGGCATAGGAATGGAAGTGAAAGAAAGGGTTATAAAAAATAACACAGTAATACGGTGGTTGGTAGCGGGGTGTACATGGACCATAGAAAGACTCGCTGGGAATGTGGGTAAGTACTGAGTCACTATGTTTGTTGTACATCTGAAACCAATACAATGTTGTACATGAACAATATCCCCCCAAAATTACATACATTGTAAAATATATAGCTACTGCCTTTGAGATACTTAGAATTGAGATAGTGCATAAAATTGTAAACATTGAAATAATAAAAGCAAAATAAGGTAAATTCCCATTAGTTTCAAGAATCCAAAACAGCTATATCACTGAGTTGTGAAACTTCAAATGCTAGTGAAAGGTCCACAATGGTTTTAATGAGGAGGTGAATTTTTAAACATCTCTAGTCTCAGAGGGCTTCCTCATGGTAAGGAACTGAGGATGAGTATTCCAAGCAAGAGCATGAAGTCAGGAGATGTTTTTAACAACAGGTCTAATAAATGGAATCTTTAATTAAAATATAAGTAACATATTCATCATCAACCACACACAATGACTTGATAAATTTCTAATCAATAGTTCCCTTGGCTTTTTTCTCTAACCCAGTTTTTGCCTTCCTTCCCTCCAGAGAGACATTAAAGGAGTTACAATGGCCAAGAGCTTCCATCACACCTAATTTTTGTGATCTCAAATTTCTTTGAACAATTAGACACGTTGAAATATTTATTTTAAGGAGAATGGGAGCTGAGTATCATGTGGAGAGAGGGGTGGATGGCTACAATCTCACCCCCGTGACTCACTTTATCCTCACGAGGCTCTCTGACCTCCCCGAGGTGCACTATCCTCTCTTTGTGGTCTTTGCCATCACCTACCAGGTCACCTTGGTGGGAAACGGGGCCATTCTCTTGGCCATCTGGATGGAGAAGAAGCTGCACACACCGTGTATTACTTTCTGGCTAGTCTGTCCCTCTTAGACATGTTCTGCCCATCAGCTACTATCCCCAAGATGCTGGACAACCTCCTGACTGGGAATCACAGATTTCCTTCCTGGGATGTGCTTTGCAGCTTTATTTCCTGGTGACCCTGGCGGGGACTGAGGTCTTCCTTCTCGCTGCCATGGCTTATGACTGGTACGTGGCCATCTGCTTCCCCCTCCATTACACCCTCATCATGACAAAGGTTCGCTGTGCCCAGCTGGCAGCAGGGTTTCTCCATTCCCTCCTCCACACAGTGTCCACCTTCTGCCTGTCTTTCTGCAAGTCCAATCGGGTTAACCAGTACTACTGTGACGACCCCCCACTGGTGGCCCTCTCCTGCTCATCCACCTACATGGCAGAAATGCTTGTTTTAGTGGCAGGAGGTGTCTCGGGAATTGGTGCCTTCATCTCTTACGTTTCTGTCATATCCACCATCCTAAAGATCCAGTCAGTGGAAGGGAAGCACAAAGCCTTCTCCACATGTGTCTCCCGCCTCCTGGTGGTCTGTTTGTTCTATGCCACAGCCATCTTCACCTATATTCGTCTTCAAGTCACCACTCCCCAGACAGGGACAGACTCATCGCCATGCTCTACGGGGTTATCACCCCAATGCTAAACCCCATGACCTACAGCTTGAGGAACACAGAGGTGAAAGGGGCACTTGGCACGGTCTTATGTCACTGAGCATGTTTACACTGAGTGTAAGAGTAAAACAGAAAAAGTCCATACTCATTTTAGAACACATTTATAAGGAGAATTCATAGACAATAATTTTATTTGACACATAGAATACACTTACGCACACTGAAATTTATAAACATGCAAACATACACATGATTTTAGTTTATCTGAAAGCCTACATTCCTATATATGCATATGTTGTATCTCAATCCAAGGGGAACTTAAAGTATATAACCCCAAAATAAACCTTTTCATGAGTAGCAGAGAATACTAGTTATAGTATATAAGAATAAACTGAGCCTCTTTTAAGGTAATTAGAATTTATGTTCATAGCCATATCCATATCCATAGCTAAACCTATACTACCTGTTTTTATATCTACATTTACATCTATATCTAAATGTCTATTCATAGATCTTTGTTTTTCTTCTTTTCCTCATGTGATTGAATGCCTGTGCTCTCTCCATAAAATTATGCTTTTGCTCATTCTGTCTTTTTTTTTTGCTTCTACTTACTATGTATTTATCTGCTTTTCTTCCTCTTTCTGTGACCCTGTACATTCTTAGACCTACCTGTCTCTGGTTTAGTTATCTAATTTAGTTCAGTAAAGTACTCTCATCTTACTCTCAACATGATCAAAACTGAAAGCACCATTTTCTAACACAGACACACACACACATACACACACCACAAACACTCCTTATCAGTTGCTGTGTATTTTTAGTATCAGTATTCTCCAGCTACAGGGACTAAAATCCCTGAAACTAGTCTCTCATTTAGATATAGTAACTATTATGGAGAAATGGACACACATAATTTATAATTGTATCATTTTCCCCACCATTACTGAGATAGAGTTGACATATAATGTTGTATAAGTTTTGGTGTGCAAAATGATAGTTTGATATATTTGTTGCAAAATATTTGACACCATAAGGTTGGTTAACACATCTACCACCTCTATTTTATGACACTATCCTTTCTCCATTGTGTTTCTTGGCTGCCTTATCAGTTATTAGCTGCCCATATATGTATGTTTACTTCTGGCTTTTAATTCTATTCCATGGGTCTAAGTGTCTATTATAAGGTTTTGTTGGCTGGTACCACACTCTTTTGCATAATATAGCTTCATGATATAGTTTGAGGTAAAGAAGAGTGATACCTACTCTGTACTTTTTTCAGTAGTATTTGTAACTTTAGGTTCTTTTTTATTCCATATGATAAGAGTTTTGATTTCTATTTCTGTGGAAACTGACATTGGAAGTTTGATGGGAATTGTATTGAATCTATAGATAACTTTGGGTAGTGTGTACATTTTAACAATATGAATTCTTCTTATACATGATGGGATATTTACATAAAAGGTTGTTCACAGCAGCACTAAGGCATTTGCAGATAACTCCCCACAATTATTTGAATTTATGTAAACAAAGACTATGTATATTCCTTATGAGAGAAAATACATTACCTTAGATAAAATATATTCATACGGTTGTGAAAACCATATGTTATCTGAATACCACACGAAACCAAAAGATGGATAATCTATTATTTTAATAACTGAAAGATGTTATTTATTTGTGAAATAGGGTGATGAGTTTTCTAAACTAATAATGAAACAGAAATATTTTGAAAATAAACATCCACTATTTTCTAGAAATAAATATACTTACTTAATGTATGGCAGCATAGGAATTTTGTCCTACCACTAACAATAACATTCAATCAGTAGTTTTAAAAATTTTTTCCACATTGAGCCTTGAATCTTCTACCTTGTTAGCTGCCCAACAAGTTTCAAAAGAATTTTATTCTCCTGCTTCAGTTGTTCATTTTCATCTTCGATGTCATCTAGGTCTCTATTTAACAAATCAATTTCTTCTTTGAGTTTTCCGATCATTTCCTCTTCATCTTGCATTAGTCCCACAAGTCTTCAATTTTCTTGCCTTTCTCTTACTACTTCCTTTTCACGATCTTCCATGTTCTTGCCCAATGTGCTACTTGAGATCAAACCACCTGAGGCGCTTGCACCCCGGCTGTATCTGCTGCACCCACTTCTCTCTGTTCGGGGAGTCCTACGGGTCTTCCCCTGAGACCGTGGCTACGCTTTTGCACCTGCCTGAAACCGCTGCAGACGCTCCTGTAACGGACCGGAGCTGCCCGGGTCTGACACGCTCCCGGCTTCCTTCCGCAGGGCGACCTGCTGTGGAATCGCCGCCCCCGTCTCCGTTCTCTCCGCCCTGCTCCGGCCCCGTCTTGTTCACCCGGGCATCGACCGCGGGGACGCCGACCGCGCCGGTGATGCACCGCCCCTCCCGCAGCTCCCGCGCCCCGTCCCTCCCGGCGCCGCGCCGCGCCCCTCCCGCTCCTCCCGCGCCCCACGCCCCGCCCGGTCTTCCTGGCTGCCCTCCCGCCACCTCGCGCCAGGGGTCCCGTCCGCGCGCTTGGGGCGGCCTGGGGCGGCCGGGGGCGGGCGGCTCACCGCCGCGGGGCCGATAGCGCGGTTCTCGCCCCCCGAGCCGGGGCGGCAGGCGCGGCGGCGCCGCCCGGGACGTCGTCGTGGAGCCCGCTGGCCGCGGCGGCGGCGGTGCGCACGGCCCCGCGGGGGATTCCCGGCCCGTCGCTCTCCCTCCGTTCCTTTTTGGCCCTTTGCCCTTTGCAGTGGGTCCTCTCCTCCACACTGGAGGTAGACGACGGCTTCTGCGGTCTTCAGTTCATTTCTCAGTTTAGTTGTATCTTCCGCAGTTGCGTCCTTGGAGTGTGCATGCAGGGGTGTTTCTGCCGTACTTTTCAACTCCACCATCTTTCCGCACACCCTCTACAGGCATAAGCTTTAGCCCAGTAAGTGCCGGGATGCCAACCAGATTTATGAATAAATCCCCATTGGAGAATCTCAGATGAATTTAATGTGACCAAGATAATTCATGTTGGAAAATAACAGACATCTATCATATGTGGTTTAATAGGAAAATTGGTAAAACTACCAACAGGTTCATTGGTTTGTTGTTAAAAAAATTTTAGACCCTGTTCCTAAATTTCCAGTTTTTTAACTCGTTACATATTTCCCCTCCACCTTTCTTTTCTTTGATTTTGTTTCTTATTCTTTCTTAATCTCCATTTCTCCATCATCTTTCCTTCTTTCTATTCCTTACTACCTCACCTCATCTGTTATTATTTTCATAAAGAGTAAACTTTAAAAGATAAAATACTTTCAACAGAAGAAGTCTATAGATGGCTTTAGGTAGTCTGGGCATTCTAACAATACGAATTCTTCCAGTCTATGAACATTGGATATTTTTACATTTATTGGTGTCTTTTTGCATGTCATTCATTGCAATCTTATAATTTTCAGTGTACTGGTCTTACACCTCCTTGGTTAAATGTATTCTAAATATATTTTTGAGGCTACTATAAATGGAACCATTTCTCTTATACATAGTTCATTATCAGTGTATAAAGATGCAATTAATTTTTGTATGAAGGCTTATTTCATGTGAGTTTACATATTTCGTTTACTGATAAAAATTTTGTCAAAAAGATTTTCTGGTTCTTATTTATGTCATTTTTGTTTCTGTGGTAAATACAAAAAGATGCATGAATCTCAGTGCATTGCTCAGTGAACGTTTCTATGTGAGGACATTCATGTGACCATCACCAAGATCAAGGTATGAAATAATCTCACAGAATTTTTTCCTCCTTCACCTTTAACACCCATTCCCTCACTCAGCTACCCAATGGAGAACACCTATGTGTTCTCTATGTCTCTGAGCCTCTTTCTGTTGTGTTTGCTCATTTCTTTCTTTTTGAGATTCCACATATAGGTGAAGTCTTGTGGTGTTTGTCTTTCTTTGTGTGACTTACTTCAATTAGCAAAATAAAATCTGGGTCCGTCCATGTGGTCACAAAAGGCCAACTGCACAGTGAGATAAGACCACACCAGTCAGAGCAGCTAACACCACCTACACACAACATAACATGCTGGAGAGGATGTTGAGGAAATGGAATCCTTGTACCCTGCAGGTGAGAATGCACATGGGTGAAAACAGTGGAAAGTTTCTCAAAAAACTCAAACTGCGTATATGATACGATCCACCATCCACCAATTCCACTTCTGAGAATAGATCTGAGGAGGTAATCCCTAATTTCAAAAGTGATATGCACTCCTATGTTCATTGCAGTGTTACTTACAATAGTACAAAATACTATTGTATTTGTACAAAAATACAAAGCAACCTAAACCTAAATGTCCATCAATAGATGAATGGAGAAAGATGTGTAACATATATACAAGAGAAAATTACTCAGTCATAAAAAAGAATGAAACCTTGCCATTTGCAACAACATGGAGCGACCTAGAAGGTATTAATCTAACTTAAAAAAGACAGAAACATAAATTACTATTTGATTTCACTTATATGTGGACTGTTAAAACAAATCAATAAATAAGACAGGAATAGTCTCACATAAAGGACAGAATGTGGCTGCCATGAGGGGGGATGGATTAAATCTTGAAAGGGGGAAAATGAATGAGAATCGGTGAAATCTTGATTTGGGTGAAGGTTACATGAGTGTATACACAGGTCAAAACATGAGTCAATATAAAAATAATTCTAAAACAAAAATTTTTACTTTTATGATATAATGGAAATAATATAATTCAGAAAGTTAAAAAATAAAAATAAAACTGCCAATTGAAACAAAACAATATTATAATCACATCTTTCTAGGATATAAATATATCTGTTCTGCATTCTGTCTCATTCATTAGCCTGCATATCACACAGGCAGCACAGCCTAGGATGTCCTCGGCCACCTCACTCAGGATGACCCTACAGAAAAGCACACTAAAATTACGTGGTTGTAACACCTGCAAGATGGTAGAAAAGGGGCCTCCCGCCTCCTTCCTCGTAGAGATGCACTAAATATATAGTGACACAAAGATCTGTTATTTCTGAGATAAACCCAGACTCTAGTTGAGGGACCCTCACACTTTCAGCAAATGAGAAAATACCAGTATAAAAATGGGTGGGGAAATCTGAGGCATAATCATGTCAAACAGCGAGCACATTATAGTCAGAGGGAACTGTCATCTTCCGACTCTGCCTGAGGGCCGCACAGTCAGTGTCCCTACTGATGTAGTTACACATGAAAGGAATGGCTTCCAAACCCCATAGCTTTAAGAGCCGAGTATTTAAGCACTCATGAGCCCCAAAGACCACACTAAAAAGGGATGTCTTTAAATACGCACGTAAACACATCCTGCGACTACTGTCCTGGGCTCAGTGCAGAGGGAGCAGGCAAAAATGCTCAGCTCCCAGTTTCTCCCTAGGACAAGTTAGATGGCCTATTATCCCAGTTACTTCCTGAGGGTCGGTTTCTAATTATCTTGCATTCTGAAGCTGACTGCAATCCTCCTTGGAGCCATAAAGGGTTGTGATATCTTCTTCTCAGGCCTCCTCACCCAGGACTATTCCAAGAGCAAAACCAAGTCCAAGCTTCTCCCTTAAAGGAGCATGTCCGAATATCAAGAAGCCCAACCTTTATAGCTGCCACCTTACCATCCAGCTCCGAGAGCCAATGGGCTTGGCATTCTTGAGTGTCCCAGGACTACCTTCTACAAAGAGGCCCTTGTTAGCGGAAGTGCAGGCACTTCCCTTAGATGTCCTCACAGGCGCTGTTCAGAAGGATAGGAGGTAAAAAGCCCAGCCCCCAGCTTCTCCCTCAAAGGGTTTTGACTGCCTGCTTTCCCAGGTGTCCCAGAGGGAGACAGTTCTACAGCCCATATGGAAGAGGTTACTGGGCTCCTCTAGGAACCTGGGAGGCCTGTGGAAATTTCTCCAAACTTCCTCCTGCTGGCATGCTCTGTGGATATAAAGAAAAGTTTCCAAGGTAAGGAGCTTGTCTACACAGCTAGTGCTCCAATTTTATGGCTGTCAACTGAGGAAATGGGTTCCAAATCACCAATTCCTGAGGCTGAATGTGGGTACTGAAATTGCAAGTGCCCTGGGACCACATCAAAATATAAGGCAGTCTCAAAGAGAAGTGTGATGTATGATGTAGGTGTGGGGGACACGGGGAAGGAAGTATAACACAGAAAAGACAAGTACCGATTCTATAGCATCTTACTACATGGATGGACAGTGAGTGTAACGGGGTATGTGGTAGGGACTTGATGGTAGGGGAAGTCTGGTAACCATAATGTTGTTCATGTAATTGTACATTAATGATAGCAATAAAAGAGAAGTAGAAACAACTTGTACAGTTATTCTCCATCTCAGCAGAGAAATAGCTGCAAAAACATAAGGCCAACAATTTCTCCCTGGATGAGGATTAGCTGCACACTTTCCAAGCTGATGCATGATTGTAAATTTCTAACTAAACTGCACCTGGGAGTGATGGGGCATATAATTATTTCTCCAGGAACTTGGTCCACTGTGTGGGAGCTTCCTTCCAGCTCACCCAGCAATAAAGTCTCCATATTCTTCTTGAAATGAACTTGTCCAACACCTACCAACCAGCGTTAATGGCCACAGACCAAAGACTGGATCCTGGATCCTGTATCCCTATCTTAGCCAGCTGACGGTGCTCAGGATTCATGAGACTCCAAGACCACAGAGAACAAGGAGGTGGTTTTATACAGATGCGCAAGTGCTCCTAGGGGCTATTCCCATAGATCGTTACAGAATGAGTAGCAAAAATCACCTAGCTCATAGTATCTCACATTGGGAGCAAGAGTGGTGCCCTAATGTCTTGAATTTCCCAGTGGCTGTCCACCATCAGGCTTCTAATAAGCCTGCATCAGAGAGCCCATGGAGCAGGCCACTATCACACCTTCTGGAATCTGAATGGATGTATAGGTATTTATGCTGCCTCTGAGCACCGACAGACTTTGGCACACCCTAATCTCCTGGGAACTGTTTGAAAAAAGGAGACAATGGTTTGGACATATGCCAAATTTCATAGGTACCTATAATCTTGGGCCAGGCTGAATGGTGAAGTTTATCCTAAACCATGCTAGCATTCAAGGCAGGGAGAGTTGGCTCTTTTTAATGCACAAAAAGCAAAACAATGAGGAAGGGAAAATGAACGCATTAGGGAATATATGTCAACACAAAAACAAGGTAATTTACCATAAACCAAACCTACTGAAATAAGTATAAGTGATTCACATAACAGATAACAAGGTAATATGTATGACCTCAACATCACAGCACCCAAACATATAAAGAAAATATTAACAGATCAGAAGGGGAAAGGCAAGCAATAATAATAGCAGGAGACTTCAATACTTCCACTTTCAACATTTTTCTGTTGACAGATAGTAACTGCATGAGTTGGGGTGAGGATATAACAATGTGATAACGGGGGAACCACTGTGTTGTATGTTTGAACCTAACACAAGATTGTACATCAATTGTACTTCAGGACAAAAAGGACAGAACCACTGAATAGACATGTTTTGCCACAGTTATAGTAGCCCACAGATCCATGAACAGGTGCTCGGCATCATTAGCCATGATGGACATGCACACAGGACCACCTGCTGCCGTCACCTCACGCTTGTCAGAAGGGCCGTCTCACAGTTATAAGGGGTGACCAATGTGGGCCCAGGTGAGGGGAAAAGGGGCCGTTGTGTGCTGCTCATGGGAATTCAAATTAGTAGACACTACAGATAACAGTATGGAACTTCCACAAAAATTAAGAATAGATCTAAATGATCATGCAGTCCCACTCTTGAGGAACCCAAAGAATATCCACACCCCCATATTCAGTGCAGTATTTTCACAATAGAAACTACATGGAAATAGCCTAAATGTCCGTCAGCAGATGAATGGATAAACAATACATGTATAATGGATTATTACTCAGCTATGAGATGAAGGAAATTCTGCCATTTGCAATAACTTTGATGTAACGTGAGGGCACTATGCTAAGTCAGAGAAAGACAAACATTTTCTATATCACCTATATGTGGAATTGAAAAATGCTGAACTGATAGAGAGTGGTGGTTACCAGAGCTCAGGGGAAGGGAAATGGGCAGATATTGTTTAAAGGGTACACAGTTTCTATCTATAACAAGTTCTGCACATGTAATGTACATCATGGTGATTGCAGCTAATAATAATGATCTCATCAAAGAAATAAGGATAATTATGAAATGCATTGGAGGTGTTTGTGAATGTTATGGTGGCAATGATTTAAAAATATATAAATGCATCAATCAACATATTGTGAACCTTAAACAATAGCCTATGAATTGTATCCCTAGAAAACTGAAAAAATTATGTGAACAATGTAAGTTAATGGTGCTGATCGAAAAATCAATGCATAACTTTTGACTCCCTGAAAACTTAATTATTATCTTACTGTTGACCCAAAGATTTACCAATTTAGACAGTAACAGTGAAGTCAATTAGCACAGATTTTGTATTATATGTGTTATATATGTATTCTTACAGTAAAGTATGCTAGAGAAAAGAAAAAAATCCAATTGATATGAATGTCAAAAGTATTTTCCATTTTATTTACTGAAAGAAATCTTCACATAAGTTGTGGGTAAAACTGCAATATTTCCAGAATATCTCGCCTGGTCATAGTAGTGCATCTCCATACCAAAAGGTGTTTCCAAGTAGTAGTCCATCTCCATATCAGTAGGTAATTACAAGATGGAGTGACGAATATCTGGATCAGAGAGGTTGGGTGGGACACCCTTCCTCAGCAGCCAGGCCACAAGAGACACTGGCAAGCAGAAAGGATGACTGCTTATTAGTAATAAATGGGTTTCTCCCACTTTATTTCTCCCTTTGACTGATTTCAGTTTCAAAGATATTTTGCCTCGAGACTTTCCCCTCGGAAAGTTTAAACTCATATTCATTAAGGATCAACTATAACCCTTATGATTTGAGGCACCACATAGGCAAAACACACAAGAAATTCCACTTCAAATACAATAATTACATTTATTCATATTGAATGTGGCTGTTTGTATGTGTTTTTGTTTTCTGTTAATTTTAATAAATGTTACTACAAAACAAATTTGATTATTTCTTTGTTTAATTCAGATAAATTGGTGAGAGTTTATGAAAATATAACTGTGGGAAATTTTGTGGGATGCTGCCACAATGGTTCTAAAAGGAAAGTACTTAGTAGTAGAGGCCTGCCTCAAAAAGCAAGAACAATCCCAAATAAACAGTCTAAACTCACAACAACATAAACTAAAAAAAAAAAAACAGGAAGAAAGGAAGCCCAAAGTTAGAAGGAGGGGCATATCAAAGAAGAAAGAAATTGAGTAGAGAATAATAAAACAACAGAAAAAAGCAGTGAAACACAGAACTGATTCTTTGAAAACATAAACAAAATATAGAAACCCCTAGCCAGCACATCAATAAAAAAGAGAAAACACAAATAAACAAAATCAGAAACAAAAAAAAGCAAAACTGAATGCAGAAATACAAAGAACTAGAGAATTCTATGAAAAAATATATGCCAATAAAATGGAGAACCCAGAAGAAATGGACAAATTCCTATAAAACAATAACCTTCTGAAGACTGTCCCAGGAAGAAAGACAAACTCTTAGCAAAACAACTACCAATAAACAAAATTGAATTAATAATCAAATAAATCCCAACAAACAAAATTCCAGGAACTTATGGCTACCAAGCTGAACTCCATCGAACATTTAAAGAGAAAAATGCCCATTATTCTTAAAGCATTCCAAAAAGTAGAAGAGGAGAGAATACTCCAAAACTCATTCAGTGAGGCCAGCATCACTCTATAACCAAAACCAGAGAAATACCCTAAAAATGGAAAATTATAGATCAATATCCCAAATGAACATTGGATAAAAAAATAATCAACAAAATATGAGCAAAGCAAATTCAAAGACACATCAAAAGGATCATCCACCATGACCAAATGGAATTCATTCCAGGGATGCAAGGATTGTATATTTGTAAATCAATTACTATCATACAGAACATTAACAAAAAGAAGGATAAAGGCATATGATCACTCAATTGATGCTGAAAAAGCATACAAAAAAATTCAACATCCACTCATGAAAAAAATTCAACAAAATGGGTATTGAGGAAATGTACCTTAAAATAATAAAGATTGCCTTTTATACAAACCCACAGATAGCATTATACTCAAAGGTAAAATGCTTAAGTCTTTTCCTCTAAAATCAGGAGCAAGACAGGGATCCCATTCTCACCACTTTTACCCAACATAGTACTGGAGGTCCTAGCCATGGCAATCATACAACACAAAGAACTAAAAGGCATCCAGATTGCTAAGGAAGAAGTAAAACTGTCACTATTGACATGATACTACATACAGAAAACTCTAAAGGCTCCTCCAAAATACTATTAGAACTAATAACTGCATTCATCAAAGTTACAGAATACAAAATTAATATGCAGAAATCTGTTCTAGTCCTATATATTAAGAATGAAGTAGCAGAAAAAGAAAACAATTCCACTTATAATTACATAACAAAGAATAAAATACTTTGGAATAAACCTAACCAAGGAGGTAAAAGACCTATAATATGGAAAATATAAAACATTCATGAGATAAATTAAAGAAGACACAAGCTAATGGAAATCTATTGAATGATGATGCATAGAAAGAAGTAAATATTGTCAGAATGGCCATTCTATCCAATGCATTTAGAGATTCAATGCAATCACTGTCAAAATACCAATGGAATTTTTCAATGAACTAGAGCAAATAAACATAAATTCATATGAAATCAGAAAAGACCCAAGAGCCAAAGCAATCCTGAGAAAGAAGAACAGAGCTAGGAGGATTATGCTCCCCAACTTCAAGCTCTACTACAAAGTCACAGTAATCAAAACAATTTTGTACCAGCGCAGACCCATAGATGAATGGAACAGAATAGAGAGCCCAGATATAAACTCATGAATATGTGTTCAATCAGTATATGATAAACCACCCATGAATGTACGAGAAAAGACAGTCTCTTAAATAACTTGGCTTCGGAAAATTGGAGGGCTACATTGTATGAAAGTGAAACTGGGTTTACTGTCTAACACCACACACAAAGGTAAACTTAAATTTTATTAAAAGCCTAAATATGAGAGATGAAACCAACAAACTCTTAAAAGACAACATAAGCATGCACATTCTCTTTCTGGACATAACTCCCTGGGCAAGGGAAGTAAAATCAGAAAGGAACAAGTGGACTGCAACACACTGAAAATCTTCTGTACAGCAAAGGACACCATCAACAGAACAATAAAATAACCTGCATTATGGCAGAGTATATTCATAAATGATTTATCCAATAAGGGGTTACCTTCCAAAATGTATAAAGAATGCATATAATTCAACACCTAAAAAAAATAAAGCAATTAGAAAATGGGCAGAGGAACTGAATACATTTCTCCAAAGAAGAAATACATATTGACAACGGACACATAAAAGATGCCCAACACTGCTAATTATCAGGAAAATGCAAATGAAAACCACAGTGAGATATCTCCTCACACCAGGTAGAGTGACTGCTATCTAAAAGACAAGAAAAAACAGACATTTGTGAGCATGTGGAGAAAAGCACACCCTCTTATGACACTGGTGAGAATGTAAATTGGTGCATCCACTGTGGAAAGCAGTATGTAAGTTTCTCATAAAATTAAAAATAGAAATACCATATAACCCAGTAACTCCACTTCTAGGAATTTACAGGAAGAAAACAATCTTTATTTCAAAAAGATATATGCACCCCTATGTTTATCACTGCATTATTTACAATAGCCAAAATATGGAAGCAACCAAAGTGTCAATAGCAGATGAATGGATAAAGAAGAGGCGGTACATATACACCATGGAATATTATTTAGCCAAGAAAGAGAGAATTCCTGCCATTTGAGATAATATTAATGAATCTAGAGGTAATTATGCTATGTGAAATATACCAGGTAGAGAAAGGCAAATACCTTCTGATTTAACTTATTTGTGGAATCTAAAAACACAACAAAAAAGGAACAAAATAGCAGTAGATTCATAGACACTGATAAATGACTGGTGGTTACTGTGTGTGGAAGGATTTGGATGGGTGGGTGGGGAAGGTGAGGGGGCTGAAGAGCACAAACATTCTTGATCAAAAGCTGATCACAGGGTTGGTAGTACAGCATGAAGAATATAGTCATTGATTGTGTAACATCTTCCTATGTTGACAAACAGTAAATTCACTAGTTGGTGTGAGGATTTAATAATATGGGTAACTACTGAATGAGTGTGTTTTACACTTGAGAACAATATAAGATTGTATATCAACTATATTTCAATAAAAATACAAAATAAAATTAGAAATACTATAAAAAATTTGCCTTGGGTATATTAAATGTCTTGTATTGTTTTAAAGAACTTGCTTTCTAGTTCTAGCTTATTGACTATTTTTATTATAGTGTGTAATTTTATATAATTCATTTTTTTAATGTGTTGAATTTTTTTCCCTTCATTCTGTTTTTGTGTTTTACATTGATTGATTTAATGCCTTGAAAAACCTTTGCAATCCTAAACTAAATCCCTAAACATTGTCTTATGGTGTATACTCTTGGGTTCAAACACTTGTATTTTTTGAGCATTTTCATATTAACATTCATAAAACATATTACTTTGCTGTGTTCTTTTCTCTTGATACCATTTTCTATCTTTATTGTCAGTGTAATTCAGGCATTGTACAAAGAACTAGGAAGAGTTCTTGTCAATCTTTTGTTTTTTCTTTTCTTTTTGATGATGTAGAGCACCATTGATCTTAATTCTGAATTATTGGTTAGACTATGCCAGCAAAGATATCTGATTTGCACTAGTTTGGTAGAGAGGTTTTTAAGTACTAACTCAATCTCTTGTGTTATATGTCCACTAATATTTTTTTTTCACTAATATTTTATAAGTCTTCTTGTGCCTATAGTAGTAATATACATTTTTGGGGGAATTTGTCCATTTCATCTAAATTATCAAATGTGTTGGCAGTTGTGTGTTCATCGCATTCTCTTGTAATCATTGAATTTCTCTAATTTCCCGCCCACTTGCAGTAGTGCCCCCAATTTCTTTTTTGCTGTTATTTGCATCTTCTCTCTCCTTTTTTAGTCAGTCCAATTAGAGTTTGTCAACTTTGTTGATCTGTTCATTTTTTAATGTAGTAAAATTCACATAACTAAATTTAATATCTTAACCATTTTTAACTGCATAGGTCAGAGTTCCTACAACGTTCCTACTGCAGGGAAACCATCACCATCCATCCCATTACGTTTATCATCTGGGAAAACTGAAAACCCATTCAGCCCTGACTCCCATGCTTTGGCCCTGACAACTGACGATCATCAGCCTACTTTCTGTCTGTGATTTTACTACTGTCAGTATCTCGTATAAGTGGATTCATGTAGTGTATGTTTTTGTTACTGACTTATTTCCCTTGGAATCACATTCTCGAGGTTTATCCATGTCGTACTCTATGACATAATTTCCTCCATTTTTACTGTTACAGAGTATTCCATTTTAGTTATGTGCCACATTTTTTAATACACTCATCTGTGGGACACATGACATTTCCATGTTTCAGCTGTTGTGGATAATGCTGGTGAAAACATGCACACAGATCTCTCTTCATGACCTGGCTTTCCATTGTTTAGATACATGCCCAGAAGGGGAATTGTTCCATCATATGGTAATTCTATTTTTGTATTTTTGTTAAAAAAATAAATAACCTTTGATAAAGTCTTGCACTGTTTTCCATGGTGTTTGTGCCATTTTATGTTCCTGCTAACAGGATATATTTCCTTATTTCTCCACAGCCTCATCAACAGTCAATATTATGTAATTTTTGCTTTGATGGCTCATTATCACTTTGACTTGTAATTCTTTAATGGCAAGTGATGTTGTGTATCTTTTCTGTTACTTATATTTGTTTATATTCTTGAAGAAAAGGCTCTTCAAATCCCTTGCCCATTTTTGACTGAGTTCTTTCTGTTGTATACTTTTGGAAGTATCTACATATTCTTAGCATTAATCCCTTGTGAGATATTGATTTGCAAATATTTTCTCCCATTTTGTACTTGCCTTTTTACTCTGCTGTCATTCTCTTCCATGTGCAAAATTTAAAAATTTTTCATGAAGTCTTACTTGTGGATTTTTTTTCTTTGTTGTCCTTGCCTTGATGTCATTTTCCACAAATCATTGCCAATGTCAAAGACATTGCCATTAAGGTTTTGGCATTTTTTGAAGAGAATTTAAAAAATATTTTTAGATTCTGTATTTATGTTTTTCACAATTTTTAGAAAAATTTTTGTATATAATCAACTTTTAGTCTTACTGATTTTTCTCTATTGTTCAATTCACTGTTTTATCTTTTCTTTAATCTTTGTTATTTTCTTCTTCTGGCTTTAAGCTCTATTTGTTTCTTTCTTTTCCCTAGTTTCCAAGGTATAACTTCAGTTTATTGATAAAAGATCTCTTGTCTTTTTAATATAGTTCTTGAAAGCTGTAATTTTCTCTCTGAGCTTTGCTTTAAGTGAATCCCATGAGTATGACAGGCTGTTTAGTTTCATTTTAATAAAATTATTCTCTAATTTCACTAGTAATTTCTTCTCTGACACTGGTTTTCCTGAGAGTGTAGTTAATTATCATATATTTATAAATATTTCAGATTTACTTCTTTTTTCTTTCTAATTTTATCCTATTGTCATCTGAGAAGATACTTTCAAAAATAATATTTAAATATTAAAGTTGTTTTAATGTATAAAATATGATAAATCATGTAAAATGTCCCATGATCATGAGAAAAAGAAGTATTCTATTTGGAGATGGAAATTTATGTCTATATTACTCATGTCTAGTTCATTTATAATATTGTTCAAGCCCTCTATTTCTTTGTTGATTTTCTATTTAGGTGTTCTATCCACTTTTGAGAATAGTATATTGAAATATCCAACTTTCATGTACAGCCGTCTATTTCTCCTTTTAGCTCTGTGAATACTTGTTTCATTCTTTTCTTGGCTCTGTTATGTGGTGCAGAAAAGTTTATAATCTTCATATCTTGATGAATTAAAATGTTTATCAACATTTCATTTACTGTTTTCTCTCATAACAATTTTACTTTGATTCTATTTGATATTAGTATTGACTTTCAGGTTCAATTTTGGTTACTATTTTCAAAGTATATCTTATTCTATCCATTGGTTTTCAACCTATTTGTATCTTTAGGTCTAAAGTGAATCTCTTATAAACTGTGAATGGTTAGTTCCTGTTATTTTTAACTTTTTATTATTCCAATTTCTGTCTTGATTGTGTAGCTTAATTCTTTTATACTTAAAATAATTTTCAATAGAGATGAATTTACTTCTATTATTTTGCTACTTGTTCTCTGTACTTGTTATGCCTTCTCCCCCTTGAGTCCTCCAATACTGCCTTTCTTGTGTTTCATAAATTTTTTAGTATACTATTTTTATTCTTTCCTTTTCATTTTCCATTCTGCATATTTTCAAATTGTTCACTAATGTTTACAAAGGGGATTACAAATAATGTCTTAAATTTATACCAAGGAAGTTTGAATTTATATCAACAGGTTCAATAACATGAATTAATTATCTTCTTATCCAGCTCCTTCTTCCCATAATTGTGTTATTACTGTCTTAAATAAACTTTACACACTGTATCGTCATTAACATACATTTATTGCCATTGCTTTATGCTTTTGTCATTTAAATAATATAGGACACAAATAATGTATTATAAGTCAACAAAATAATACTAGCTTTTGTACTAAAAAAAGAATCCAAAGATGTAGCTCTACCAGGAAGGACCGTATTTTGTACTTCTTGTGACTAAGGTGTACATTTCTGACTGTGATTGATAATGTTTATAATGTTTTGTTGAAATCTGGATATTTTGAACATTGTACTGTATTGACTCCAGAATAATGTTCCTTGTTTCTCACTGGATTGGTGAAGTTAAGCACATTTTTCATCACATGCTGGCCAAGAAGTTATTTAAGAGTAGTTATTAAAACAGTGGTTACACCAAGCTTGTCCACTAGTGAACCACAAATGTCAAACAAAGCATATATTCGTGTTTCTTGAATGGAACAGTCCTTATTACCTAATTTGGCATCTACAGCCTACAGTAGGAACATACATCATATTTCCATGCATACCTGATATGGGATGGGGAATTGGGGTTGATTGCCCCCATGTAAAAAATGAAACTCACCAAAATTTACCAGCCTTGTTCTTCATCAAGCATGTTCCGGAATGCCGCAAGTGGTCGACTAGGGTCTGGTGCTTGAAAATAGTTATTTCTAACAAACGCCTTTAGCTGAATATTTATTCTTTGGTGGAGGGACTGACTCCTGGGGCTCTTCACTCTAATGTCTTCCATGACATAGCTTTTGCTTTGTATTTTTCACGATATATTTCCAGGGATAATTTTTACTTATTTATCTACTGTGAAGATATGTAAAAATACAAAATTCTTATGAAAGAACTGTCTTCTAGCTTGTATTATTTTAATGAGAAATATATTTTCCTTCTATATTTATTCTATATGTATAGCAGTTTCTTTTTTCTTCTATTTGTGTCTTTTCTCTTTTCGACTTTCCCTTTATCACTTGTTTTGAATCATTTCACTATTTTTTGAATTGGTGAAATTTTCTTCATGTTTCTAGTATTTGCAATGCATTGTTCTTAGAAATGTGAATTTAACATAATCACATTTGTATAAATCTGTTCATTATTTTTCAAACATATCTCTGCCATTATTCTTTACTCTTCTTTTTTTTGAACTACAGATTTACATATCTATATACAATGATATGTCTATATATACACACACACACACACACATATATATATATATACATATATAACTATATATCTTCATTCAGTTGACATTTTTCTAGTTTCCTAAATGATTTATGTCTTATTTTGTATAGTTTCTATTCATATGCCTTCAGGTTCCGATACTACATTCTTCAGTGTATAACCTACCATCATCCCTATCCTGTGTATACTAAATTTATTGTCTATAATAAATAATTTATAATTTATTTATATATAAATTATTACATACAATAAATAAATTATATGTAATATATAAGAGTGACAGACCTACTAGTTTAACTTCCAAATATTTTATGATTTTTCTTACTATTGACAGTGGGAGTAGTTTTCTTTATCAGATAATTCATTGTTGATATACAGAAATGTGATTTAATTGAATGGTTTATATCTTTCAATTTTACTCTATTATTTCATTAGATAAACACTTTTGTGGAAGAGTCATTAGGCTTTTCTGTATATAAAATCATGTCACCTGAAAACAAAGACAATTTTACCTGTCTTTTTTTCTGATTTAAAGTCCTTTCTTCCTTCTTTCCAGCTTGCTCTGACTAGGACATCCATTACTATCATGAATAGTGGTGGTGAAAGTAGACATTCTTTTATTGTTCTTGTTCTTAGAGGAAAAGCTTCAACTTTCCCCGCTGATTATGATTTTAGTTGGGGCTTGTCATAGATGGTATTTATTATGTTGAGGTACATTTCTTCTCTATTTCATTATTAGTAGTTTTTATTATGGATGAATCTTGTCTTTTATAAAGTGATTTTTTTCTGCATCTCTTGAGATGATCATAAGATTTTATGTTTTACTCCATTAATACAATGTATCACATTTACTGATTTCTGTACTTTAGTAATTCTTACACCCTAGGGTTCAAACCTAATTGATCCTGGTGTATGATCATTTTAATATGTTATTGAATTAGTCTGCTAATAAATTTTGGAGAATTTTTGCATGCATATTTATCTGAGAAATTGAATTTTATTTTTTTATAGTAGTGTTCTTAACACAGTAACCCTGGCTTCATAAAATGATATTGGAAGCTTTCCCTCCTCTTAATTTTTTGAAAGATTTTAAGAAGAATTGATATTATTTCTTTTTTAACTGTTTGGTTGAATTCACCAGTGAAACTATTTATTCCTGGGTTTTCATTATTGGCAAGTTTTTATTACTCTTACTCATGGATCTGTTCAGATTCCCTATTACTTCATGGTTAATTGTTGGTAGATTACGTATTTCTAGGATTTTTCCATTTTTGTAGGTTGTTTAATTTCTTGTCATAAATAGTTATTCATAGAAGTGTCACGATCCTATTTCTATAGTATCACTTATAATTGCTCATTTATTTGAAATTTTACATATTTTTTCTTGTCTGTTTTTCTAGGTTAATGTACTTTAAAGTTATTTTGGTATACCTTCTCAAGATCCAACTGTTTTGTTAAACTTTCCTGTTCTTTTCCTGTCCTGAATTTATGTCTGCTCTAATATTTATTGCCTTCCTTCTGCTAATTTTTAAAATCTTTTTTATTTGTTATATAAAGTTTGTTTATTTGATTTTTTTCTTTATCTATGAAATTATTTCTGTTAAGTTCCTTGGTAGATCTGCTTTTGCACCATCCTATGAGTTTTAGTATATTGTATTTCCATTTTCATTTGTCTCAAAATATGTTTATTCTATTTTGATTCCTTCCTTGGTCTATTTTTTGTTCAGGAATGTTGCATTTGGTTTTCATTGACTTTTGAATTTACCAGTTTTCTTCCTGTTATTTACTGTAGTTTCATTCCACTGTTTGAAAAAGATACTTGGTATTATTTTAGTCTTCTTTATTTTCCTAAGAATTGTTTTGTAATTAATATATTATTTATCCTAGAAGGTACTTAACCTATGATTTATTCTATGTGTGCTTGAGAAGGTTTTGTACTATGTCTCTGTTTGATGTGATGTTCTATATATGTCTCATGTGCTTCCCAACAGGCAGTATCAAACAGCTATGCTGCTATGACCAGTATCCTTAACTTGGGAACATAGGGTGCATATACAATACAATTTTTGTGCCTGGGCTTCTAATAGAAACAACTGTTAACTCTTTATTCTTTTAGCTTGATTGATTATTTCCTTTATGCGTGGTGTTTTGTTGCTTTACTGCATTCCTGTTATTTTGGATTCCAGAAAGTATTCTTTTTTATTTTCATGTCCTGGATATATTTGTACTCCTATGAACAGACTTCAGAATTTTTCTGGGACACAGGCAATTATTTTGAACCTGCTTTGTACTTGTTGCTGTGTCTTGTTAGGCTGCTCTGAAGCAATGTTCAGTGTTGGTCTAGTTATTTTAAAATATTGATCCAAGCCCTTACTGCATATGAAACAATCTGAAATGAATTCTTCAGTTTTGTTGTTTGTAAAAACCAAGACTCACAACCTGTATGGGCCTGGGAACTCATCCTCACATTAATTCAAGAAGGGGGATCTTCTCCTGAACCCCGCACATCTTTCAATGAAGCTTTCTTCTCTTCACTGCTCGGCTTGGGGACATCAGTAACTTTCCTCCATCTCCCCTGATCAGGGAGTCACTGGAGACCCTCTCCTATGTCCTTTTCCACACAGTGACTTTATTTTCTCTAAATTTATCCCATAGATTTCTATCACTTTGTGACATTTTTGTCTGTTTATCATTTTTTATTAGAGCTCGTCATGGGTCAGCCATCAGACACTGTCCTAAGCATTAGATTAGGAGCTTAAATTGTGCTGTAATAGCAAGTTTCCTTTCTCATTCTGTGGCTTCCAATTTTCAACGTTATTGCATGAGCCATTAATTGTGATGATTTTGAGACTTTCAGAAAGTTTCTCTTAATCTTGTTATTACAGTGAGAGTTGAACTCATTGATGCAGTTCTACTGCACATTTTTAACACATATTTTATATTGTCCATATGTTATATAGTGATTTAGCCACCAGTGATTCATAAGCCATTTTTAGGAGCTTATACTTTTTTAAACTTTACAAATCCCTACTCTAAATTTATCTCCTAAAAATCATACTCTTGCCAGTCTAATTAATCTCAATGGATTGTCCAAAATGCCTATGGAAAACAAGGCATAGAGGACCTGCCCCTTTTCGGGAGGCTGCAATTACTTCCCCTGAGGATGGTCAGAGATACAAGTACAGCTGTGTAATTCAGAAAGCATTCACCAAACACGTCAGACAGTCCTGAGACACATGTATTCTTGTGCTTAGAGCGCAAACACACCTCCAAGAAAGAACTATCTGGATGATGCTCACTGAATTGAACTGAAGAGTAATGAAATTGGGCATTTCATCAGTCTGTCTGCACAAGTGCTCATTGCAGGAAGAGAGACCTCTCATCTCATTCTTCAGGGATATCTGTTTTTGCTCTTCATGCTTATTTCCTTATGGGATTGCAGTTTGATTGTTTTATCAGATTGAGGAAAACCAAACTGCCAAGGTACAGTGATACCATTCAGTGTTATTAGCATTTTCATGTTTTCCTATAATAAAAGCCTTTCATTTTATAAATTTATTACTACATCCTAATTCTATAACCATTAGACATGTGATATGCATAAAGTCTATAAATCAAGTCATTTCAGGGCTTGTAGATCATATGAAGAGTTTTGTCCTCTAAAGTTCTGCTTGTAGGAACCTCTTATCACTATATCCATAGACTACAAGTTGCAAGAGCATGTTAGTGAACATGGAGAACTCCACCCTCTTCAGGGAATTCCTCCTCATGGACATCTCAAGCTCCTAGAAACTCCAAGTCTTGCAAGGTCTACTGTTTTTAATGATTTACCTGGGAGTCTTAGCTGGAAATTTTCTCACTTTTACCATCATTGTTATGGACACACACCTTCACTCACCAGTGTACTTCTTTATAGGCAATTTATCCCTCATAGATTTTGGTTACATCTCAGTTACTGTCCCCAGTTCAATTGCAAATTCTCTAAAAGGCAGTAAACTGATTTCTCTCACAGCTTGTGCTGTTCAGAACTTCCTATTTATTTTCTTTGGGTCCACAGAGATCTTCTTCCTTGTGGTCATGTCCTACGATCTCCATGTGGCCATTTGCCACCCTCCACACTATGGGCTCACCATGACCCCACATATGTGCACACAGGTGGCAGGTGTCTCATGGGCCAGTGGCCTGGTTTATTCTGCTGTCCACACAGGGGCTATGTTTAGGCTTCCCTTCACAGAGTCCAATGTGATCCATCAATATATCTGTGATGTGCCTCAAATCATGCACTTATCATCTTCAGATGTCCAATTTTCTGAGTCTGTGGCCCTTGCTGTGAGTGCTGTCATTTTTTTACTATTCTCTGTCAATTTTTTCACCTCATATGTTCACATTCTTTTAGCTATGCTCCAGAGGAATTCTGTAGAAGCCCAGAACAAAGCCCTATTGACATGCTCCCCACAGATAGCTACTTTTATTCTGTTTGCAATTTCTGGATTATTTGCCGTATAGGGTCCTGTCTCAAATGTGTCAACCATTCAAACCCAGCTCATGGCCATGTTCTACACCACGGAGCCCCCCTCACAAATCCTATCATATTCAGCCTGAGAAACAGGGAGATTAAAGTGCTTGGGGAACAGTGTTTAATAAATAGGTGCAGGTCCCAGGAAGAGCTTTTCTTACTGGAAATTAATATTTCAATAATCAATTTGGGAAAATAATTATACCACACAAACTGTATTATCTTAAAGTATTATTCATTTATTTTTATTAAAAAATGGAGAATGATGTATACATAAATTACTAGTAATCATATGAACAAAAGTTTTGCTTGAATAAAATGAATGATTATTTCTTACACCCACTCTTTTGAATGTAATTTATGTGTCATGTAGTGAATCATTGTTTATATTCCCACTGTTTTGTAAGTCATAAAGGCCTGGAACAATATGAGTTATTTCCCCATTTATACATTGATTTGGTCACAAATATTTGATAAAAATTCATCTAATTGTGAAAAGATGCCTTTTTTACATTTTTCCAAAGAATAATAATTTTTCTCTTTGATACTTTGTCAGTATAGGATTTTTTGCATAAACACAGTCTATAATTTTATGAGAAGAGAGAAATATCTCTACTTAAACAAGTCTGTTCATGTGCGTAAACATAAAATAAATTTCAGATTTCGCATTCATCAGAGTTAACGTCAAAGAGAAAGAAGATATTTGGGACAAATGCTTCACAAGCAGATAATTACTTTATTGTAGCCATAAAAAAATCAAAATGGACAATTCACACAAATAGTGTGTGGAGAACACACGTTAGCATAAGAAACACAAACTTCTGATAATGTTCTAATACATAACATAAATAATATTTATAGGATGAAGAATGAGAGCCTGGCCGTAAGGGAGTTGAATGGAGTCACTTATGTTTCCGTACATTGAATGTGGATAACATATGATGGCTGGGGTTTGGAGAATCCAAATTCAGGACAGTAAAATGAGTGACAATTCATATCACAGAGAAAAGTACAGAGTGGAACACACATGAACAATCCTGATCAGTTAGAAAATAGATTTTCCCCTCAAAATCTTAGAAAGCCTTAACTCTGGATGAATTTTACTTGTATAATGCTTATTTCAGTGTTGAGTTAAGTATTTTTGTTCCAGGAGTAGAGGGGAATTTATAATTAGGAAAAAGGGTGTTTACTATTTCCATGATGTTTTGATATATAGATAACCACATGCTAATCTCAGAATTAAATCTTAAAATTAACAAAGTTTTGTGGTCATTGTTCCAGACCCTAATTGAGCAAAACCCACCAGCTCTTCTCTTTCAAATACAATTGCTGCTAGGTCTGAATTTATATTAATATGTCTATCCATGTATCTGTGTTTTGTTAATTCAAAGAATAGTTACTAAAAAGTGTCACTTTCTGTTTTGATTTAACCCCAATGGGTCACTGAAAGCTGCCTAAGTATATCTGTTTCTTCTGTTCTTATAGCATTACACCTCATAGCATGGGCCACACGTTATTTATTCATGCCCTTATCCATAAGCACCTTAGCTATTCTCCCATACTGAAGAATTTTGTTTCTAAAAATATCTTCATCCAAGATTGGTATATACACCCAATGGAATATTATTAACCCATAAGAAATAAACAAATCCTACCATTTGCAACAACATGGATGGAGCTGGAGGGTATTGTGCTCAGTGAAATAAGCCAGGTGGAGAAAGTAAAGTACCAAAGGATTTCAGTCAATTGTGGAGTATAACAGCAAAGCAAAACTGAAGGAAAAAAACAGCAGCAGACTCACAGACTCCAAGAAAGGACAAGTGGTTACCAAAGGGGAGGCGAGGGGGAAGTTGGGTGGAGAGGGAGGGAGAAGGGAATTGTGGGTTATTATGATTGGCACACATGGTGTGTTTGGGGTTCACAGGGAAGACAGTGTAACAGAGAAGACAAGTAGTGACTCTGGGACATCTTACTACACTGATGGACAGTGACTTCAATGGGGTATGGTGGGGGGCTTGATAATATGGGTGAATATGTTAACCACAATGTTTTGCATGTGAAACCTCCATAAGAGCGTCTATCAGTGATACCTAAATAAAAATAAAAATATCTTCAGCTGTTTATACTCCCCTCAGCACCATACTGTGAGTTCTTGCTAAAGTGGAGTACAACAACAAAGCAAAACTGAAGGAACAAAACAGCAGCCGACTCACAGACTCCAAGAAAGGACTAGCAGTTACCAAAGGGGAGGGGAGGGGGAAGTGAGACACAACTTCCCAATAGTTGCCACTCTTGCAATTATAAAGTAAGGTTCCTTAGTGATGTATAATTCATATGTCATTCATTAATATAAAGTATATATTCCTGTTTTAATTCAGAGTTGTACAACCAACATCACAATCAATTTTGGAACATTTTCTAATCACAGAAAGAAACCCAACATGCTTTAGGAGTTACTCCCAATTTCCTCGAACTTCTTTTAATTCTAGGGAATCATTAATCTACTTTCAGACTCTATGGATTTGCATATTTGTATCTAAATGAAATCATACAATATGTGCAGTATAAATTGCCTTTTTAAACTGAGTGTAATGTTTTTCAGGTTTCATTCAAGTTATAGGATGTATCAATAAGTTACTTTTCCTTCTTGTCCAATAGTATTCTATTACATGAAAATACTCTGATTTCTTATTAATTTATCAGTCAATGAACATTTTAGTTAATTCTACTTTTTTGGTAATTATGAATAATGCTATTTTAAACATTCACATACAAATTTCTTGCAGACATATGTTTTCTTTTATCTATATACCTAGGACTGGAAATACTATGTCATATGATAACTATATTTAATCATTTGGAAACTGCAAGCCTGTCTTTCAAAGTGGCAAAACCATTTCATATACCCACTGAAAAGATAGGTTGCTCAAATTTCTCTACATCCTTATTAACACCTGTTATGCGTATTTGCAGATGGCATGATTTTCTGAATAGAAAACCCTAAAGAGACTATACCAAAAAGCTGTCAGAGAAATTTGCATTCAGTAAAGTTACATGATATTAAATAAATGCACAGAAAAGTTACATTTCTATAACTTAAAACAAAGTATCTGTAAGAAATTTAAAAAGCAATCTCATTTACAATGGTATAGTATTGAAAAGCAATAAAGTACTTAGAGATAGATTTAACCAAGGAGATGAAAGACCCTATGCAATAGAAACTATAAAGCCTTGGTCAAAGAGATTGAAGAAAATAGTGTCTATCAATAGATGCATGGATAAAGAATATGTGGTACATATACACAATATTCAGCTATAAAAAGAAAACAAATCCTCCCATTTACAACATGGATAGATCTAGAGGGTATTATGCTCTGTGAAATAAGCCAGGTGGAGAAAGACAAATACCATATGACTTCACACATGGAATCTAAAAATGAAACAAAACAAAATGATCAAAACAGTAATTGACTTATATAAATGGAGGAAAGACTGGTTGTTACCATGGTGGAGGGCTTGGGGTGGGTGGGTGAAACAGGTGAAGGGGATAAAGAGGCACAGAATCACAATATAATATAAATTGGTCACAGTGATGAAAGTATAGGATAGGTAACATAGTCAGTGGTTGTATAACATCTTTCTATGTTGACAGACACTACACCAGATGGGGTGAGGATTTAATAATATATATGACTGCTGAAACACTGTGTTGTATACCTGAAACCAACATAATGTTGTGTGTCAAATGAACTTTAATAAACACAGAGCAACAAGACACACGGTCCTCAGCATACATCACAGAGTTAGAATTATCTATCATGTCCCCCACATTCTCTGGTAGACAAAAAAAATTCTGTTAGACCAGATGTTCAAAACACTTAAAAATTACCTTCCAGGAACCAGACGGTTGAAACTTTCTTTAGACATGTGTATTCTTTTCTATGCAGTATAATACTAATCATTCCTAAAAAGACATTACATTTTTTTTCTTGTAAAGAGAACATTCCAGGTCCACTCTCCTAGCTACCCTCACACAGAGAGCGTAGTATTGTTAACCACAGTTTCAGTTAGGCTCGCACACAGTTTTAGTTAGGCTCATGGAGCTTGGTTGCAGAGCCGGGAGAGCACAAAGGTAGTGCCAGGCCCCCCAGGTGTTTGGACAGTGGTGTGTGTAATTAGCAGCCTGCCTCTCAGGTTGCAGCTGTGATGATGATGCCGGGGTTCTTGTTCGCAGATTCCAAGAATGAACTTTGCACTCAAGGTAGGAGAGCAAGTCAGAGGCTTTTATTTGGAGGTAAAGTGAGAGGATAGAGCTCCTGGCTCATGCCAAGAGGGGAAAAGAGAGCCCTGGGTGGTGCATTGTTTAGGGGATTTATATGCAGTTGAGAGACAAAGGGCTAGAGATGCAGACCTGCTAAGAGGTCCCAAAATGTTTATATTTTAAGAGACATTTTTTTGTTAGTTTTACAAGTTATTTACAAGAAACGTACTACTCTTATTTCTTCCCAGGAGAGCAGCTTCCTGTTCTGGGGGGCATATCAATCAAGAGGGCCTGCTTTGCTTCCAAGGTGAGCTGACTTATTGTCTGCTGGTTAAAGACTATGTTAACAAAGTCACTTTAAAAATTGGGTTTTAAAGTGCAACCTTCAGGATGGAGTCCTTCCTGTTTTTACTAGGTTGTTTACTAGGTGCTTGCTAAATCAATTGCCCAGGTTGCAAATTACTTGATTAGGGCTGGAGGAGGAAAAGCAACACCTGGGTAAAGGCAAAATACAAGCTGGGCCCCCCAGCAGTCTACAGCAAATCCCGCATCATCTTACTTTGTTCCCCACTCACCCCCCTCTGCCTCAGCCCATGGTCCCCGTCTCAGTGAAGGCTAATGGAGGACAGCGGTCTTGTGGGGTCAGCAGCCTGCCCTGCGGTTGCTGCTGATAAGCAAATAGGTGCCTTTTTAGGAAGGCTGAGCTCCAAGTGCACTGTGCTCTGGAGGCTGGAGCGAGTCACGACTCCGGTCACTGTCCGGCGGGACCCACCCCTACCCCACTGGCTCCCAGAGGCACGCCTTCTGAGGTGGACCCGGCAGCAGCCACAGAATCCCAGATGTGCCCCCAAAAGCCGGAGCAAGGCTGAGGGCGGGCAAAGACTGCTTCCGGGGGCTCGGCGGCCATTCCGAAACCCGCCCCTCAGCAAAGCTCCGGGACAGGCACATAGGCCTCCTGGAGGGCTCCAGATGGGTGTCAGCCTGGCACCCACGGTGACCTGTAGGCGGGAGCCAGCCAAGAACCGTCTCCTCGGCATCTTCTGGACAGACAGCCCTCCAAGGCTTCCAGGGCCAGGCAGTCGAGTACGCGCTTCCCCCGGAGGTCCAGCGAGCTGCAGCCCCGCGGAGGGAGCGGGTTTGCATGATGCTCCCTGAAGAAGGGAAAAAGATGCTCATCTTTACAACAACCGTAATGGCAGCCGCCCGGGTAGAGCATCAAGCCCGTCCGCATAAAAGGTCAAGATGGTGCTCACCCGGGAAGAGAGGCTGTGGCCAGCCTGCGGCCCCGGGTGTGTCCTGGCTCGGGTGCCGGCCGCTCGGACTGAGCCCGGCGGGTGAGCAGTGAGCCTCCTCCGTGGAGAGTCCCAGCGCTCCTGGATCGGCGGCCGGGTCGGGTGAGACCCGCGCAGCCTTCCCAAGCTGTGAGCCTCTTCCTCGAGGGCTGGTTCCCAGGGCGCCATGTTTGGGGCGGTGTGTCCTCAGCGGTGCTGCCAGCCGCAGCTCTCTTCCCAGCCCACGTTTGGCTGACTGGCCCTCGAAAGGCCAAAGCTCGGGGGACCAGGGACGGTGAAAGGGACGGCTGCCCTGTTCGCGAGGCTGCAGCCGGGAAGGCGGCGGCCTGGGCCCGGGGCTTCCTCTGCGGGCCCTTCAGCGCGAGAGCCTTTCTGAGGGGCCGGGGACCCCGGGGGGCTCTGCCCAAGATCGGCACCCACTCAGGGGCCCGCGGGCAGAATTGCTGGCGTCAGGGAGACTGTGCTGGGTCCGGAATGGCGTGTCTTTGCCTGTTTGCGTGGCGGCTCTGCGTGAAAGTGCTGAAAGTCAAGGTCTGGCTGGAGGGCCCCATGGAGGGAGAGGTGTCACTCGGTAGCTTGTGTCCAAGCGGAGTGAGTTGGGCTTTGTGACAGCCTCTGGAAGTGGCAGGACCTAAACTTAGCGGATGTGGGCTTCAAACTCTCCATGTTCGGAGAGAAGCTCTTGACTGGGCTGCCCGCCCTGGGGTGGGTTCATGGTGAGACCGTGTCCCAGCCTCTCCTGCCCGCGTCCACGCGGCGGTCTCTTACTAGCCCCATACTTAGGAGTGCTTAGTGTGCAAGTGTATTTCAGAAATTGTTGTTGCACCAGGAGCTGCAGATAGTGTGTGTCTATGGGAAGAGGTGAGCGCGTGTCTTCCTATGTCCCCAGAACCCCTATCATAAATGGGTGAATTTTGTCAAAGGTTTTTTCTGCATCTGTTGAAATTATTATATGATTTTCATCCTTCATTTTATCAAGCCATCCCTGAAATAAATCTCCGTTTATTAGGGTGCATGATCTTTTCAATGTTTGTTTAATTCATTTTGCTAATACTTTCTTGAGGATTTATTGCATCTGTGCTCATTAGGGTTATTAGCCTATGGTTGTCTTTTTCTATGGTGTACTTGTCTGGTTTTGGTATGAGGGTGATGTTGATCTCATAAAATGAATTTGGAAGCATTCTCTCCTCTTATGTTTTTTGGAAGAATATGAGAGGGAAAGGTATTAACTCTTTCATTATTTGGTAGAATTTTCCCACAAAGTCGTCAGCCTTTGATTTTGTTGGGAGTTTTCTGATTACTGATTCAGAATTTCCTTCTAGTAATTTTTCTATTTCTTCATGAATTCAGTCTGAGAAGATTGTATGTTTCTAGGGATTTTTCTTTCTAGGGATTTTTCCATTTCTTCAAGGTTGTCCATCCAATTTGTTGGCTATAATTGTTCATGGCTGTTTCTCACATCCTTTTGAGTTTCTGTGGTATCAGTTATGATGTCTTCTCTTATTTTTTTTGAGTCCTCTTTCTTTTCTCAGTAAGTCTACCTAAAGGCTTATCGGTTTTGTTTATCTTTTCAAAGAACCTGCTCTTAGTTTCAATGACCTTTTCTGTTGCTTTTTTTGTCTTTATTTCATTTATTTCTGCACTTCATTATTTCCTTCCTTCTACCGACTCTGGGCTTTGTTTCCTTTTGCTAGTTCCTTTAGGGTACAGGGTTAGATTCCTTATTGGAGATCTTTCTTGTTTTTTTTTTTTTTTTGAGGTATTTCTATAAACTTCCTTCTTAGAACTGATTTTCTGTATCCCAATCATTGCGTTTCTGTTTTCATTAGTCTCCAGGTATTTTTTTTATTTTCTCTTTATTTGCTGAACCTTTCATTAGGCGCGTGTGGTTTAGTCTCCACATGTTTGTGTTTCCTCTAGTTTTCTTCTGTAACTGATTTCCAGTTTTATTCTATTGTGGTTGGAAAAGATGATATGATTTCAGTCTTCTTAAATATTCTTAAATTTATGAAGACCTATTTTGTGGCCAAACATGTGGTCTATCATTAAGAAAGTTCCATGTGCATTTGAAAAGAATATGTGTTCTGCTGTTGGAAGAACTGCACTCTGTGTATCTGTTAAGTCCATCTGATTAATGTGTCATTTAAAGCCAATGTTTCCTTATTGATTTTCAATCTAGGTGATCTGTCTATTGACATGAGATATTAAAATCTCCTACTGTTATTGTATTGCTGTCAGTTTCTCCCTATATGCCTGTTAACTGTCACTTTATGTATTTGGGTGCTCCTTCATTAGGTGCATAAATATTTTTAAATGTTATACTTTCTTTTTGGATTGATCCCCTTATCACTATGTAATGCCCTTGTCTTTTTTACAGTCTTTGGTTTAAAGTCTATTTTGTTTGATATAATTACTGCTACCCCATCTTCCTTTTCATTTCCATTTGCATGGAATAACTTTTCCCATAACTTCACTTTGAATTTGTCTGATATAATTACTGCTACCCCATCTTCCTTTTCATTTCCATTTGCATGGAATAACTTTTCCCATAACTTCACTTTGAATTTGTTTGATATAATTACTGCTACCCCATCTTCCTTTTCATTTCCATTTGCATGGAATAACTTTTTCCACAACTTCACTTTGAATTTCTGTGTATCTCTAGATATGAAGCGAATCTTTTGTAGAGAGATGGGTGTTGTTTTTATCCATTAAGCCATCCTATGTGTTTTGATTAGGGCATTTAGGCCATTTACATTTACATAATGATTGATAGGTATGCACTTAACTGTGATTTTGTTGATTGTTTTCTGATTGGTTTGATAGTTCTCTGTTCCTTTCTTCTCTTGCTCTTTTGTGGTTTGGTGTTTTTCTTTAATATTCTGGCTGGATTCCTTTTGTGACTGGGCAGTGTGCATTGTGGATCTCCTGGGTTCTTGTCTTGAAGGAAAGAATTCAATTTAAAAACCCAATAGACAGTTAAAGCTGCAGGGTGTTTTTATTCAGCGCAGCAAAAGACAGTACTACTCCTGAGACAGAGAAGCAGACTGACCCCAAGGGTGGGTAGCCACTCATTGGGCTTTTCATTGTGTCTTTTATGGAGTTTATTTGGTTTCCTCCCTCCCATTTTTTCATTCTCACACTGTCTTTCAGATGTCTTGTTTCCTCCTCTTCAGCCTCTTTGTATAAGTTTGTGTTTGTCATTTTTTCCCATGAACATCCAAGAGAGATGCATGGTGGGGTCAAAACTTTAATGTAAATGATACAATACTGATATGGTGGCTTCAGGGTCATTAACAACAAGGTCTTTCGTAAGTGCATATGCTCTAAAATCAGGAAGGTCCAGTGACCGTATCTTCTGTTTATCAGTTTGTGCTGAACCACTGAACGGGTTGGTCTGAAGGAGACAGGCGGTCTCTGACCAGAGACTGGGTGGGCGGCTGCCTTCCTCTCTCCTCTCCTGCTCCTGTCTCTCTAACTGCCTACTCTAACATTGCCACTATTTTTGTGTGTTATCTATTATGTGTTTTTGGTTTGTGGTTAGTATGAGATTCATATATGCCAAGCTACGTGTGTATGTGTGTGTGTGTGTGTGTCCTCTTCTGAAAGGAAAGAATTCCAGATACAGAGTTAAAGCCAGAGGAGTTTTTAATCTAGCACATGTATGGAAGACACTCTACTTTCAGTTGCCTGAGAGAATCCCACCAGGCCCCGGCTCCTCCAACAGACTATTTGAGGTTACCCAATGAATCTCCATCTCATACAGTCTGGACGTATTTCAAACTGCTGGTTTTGCACTGGTCCCAGGGTGAACGAGTTTATGTGTGAACCCTTGAAAATCAGAATCTCAATATCCTATAGCCTTTTGAGTCTCCTTGAAATAAGTCCCATTGGTTTTCAAAGCAGATGTTTTGGGGGGTCATCTTTCCAGTACAGGTCCCAAAGATTGGGTACGTGACGTGGGGCACACACCCCTTGCTCCGTGGAGAGCTCCGCAAGTGTGAGCTCCCTCCTCACTGTGGGTCACTGTCCTGGAAGGAGGGCTGTTGGCAAGACTGTCTCTGCCTCTCCTTCCATCTCAGTGTGGCCCTTTCATCGTCTGGTCAGAGGAGCTTACCAGTCTTCTATTACCTCCCTTAGTTTATACTCCTCTCATTTTTTCAGTTCCAGAACACTTCTTTTTGGTGTTCCTGGAATGGGCCATCCATGCTCTTGGGATACTTGGCTCTTCTCTCTCTCTTGGTACAATGTTTCCATCTCAGATGTCGGGATTCCAGATTGTCTAGGTTCCTTCAGGTCTTTTCCTGCAAAGTCACAGTGAAACCTTCCCTGGCTACCCATTCTACAATTTCAGCCCTCTTCCAAAATGTCATATCCCCTCTTTCTTCTTCTTAGCTTCTAACACTATTTTTACACTGTTTCCTTTGTTTACCTTGATCATGTCATTCCCCCAAAAAATAAAATTTGTGTCTTTACTACTATATCTCTAGGAGTTCATTGAATAGCATTAAACAAATGAATAAAGGGATTATAGATTGTTTCAACTTTATTTTCCAGCTATTGTATTTAAATATAATTGTTTCCCATTAGATTTTGAACTTTTCAATAAGTTATTTTCCACAATCTGATGTTCTTATAGCCTTCTATACCACTTAATTTTACTGATGTGTTACTTTCCCTATTTTCTTGAAGCTAGTAAATCATTTAACACTTTTCATCTGATCATTGCTTTGACCTAATCACCAACTTCATTTAATCTAGTCTTTATACTTTTTCAGAAAGATCCATGGAACATTAAAATAGCCCATGGAATTTTGGACATGGTTGTAGTTTATAGATTTGCTGGTCTTCATTGTAGGTATTAGGTCTGGGCCTTATTTTTATTGTCAAATACCAACTCTCAATGTCTTAAGGTTTTTCTTTGGAGCTGGTGAGATTCCCTGGAGAAGAATTATCCACTCTAGTACTTAAAAGGTGTAACTTAAGCTGCTGGTATTCTCAGGCCAAGTAGAAGGAAGGACATTATAACTCACCGTTTAATAGGAAGAATTTCTTTTAATCTCTTTCAGTCTGGTTTCCACATCCTCACTGGTGTCCATGTGTTTCCCAGTTCTACATCTCTCTTGTTAAATCTCTCCAAGAGGAAAATTCTGATTTTCTTCTGAGGGAGAAAATTGATTTTTTAGCCACAGGATAGGACAGAGGATCTGTAGCCCAGTTTCAGGGGGGCTGTTCCTCCAAAGTCCTTAATTATTCTCTGATTCTTCAGTGTTTGCTCTCTATTCCCTGGCCAGTCTAGAGTTCGGTTAAGTCATCTAATACTAATATATCCATCTTCCAAATTTTATATTTAATTTCTGTAATCACCTTTCCTCTTCTCTGTCCTTTTTGGTTTATGCATTTTTGTTTCTTAAATCTCTTTACTGCATTTTAAGGAGGGAGCAGAGAAAAACACATTTCAATTACTTCATTTAAAATAGTAAAATTATTTAAACAGTTCTGGTTTTGCATATGTCATGAACAATTTGTAGTATACTTTATACATAATAATTTCCAGTTCAATTCAGAGCAATAGAATTTGGGCCATTCAGTTTCTTGTATTGCTTTATTTATAAGAAAGTAGAGTTAACACCATAGAGTAGAAAAAAAGAAAGCAGCGTGACTTAGGATATGTAAAGGCCAGGATCTGAGCTGTGAAGGTGCCATTTACTCTGTCTCTAGGCAGTTCTTCACGGTTCTGGGTCTCCATGTCCTTCCTCCTGAACTGGTTTAGGTTTAGAGAAGTGGTTCCTAAGATCATTCTTAAATAGATATTTTATTTTTTATTAATATAAATAGGATTCCATTGGTTTGTGTATTTTAGCATAGATTCCATGGGATGACTCCCCAAATATGTAAGTTGATTATATTGTGCTACCACTTTATTGAGATTTCTGACTCCATTTTTTTATTACACGTCTTATGATGGAGTTATGACAATTTGCCTCCCTACAGCAATACTGAAAGAATTTAATCAGACTCAGCTAAGTTTTGCTGTGCTCACAGGCCCTATTGAAGTTCTTATTTGTCAGATAAATATGGAAATCATTAAAGCAGGATAATTACCTAGAGATCATTGACCCAACTTTCTCCTGTCACAGATGAGGAAACTTAAGAGTGTATAGTGACAAGGATTGCTCAAGATCAGTGAGATTTAATTCCATCTCAGATTTAGTTCCATCTACTGACAAGACCCTGAACTGAATCATTCCAAATCATGACCTGATCAGGATTCTGTCATTGTAGTCACTTTGTCATACTATGTTTTTGTTCTGTTTCATTGCACACAGTGATTTTAAACAGGTGTCACTGATGTCCACCTTTTAAATTGGTAAAGTAGCCTCATAGCTTATTATTTCTTGTAAACACTTTGTTTTTCCATTACTGAGTTCGAATTCAGTACATTAGTCCTGAGCATCTCGTTATTTCACTCCCAGAATGTAGTAAAAGGGAGCTATCAAAAATGACAAAATGTCATCATCAGAAATTCCAGATGATGACAGATAGCTGAAGAAATGAGAATTCTTATTGAAACATTAAACCTGTCCCCTTTAGATTTATCCAATTAGTTCAATTAGAACTGCAATAAAGAAATAATATTTTAGCATTTTTATTCTCCAAACTTTATTAATTGCCAATTTGATGTAGTGTAAAATGATGTCTTTACTTTAAGACTTTGTTTTATTAAGAACAAAAGGTGTCTTCTTCAGGAGTCAGTATTTTCAATAATATAACAGCTATAGTGGTTAGGGGTGGGGAGGGAGGTATTCAGTTTTATTTAAAATTAAATTTGTGATGTAATTTACCAGAGTGTAGCTCTTCTCTGTAGATAGTAATGCTCATCTGGGAGATGTCTTTCTTGCATGTTTTTAAGCAATTTGTGAATTCCATCAGGAATGGCACTAAAAATGTTAGATTAGGAATTAATATGCACCAGGAAACTTACTTAATTCCATTAAATATCTGAGGTACCTAATTAGATTCTGCATGTTGGTTGAGAAGCCTACACATTTAGAAAGCTTTTACATCAAAATTCTTAAATTCCTAAATATAAACTTCCATTTTTGGCCACAGGAACAGTTCTGTTGATGTATTTTGCTCTTCAAAGTTGGGCGGTAAAGGCCTCCCCCACCTGGCCCCACTGGGGGAGGGGAATTTCTTTGCCTGTCGGGTCGGCCCCAGAGGCGTTGAGCTCATGCGCTCCGATCCCCGCCCTCGGAGCACCCTGGCGCCGCCGCCACTGTGCAGGGGCCGTCCCGGCCGCAGGTGCGGTGCGCGGGCCCTGGCCGCCCTGCCGCGCGGCCTCCCGGGCGGAGGGCTGCAAGGTCCAGACAGGCAGAGGGCGGGGATGGCGTCCGAGGGCCCGGAGGCCGAGGAGGACAGGTCGGAGGGCCCCGCGGCTGTCGCTGGCGGAACCGGAGCGCGACCTCCGGTTTCCGACAGCCCGCCGGCCGCGGCCGGGCGCTGGGAGGGAGAGCGCGGGCGTCCGCGGCGCCGCCCGCCAGTCCCGAGCCCGCGCCGCGCCCGGGCCGGCCCCCCAGAGACAGCCGCTTCTGGCCCAGCGTCGGGGAGCCCAGGCGCGTGCGGGGCAGTGGCCGCGCCCGAGGAGCCGAGCCGCCAGGCCGCCGCGCGCGCCCCCGCTGACAGACAGACCCCGCCCCCCGGGGAGCGCTGGCTCCCTGCCCGGCCTGTCCCGTTCCAGCCGTGCTGCGCAGGCGCGGCCTCTGTGGCGCCCTTGCAGGGCTCCGCTGAGCCCATTTTCAGGTAGCTTCAGGACACATCTGCTGTGGTTGTACGCTTTGTTTTTTTACTGAAAGATTGGCTGACTTAATCTGTCACTTCTCTAACCAAAGCTGTGGCCAGTGACAAATCTGACTGTTTGAAAAGCTTGGGTCCTTTCTTTCTAGGCAAGTGTTTGCCGCCAGTGCACTCTGAGGGTCCCGCAGGAGGTCCTGACACATATTTTAAGCCCTGAACCTGAGCTCAAGGGTTCCCCAAATTATCCCGACTGTCAGCCGACCGCTCTGAAGGGAACAGCAATCAGATGCGGCAGCTCTTGAGTGTTTATGGAAACTATCAGCGTCACTTTCTGAGAACCAGCTGCTCTCCACAGGCGGGGCCCGGCCTGTGCTCTGAGCGCCACCTTCTGGCCCGTGGCATCCTCACTGCCTTCCACCTTCATAGTTCCCCTTCATTCGCCTTTTGAGTGCTGGCGTCCCAGTGCTAGGGACAGCAGTGACCATTCACCTTTCAAACCCTATCCTGTATAGACCGTATGTATGGGCTCTATAGGCACAGCTCTTTCAAGCCCTACTTTTTAAAATTCTAATATTGGTAAATCTAGGAATTGCATACCTGTAAGTTTAAAACCTCCAGCATTGCAGAAGGGGGCGTGTCTTCCTCCCTGAGTTCCTGGCTTCCCCTTCACAGACAACCAAGATTCCAGGCTCTTGTATATCATCCTGGTTACCGGCTCTGCGTGTGCAGCCACATGTGTATATACTCTCCACTTGGTTTACACAAGTTGTGGGAACACTGACTGAGCAAAAGCACAGAGATGACAAACATGGTGCACAGGGAATTTTAGATTTTAGATAGTGCTGTGCACAGGAGAAGACAGAAAAGGATGACATAGGGGGACCTAGATTGGCCCTTGAGGTCCCAAGATCCAAACTTTCTTCATAGGAATTAGTGCAACGCAGTTGGGTCAATCAGTTCCCACTCCCATCTCCACCCTCAGGTGCTTATTGTCAATATTGTACTGTATTTTGGCATGAAGCATTTCATTTGTGTTTTGTTTCTGTTTCTTTTCCATGGCATTTCCATTCATGTTTTGAGTTGGCTCTATGGCAGAGTTAAGTGACTTTTTCAGGAGTGGCTCTTGTAATATTTTTTTTAATGCACATTTGACAATTTCTGCCAGTTGCTTTTACACTTGAAAACAACTTGTCTGCAGATCATACTGCAGTATTACACCTTCTTTTTCTCAGCATCTGCAGATACTCTACTATTTCTCTACTATTTTCAAGCAATGTATGTTGCTTTATGGAAGAGTAAAGCCAGCTTGATGTTTAGCACTTGCCATGACTTGCTTTTCCTCTTAGGATACCTGAAGAATTTTGTTTGTTTTATCCTTTAAGAAAAAAAAAATAACTGCAATTTAGGAATTTGTGGTTTCAGGTCTTCATTGCAAGGGGTGTTTTACTGTGGTATATCTTGAATAATTGGTTTATTGGTTGACCTTTTTATTGTTACGTTACATCATCTCACCTTTCTTTTTTTATCTGTCTTCTCATTGTGTATTTGTCCTTCCCTTTATAACTGCTCTCAAGTAGATATGTCTGTCAGTTTTTCAGTTGAAAGATGTATTCTGTTATTCTGTTTCTTTCTGGTCCTAAGTTGTTTGTTCATCCTGTTTTGACCTTGTTTAGCTTTGTATTCCCCTCCTCCCCCGCTTTCCATTTTTATTTCTTTGCTTTGGCTTGTCATCTTGTCTTTACGCCCTCGTTGTACTGAAGCCAGTTGCCAGTTCTATGGCATGAAGAATGCTAATGTACTTCTTTGTCTATTCCTTGGGTTACATTTTTCAAACAGGTTTCTTTTTTCTTCATTTCAGTCACCTTTGTTTTCCTCAGTATGTTTACCTAGTTGCTATGCTCTCTTTTTTTCCTATTGCTCTTGTTTAATTAGGGATTTCCATTCTCACTCAGCCTACTGTATTTTACTGCTGGTGAATTTACTCTGACACTCTGTGCTTGTCTTGGTGTGGGAGCTGAGAAAAAAATCTCTCTCCACTCACCCCCTTGGAAAAGAAGTCAACCTCCTCATCCCTGGAACCTATGAATATGTTAGTGCAAGTGTCAAAAGAGGCTTTTTAAGTGGGATTTATTTCAAGGTTTTGAAAAGGGCAGATTATCCTGGATTGCCTGTGTGGGGATGATGTAATCATAAGAGTCCTTATGGGAGGAGGTAGGGGGGAGAGAGAGAGAGAGTGGCCATGTGACAGTGGAAGTGGATGTTGTAGTGATGTATTCTAAAGATGAAGGAAATGAAGGTGCGCCAGCAATGTAGGCAGCCTCTAGAATCTGGAAAAGGGAACACAGTCACCCCTACAGCCTCCAGGTGGGACCAGTTCTGCTAACATCTTGATTTTAGGCAGTAAGACCCATAATGGAATTATGATCTCCAGAACTGCAAGATGAGAAATTTGTATTTTAAGCTCCTTACACAGTGGTAATCTGCTATAACAGCAATAGGAAGCTCATACTATAGGGCATGTTTAGAATAATTCTTTCTCTTAGTTCTAGACCTAATCTGAACCATTTTATTTTTGAGAAAGATTTTTTCTGTCTTTAGTTAATTATTGACTACTAACTTAAGAATGCTCCTTAGTCACTAGCTTATGGTTATTTCATTGATTTATATTTTCTTTTTGTTCCTGATCTCCAATTCCTTCTTGATGCCCTGCCCTGTAGGCATATAGTATAATGGGCGTGGCTTTTATTCTTGGAAATGTATTCTGTTGTATTTATCAACCATATGTTGCTTATCCATTCTTTCTGAGTTAGAAACTAAAATGCCACTTCCATTCCATTATAAATAATGCTGTGAATATCACCCTTGTAAAGATCATGTTATAGAATGAGATTATAGGCTCATAGGTCATATGTATATTTAGTTTCATTAAATATTGACTATTTTCAAATCCATATCCTTACAATTATTTGTATAGGTTGATCTAATTTTTACCAATATGGTATGTGTAAGATAGTATCTAATTTTTGGTTTGGGTTTATCCAATAGCTGACAAGGCTGAGACTGTCTTGGGAAATGTGCCTACCGTTTAGTGGCTGCAAGAGTCCAAGCCCATGTGTGTGGAACAGCGTGAGGCAGGACCTGCTTGAGGTAAAGAAGGCTGAAGCTGGCTGGATCACTGCCTGGCTCTAGAGCAACTGCTCAGTTTGAAGGAAATACATACTGCCCCTCAGGGAGCAGACAGTCAGTGGGAAGTTGGAAGTAGAATGGAGCTAACTAGAGCTCAAACCCTGTGCAGATCCCATGGGTTTCCAGGAGACTGGGGCCTAGAACAGAAGCTGGCGAATGAAGCCTTCATGCTTGACAAGCACAGGATTCATGATGAGGGCCATGGATGTAAAGCCAGGGGCTTCCTATTTCCCTGAAGGCTCTGGGGAAGTGATGGGGAAAAGAGTTTCAAAAGAGACTGTGGGTTGTTGAAATACATGAGTCTGTTCCCTATAGTGGGGAAAATTCAATAAATGCTGGAGCTGTGTGGAATCACAAGGTGTTCGCAAACCCACTATACACATATACCCCACATATAACTTTTATGTGTACATGTTATATGGTACTGCTAAGATATGACAGTTACCATGTTATATGGGGCAAGAAGGTTCTAAGTCTGGTTCAGGTGATGCCTTATTCTCACCCTTGGGGAAATTTAGCAATGTGGTTACCCTAGATACATAAAGTAATGATCTTTTGTTTAATCTACATCATTGGTTCCCACATTTTGATATGAAGTGTAAGATAAAAATTCAAGTTGATAAGAGTTTGTGTTGGGTAAAAGGGCCCCCCCCCCATCACTGGTTTGCTCTGATGCCCGTGTCAGAATGCTCTGGAACCCTGTCTCACATCATAATGGCCCTCCTGGTGTACTTAAGCACCGGCCAGGCCAGTGAGTGACTGAGTGCGGAGAGAGCCTCTCTAGTTGCTTGTTGTTCTTGGATAGTGAGTGCGGAGAGAGCCTTTCCAGTTGCTTGTTGTTAGATATACTGACCTGTTTCTTTGCTGCCATCACTTGAACCTCTGGCAGCAGAGTTCCAGGGAGGAAGGCACACTTCTTCGAAGTGCTGAGCCATGAAGCGTAAACGGAAAAGGAAACATCTTGAAACCACACGTTCCCTCAAAGCTGCCAGGATGTCAGGAGGTGTGTCTGTGATATTCTCTGAGCATTGGGGATCTAAAAACTCTTCTAAAGAAAAAGAGCAAGGATTCCTACTTATGGGAGAGAAAGAGCAGTAAGGCTGGAGGGAGAAATGTGGGTGCGCTGGTCTTTCTTAGGGAATAGATCATCTGAGGGTCAAGAGCAGGTTTCTGTGACTAGGTCCTTGTCTCTGTAGCGTAGGACCTGTGTTCCCGACATGGTGCCGCTCTGGGTTACTGTATCACAGATGTAGTGATTGATTACTATAACTTTTCTTATATAATGTATTTCCCTTTATTTCTTTTTTTACAAAACTGAGGGCATTTGTTAAGTAAGTGGGTATTGTTATACATTTTCCAATAATACTTTTTCCAGTTTATGAAGAATGTGTGGCTCATAGAGGTAAGTAATTAGGAAAAAAGTTTGGGAACCTAAAGTTGGAGGTGCGGGGATGAGAGTGTGAAGTCAGGTACAAAATGACTTGATTTCTTAGATTGTCTCCAACATGAAGACCTTTCTTTCATTGTCTCAGAGCATAGAGATGTAAATGTGAGGCTCCTTTATGAAATGTAAGGAAGAAACCAGCAGGACACACACACACACTTGCACACATATGTACATGCAATACCATTTAACCACAATGGTTGAATTGAGAAAGTTCGGTTCTTTCTAGAAAAAATGGGAAACTGAAATAGTTGTGACTGTGAGGTTTAAAAAGTAAACAGATCCTATGAGGAAGAACCAGTGCTCAGCAGCGGGAGGGGACAGACCAGGACCAGGACCGAGCGTCCCAGTGGGGCTCATGAAGATGAAGGGAACGTGACATTTGGGTTTCAGCACACCCCAGTGGGGCCTTGAGGGGAGGCTTGGAAAGTGAGTCTGTCTTCAACTTCAGTACAAATAGTGCATGTTCAGAGATATATTTTGTGTAAACTATGAAGCATGTAAAACAATTTCACACCAATTTGCACATACACACATGTATAGCATAAATAAGCAAAGGGGAAGACAGTAATTTCTAACGTAATGCCTTTCTTAATATGTACCAGGTCCGATAGCAACGGACGCTGCTGCTGCTGCTTCAGAGTTCCTCTCCTGTGTCCCTTGTGAGAACAAGCCCGCTGGTGCTGGTAAGAAGGGACTATCGAGTGGGATACAAAGGACAGTGGGGATCTAGGCAGAGCCCAGAGATGAACTGTGTGATTCTGCTCATCAGTCAGCACCAGGCTGCACAGTACAGAAAGAAACTCAAGATGCTTCTCCATCTTCATTAATATAACCCCCAGCAGAAGTAGTAAATTCCAAGGGAAAATACTTAGAAGGATTGGAGCGAGCCCATGGAGACAAGGGGAGAGCAGTGAGTTATTTGAGGAAATGGGGGAAGAGGGCCTAAGGGGATGAGGTGTATCAGAGAAACATGGAAGAACATGTCGGTATGAACTGGGCAAGGACAGGTTATTTTACCAAGAAGGTGTGACAGCACTAATAGCCTAAAGCAGGCCCAACGTTGTAGGATCCTCAGGTCCTGACCTCAGTATAGACACACCTGGTCCAAGACCCCAGCACAGAGGTACCTTCTCATAGCTGATGTTCTCAAGTTCAACCCTATACAGACCCATCAGCACCCCCTATCTTCATCATTCACTTCCTTGTCATCTTTCACATGCATCTAAGTTCTCTAATCTGTTTTTGTCCCAACCAAAGAGTGATAATTCCTCTGATTACCAAAGTGCTGCATTAGTTGTCCCTATATTTTAATGTTATAAAAATAGGAGTGCACAACACATGCTTTACGTCTACTTCTTTTCACTCTCTGTACCTGTGTTTGTAATCATCATCCATGTTATATGTGACTGTAGTTCATTCATTCTTGGCATATAGTGTCTTTATTGATTATACTTTTATGAGCATTTGGGTTACATTTCAGTCTAGGGTTACTCTAAAAGGAGATATTCTGAAAATTCTATTACATGTTTTTGCCATATGGACATACGTCTGTTTGGTGAACGCCTCTGAGTTAAAGTGCTAAGCTTTCGTGTCCGTATTCTATCTCAACTCTTTAGACCTCAATCTTTCAAGATTTTACTTTGTAATGCGATCACATGTTGCTCTACATTTATTCTTGCACACTCTTTCCTGCGCCCTCATTTACATTGGAATCAAACAGTTCTGTATTCTGAAAACTCATATTCTTTCTCTTACAGCCATTGATTCTCATATCCTTCTGTTCTTTCACTACTTCAGATTTCAAATGTACATTAATTCCACTAGTCTCAAAGAGAATACTCCCAATAATTCTGTTGCACATCTAAGTCACCTAACAACATGTGAAACACGCACACACAAATCCATAATCGTAGGACACGCAGTCTGCACACATAGATACATGCTGACCTAAAACACAGACACAAAACACACATACCATTCTCATGCACACAGGACTCACTCCAAATTCAACTGTGCAAACACCAGATCAGTCACACATTAAACTCTAACCTAGTTTAAACCATCAGGTTAAGAATTTATGCACACAACACACATGACATTCATCACACCATTCTGCCGCAATGTGTGCACGATGCACACACCTGACATTCATCGGAGATGAAGGTCATTTTAATTCACTGAGGAAAAGTGAGCTTGGTCAGCAAAACAAAGACAGTGACTAATAATGTAAAATAAATTCTGGAAAGATAAAAATTCAATTGTTTCATGTGAGGTTGTAAATCTAGGAGGGGGAATGCAAAGGGCACACCCACACACACAAAAATGGTAGAGGAAAGCAACTAGTACCAAAAGTCTTAAGCAAGGTGAGTGAGTGTGAGGAGCCTGGACTACAGGGTCCGGAGAATAACCCGGAAAGCTGTAATAGGCCCATTCTCTGTCCAAGCCAAAGGTAAATGTTTAGGGCAAAATCAGTATTTCCATGAGGGAGGGAAAGTGGGGACAGTACATTAGGAGGAAGAGTAGGAGGGCACAGAATGGAACCAGCTGCTCTGCTACTTCGCTCCATTTTCCAGAAGTCTCAGAGCTCCAGGCATCGGGTACACCGCCTTGGTATTTGGAGGATGAAACTGTGGGTCCCGAGAAAAATGATGGACCCTGTGGATCCGAATACTACACGTCTGGCTCCTCTCTTGACTCAGCCTCTTCTGCTGGTGAGTAAAAGGGAAGAGCTGCTAAAGTCTAGGCCGATCAGACCTGTAGAAATCTAGGTCAGTGTCTCTGCTCAGCCAGAGAGAAAGGTATACTTTGGGCCCAGTCGCAATCTCCTCCTCTGCAACTTGGTAGCCTAGGGCTGTTTCCATGCCATCGAAAGGAATTCATTTCAAATACTTCCTTAATTTAATCACATCTGCAGAGTCCCAATGGCCTCATAAGGTTAACATTCGTAGGTTCTGGGGAATAGAATATGGGCGGCGGACCTTATTCAGACTGTGACAATGAAAACATAATGTGTTTAACCCAATGACAAATGTAGTCAGGTAAACCTAAGGAAAAAAAACTTGGAAAAGCAAAAAAAAAACAAGAGTGACTATATTCCTTTACTTTTCGTTCAATTTAACAGAGATCTTCAAGAAACAAAAGCATATTGGAGAGCCTGGTAATCTTCCCCAGAAGGAATTAGAAAATACCTCTACCTCAGATTACTCCTCCTCTCTCTCTGACTACGAGAATAGCGGTAAGTAAAGATGTTTAACCTGGAGGTGGGAAAGGGACGTGTGACAATTGCCCAGAGATCAGCCTGAGATTCCCTGGTCGACTGGAGATAGAAGCTGATACAAACCCCTGTCCAGACATGAGAGAACACAGAAAGATGACAATGTTTCTTTCTGCTCTCGGTGAGAGTCAATGCATGTACATAAGGCACAAGCTTGAGATTCAAGGGAAATCTCAACAAGGACAAGTGCCCAAAAGTGCAAGGGTATCAGACAGGGCCGTATTGGAAAAAGGAGCAAAGCTGACAGAGTGACAGAGAAACGGGCAGACTAACTCAGACTGAACCTGAGCAGATGTGCTCCACTGGTCACAGTGTCACAAATCTCTCACAATCAGCTGGAGGGAGCCAGGAAGGTCCAGAATGAAGCGCCCATGCAGGAACCCCTAGTTTCCTCCTGTCTTACAGAAGAGAGCAAAGCTCCTTCATGTGCGTCCTCTCATGCATGAAGAGTGGCTGCAGATTTGAATGTGGCCCCTCAGTTCTTGCCTCCACCCACCTCCTGTCCTCATAAGCACACAGGCACGATACTCCATCACACCCACAGCTGCTCACACTCATATGCACACACCTAAGCTGATATCCACATGTTATACCATCACACCCTCACTTTTCTGCACATACATTCCTCTAATTTGCTCTGACCTCATTCCTTCAGTACCATGGTCTTTGACCCCGCAGATAATCCCACTCTTGTAGCACTGTGTATTTCACACTAATAGGGCATGAAACCATCACAAATGTGTAACAGCCACTAAAACTCCTCTCTGTTCCCAGGCTCTTAGTCCCTTCACATAATCCTCAAATTCCACCATCCATCTGGTGATCTCCCTTCTATCTAGCCTTCATGTGGCCTCTCTGTTACACTTTTGTGGTCTCAACACATCTCAGAAAGTAACTCAAATTCTCAGTCTTTCCTATAAATCAAATAGATATTATGTAACTACTGAAACTTGCACAGCACATGAAGCACAGGCTATTCATAAATACATACAAGATACACTGCCTCCATAAATACAAAATTATGCTTCATGTCACCCAGCACACCACACCACCTTCACATATCCGGGTCGTCTCATCTCTAGACTCACAACCTAAACTTGTTGAGGAAACATGACAGGCACATACACATCAAACTATACTTGCCAAACTTGGTATGCACACAAGCTCTCTCAAAAAACAACACACACTAAGTTTTCCCTTCCCCACAGCAACGTTACCCACCAGACACTCCCTAACCACCTAAAGAAGAAAATGGATGTATTTTGAGAAGTAAACATTGGGCTGCAGGTGTAACTGAAGTTCTTAAACAGGGGAGGGGCTGAGTGTGTTTGTTATTTTGTCAGGAATAATGATTTACCTACTTATTTACTTAAGTTTGTGAATTTAAAGGCATAATCTATTTACTGGAAATGTAGAGGAAAGCTTCGTGTTGCTGATGAGGATGATAAGGAAGCTCACAAAGGTTGGACAGGATGAGTAGCTGAGCTGCTCAGCCCAGTCCCTACGTTCCCTTCAAAAAGAGAAAAGGGCTTCAGGGCAGAGGAAGTAAGACTGAGGCCTCTGTGGAGGGACAAATTGGGGGTGTGCTTTCAAGGATAGGACAGTTCCCCATGTGCACGCTGGGACAGCTGTGAGTGAGGCAGTGGGCTGTGCTGATAACAATGTGGGAATTCAGTTACCACCTCTTCCCTAAAATCAGCACAAACTCACACACACACACATACACACACACACACACATACCCTATATTCCTCCATACTAGGTACAGACGCATTATTCCTTTTCACTTTCTAATATGCACAAGCCTTCATTCCAGATGCGTCTTTCCCATTCTCTGCAAGTGTTACACAGATACACACTGCGCCTTCCCTCCTCACGCAGTCATTCTCAGACTCTGCTGTCTACAGACTGACTCATAATAATGTACACCCTTTCACACAGGTAGCTTGTTTTAGCTCCCTCAGAGCCAGTGTACACACTCAAAAACTCCTAATGCCCTGATGGGAATGCACTTTCATGTGCAGTCTTTCTTTTCCACATACCACCTCACCCATAAGACCTGCAGCTCAAAGCCTTCAGCCCCTCAGGGAGCTGCGCTTCTGGGGAGCCCAGGCACACTTCCTCCAACACACTCTGTCTTAACTTTCACAGTAAGAACATGTACCACCCCGTTCACGTGTATTGTCTCACCACACACACATGTACACCGTCATTCACCACCCCCTTACCTATGTGAGAAACACTCACCAGCTGTCCCAGAACATACATAGATCTCCACACCCTCATTCCCACAGAATCACACCACAAACATTACTTCAGATAAAGTATACCACACACGGCATTCTTTGACTTCACACACATGTGTACTTGGGGGCCATGTGAGCACATAGGAATATTGTCATGACCATCGCAACTCCTACAGACTTCACACACTTACTCTAGTTTTCTTGTTTGAAACTTCTTTTCCCAGAAATCACCAAGTTACCTGAAGATGTTCCTAGTGTTGAGGCCCTTGAGATGACTCCGCCCCAGGTCTGGGAGGAGCGGGAAGCTTCCTCCTCCTCCACCTCCTCCTCCACCTCCTCCTCCACCTCCTCCTCCTCTACCTCCTCTCCAGTCCCTGTGAGTCAGCAGGGTGGGTCCTCTCTGTTCCCACAACACACGGACACAGCACCCATCAGGGAAATTTATTACAGGCGTGTCTTTCTGAAAAGAGATGTGACTGTCTGGTGGGGTGGGGTGGAAGTGTTAGAGCCCACCTCAAAAAAGACCAAACTGGTGCAGTGTGTTTTTTCTCAAGTGGCCCAAAAAACATCTGGGGCCTTTTTAACACCAAAAAGCCAGAATACTTTTCTGAGAAGACCCTCTTATGTGTCTCCACTGAAACGCCTCACTGACATGGAGTGCAGCTCGGATAACAACGCCCTGCAGGGGAGGGAGCCGGCTGGTGGTGCAGGGGAGCCTCCAGCCCAAGAGGAGGGCTCCAGGGCCAAGACACCCCAGGGGCTGGGGACCCTGGACAGTGGCTTCAGGTGCCTGGGCTGCTACCAGGTTTTCCACAGCTTGGAGGTCCTGCAGGCACACGTGGAAAATGCGGCCCATGAGCGCTTCAGCTGCCACGTTTTCAACCGGGCCTTTGCTCAGATGATCAGCAAGCACAAGAAGAGAGCCCGAGAACTGGGAGGAGAACATCAGGATGAGAACGTTTACCTGCCAGACCAAAAGCGTTCTCGCAGTAAGACATCCTCCTGCAAGTAAACAGACGTTGCAGGCCCCAGAAGAGTGAAAGTGAAGCAGGCCAGCCTCTACTGAGCCACCACTACTGGCCCTTTCAGCTCCTCTTTTTTGAAGGACTTGGCTGTTTTAGCTGTTACTTTAATTGATTAGGCATTCTCACTAACCCTTCAATAAATCATTTTCCCTCAATTAACCAGTCATTTACTGTTGTTTGTAATCTAATGTATCTTAACGGATGCAAATTAGCTTTAACATGATAATTTCTTTTTAATCATTGACATGGTATAGGGTAGAAAGGAGTAGCACACTATAGTCCTCTGAGTTTTTACTGAAACAATAAGGGGTATATACTTACACTTGGTATGTATACTATGTTCTTGATTAGTTAGGAAGCTGTGTTGAGAAGGTTTACATATGTATACAAAAAAATTGGACTTCAGTAGAGTAGACCTGGGCTTAAATTCTTTACCAACTCTTAGCAGTTTTGCACACTTTTGGGTCAGTGCTCTCGTCTTCAAAGAGGAGAGAATGTTACCTAAAATAATGGGAATTGTGAAGGTCACAGACACAGGTAAAAGCACCTAGTACAGTGACTGGCATAAATGGAGGCTGGAAATAATTTCTCATTCCTTTTTGAAATTTGTTTTCCTTACCTCTGAGAATCAGCAGTTTGATTATGATGTGTCTGCTTGGGGTCTTCAATTTTTTTAGTTTATATTATCTAAGATTTGCTGAACTTAAAAAAAAAACCTTTTAAATGTTGACATAAACTCACAAGAAGTTGCAGAAACCCCATGAGGCAGCTCCCCCAACGTGATCACAGCGCATTATCTGAACAAGGAAGTTGTTTGGAACAACACCATAGGCCAGACTAGAGACCTTCCTCAGATTTCACTACTATGGCAGGTGTCATTCTGCTTATGTTTTCATGTATATTTCTATGACATTTTACCATGTATAGAGTCATATGCCCATCATTGCAATCAAGATAAAGAGATGTCCTCAAAGCAAATCCCTCATGTGACTCTTGTTACATAGGTCATTCCTTTCCCTAACTCTCGGTGACCACTTGCCTACTCCCTATCTCTATTTTTCTTCTCACATCAAGAATTTTATATAAATGGAGTCATTTGGTATATAAACTTGTGAGATTTTTACGTTTTTTGTTTCAAACATAATTCCCTTAAGACCCAGCCAGGTTGTTGCATATATTGATAGTCTATTACTTTTATTTTGAGTATTCCATTTCATGATGTAGAACAGTTCAGTGTATCATATATTCAAGGGCATTATGCTGTTTCACATGATTTTTGATTATAGGTTAAGCTGTGACAGTGTCGAGGTTTTTGTCATAAATTGTTCTCATCTTTTTCATACAAATGCTAAAGAGTGTTAGTGTTTGGTCATATGGTAAGAATGTATCTTCTTTAAAAACTTCACCAGTTTCCATAATGTCCTTACCATTTTTGTATTCCCACTGATGTATGAGTAATTCTGTTTGTCTGCATCCTCATCAGTATTTGATAGTGTGTTTTTAAGCCATTTTAACAATACAGTACTGTTTTGTGTGGTTTTAACATGACTAGTGTTGCTAAGCATCTTTTTCTGTACTTGTCATCTGCATATTTCCTTTGTGAGTTGTCTGTGTAAGCTTTTGGCCTATTAGTTGGGTTGCTTATTATTGATAGAGCTCTTTATATGTTCTGGATATGAATTATTTGTTGTATATGTAATTTGAAGATATTTTCTCCCAGTTGGTGGCCTGTTGTTCTCATTCTCTTGACCTGGTCATACACAGAACAAACGTTTTTAATTCTTATGAACCAGACATACCAGCTGTTTTTCCTTTATGGAGACTGCCTTTGGTGTCATGTCTAAGAACTTGTCACCTAACTCTTAAGTCCCAAAGATTTTCTCCTCTCTTCTCTTCAAGTTTATAGTTTTAGATTTTACATGTAGTTCCTTATCTGATCCACTTCATTTTTGTATGAGGTGTGAGGTTTAGATGGATAATTTTTGGTTACTCATGTCCACTTGTCCCAGCACCATTTTATAAAAAAGGCTCTTCCTCCTCCACTGAGTCACTTTTGTATCCTTGGTCAAAAAATCATCTTGTCACATTTGTAGGGGTCTTTTTCTGGTGCTGCCACTCTGTGTCACTGATCTTTGTGTCTATCCCATGCTGTCCTGCTTGCTGTAGATACTGGTAACTATGTCTTAAGAAGCAGATGCTGTGATGCTTACAACTTCCTGCTGCTCTTCCAGTAGTGTTTTAGCCATTCTAATTCCTTTGTGTTGCCACATAAAGTTTAAGGGAAACTTGTTAATTTATGTGGAAAAAAATCTTGGGCTTTTAAAAGGGTTCACATAGAACACACAAATCCTTTTGTCAAGAACTGACGTCCTCAGTCTGTTGGGCAGTCCAAGCCATGAAAGTGACTTCTCTCCATTTATTTTGGTCTTTGCTTTCTTTAATCAGTACTTGCATTTCTTATTATACAGATCCTGTTCATGTGTTATAAAATATAAAACTCACTGAGCTTCATGAATCTGTACATGCATCTGTCCCAGATTTGGAAAACTTTGGCCATTATTTCTTCAGATATTTTCTGCATGAGTTTTAGAACTTTGGGTGCCCCACAGGCCTTGGAGACTTTATTCATTCCTTTTTATTCTTTTCAGATTGGATTTCTACTTCCTTGCCTTCAGATTCAGTGTATCTTTCCTTTGCGGTCACAGTGCTACTGTTTCTGATTCATTTTCAACATTATAAGATTATGAGCACTTATGCTGAGAGTGCAAATTCTGTATCATTTTATGGGTGGGTGGTTCCAATATCAGTTAAGTTTTCAAAGCCTTGGTTACCCTTTAGAGCCATCCTGCACATTTGCTATGCAAGGGTTAGTCAGGGACTTGGCCCAAAATGAATACTCAAATGTTTTTTCATTTATTTTCAGTTTTTGTACAGCTTGTTTGAAGCTGAATTGGAAATAATGGGTTTTGCAGGTCTCTTAGTCATTAAACGCCCTTTATATTAATCTTATCTCTGCACTAATTGGTGCAGAGATAAGATTAATTCTGCAAAGTGATACATATGAAAGTTTTCAAGCAAATTTTATTAAATGGGCAAAGAACATCATTTCTTACATGCTACCAATTCCATTTTTTGACATTTACCATTCTTATTTTCTATATGATAATCTTTATGGGCTGCATTAATTTGATCTTTTCCATTTGCCTATATAAGTCCGTGTCTACATCCTTTTGAGATTCAAAATCCTTCCACGCTTGGCTTCATTTTCTTCCTCAGTTCCAGCATATCTAGTATTCAGTATGGTGTAAAATAAGATTTTAAGAAACAAATCTTCTCTGCAGAGGCTACCACAGAATGATTTAAGTATGGAAAATTATCTGTTTAGTGGACTAAGTAGAGCTCTTTGGTTTTATACATGTTGAACGTTAAGTCCCATTTTAAAACTTTTCTATATTATAGTGTTGTACCTTCTGAAATTTAGTGTTTTTTATATTATATAACTTTTCCTAATTTGTGGCATAAAATTTTTTTAAATACATTTGCCATTACAGATAGAATAGCTTAGAATAGTTTGTAGCTTTTGTTTAATGTTTAGAACTCAACACTATGAAGAAATCTGTTTTCAAACCATGAAAAGACATGGAGAAACCTTAAATGCATATTACTAAGTGAAAGTAGCCAATCTGAAAAGGCTACATACTGTACGATTCCAACTATCTGACATTCTGGAAAGGGAAAACTATAGAGACAATAGAAAGAATAGTGGTTTCCCACAGGAAGGGAGAGGAAAAAGATGAATAGCCAGAGCACACAGGATTTTTAGGGCAGTGGAAATACTCTGTGTGGTATTTTAATGTCAGATATATAATACCCATAGAATGTATGGGTTCATGCAGCAGGAAGAGGTAAGCTAAATTATGTGTTAATGTAGGTTCATCAGTTGTAGCAAATGTATGGGATTTTGATAATGGGGAGACTATGCATGTATGGGGATAGGGGAGATCTTGGGTGTCTCTACTTTCTTGTTAACCTTAAACTGCTCTAAAAAACTACAGTCTTTATTAAAACATCAATATCACGTGATAATAAAATCATATGTGATATCCTAAGTTTAATATATTTTGCACAATTAAAGCTATAAAAGTAATTCCATAATGACACGCCATGTTCACTTGTTTCTTTTGTGTGTTTCAAAGCAGGCAAGTAACATATGGGAGTTGTTGCATTTATTCAAAATATAGGTAAGGTAGGTAGATAAGTAGATAGACAATTACATAGATAATCCCAATAGCTTTAAATTCTTTAGGAGCTTCCTGCAGTTACTCTGAGAGGTCAGTGTTGACATTTGTAAATTAATAATCTCAGCATTTAGAAGGTGGGTTTTCATATATGAGTTATGTACAGGAAGTCCAAAAAATTGGAAACCATAGGATAAGCTGCTTTAAAATCCCATTTTCCTTATGCTTCTGCACTGCTTGTGTAATCTTATGTTTTAAGTAGTAGTTTTGCAAACCCTTTTCTGATCATAAAATGAAACCGTAGTACAAAACCAGAACAAAATTTTCTTTCAACCAGGAATAAAGTATCTAATAGTTAATCTGAAAAATACTATAAATACGTTAAAACATCCAGGAAGACTAGAAACATAGTGAAGATAATGTGTGCACTTTAATTTCTCAGATTAGAATTAAAACTAATGATACTACATGTGAATGTGTGTCTATATTGTTGCCTATGAGAAAAGTGTCCTCATTCCTCTGTGTCAGTTTTTTCCTCTGATTTTTCTGTCACTATAATCAATCAATTCAGCTGGTACCTTGATTGAGCTGCCTGTATGTTTCTTGTAATTGGGGTCCATTTCTTACGTTTGCCCATTTATAGACTTTATCAAACCTAGGAAAAATTTAACCATGATTGCCCGTCCCTGGCTCCGCGCCCCCCGGCTGCTCCCCTGCCCTCCGCTACCCGCAGGCCCGCTGCATTGTGGGTAGGAGGCGGCCCCGGCTTCTGCGCCCCACCCCCGCGGGACCGCTGCGTTGTGAGTAGGCGGTGGCAGCGGCGGCGGCGGCGGCGGCGGTGGCGCGGGCGCAAGTGGCTGAGAGGCTGAAGCAAGATGGGCAGTTGAAGATCAGGCACCACGTGCTGGGGGACTCGCAGCTCTATAGTCATCCCGAGTTGGGCAGTTGGATTGGTTATTGGATGTAAGCCCCTCGGATAGGGCATCCCTTTGATGAGGCCGCTCTTCACAGTGGAAGCAGGCTCCGAGGGGCTGTATGTTATCTGCTGGCTCCCTGTAGCTGGGACAGCAAATGCTTCTTTGAAGCAGGATCTGGAAGGCCTCATATTCTGTCCCCACAGAATATTAGTGATATTCCAGTATGTCCTTTCTACTCCACCAGGTAATATAAAAGCCTTGCCCCTCTGAAGGTTTTGTTCAAAGAGTCTTTCTTAACACTTTGAGTTATGATACTCATAGCTTATGTTGTGATTTGAAATAATAAATACATGGAGATATTAGAGAATAAACACAGTGGACTCCACTACAATAATCCCTGTGGTCTCATTTTTAAATTGCTTTATTTACAAAATGAAAATTAGCAAATGAAAATACAAAATAAAAGTCATCACAAAAGTAAAATTATTCATATACACTTTAACAGGAACATTCTCTGAACTAATTTAGTCTGTTTAGCATATTTCCCTAGTTTTTTGTTCATTATCGATGTAGAAAAATATTATCCCATTTTAGCAACTACTCTTCTATAATGTGTTTTCAACTTCTATCCTGCATATCTTATAGAAAATATGACATTTAACTCTCTAGTGTTAGAAATTTATTTTTTAATGTTAAAAATTTACAAATAATTGTTTACATCCATGTTGGCACATGTATTAGTTTTTTTTTTAAATTAGGAATGAATATCCTGTCCTTTCTCTTTTTTAAGTGGTATGCTCAAGAATTTTGGTTCATTTCATGTTTTATAGTTAAAGACCCAAAAGAGACTTGTGCCCAGGTGAAGAATACTAAGGATGTTCATAGGGTGAGAACCAAATAGAAATGTCATAAGCTATAGACCTTTGTTCATGTATCTAAGACCCCAAACGGTATAGTGTTTGTGCATGAAAGGCAGAGAGCATGAAAATATGAGGAGATAAGCATATATCAATAGAGATGAATTTAAAAAATTAATTTTATGACTTTCTGGAAGATAATTTCAAATTTCCATTTTTTCTCCATCACTTTGAGTAAATAAATGCAAAGAAAAAAATAGAAAAGTTTATCCAGAGTATATAAGATCTGCTAGAGTTTGGTGAGGACATTAAAACAGAATAAAAATACCTAACATAAAAATATATCTGGAAACAAAATTGGATACTAACATTTTGTAAAAGGAGTTTCCCTTACAATGTAAAATAAAAAAGTGACCTCATGGTCTAGAATACTTGAATTATAAAATGTCTAGAAATCTGAAAAAGGCTTGTCAAAAATTTAAATATCTGTGGCTGAAGCAAACAAAACAGTCATCTGTAGTCATTTGAAACATTTTCTTAGGGATTGTATGTGCATGATCTATGAAAATTGTCTATCTTTGGATTACACATACATTATTAAAGAATGATGATTGCTAGTGGGATAAAACAAGTTCCTTATACAGTTTTAAGTATGTATGACTTTTTAAAACAGCCAGCATAAAAGAAAAATGTTTCCATTTTAAAAAATTATAGTGATGTGTGATTGAAAACTCCTTTTTCCTTTTTTCCTGCTGTTATTCCTCACATCTGGTATGGATTAAACATCTCTAGGCTCTTGGTCTTTAACCCTAAGTTGCTGAACAGAAATCTGATAGCCCATTTTTCTCTAAATTCTGTATTTATAGAAAGGAAAGGAGAATACTCAGCTTCCTCCAACATTTTAGCAGTCTTTTCTTTACACTAATATGTCACCTTTTTCATGATGTTTACTTAGATTAACCATTGCATAGTTACACACCCAAGATGGTCAGAATATTGACCCAATAGTCCTTCTTAGAGCAGGCACCTAAAAATCAGCAGGATATAAACAACTTCATAAAGAATGATGAAGTTCCAATGGGGCTAAAGGAAACTGGGTTTGATTACCTTGATATCTCAACGAAAGCAAAATATGTACCATTTTTTTTAAAGTTCTTTTTGCAAGTAATCTGTTTACATAATTGTTGGCTATCATAGTCGCTGTATGTAATATGTTTGTCCTAATGGAAATAATCTGAGTTGATAAAATTGGAAAGGTTCTGCCTTGATAATTTCTACAATGAGATTGTTACTAGTTTAGAAATTTGGCTGAGCTTTTCTGATAACAAAGTGTTGCTAAATTGTTAGCTAAAACCATGTTAAAAGAAGAGCTGCCAGAGAGGAGCCACATTGCTGCACACATAGGCTTATGTCGTGGCTTTTGGCAATGATGTTGGCAAATAAGGCAGTCAATGTATTCCCTGTTATTTCTCCTTGAACACAGAAAACCTCTTCATAACCATTGTGGTTTCACTTGCACTGTGTCTATTGCACAACTTCCCAAGCTCTCACTCTTCACCAGGAACCTGAGGATTGATGTTTATTTTGACTCACTAGAACTCGGATCCAACAAGATGTGTTGAACCTCAGCATTTTAGGATGATCAAGGGCACTATGCTGCTTTTTAACTCACTGCTGTGCTCTTTTTATTCTTCATGTCTATTTTCAAAGTTTTTCTTCTCTCCATCCCGTGTTTCTGTGTAATGTGTGGATAGAATTCAGTTCCGCAAAAGCACACAGCTGTCATCTGTGTTACCAGTCTCGGATCCAGCTGCTGTGTGCAGAGGTGGGGAGGGCTTAGTTCTGCCTTAGGCTCTTCCACGAGCCTTTGTCATTGCAACCAGATCCCTTAAACTGGCGGCATCGAGTAAGGCACGCAGTGAAAAGCAGCATATGAGCCTTCTTGACTCTGAAGACTAATGCTTATAGTTTTTGTGCTTTCTTTCTGTTTTTAGCATTTTAATGAAAGAGAATGAATAGGAACACTCTTGATTTTATCATACACTAGGAACTTTGAATTTTATTCTTAATCCAGGACTTTGAGGGCAGAATTTATGAAAGCTGTCATAAAGCCCCTTGTTTTCATAAGACCACAGGCATCAATAATGTGTCAAAGATAAACTAGACTACACTTTTATCATCTCTAGGACTTAGAAATGTCATCTTTCGTATCAGTCCATTTCCCAGCAGAAAACAGTACACTAACAAGGGGCAATTTGCATGAGCTTAATAAAGGATTTTTAAATGTAATTAAATTATTATTGTTAGCTTTGGAGAGAGAAAAGTATCTTTCTTGTGAACAATTTCATTAGAAATTCAACCACGCGTCTTACTATGTTGATAGACAGTGACCTCAATGGAGGGGTGAGGATTTGACAATATGGGTGAATGTTGAAACCACTCTGTTGTATATGTGAAACCATCATGAGATTGTATATCAATGATACTTTATTTAAAAAAAATTCAGCCATGGCTTCATTTTTGTTTTTGTTGCTTTTCCTTCAGTTAAATTTATTACAATTAAATTGAATAGTTTTAAATAAACATAGAACCTATGAGCTCAATTTTATAAAAGCACATATATCCCTCTTTATGTAAATATACCAAAAAGGACTCCACCAATATTTACCTAATGTTAACAAGTTATTTTTGAATTTAAGATGTTTCAAATTGTATATATTTTTATTTTCTGCATAATTTCAGTTTGGTGTAATGTATAATTTTTGTAAAACATTACATTAACTTAAAAAATAGATTTGAACATACCTCAAGACAAATGCTGGGCATAAAAGCTGCAGGGCATAAATCGCAAAGAAGTAAAAAGCTAACCTTTTCAAACAATATTGCTTCTCTCTCACTTACCAACTTTATATTTCCCTGTATGGCCCCGGAAGATGACTGGTTAGCCCGAGACGGGTAAGCTTCCTCAAGGGAGGAACAACCTAAGACAGGCACAAGTCGCAGGGGGGCCATCAGGTGAGAAATTGGGGATCAACAGGGGTGAGGCTTAGAACCCCACCCCCCCTGTTTTGAGAGAAATCTTCTGCATCCGTGGATGTTTTGTTGCCCTTTTCTAGCTTGGATTAACACTTAGTCTATAGGCACACACCTGATCATCTACATTTGCCCTCTTACAGCACTAAACTATGTTTTCTACCTTTATCTTGCATCTACCTACCACTTCAGCATTTTATTAAAAAAAATAATAATAACAATAATAATAAGGGGAAAATGTGGGATTCACATATAAATCAAGTATAAAAATCAAACGAATATTCATATTTGACCTGATTGTTTATAGTTCATAATGCGTGATCAAAACCGAAAGTTTCTGTGATGAATGCCCTTGCACTGTTCACCATGTAAGAACTTATTCAATGTAAGAATTTGTTCACCATGTAAGAACTTGTTTGTTATGCTTCAGAAGATTGGAGACGGTTGAGAACTAGGCTTGGGGTTGATTAATGATTGTGCATTGAGTCCCCTATACAGAATTTTATTGTTGTTAACAACCATTTGATAAATAAATATGAGAGATGCCCTCTCAAAACAAAACAAACAAACAAATAAATAAATAAATAAATAAATATAAATTTATGCCAATAAAAAAAAAAATACATCTGAACAAAATTATGTAAAGTTGTAAACAGTTAATTCCAGGTGGTGGAACAAAATGTTTTTAAAAGCTATTGGAAACCGTCAGGGAAGGTGAATGAGTCCAGGGCTAACGATAGTAGGAAGCTGCTCCTCTCCGCAGGTGTGAAGGGGCTGGAGAGGACAGCCAGAGGGTGGCTCTGCAGGATTTGTGCCCTTGGGAGACTAACCCCTGTACTGACACCCGGCTGCCTCAGTGGGAAGGGAGCTGGGGAATAAGGACCAAACTGCATTCTCCTCCCACTCTGATCTGTGATAGGAAATCACTGTTCAAACATGACCGTACTAAAGGATACAACAGGTTTTTGTCTTGTCCATAGAGAACAAACTCCTGTGGCACAAAACAAGGCAAAAATACTTGGAAAGGGGTCAAGGAAGGGCAGATGGGGAATGACCAACACATGTGTGAGCTGAAGCTTTAAACCTGAAGATCTCAATTCTTTGCTGCTCCATGATTGTGCCTGTCCCTGAAACATCGCTATCTGCCATACTTGAAATATATTCATGCAATTTCTTATATGGTCTAATTGTAGAATGGTAAGTCTGATTTATTATTTCCATACTGGTGTATTTAAAACATGTTTTAGAATCTTCATTTGCATTTTTTTTGTATTGATAGCTACTTGTGTAAATGGAAGTATCACAAGTATCTTGAATAATACACAAAAACTAATCCAGAAAAGTTGAGTTTAGGATTGCTCAAGTTTTTCCTGATAGTCAGAGAATAAACAGGATCTGATTTGCTCTCCTTCAGGATTGTTAAGATTAATGTCATGTTATTTTCTTGTTTGTGTAAATCTGTAGATTGGAGTATAGGCAGGGGCTGAGTTTAAGTTCTGGGAATCATAAGGAACATTTGTTTCTGAAAATATATATAATGCCACAGAAACATACAATATACAATACCTAGGTGAATGGATAGAGGTATTTTATTTGTCTCCTCATCATGAATGGGTCTCTGTGAGAAGTAGATATAATACAGTGATTTTTCTGAAAAATGGCAAAAACTGCTTGCTATTACTAAAACCTTATCAAAGAAGATGTCTCTCCATATTGCTAGGAAGGACACTGCTCAGCACTCATACTTCAGTGAAACAATTGTTGGGAAATGAATAAAGAACTGTTTCACACCATACCTCATTGCCATATGGTTTCTGTTTGTCTTGTATTTTCATCAATTTCTCCTACATTACACAGTTTAATGTGATTTATTGTGCAAATGTTCATAAAATTCATTTAACTACATCATATGAAGTCATTTAACAGTTATTTAAATTTCAAAAAAATACAACATTTTATTATTAACATAAAACAGTTCTCGTAGAAGTATAGAAAACTGGAATGTTGCTATGAACATAGCTAAGAAAATTTGATTATAAGCGAGACATTTCTGGCAAAAATAAAAGACACTATTGATAAAAACAAGAATATACATAAAACAGTGAGCCACAGGCTCTTTGCTTTTTAATTAGTAGAAGCAGGAAATACAGATATTTATCTCATGGTATTTACAAAAGCATTTTGCAGCATTATTGTCTAACTGAAAACGGAAAACTGAGCTAATTACTATTCTGATTGTTGTAGGAGATTTCAGTGGGCATATTCTACATAGAACATAGGCCTAAAGAAAGAGTAATAACAAAATACATACAGATTTCTAGGCCATTTCAAAATAATTACTCTCTTAGTAATTGATGTCCATATGGCTATTATTTTCAGCTCAGAAATTCCAGCAGAACCACTGTCCAATGGAGCCATGGTGGGAATTTTCACTGTAATATTTGTAATTTATTTCTGTTGGACCTGGATATTCAGCCCATTAACTATGTGGCTATCTGATATATATCAGGTTTCTCCACATTGTGATTCAGTATACTTCCCTCTTCAGAATTCTTTGATGTGTATTGTTTTTTCAAGTCCTTCTCTGAAATTTTTATATATTGACAAATGGCAGTTTTTAGGATTAAGTTTCAACATTAACCTAAACTAAGGTGTTTAGGGGCTGTACCACATGCTAGAATGTTCACATTACAATGGATGTGGTATTGGAAGCAAATCTACTTTTTTAAGACACCCTTTAAAACTGGAGTTTCCATGTTTAACAATTGTTCCTGATTAAGACAAGTTGAACCAGTTAGAAAAAATGCAAACTTGCACACAGTCTCAATTATGGCTCCTCAAACACCAGAGTAAAATAGCAGTAACTCTTTGTTAGTATTTCTTCTGTCAGACAAAGTAGTGTTTTTTGACCACTAACTGAAAACTGAATTGGTCTAGAATTACTGAACTGTTCATAATGTGTTAAAATGATTTCACTTTATCATTACGATAGATTTGTCACTAATTTTAAATGACAATATTTTTTCTATTTCATCAATATATACTCAAACTAAATATGATAACTACCACATAATAAGAAATAAGTAAATATTTGTTGAATAAATGATAAGTGATTTAAGAAAATCGAATGATTTTGGTTCTAGTATTCTTCATACTTGTTTTCTCCAAAACAATGTTTTCTTCAAAACAGTGAATGATATTGGAAGATATTATACAAAATTAAGATGATATAATAAGTATTCAAATTAAGCAACCTAGTAAAATTTATAAAATGCTGTAAAAACTTAGATGTAATTGTATTTTTATAAAAATTATGCCTTAGGCCCGGCCGCGGCCCTGAGCTGACAACACGCGGCCACGGCGCGGCTCCTGGCGCGCGCCCGTCGCCGAGCCATGGGCGACAAGAAGAGCCCCACCAGGCCGAAGCGGCAGCCAAAGCCGTCGTCAGACGAGGGCTACTGGGACTGCAGCGTGTGCACCTTCCGGAACGGCGCCGAGGCCTTCAAGTGCATGATGTGCGACGTGCGCCAAGGGCACCTCCACCCGAAAACCACGACCTGTCTCCCAGCTGGTCGCACAGCAGGTCACTCAGCAGTTTGTGCCCCCTACAAAGTCAAAGAAAGAGAAAAAAGATAAAGTAGAAAAAGAAAAAAGTGAAAAGTGAAAAGGAAACACCTAGTAAAAAGAACAGTCATAAGAAAACCAGGCCAAGATTGAAAAATGTGGATCGGAGCAGTGCTCAGCACTTGGAAGTCACTGTTGGGGATCTGACAGTCATTATCACAGACTTTAAGGAGAAAACGAAGTCACCGCCCGCGGCCAGTGCCACCTCCGCGGATCAGCACAGTCAGAGCAGCTCCGGCTCGGGTAACACTGAGAGGGGTGTGTCCAGGTCATCCTCGCCCCGCGGAGAAGCCTCGTCACTGAATGGAGAGTCTCATTAAAGTTTATTTTCTCCAGTTTTTTAGTCACTTCTGTCATACCATGCAAATGCACAGATTATGCCAAGAAGTACCACGTTTTCATGACAAACATATTCATGCACAATCCATAATTTGCTTTTTACATAAAATACGAATTTGTTACACTTATTGCAATCTATGCCTACCAAACATTTCCAGACTTAACATTTTGGTCTCCACAGTCACAGGTACCATGAAAATGTGGTTGAATTATTCATTATGCAGTGTTACTGGTAAGTCTATATTCACTTTTAGTTTACTGAATTCTAACATATAATTCTTGAATTCTCTACTATTGGCATGTAATGAATTTAAATTTTTATAACATAGTGCAAGCTGCCTAAATGTATTATTTGAGAATTGTGAAACAAAGTTATATGCATACAAGTCAAAAATCAACTATTGCTGCAACAGAATTTTCTTAATGGTTCTGCTCTTAAATACACCTGCTGGTACTTGGTGTGGTTAAATAGCAAAATTGCTAGTAAATAAAAAACTTGTATGAACCATTGACAATGTTTTCGACATATTTTACTAAATTATTGTTCCTGAATTGTTTCTGGTTTTGTTTTTTTGTTTTTTTGTTTTATCTTTCAAAACATTCATTTATTGTAATGTTTACTAGGAGACTAGTAAACAATAAAACATTGATTATTTAGCTTTGTAATTCAGGTTTAGTGCTGTTGTTATTGAACACTGGTATTTTCTGTATTATATAAAACATTTAAAATTCAAATAATTATAAGCATTTGGCAAAAAAAAAAAAGAGAGAGAGAGAGAGAGAGAGAGAGAGAGAGAAAAGAAACCTGCCATAATTTAAAAGCTGCAATTTTGGAGAACCTTTAATTTAATAGTTTTATCACTGTTTCCTGGCCCCAAACTTTAGCCAGCGTCATAGAAGTATGAATCTAATTAATATAGAAATGAGAACTGTTGCACAGAACTGGAAAATAACTTATCTTAAAATGAGTTTAATTGGCCTCTTACTATATATAACAATTCTTAAAAAAAATCATAGTGCCCTATTTTCAGACACAACCGCCAGTTTATGCATTTTATCAATATCCTGAAATTTAAAAAGTATTTACAGCCCCTCACTATTATATAAAATTACCAATAAAATATTTTTATGACTACAGATATTGCATTTTTGTTTACAACTAATAAAGTGTTTTATGTTGTATTTAAAAATCCAACCTAGAAACCACGTAGTACTGCTTAAATTCTTTGAGGGTCTCCTGCTTTCTCTTATCCATTTGCTTAATGTATATCCATCTATGGGGACTTCGGGAATATAAATAAACTTAAAGATGTAACTTGAATACAGAATATCACATAAAGACATCGTGTTAGCATTTGCAGAAAAGAAAAACTGTAGACCCTGACAGTTGTGATATTTGGTGGTTTCGCATTGTAATGTAATTTTCTGTTTGATAGCAGAACTTTTTACAGGCACAATGGTACTTTTTTTTGTAAAATGCTAGTTGTGAAATACAGTTAATTGCGTAGAGTAAAAGTCTGTGAATAAAACAGTTATATACCTCAAAAAAATTATGCCTTATACTTTAAGTTAAACTTCAGATTTGATGTTCTTCTCTACTGTGCTAAAAAAATATGATGGGTATGTATAACTAGAGTATGGCTGTCTTGACACAACTTGGTGATTTTATTGATGAGAATTTAAATGATTAAGCCATAAGAAATGAATAAATATCCATCCTGTTTTACCAATTATTTTCCCCAGGACAAATTCATTAATGTAACATTTAGCTTGAAGTCTTCTGTTGTCTTGCCAATGGGTTTCAGCTGCAAACAAGTTCACTATAGATTCAGTGAGACTGAGGAATGACAATGGAACATTCTTGGGGTAAAAGGGCTTATTGCCCAACTTTGTTCTCCCGGTGATAGGTCGAGCACTAGGATCGTGTCTGCACCCAGAGGTCTGCAGATCTGTAATCCTTCTCCTAATCCTCCTTGTCTCTGCCTCCACCTACTGCACTGGGCAGAGCTCTTTATCTAGTGACTCAGTCAATACTAGCCTAGGAGTGTGGGAGCATTAGTCTAGCAGCAGGCCAGTTACATCATCAAGTACTTTAGGTTCAGGTGAGGATCCTGGCCATCAGAACTCCCATTTTCCCCACTGATGTTTTTCTCCCTTGTCACATTTACTACTTTGGTTAATGATAGGTTGATTTTATTTACATTTCTCCAGTGTTATTTTATTTTTAGTTATTTGAACTGATAGTACATGAGAAGTTAAAATATCTAAAATATCTTAAGTAGGAAAAAAGAGCCTTTAGATGGATTTCCAGTGTAATTGTAATTCTCAAAATTATATTTTTCTCATTTATTCAATATTCTGTCATGTTTTCTTTCAAATTTTGATGGGTTAATTACCATTTTTAATATTGCCTTTTTACAGGATGAAAAATAAAGTGTTCCATAGAGGGGGGAAAACTGCAAATAAAGTCCGTGCCATATTTGCTCTCATAAGAGAGATAATTAGCTGAATATCATAAGATGGTATTCAGTGGATACCAATTTTTCATGCTTGTGACAAATGGTTTTACCAGGTAAAGGCCAGAAAGCTGGTAAAGTACAAATTAAAATGTTAGTAGTAAGAAAAGATCCACAAAAATAGGACTACTGCTTGTGGGTTTTCATATCATTTGGTAATGATATGTTACCTGTTACCTGAAAACTCTTTTTAGTATTTAAAATATTTTCAGCAAAGGCAATAATGAGCCAACAAGATAACTTTTCCAAACCTATGATTTTACTGAATTTATTTGATTTGTGCTCTATACATAGATACAGTTGTGTATTTGTAAAACCGGTAGCTAGCTAAACACTATTAAGGAGAAAGCCAGAGCATCAAAAAGTTCACACCTTTACAGGAAAAGCAAGACTTGGGTTATTAGTTTAACAGCTTTTAATGTCTTGGGACATTAAAACAATTACAACTTGGAGAAAATAATTTAGCTAGCTGTGAAAGCTCTTCAGGAGTGCCTAAATAGTTAGAAACATTTTTCAGACTGGGTCTGTGAATTTAATGGCCATCTCTGGACATATGATCAGCCTTGATACTGGAATTGCTTTGCATGGTATGAAGCTTGCCCTAGTAAAGCAAGCAAAATCTTCTGGTGCTCTTACCAAATATAGAAATATTTAACAGTGTGCCCAACCATAGTCTTATATGTACACATATTCAAAATATATGAAGGCTCATAAATGCAATTTCAATTAAGCCAATAAATATGAATTAAATCTTTGAAAGAGTGTTTCAACTTTCTCCCTTGGTTTATGAGTGTTTCCAAAACATTACCCTGCTGGTTCAGTAAGAATCTGCTGCCTGGGGTGTCATTGGAGGAACCACTTCCTAAAAATCTGAACCTCCGTGCTGCTGTGATATCAGCACAGTGATTTGCCCAAAACTCTGATAATATAGTAGCTTTCTACAAATTTCTGTATCTCACTGAAAATCACGTATCTTTCAAATGTGACATATCCCCCAAATCCACTGCAGTATTTTCTTACAATAAGTGATTAAATCAGCTGCTAGAGATTGAAAGACCACTGAGACTCAACTGAGGATCTTCTCCACCTGGGGCCTAATAAAGTTGATTTGTATATAAGGACCCACAAAATAGAGGTCTCCTCAGGGGCCTGGCCCATATCATAAATCTAAACCAAAGTCAGCCTGTGTTTACGGGAAACACCTGTCAAGGAAACCTATCATACACCAATCACAATTCACCAACTCAGCTTTACCTTGTATACCTTACCCAAGAAATTTTACCTGTGAGATCCCTGACCTCCTAGCCAGTCATGCCCTGTTTCTCCATTGCCTCTTCTAACTCTGTGAAATGTGCTCTTGCACCATATCCCCTGGAATAGTGTTCACTGCTTTTGAGGTACTATACTCCCCTAACCATGGGTTGTATACTTGTGAATAAAGAACATCAAACTCATTACTGAAAGTTTAAATTTTGTCTTTTGACAGTTTGGGTAACAAGATGGGATCTGAAGACATCTGCTGAACATTCTTGGGATTAGTTGTCTGCCCAGGCGAAGGTACCCCAGGTGCCCTTTGGGTTGGCTCCCTTGTCCACTACTCGCAAGGAGCTCTGGGAAGTTCTCTCAGATGGGGCTCCACTTGTTTTATGTTCTGAGCTCTTAGAGTTTGTTTGTTCTATCCTTCTGGGTACAAAACTGGGGTTTGCAAGGGTCCAGATGTGGAAATTGGGATATGAGAGACTAGGTTTTCATGGTAAAGATCTAGTGGGATGCAATATTTGGTTTTGTGTCGACCTCATCTACAAGGTAAGTGCCTTCAGGAAGTCCTGACAGGCCTCAGGAACTGTACACAGGCATCCAGAAACAGTATTGTGGTTGAATTAAGGAGGATCATTTCAAGTGAAAATCTTGGGTATCCCAGCATCTAAAGAAAGCAAGACAGTAGCGCTTAGGGGACTCAGGAGGTAAGGCTACAGCATAACCTCTGGAGGACTTGGGGGAATAAAAGAAGAAACTCAGACTTTTTTGACCAAGAGCTCACCAAAATCTAACTAGTACGAGTTGTACTATAAAAGCCATTAGGGTATCTGCCACCATAAAGAAATTTTTCCTGAAAGAAATAATAGATTTATTGCTTGTGGGACTCTCAGAAGCCAAAACCACAAAATTGGTGGGCCCAGGCCTAGCACTTAAAATCTGTTGGGGTGATCAATCACCTAACTGTAAGACTGTGCTAGGGTAAATTGGTCACAGAACAGGTTAGATTTGCATTAGGTTACCTGCCAATCCCAAGACAATTTTTGTGCAATGAGTTACACTGTAAAACACCACAACATCCCCAGCCTAGTGGCATATCCCTCCTAGGTATTAATTTGGCTTTAAGAGACTCAATGCTTAGCTGAAGAAATGGGATCTTCAAGTTACAAAGAATTAGGTGTGCCACTTCTGGCACACCTGATTATTTTGTGTTTAAGAACTGTGGTCCTAGAAGCTGTAGATATATATAAAAATGGCAAAATCTTACTAAGGCAACCTGGAATTATAGTTACCCTCATGTTGGATGTTCCAATTAGACAAATCATTCATTTAAGAAGTGCTCTTGAAAGAAAGGGGGATGGCATACCCTAAATCAGGCAGAATAGCATACCTATCTTAATGGCATGCAGGAGCCTCAGAAAGGCTTAGAAATTCCAAAATAGCTTCACTGAAAGAATTTATGAATCTATTGAGAGTGCTAATAAAAGAGTAAAGATACAAGAGGAAACTAACACAGAAGACTGTAAAACTGGCACAGCTCCTTTTCATCTCCTGTATCCTCCCTTACCTGAGTACTCATAGTCTATACATTGGTATAAAATCATACCAAATACATTAATAATCTTGGTATAATGAAACACGTAACAAAGTATCTGGGATTTGCATGTGTAAGTGTATATGTGTACATATTCTCTTGTAATGAAAGAAATAGTTTCTCTCTCAAGTTCCAATCCAGATCTCAACCTAATTCTCATCTAGCTTTCAAATTAAAACAGTCAAGAAGAGAATTTTAGCAAAAGTAATGCAAGGCATCGAGTTGAATGAAGGCATGCATTATATAACTGATTCAACTCAAATATATATGTTTTAGTGTTACAATGTTAAGTGGGAAGTCAGCAAAATAAACATTCCCCCAAGTTATATTAATAGATGTACAATTTGTCATAACCTGGTAGAACAATATTGTTATCACTAAATATGAAATACCCTCAGTACACAATGTAGAGTATTGTTGGGAAATCCAATCCTGGGAGGGCTCCTTGTGTGCTAAGTCAGACCTCTACCTGGGATAGGGGTCTTGACTCTGATGGAGAAAGAATTCATGAACAGGTGGCACAGATGCGAGCAAGTAATGTATGTAAGTAGAAAGACACACTCAAGGAAGGGGTGTGGGCCTGCCGGGGAAGTGAGCAGCACAGTGCAGTTCCGGCTGATTAGTCCTGCAGCTGGAGTTTAAGCAGGGGGTAGAACACTCATTGGGAGAGGTGGGATTTTCTCTGAATACGGAGGGGACTTTGGGGAAAAGGGGCTATGCCCTCTTTTTGCCCTGATATGGTCAGCTTGGAACTATCATGGTGCCATGGGGTCTGAATTTAGTATGCTAATGAGAGTGTAATGAGCTTTGGTTATATTTCTTTCCCATCCCAAATCTCGCTGATTTGAACTGGTTAGAAACTGCATCCTGTTTTGCCAACAGTTATTTTCCTGGAATCTGGCTGGTTTATTTTCCTGACTTATGCTGCCTGTGTCAGAAGGATTGAGTGCTTTCATCACCGTCATTTCACAGATGGATCTGTCTACTGGAAACTAAAGTAATTTAAGCCCCAAACTATAACAATAAAAACATTTACATGTGGTAGTCTTAATGCCCATGTAGCATTATATAATAATTTATTCATGAAAATTATAATTTATTAAATATATATTAGACAATGAGAACGCAAATGAGCAACTTTGTTAGTGATAACTTTCATAAATGAACTTGATATGGACCATTTTTTACTCAAATCATAAAATACTTGATACATAAGAAAAATAAGAGTCTTAATCATAAGTTGATTTCAAACTCGAGTAATTAAAGGGTACCTTTTAAAGGGGGTCTTGATAATTAAGAAAAGCACTCATGTAATCCATATTATTTTTCAAATGTGTGCACACTTTTCCAGCCTTGCACATTTATAGAAGGTAGAAAATTATATTCTTGTATTTATGAGGTGTATTTTTAAGTCATGTTTAAGTATTTTCCATACATATTCTTTGTATTCCATACATATTCAGGTTTATATTTTGGTTTATACACCAAACTAAATATTATTTTAGGACACATTCACTTGAGAATCTGAAACTCTCATTTTAATTTATTTGATATAATAAATAAAAGCCAAGTTTCTTCCTTGGTAGCCTTGTTTTATCACTTTACTCATTTCCTGGGAAATCTCACTTATTTTCAATCAAAAACTTACTTTGAGTTAATATTTGACAGAAAGGTGTCATCAGATTACAATATTCTCTTGTCCTTGAGATTCATTTTAGTCAACATTCTAAGTTTGAGTTTTACTATCCCATTATCTGAAAGAAGACTAAGATCAGCATCCCCACCGGAGACCCCACTGTCTGTCCTCCAATGTAATGCTGTGTCCACTTGGGCTCTTGATTCCTTATCACAGAGAGTAATGTCTGGGGTCACTCCAGACTGTTTTTATCCTTCATGGATAACATCTTGGCAGTCCTTATTTCGGTGGATTCCAATTTCTTAATGTCTCTCCTTTCTTTTTCCCTCTAACATTGGTATAGGTGGCTCAGTCTTTTGACTATAAACCTGCTCTCTCTATGCAGGAAGCTTATGTACACAGGAAGCTCAGCAATGAGGATCATTGTTGGAGAAAGTCACAGAGAATGATCAGATTGGACCCACAACGAATTCATGACTGTCAACATTTTTTTTTGAAGGAGTCCCTACTTATGCATGTATGTTGACTATATCTATTTGAAAATTTTCACACATTCCTTGAACATTCAACTCACCACATCAGCTTTTAGTTCAGCAAGGAAAGTGTGAAATTCACCACCTACCTGATGGAGAAAAGACAACAGGTATTGCAATTGTACCACTTTCTTGATACCAGACATAAAACCTACCTACATATCTGTCCATCCAATTCCCTTTTGTAAAAATAATCTGTCCATCCTCTCATCTCATCTCATTGTTTTATTGTCCCTGCCTTTTTTAAAGACCTTAAAAAGGTCTTTAAAGATCTATTTCATAAATACTGTTTTCCCATTTTTAAAAAATTCACTCAAGGCTCTCTCATAAAAAAAAAGCAAAACAAAAAACAATTAAAACTCTCATCACTCCTCAGCTAATCTCTTTTTTTTTTCACGACAAAATTATTCAAAACATTTTCTCTACTTGGTGTGTTTATTTCCCCACCTGACGATTTCTCTTACCTGAACTTAAGTTTCATCCTGATAGTCATCTATTCAGAAGTTATTGAAACTGGTCCTGCTAAAGTATTTATAACCTGGAAAATTCTCATCCTTTCCCTTTTTAGCAGAATTAAGCCAGTTAACTATGCCTTCAGTTTCCCTCATTATCCCAGTGTGACTCCGGGAGGAAGGCGATTCCTCACCTGGGCAAGTTCCTTCTAAATCTGATGAGACTAAAGGAAGTCAAGGGTAAGGGGTTGAGGACAGGGTTTTTTCTCTCAAAGTGCTCTCAAGTCATCCCTCTCCTGCTCAGCGTGTTTCCCGCCCCAACCCACTTGGCCCCACTCCCCAAACACCATCCACCCTCCCTCACCCCTTCCTCCAGGAGGAACTGTGTGGTCAGATCCCTGGTGACTGGCAGGCTCCTGACCAATTATTTACCAGGAACAGAGGGGAGGAGAGAATGTCCATTACTCTCTACCCCTTACCGCAGATCAGACAGTGGCTCTGCTGTGGCAAACATCCCACTGATGTGCAAACAGGCCCTTATATGCGTGTCCTGTCAAGGCCAGGTGAGAAATTCTGGTTGAAAACTTCCATTTACCCAACACCCAACAATCTCTTGACTCCTTCCAGAATGACCATCTCCTGTCCCTCATGCTCCTCAAGCCACTTTGTGCAGTTTTCCTCAGCTTGGAGAGTTTTTCCTTGTTTAAGTACTGCATTTCTTCTGATCCCTGCAGAAGCTTTTCCTGATAAATCAGACTAGAGCCCTGCCTCAAACCTGCTGCCTGTGGCAAGAGCTCATTAAACCATTTATTTCTCCTTAACCACAGTTTCAGTACTTGCATTGGCACATTTCTCTGTGCTGCCATTTGGCTAATATCTTCCACCTCCCCAGCTGTAAGGTGCATTAGAGGGAGTGCAAATGACTCATGTGTGTCTCTGAATACTTGCCACTGTTATATAAAACATACAACAAGTATATGTACAATTAATGAATGCATATGGTAGTACAATGTGATTCTGTTGTTTAGTCACTTATTGAGTCTCAGTTAGGTCAGTTATGGACTTTTCAAGCTCATGGATTGACTGTACTCTCATCTTTACTTTCCTAATCAAAAAATATTGATTAAAATAAATTGAGCTGTATGGAGGGTGCAGATAATGAATTATTTAAAATGAAGGTAAGATTACTTTATTCTAGTTTAAATAATTCTGTCTCTTTTAAAAAAAAAGATTACAGGAATTGTTACATTTATCTTAATTCCTGTGTCAAAATATTTAAATAGCATTCAATGCTGAATAATACCACACAAATGAAACAACAACAAGAGCTTATTTTTCAAGACAATGTGAATTGAATGGAATAACATATGAATGGGAAATCTTATTAATTTTCCTAAATTAAAATTTTACCTATGCAAACAAAACAAGCTTTAAAAAAATAATGTTTTTAAACAACACAATTTGAGATATCATAAATCCAAGACAAAGATAAGTAATTCACAGGAATGCTCTGTAACTATATATATAATAATATTTCAATACTTATTTTGGTAATTAGAGCATCATCATCTTCAAAATATAAAATATATTCATAAAATTGATCCATAAAATATAATACATATTTACTAAATATATTTAAAAATAAATGTATAAAAGAAAAAATGTATAATATTAAAAAATAGATTTATACTCACACATGTATTAGGGAATTAGAGATTAGGAATTTGAAGTCTAACCTAGCTCTTTGTTAACTACTATGTAAATTAGATAGCAATCCTGAGTTTTCTGACACATAAATTTAAGGGGTGGGATAACTATCTAAGGACCTACTAACTCTAATAGTATAAGTTAGTATAACATAGGATTATACTAATTAGTATTTTATCAAATCTAAGCAGTCAGTACATGTAGGTACAGTAGTTTATATATAATGAATTGAAAAAAGAAACTGGCTCTACTGTCCTGCTGAAATTTCAATTTTGCTTTCTATCCAAACTGCACAAAGTATCAATCAAAATAATTACAGATTTCCAAAATATTCAAAAGAGTGAAACACAATAAATTTCTGATTCCTTCATGAAATCTTTGATAACAATGCTCCTAGATTACATAATGTTACTATATTAAAACATTGAAATTTACCATTTAGGAATATTTTCATAAAATAATATATGAATAAAAAATTTTCATACTAAAAATTAAGTTCAAAATAAAACCTCTTATGCTTAATTCAATTCTTAAATTTGATTGACTTTTTAAAAGTGTAATAATAAAAACACATTAAGTGTGGGAAGTAAAAGCAAGTGTCTGACTTCCAGTATGATAATTGTTTAATTCAAATAACATCAAATTAAGTTTAAATGATCTTCAAAGAAAACAGAATGACATGGACCAAGAAAAGACAGTCATCTTTTGCCAGAGTTAAGTATTCCTTTGATAGCATCCCAGACATTATGACTTTTTTTGCATAGCATTTTATAAACATCACCTATTTTTGTGAACAAAACTATTAAGAAGCTGTGGAACTGTTGTCTTTTATATTCGTTGCTATGCTATACCTAGCAAAAATTATTTACAGTTCTGGAGGTCAGATGTCTGAAAGAGACTTCATTGAGCTAAAATCAAGATTTCATCTAAGTATTTACAGTTCTGGAGGTCAGATGTCTGAAAGAGACTTCATTGAGCTAAAATCAAGATTTCATCTAAGTTCCTAATGTATGCTCTAGAAATAATTCGTTCCTTTGTCTTTCCCAACTTCTAGAGGCTACCTGCCTTCCTTAGCTCTCAGCCACTTCCTCCATCACACATGTAACATCTTCAAATCTTTCTTCTTGACTCCAAATCTCTTTCTTCGCTTTTATAAAAGCTCTTGTGATTGTACTGGGCCTCTGGATAAACTTGGACACGTGCCTCCCCTCACGATCCTTCACTCACAGCTGGAAGGCCCCTTTTACCATGGGCACAGGTTCCACTGATGAGGACATGGGCCTCTTTGGTGGGCCATTATTCCGCCTGTCACAGATGCCTATCATAATTCCAATTTCACAAACACGTATGTGTAGATATTTGAAGATGACACATTTGTAATCTAGAGGAGCAATTAGATGTGGTGGAAAGAATGCAGATGTCGGCGCCATTCACAAGAGGTTCAGATCCCAGAGCTGTCATTTGCCAGCTACAGAAGTGGTGGGAAATTATTCATTCTCTAAATCAGCTTCATAATTTCTTGAATGGAGATGTAAATAATATGTAAATTGAAGGATTCTTATGAGAACTACAAATATCAGACCTAGATCATTGTAAAATGCTAATTTCTGTTGATATTATTATTATAGATTAATTAAAATTATTCATACATACACTTGAAATTCCTGAAATTATTATCCAGCTCCTTTTCTCTGCTCCTCTATAATCTGATATAGATGTTGCTGTGGCTAGTTATTTAAAAACTTCTGTAAAATTTGAAAAGAAAATATATTTAGGGCTTAAATATGAAGATCAGTGTAAAGGCAGACAAAGCTATGACTTTCAGATATTGAGGCTAAATTTTAAATTATCAGTAGGGTTTTAGTCAAGCATGTAGGGTTAGAAGGGTATTTCAGAAAGATTAAGTAGAGTGGAAAATAGGCACATATGCATGAATGAACATACATGTAGTTAGTTCATTACAGATTACACAATACTAGATGAGAATGCTTTATTTTTTGCTGCTATCTAGAACATTTGCCCATGTAATTAGGGCCTAAATAACTGTCTTAATGAGAGTGGTGACCACAGTATCCAGTGCTGAAGTACTTCAGCTTTTATGTAAGTTTTAATTAAAATGTAAACATGTTTTCACCATATAGCAAAACTGCTTCAGAAATCCATTTATTTCTCTCTTGTTTCTAACCATGTATTTTTATTTCATAAATATCCACTTGTAACAAAAATGAGAATTTCAATTTATGAAGTTTGCTATTTGAAGTAAGAATCACACACACAAAAAAAAGAAAGAAAGAGTAGAAGATGAAGGATGAGGAGAAAGAGAAGAAGGGAAGGAAGAGGGAGGAGAGGGAAGAAGAAAAATAATAAAAAGACACACTCTTTGGTGTATTTCATGTTTGTATTCGTCCATTATCCATCCATCCTGAGCCCGTACTGTATACCACGCTGTCCTAAGCAGAGCAGAACTTGTGAGAGGGGAAACGTGCATTGGTGCAGAAGAGGGAGCATCTTGGAGGGGATGGCTGCCTGAAGAGGACAGAGGGCCATGAGAACACAGGAAGTCAGGAATGGAATGGCCTGCGTGTAAGACACCTTTGTCATTTAGCAGGACTAGGTGAGGCGCCACTAGAGGCGCTCCTGTGCACGTAGGTGGGAACCACACTACAGAAATGCACACGCCTCCCTTATGCCTCCATAAGCTTTGTCCTCATCGAGAGCTCTTTTCTCTAGATGACTGTTCTTCCCAATTCATCAGCTCATTCTCAAAGACTTCCCTTTATTTCCTGGTCTTATCCATTGTTTAACAATCCTCCTTGTCTTAGCCACTAAGCTGCCAGAGAACCTGCCTCTGCCTATCCAGCCTAGATCAGTACAACTGTTAGTCTGACATCCCCTCCCTACGGGCTTCTGAGCACTGCAGGAGACAGACCAGGACCTTGTGGAATTCTGCCACTGCGTATCTGTGGTTTCCAGTAACAGCTCGTTCCTAAATGTGCTCCTACTGAGTTTGCTTTACTGATCACATCAGGGCTCTCTCACATCCCTTCCTCTCTAGTTACTGCCAATCTTTTATAGGTGCTCTATGTACATGCTTTTTAAAGATGTGTGCTTTTTAAAGATTTTTTATGTATGTGTATACCTGCATACAGCCTAGTTCTCCACAAATTAGGTTTTTTGTCGCTGAACTTCATGAAAACAAATTTTGTGTTATATACTGTTTTGTATCTGGCTTTTTTTTGTATTTATGTAAGAATGGTAATATTTCTTCATCCATCAATATCTAGAAGAATTCATTAGTCCAGAATGGAGTATTTGTGCCTGGTGCTTTATGGGAAGATTTTAAATTATGAATTCAATATCTTTAGTAGATATGGGACTATTTAGATTTTCTTCTAGTGCTGTAACAAATTGTTTTGTTCAAGGAATGTGTACACTTCTTTTCTGTTCTTGTATTGACAAAATGTTTGAAATGTATTGCAGCTTTCCCAAGACATGGTCGGTTTTGGTGGTTTCATACTCTTTTATGGAATGTCTTAAATATATTAACCATAGTTATTGTAAAGTCTTTAACTTCTAACTTTATAGTTTGTATCTTATCTGGGTCTCTTTATGTTCTTTCTTTTACCTCTCATTTATTAGTCATTTTTCCCCTTCTTTCCATGTCTAGATGTTATTCTTGCTGTTGCTGTTAATTACTATTTATTGTGTGCCTGTCATTGCAAAGAATATGTTGGAGAGGCTGTACCTTATGTGACCTTCATTTAAATTTGGTTGACAATTTCTCTGTTAAATAATAAAGTTGCCATTGACACACCTGAATCCTAAAGACTTGTTTTAGATGAGTCTACTCCAGTTTATCCTATTGCTAAAGCATGGTCCTATGTGTAGGGCATTGTTTTCCTTTTCCTCTTCATTGACTGACAAGGGTGTTTATCAGAGTTTCTCCATTTTTATGTAACTTGAACTCCAATGTCCCTTCTGTTTTTTTTATCAATGTCATAGTATCTTTATTGCTGTCATTTTGTAATAATACTTGATATATAGTAGTGAAAATACAAATTTAGTCTTTGTTTTCTCTATTATCTTGGCTTTTAATTTCCCTGTTACTTTTAGAATCAAGTAATAAACTTTCCCATTCCCCTAAAAACAATTCTGTCTAAATATTTTAATTAATTAATTTTTAATTTTTTCAGATTTCCAGTTTTATTTGTACTCATGTCTCTGTGTATTAAATTACATACAAGTTTATGATACGTAATTTTGTGCATCCACCATTATAGTCAAAATACTCATAGTACCAACACCCTAAGGGGCTTTCCTGTTGCTCTGTGACATCCATACTCACCTGACACCAGATTTCCCACCCATTCCAATTTCTTACCATTAAACTTGTTCTCCATTTCTAAACTTCAGCATAAACAGAACAATATATAGCCTTGTATATTTTTTCATTCATCATAATTCTCTTATTTATATTGTTTTAATTGTCTATTCTTTTTTATTATTGAGTAGTATTCCATAACATGTATGTACTAGTATTTGTTTAACCATTCACCTGCTGAAGGACATCTGGGCTGATTCCAGGTTTGGGCCATTATGAATAAAGATGCTGTAAACATTTATTGTACAGATTTTTGTGTAAACATGTATTTTTTTCTCTGGAATAAATACACAAGAATACAATTGCTGGGTTGAATGACAGTTGGAAGTCTAGTTTTTTTAGGGAGCTGCAAAAGTTTTCATAATGGCTCTACTATTACATATCCCCACAAAAGATGCCTGAGTAATCCAGGTTTTGTACATATATGCTAATGCTTGACATCATTACTATTCTTTTTATTTTAGTCATTCTATTAGGTGTGGTGGTAATATCCCATTGTGATTTTTATTTGCATTTCCCTGGTGGATAATAATGCTGAGCAACTTTTAATGTGTTTGCCAACTGTACATCCTCCTCATTGAAATGACCCATGTCTTTTGCCTAAATTCTAATTGGACTGCTTATTGTTTACTGTTGAGTTCACTTAGTTTCTGGTATGTTTCAGATACTAGTTCTTTGCCAGTCATATAGTTTTAAATATTTTCTCCCAATATGTAGCTTGTCTTTTTATGCTCTTCATGTATTGTGCTTTTGATGTCAAGTCTGAAAAATTGTGGGCTGGCCTTAGATCCTGCAGATGTTTCCTATTATTCTTAATAAGTTTATGTTTTCACATTTAAGTCTATGATGCATTTAATTTTTATGTAATGTATAAAATTTACATTGAGATTCTTCCTCTTTTTTCTTTTTTTAGCCTATGTATACCCAATTACTCTAGCAATTGTTGAAAAAGCTGTTTTTCCTTCCAAAAAAGTTGTTTTTGCATCTTTGTCAACAATCAGTTTGGTGTATTTGTATGGATGTATTCTAATACTGATACCACATAATCTTGATTAAAGTATCTAAATAATAAGTCTTTAAATCTGGTAGGCTAATTCCTCTCACTTTTTACTTCTTTTCCAAAATTATTTTAGCTAGTTTAGTTCTTTTATACTTCCTATATATAATTTAAACTTTCCTATATCTAACAAAAATAATGGGTTGGTGTTTTGATGGGAATTACATTCACCCTCCCTGTACATCAGTTTAGGGAACATCTGCATCATTACTTTGTTGGTCCTTTCAACCCATGATCACAGCGTGGTTCTCCACTTACTTAGGTCTTAGATTTCTCTCATCAACACTGTAGTTTTCAGCATAAAATACCTACACGGTTTTGTAAGATTTATACATAAATAGTTCATGTTTTGAGTGTTATAAGTGGTCTTTGTTTTTAATTTCAGTGTCCATGGGTTGATCTCTGGTATATAGAAACACATACTGCTTGTTGATATTGATCACAAATTCACCTTATAAGTCATCCTGAAACTTCATGCCCCAGAACTTCAAATCATATTTGAACCTGAAGCCTCCAGTTCATGAGCTCTTCTTACAGGCACGATACGTTCTTATTAAATACTATCTATTGACTTGGTAGTTTTAATTTTTCTATTTCTGGATTTTTCAAAGTTCTGGCATCAGAAGTGAGACTCAAAGCAGACCCCCCAGTGATTCCGAGGCTGGGGAGCCCCCAGATGCCACGCGGACCCGCGGAGCCCACCGAGGTCACCACTTTCTGCTGATCCCGGAGCTCCTGAGTAGGTCTCTCGGATGTGAGTCCCCGAGTTTATCACGCATGTCTGCATCATGCTTGTTGAAGCTAAGTCACCCTCTTTTTTTCAAAAGGGAGGGAAACGTGATTCCCTCTGTTTCGGAACAGCTGTTAAGAAACCAGCCCCCTCATGGTTAAAATGTCTTGTGGTATCTTCCTAGTGAACTTCACTGGAAAGTAAAGGCAAGTAATAGTTAAAATTTATAATCAGTATGTAAAAATGAGACTACTTAGAACTTAAACTCCTTCTTCCTATATGTATAGCCGCTATGGACCAGTTTTGTGCGTTTTTAGATAATGGGTAAGTTTTCGGGCAATTTGGAATCGTAGTGACTGACCCCCTTGGAGAAACTAAGTAAGTTCAACTTTAGGAGAACCCTTGAAAGGAAACAATCTCATGCCTCTGAGATGATGGGATGCTTTTTTTAGTGCATATACAGAAGTTTCTGAGAGACAAAATCACTCCAAAAATAGCTTCTGTAAAAAAAAACCTCATAGTATACAGTTAACTTAGTCCATCTGCCAGAAACGCAATTTAAATCCAGCTATTCTTTTGTGTTTTTTTATTATTGTATCTGAGACATGGCTAGAGTATTGAAATGAAAGCTATATGATCTTTGATTGTGTCGGTCTATATGTATATGTATATCCATGTATATATATTAAATATATTGTTGTAATTTAGATGAGTCTTATTTAATTAGTTTAAAGAAAATTAAGTGCTTATGTAAATTGAATATTCCTTAAACTCTCAGAAATATATAAACTAACCCAAATGTTTTCAAGTGTACATGATCTGGGATAGTCTTTGACAAACAAAAACTAATTTAAGTTTGTTGGTTTAATAAAAACAGGCATGTCTTCAGAATTGTCAATATTAATTGTAAGGCAAACCTATCACTTCTATCTACATATGTTAAGTCAAATAAACACACTATCTCTGTGTTAAAAAGTTTATCAAGACAAATTAGGAAAAGGGTGGTTGTTTAATGTCTAATCTAAGCATAATTGTTGAAAACAAGTAATTTAAATAAATGTAAATAAGATAAAAATTTATACCAAGTAGGACAAAATAATGGAAATTCACTGTATATCTAGATCATTACCAAATAAGATAGTATACTGAGACATTGATTACTAAACATAGGCTTTTGGGTTCTTAATTTTTTATAGACATAAGATGTTCACATCTATTAATAAGTACCTTTTGCCACATTAAAAACTTTAATATAAAAATGCTTCTAAAAAGCCTAAGTTTTATAAATATGTATTATACTGTAGGATGCTAATATAAGATTGCTCAGAATCACCTGCTTCCTAGTTAACTTTACTGGAAAGTAAAGGCAACTAATAGTTAAAATTTATAATAAGTATGTAAAAATGAGACTACTTAGAAACAATAAGAGCAAAGGGATCAACTTTATTTACAAAGCCTGGGAAGAAAATGGAATGTAGTTTTAGGTGAAGATGATGGAAAGAATATAGGAAGTGTTTTTGCTAAGGAAAAAGAAAGTAATTGTTGTTTACAATAAAATGAGAGAGAGGAAACTGGTTGTTTCAGAAAAGAAAGGAAAAAGAGTTAAGACACCTAAATGGATGTAGGAAGTTGTAGAAGTGATATGTTTTGAAAGTAAAGCTGGCTAAATTAGATTCATTTATAAGGGTTTTTAAAGTGAACTCAAATCAGAGATTAATATTCTTTTGAAAATTGTATAAGTTATTAGATTATTGGTCTGCTCTTAATAAAAGATTATAAAAGGTTTTCCTTTGCCTTTAATCTAATGTATCCAAGAAAAAAAATCCTATGTCTTAGAAAATATTCCTGTCTTCCATGCTGTGCTTATCAGGCTTTTGATTACTTAGAAAAACTGAGTCTTTCCAATACTGAGTTAAAAATTTTTGCAACTATGTAATTTTCTGTATTTGCCTTTAAAGTATTTTCATCATCACTTTAGTTGAATGAAAGTAAATACTGATATGCAGTGACTTGCACTCCTGTTTGTTCAAATGCTTGAAATCTTTTGACATTTTAGCAAACTTCACCAAATCAAATTCTGAATGAAATCTTTTTCACCTCAAACAGATTTTTCAGAGGTCCGTTGGAAGATCTCAAAAGAGTTCTTTCTCCTTATAAAAATGAGAAATGTTTATTTAGGCTTATTTGATATGTTAAGTTGCATGAGAAACATTGTCAAGTAAAATGTAATGCTTAACCTTCTTATATTTATATGGGATATAGACCATTAAAATAAGTAATTCAGAAATTATATGCAATTTGTAAATCTCTTATATGCTCTGGTATAATGTTATCAGTCATAATTCTAGTTGTTTTATAATATTGTATATCACAAAAGGAACAATTTGCTTCTCAATTGCATTATTTCTTTTTTTTTGGTGAAATCTCACCAGATCTTTAGCCATGGTTATTTTTAAGTCTTTTGTCACTCACAGTTACTGTTTTACTCTTAATTCTCTGAAAGTATTTACAATCAACTACAGGCAAGAAATGCTTCATTTTCAAAGAGATATATGGAAAAGGCTCTGAAAACTAGTCTAGAATGCAGGATTCTGATAAGTTTAAAGTCATTACACTAAACTGGGTGAAAACTTCTAAAACTCTAATGGAACACTGGCTGTAAGTCTGCTAACCCACGATCCAAACAAAAATGTATTACATGAGACTGAAGATGATTATAATTTTTATGACTCCATTTAGAACATTTCTGGTTCCTTAATGTTTTGTTTTCCAGATTTAAAAGATCTCTTTCTTTCCTCTCTTTTAAGCTATCTATAATTTACACCAATTTGACAAAGTATACTTTTGTAAACAAAAGTTGAAACATTTAATCTTTCTCTCCTTACCTGACCCTTCCAGAATTTGGAAACTCTTATTCAATATTCTTATTTTTCATGATTATATATATATATATATATATATATATATATATATATATTTACAAAAGCTAAATAAGATTCAGCTCTCCGTGTAACAGGAAACAATTAGACAAGTCAGATTTAGACAGGTGAAAACTGATTAGAACTCATTTGATTTATTTGATTAGAACTTATTCGATTTATTTGATTGATTAAATCTTGGCTCCTGAGAATCTCTGGGGAATTTTTCAGTCTTTGGCTACTATCCTCCCACAGTCATCATATTAACCTGTCTGGTGTGTTGTGTCCTCTCAGGAGTTTTGAGTTTCTCTGGCAGCCACTCACATCAAGTGACATCCATGAGGGTCAGATAGCTTGGCGGAGCTCTGTGACCTGACTGCCACGTCCCTGATGACACTACTCCTGGTGGTAACCCTCCATTCGAAGGACTCAACTGGCAGAAACAGCAAATGTGAGATTCTTTGACATCAACAGTGGTAATTGAAAATAATGCTGTGCTAGTTGAATCATAGATGTAATCCAATGTGAAGGTTTACTAATGATTTCCAGTGTACAAGTCATTTTAAAAAGAAAACTTCATGTATCATAAAGTAAATGCATATTAGAACATGATTTAATTTTGTAGCTGTGCACTGGCAATGAATAAAATGTTGAGAAGATAGAAATAGGTCCTTTCAAACACTTTCTGTGAAAATAGAAACTGGTACCCTTATGCAGGTTAACTTTATTTTGTCTTTCGAATTTTAAAATGTATATACAAAAATTTCCATATAGGAATCCATTTTCTCAATATAAATACACTGGAGCACTGCTATCTGTGGACAGGTATGTTCAAAGCAACCTGAGACCAGAATCATAGAAAATACATATTAGAAGGATAATTCAGACAGTTAAGATATGCTTAAAGAATGGAAAGCTGTGGAAGGGGATTAAAGATGGAGGCATGAGAGGTGAGACAGAGGCATATAATATGAAAATATAATGAATACAATGAATCCTGAAGAGCAACAGGAAAGAGGACTGTGCCAGATTGCATACACCTGGAGAAAAGAGCAGACCTCAGGGAACAGAGTAACGTACCAAAGCTGTGGCCCAGCGGGAGCCAAGGCCTTCCACCACACCAGCTTACCGGCAGGAGGAAGAGAAACACAGTGGGAAGGCAGTGGAGGCCTGGGACTGCTGAATACCTAATTCTGGAGATCTGCTCTGGGAGCACAGACTTACATTTCATGATGCTTTCATGATACACTTATGATTAGGGAATTGGAAAGCTAAGACAGGCAGAATTCCTGGAGAAACTGAGATTCCAGCTGCTTGTGGAAAGCAGGGACCCATATCAGGCTGCTCTGATATGAATGAAAAGGTGGACAGTCTGAGAGACTTCCTAACAAGGAAGCCCTTGGCAAGAGGGCTGCTAAAGGGGCAAGGATTGCACAGAGCTTACTGCTCAGGAGAAGGGACAGGTAGACAAAATTGTCCAGGTGCACTCTGCCCAGCAGGTTGGGAGCTTTCATGATCTTCAGGTGCTCCAGCTCCCTGACTGCCTACACAGCTCTGGGGACCCCCTCCATGATATGCAGCCTACTTTGCCTTTCTGCCAGCCAGCCCCACCTGGTTCACAAACCAGCAAACCCTACCCTGGCATTAGGTCAACCAGAAGGAAGATCTGTCTACAGCAACTACAAATGCAAAGCATAGAGGCTTATACCTGTGGTCTGGGCCACTAGTTCAGGCAGTGGAGACAGGAATAGCAACTGGGAAGTAGGAAACAGCTCTTTTCTCTCCCCAGGCACCAATCCCACACCCCTGCAACCCCCAACATTGCTTCAAGGGCTAAGCAGCTCCAGAGAGTAGAGTTTCTGGGCATTAGAGGGCACGACATACAAATATGAAATGCCAAAGAAACCTGGTTTAGAGTAAAATTAATATAACTCCTGAGAAAGATGGCATGGACCTCATGAATCTTCTTGAAAGGGAGTTCAAAATAAAAATCATTAACATGCTCATGGAGGTATAGAAAGATATTCAAGAACTCAGGAATGAATTCCGGTTGGAGATCCAATCACTGAAGAGCACAATGGAGGAGCGTATTAAAAGCAGATTAGATATGGTGGAGGTGATGATAAATGAAATAGAAACTAGAGAAAAGGAATACAAAGAAGCTGAGGCACAGAGAGAAAAAAGGATCTCTAAGAATGAAAGGACATTGTGAGAACTGTGTGACCAATCCAAATGGAACAATAGTTGCATTTTGGGGATACCAGAAGAAGAGAGAGAAAGGGATAGGAAGTGTCTTTGAGGATATTATTGCTTAAAACTTCCCCAATCTGGGGAAGGAGATAGTCTCAGGCCATCCAAAGATCTCCCAACACAAGGGACCCAAGGAAGACAACACCAAGACATATAGTAATTAAAATGGCAAAAATGAATAATAAGGACAGACAGACTACTAAAAGCAGCCAGAGAAAGAAATAAGATCACATACAAAGTAAAGCCCATCAGGCTATCATCAGACTTCTCAGCAGAAACCTTACAGGCCAGAAGGGAGTGGCATGATGTATTTAATGCCATGAAGCAGAAGGGCCTGGAACCAAGATTACTTTATCTGGCAGGATTATCATTTAAATTTGAAGGAGGAATTAAACAATTTCCAGATAAGCAAAGGCTGAGAGAATTTACCTCCCACAAATCATCCCACAAATACAGTGTATTTTGGAGGGACTGCTATAGATGGAAGTGTTCCTAAGGTTTAACAACTGTCACCAGAGGTAATAAAACCACAGTAAAGAAAGTAGAACAGCTAATTACTAAGAAAATGCAAAATTAAATTAACTGTCCCCAAAATCAATCAAGGGATAGCCAAAGAGTACAGAATATGACACCTAATATGTAAAGAATGGAGGAGGAACAAAAAGGAGGAGAAAAAGGAAAGAACCTTTAGATTGTGTTTGTAACAGCATATTAAGTGAGTTAAGTTAGACTCTTAGATAGTAAGGAAATTAACCTTGAACCTTTGGTAACCACGAATCTAAAGCCTGCAAAGGCAATAAGAACATACCTATTGATAATCACCCTAAATGTAAATGGACTGAAAGCACCAATCAAAAGACATAGAGTCACTGAATGGATAAAAAAAAAACAAGACCCATCTATATGCTGCCTACAAGAGACTCACTTTCAATCCAAAGACATACACAGACTAAAAGTGAAGGGATGGAAAAAGATGTTTCATGCACCTAATAGGGAGAAAAAAGCAGGAATTGTATTATTTGTATCAGACAAAATAGACTTCAAAACAGAGAAAGTCACAAGAGACAAAGAAGGACATTGCATAATGATAAAGGGGTCAATCCAACAAGAAGATATAACCATTATAAATATCTATGTGCCCAACACAGGAGCACCCACATATGTGAAACAAATACTAACAGAATTAAAAGGGGAAATAGAATGCAATGCATTCATTCTAGGAGACTTCAACATTCCTCTCACTCTGAAGGACAGATCAATCAGACAGAAAATAAGTAAGGAAACAGAGGCACTGAACAACACATTAGAAGAGATGGACCTAACAGACATTACAGAACTCTACACCCAAAAGCAGCAGGATACACATTCTCAAGTGCACATGGAATATATTCAAGAATAAATCAATATACTAGGCCATGAAAAGAGCCTCAGTAAATTCAAACAGATTGAAATTGTACCAACCGATTTCTCAGACTACAAAGGTATGAAACTAGAAATAAATTGTACAAATGTGAATAGTTGGTTGAGTGAGAGCAAAAACTGCACACAGAAAAATGTTTGGCTCCTTTGTGTTAGACCAGACTGTACACCCAGAACCAGTTTTCTGTTTCTGAGCTATACTCTTCTCTCGCATAATACATGCATTTTTATGTATTCATATATCATGTTATTCATGCATTCAAAGATATGTAGACACATATAGTATAACTAAACAATAGGTTTGAATGTAGTATTGTTTCATAGGTTCAACTCCTGGTTTTAAAACAAAAATCTAAAACAAAACAAACAAAACAAGTAGATTCATAAATACAGAAGACACTGGTTGTTGCCATAAGGGAGGGGAGTGGGGGTATGGGCAGAAGAGGTCAAGGAGATAGAGGGATACAAACTTAGAGTATAAAATAATAAGTTGCACATGGGATGAAATGTACAGCATAGGGAATATAGTTAATAATATAATAACCTTGTATAGTGACAGGTGGTAAGTAATGGTAACTGCTTTATGATAGCATTTAGTAATGTGTAAAATTGTCATATCACTCACTATGTTGCACATGAAAAGTAATACTATTGTATATAAACTATATTAGAATAAAAATTATTTTTGTCATACCTGTTGTGAATAAATACTTAAAATTCATTGAATGAATTTATTGTTTTCATTTGAATGTTATTAAGAGAAATGCATTTATATATAGATGAGAATATGTAAGTGGAAAAAACATAGTTTATCTACCTTTTGATATCTCAAGATATGCAGATTAATATCAAATTATTGCAGTATTTCATTATTCTAAACACTAAAATACATTAGAGATTTCTAGAAAATATTTCAAACCTAACAGAATAATAATCATAGTTGGGAATTTATTTTTAATCTGTGATACCTAAAACTTTATTTGTATAATGCAAGTAGACTAACTTTGAGATCTAAGTATTTTGGGGCAGGGTGGGCAGGGAATAAGAAACATACTCCATTTCCTGGCAAATTTCACAAAAAGGTAATTTAGAGTTATATTTGTATCTGGTGACCATCTATCTCACCTTCCATGGTTCTGTTAATTACATGTATATGTCATAGTACCTATGAACTACATCAAATCCCATAAAATTTCTTAATATTTAATCCCCTCAAGTTGGATTTTATTCTATACATTAAAATTTTATTAAGCCATGTACATCTCATGAATAGAGCAATATAGTATATTAAACAATATTTGTTCTCAAGGCTACTTTTGAACTATTTAAACCTTGTGTGGTTACAGATCACTTAAATTACCAAAAATCATATTGTAAAAATTATTCTAAAGTGGTAATTGTCATTGTGCTTTATTGAAGATAAAGAAGTTAAGTTGTTACAGGGACACTCTGCTACCAGAGAAGAACATAAATTGATGTAAAGGGAAGAGCTGTGGAGAATGCATTGCTCATGTACTGCTGTACTTAATTATTCTAAAAGCGTATATTCTTCTGTCCAGTGTCACAGCATAGAAACCTTGGAGTTATTTCTTTCTCATCCAGTTCTATCACTATCCTCATCTCCTGCCAAGGGATTTATGGAAACTGCCTGGCAGTTTTCTATGAACAGAGCATCACCTCCTCCAATACATGTCGTCCTCTGATGCCAGACTAATCCTCCTAAAGCACTGCTTTCACTGTGCTCATCTTTCTCACAACCCTGCCAAATCCCCTAATGGCTTGTCACACTGAGTTCATATTCTTACGCCATGACTTACCCAATAATTTAAAAATATGTATTAACTTCTACGTTTGCTCTCCCTCAGGTGAGAATTCTCACAGTTGTCTAGACTCATTTTGAACCAGTATGCGGATTCAGGGCAAGAAGTACAGAATTAGCAAGTGAAGGCGAGGAAAGAGAGCAGAAGAGGGAAAATTGTTTTGTTTTCCTTTCTTGTTCTTTTACAGAATCTTGGCCTTTAGAATTCAACTGACAGAGCAGTAAGATTGGAAGAGGAACTCTGTTCCTCTGGAGCTACGGTGTGGCTGTTTGGGGCGCTGGGTACCGGCAAGGAAGGCTGTCGATCCGATGCGTTCCAGTGTGGGTGGGGAAATGACCAAGGAAGCAGCACAGCAGGGACAGCACGGGGGAGAGCAAGTTCAGATCTGGGGATTATGATTCTGCGGGGCTCTGAAGGATTCTAGAGTGCTGTTAACATAGATTGGTGTGATCAAATTTGCATTAGTTCAGTCTCAGTGTTTAGTGAACTAGAGTAAAAAAGAAAAAAATCAAATTCCCAGTGTGCTTTGAAAGTGACACTTGCCCCATGGGGGAAATTCTATGAGTCAGGATTCATAATTTTGCTAAAATACTTGTTTAACCTGACTTGCATTTGTGCAAATGTTACAAGAGAATCTGCCGTATGGCCACCAACGCCTTATGGCTCACCTTGGACTCCTTTCAGGTGGTCCTTCATAATTTCTACCCAAATTTCTCCCAGCCTAGGATGATACATACGTAAAGTTGCCCTTTATTTGTGTTATAAATGAAACATTTAACTCTTGATATTGTAGACTGAAAGGAAAGGAGCGACACACAGCAGTAATTCACCAGAGAGTTCCCCTTTATTAGGGAAAGGTGCTGGGTTATATAGGAAGGGGCATAGGGTGATTGTGGTGTTACTTCTACGGGGCTGGTGGCTGTTGGCTAGGTGCTGAGATTGGGAGGGGGGGAGAGGTGATTGGGCTTCAGGTGGCGCCCGCAGGAACTGAGGACCCCGAAAAGAAGCCAGAAGTTTGCCATCTTACTGGTGGGGACCCTTCATTCCCCCCTTTCTCCTCTATGGGTTTGTGGACGTTGCTTTCTCTCTGACTGCTTCTTGCTGAACAGGGGCGGAGAAGGGAGTGAGGGTTTGAGGATTGGGAGGAAAGGGTTGATAGGACTCCCCACAGTAAGGACGAGTAGATGTGGACTTCTTCAGGTTGGAAATCAATGAAAGTTCCCTGTAACCATAGGTTGAGGACCTGTTGAATACAATGGTGCCAAGAGGATATGGGTGTCAGGAGCCAGGCGTCTGTGGCCATTGTTTCCAGAAACAGTTTCCAGCGGAGAGAGGGGTCCATCTCAGCATGTGGTGAGGAGGTCACGTGAGGGTGAGGGATCTTCTGTGGCCAGAAGCTGGTAGTTCCTGAGTAAAAGCTGGTTGAAAGCTTGATTAGAGATTTTTCCGACTTGGGATTTGATGAACTTTATTATACAGGGTAAGAAGAGACAGACGAGAAGAATGACTATTATGGGGCCAGCCTACAATGGGCCAGAGCCAGGTGAGGAGGGGGTTTGTTAGTATTGAAGAGAATGGGTTGGAATTGGAAGCAGAGTGGAGACCGGAGGCAAGGTCGGTGAGTTTGGTGTTGTCAGTTTCTACAATGCCGGATTCGTTGATGTAATAGCAGCACTCTTCCTGGAGGAAGACACAGGTGCCGCCCTTCTCAGCTGTAAGCAGATCTAGGGCCCGCCGGTTTTGAAGGGTGACTTTAGCGAGCGAAGTGACCTGTCTTTGGAGAGAGTCTAGGGAATCAGCAGTGGATGTCAGGGCTCCCTCAAGTTTGGCGTCGAGATCTCTAACTGCCCATAGAGAGTGACCCAAGGCTCCTCCCGAAAACCCCACCCCAATGGCTGAGGTGATCAAAGAGATACCGACCATGATGGGAAGGAAAGCAGCCCTTTTTGTGCGTGAGTGCAAGGGAGGTTGGAGCTCAAGGAATTCTGCCATGCTGTAAAGTGTAAGCTGTGGGATTAGGGTGACGAGAATGCAGGGTGTATCGGAGTTGAGAGGCAGTGAGTTGAAAAGACTGCCATTACACCAAAAGAAATGTCCCGGTTGTGTAAAAGTCTTAGAGCCGGAGGTAGGGGTGTAGATAGAGAGGCAGTGAAGTGCGCTGGAGGGGGGTGGAGTTGGGCCTACACAGTGGTGGATGGTGAGATTATCTGCGTATTCTGGTTCCCATAGGGGTATGTCTGCCAGGGGACAGAGGGGTTGTCCTTCTGCATGGAAAGAGTAGTTGGAAATATTGAGGGGCACGGCGGCCAGCAGTGAGCGCTGTAGTGATGCGCACAAGAAACAATTGGCGGTGTTGAGGGTGTGGTTGAGAAAGATGGTGGTGTCTTGAATGAGCTGTAACCAAGAGTAGGAGGAATAAGAAGATGAAGCGGTGCCATCAAGAGTTTGGATAATGACTTTCTCAGAATGTCTGATATCTGATGCAACTTGAGAGATCTGGGAGCGAGAGGGAACATACTCTCAAGAGATATGAAGGGTACCGTGGGGGGTCGAGGACTCCCCGTAGTAAACTGAGGCTGTTACTCCAGCAGCCCATCGAGAGTCCCAGGGATCTGGGATTGATAAGGAGAATGAGCCGTTGGAATATTTCATGAAATGGTTGGAGGAGTAATACTGTGGGTACTGGAATTCACCCATGTAGTGAATGGCGCAAGACCAGTAGGGACATCCCCCGTAGGTGTCTTGCCATCGCCTGCAATAGGCTTGTCTTTGGTCATAGAGGAAGCAGAGGTAGGGAGAATAAGGGTAGCTGTAAATGAATACTTCGGTGGAGGGAGAAAAGTGGAGGTACAAAGGCTCAGAGCAGCCTTTCAGAGGGCAGTCTGATGTGGCAATGAGGAAAGTAACTTTTGTTTGATGCTGTGTGTAAGTCTGCCTGACTTTGAATCACCATACAAAGGAGGGTGGGGCGGTGGGGAAGACAATAGGAATAAGGGAAAAAAGCGAGAGAGCAGTAAAGGAGGAAAAAGTCATGATTTGGGTATGGATGGCAAAGGGGGTGCATGGGAGATGCGGAGCTTCAAGGGATCAGAAGGATGAGGCGTGGTAGAGTAGACAGAGTCTTGGGCTGTATCCGAAGGTCTCTGGATTGTGACTGATGGGTCTTGGGTGTCCAGAGAAGGTGGGTCTTGGGTATTTGGTTTCAACCTGGAGATATGAATCCAAGGGGTGACAGAGTTATCAGGCAGTGAGAGCTTGGCGGCCGAGGGGGTGCAGAGAATAACTGGGTGTGGACCTTCCCATTTCGGGGTGAAAGAGGGCCGATCCTCTGGTGGCTTATAAAACACTAGTTGGCTGGGCTGTAAGACAGGAGGATTTTGGGAGGCGGATGGATCAGGAAGGAGCCAATCCTGATATTTCCACAATTCAGTGCGGAGGAGAGAGAGTAGTGGAAGGGCTATATTGGGAGGAATTGGTCCTTTGTGGGAAGGGAGCCCTGGGGGTAGAATCGGGCGGCCATACATGATCTCAAAGGGCGACAAGAAGGAAGGTTTCTTTGGGAGGGCTCGAATGCGGAGTAGAGCTAAGGGAAGTAAGCGAACCCAGTCAAGGTGTAGTTCTAGAGATAGTTTGGTCAGGATGTCTTTTAGAGTCCTATTGGCTCTTTCTACTTTTCCTGAAGCTTGTGGTCAATAAGGACAATGTAAATGCTAGGGGAGCGAGAGCGACTTGGAGAGGTTCTGGATAATTTGGGCAGTGAACTCAGGGCCGTTATGTGATTGGAGGGAAGTGGGCATCCCGAACCTAGGAAAGATCTGGGTGAGGAGGATAGAGGCAACTACGGATGCTCGTTTGTTAGTGGTGGGGAAAGCTTCGACCCATCCTGAAAATGTATCTACTAGCACGAGTAGGTATCTGGTAGTCGTACAGGGGGCATGTTAGTGAAGTCTATTTGCCAATCTGCAGCGGGGACATTACCCCTTGCTTGATGAGCTGGGAAGGGTCGGGCTTTGAGGGGGGTATTAGGGTTAGTGCATTGGCAGATGGTGCACTTGCAGGTGATTTGGTTAAGTAGGGTTTTGTCTTCAGGAGAGAGAGGAAAAAAAGATTGTAAAAAATGGATCAAGGATTGGGGGCTGGGATGGAACAGGTCATGTAAGAGGCAGAAGAGAGACTCTTTGTCCTGACAGCAGAGGGCGTCTTGTGATAAGGCTAAAACCGCAAGGGCAGACGGATTGTTGTCTGGTGTGTTTTCTGATAGGGCAACTGACCGGGCTACTCTGTCGGCTTTGTTGTTACCTCTTGCAATGGGGGAGTCATCTTTTTGATGTGATTTGCAGTGGACTATGCCTAGTCGGTGTGGGAGTTGTAAAGCCTCTAGAAGTTTAATAATTAAGGCTGAATTAGTTATGGAATTCCCTTTTGTGGTGAGGAGGCCTCGTTCTTTCCATACTGCCGCGTGGGACAAGAGAATGTAGAATACGTACTTGGAGTCAGTGTACAATGTGAGAGACGTGTCCCAGGTCAGAGTGCAAGCTCTGGTGGCTGCAATGAGTTCAGCCTGCTGATTGGTTGTACCAGGGGGTAGGGCTCGTGCCTCAATGACATCTTTGAGGGAGACTACTGCGTATCCTGAGTAGTGGGTGACCTCATGTTTAAAGGAGGACCCATCAGTAAACCAGATGAGGTCAGAGTGTGAGAGGGCTCCTTCGGAGATCGTGGAGTGGCACGGAAGGAAGTTGTGAAGGGCTTCCAGGCAATCATGCGAGGGAGTATGAGGAGAGTAGGGCAGAGGAAGAAGAGTGGCCAGATTCAGGGGCTGGCAGGGGAGGAAAGAAATGTTTGGATTTTGGAGGAAAGAGGACAGTAAGGTCAGTAGTCTGGAGGGAGGGAGAGTCTGTAAACTTTTGTAGGTTAAGAGATCTTTTAGGTGATGTGGGGACAGAATGGTAAGGGGCGCTCCAAATTTTAGTTTATGAGCTTCTTTCTGCAAGAGCTGTCCAGCGGCTAATGCCCTTAGGCAGGGGGCCCATCCCCGAACTGTGGGGTCTAATTGCTTGGAGAGATAAGCTACTGGGGCAAAGGATGGGACATAATATTGGCCTAGGACTCCTAGAGCTTGACTGGACCTCTCATGAATGTATAATGAGAAGGGTTTTGACAAATCAGGGAGATGGAGAGCTGGAGCTTCTACAAGGGCTTGGCAGAGCTTAATGAAGGAGTGTCGGGGTGAGGATGATAATGGTTCTTCAGGGGGGCCCTTGCTGAGGTCGTATAGGGGTCTTGGCAACAGGGAGAAGTTAGGGATCCACGCTCTAAAATACCCAGCCAGGCCTAGAAAGGAAAGGATTTCTGTCTTGGTTTTGGGAACGGGCAGGTCAGAGAGGAGTCGTTTTCTGTCTAAGGTAATGGACTTTCTTTGTTGAGACAGAAGGAATCCAAGGTAAGTGACAGAAGGGGAAGAGATTTGAGCTTTGACGGGGGGGATACTCGGTAACCTCTGGAAGCTAGAAGGTTAAGTAGAGACGCAGTGTCAAGTTGAGACTATTCCCACGAGGGACTGCGGAGTAGAAGATCATCTACATATTGTAATAAAGTGGACTCGGGGTGATCATGGTGAAACTGTTTGAGGTCTTGAGCTAGGACTTGTCCAAAAATATGGGGACTATCTCAGAAGCCTTGTGGCAAAACTGTCCAAGTAAGTTGTACAGAATGTGTGGTGTATGGGTCCGTCCAGGTGAAGGCAAAAAAATCTTGGGAGCAGGGGTCTAGAGGGATAGAAAAAAATGCGTCCTTGAGATCTAGGACTGAGAAGTGGGATGCGGAAACAGGGATCTGCGATAAAAGGGTGTATGGATTTGGAACTAAGGGATGGATAGGGACAACGGCTATGTTGATGAGGCGAAGGTCTTGGACAAGGCAGAAAGATCCGTTGTTTTTTTTAACAGCTAATATGGGGGTATTAAATGGGGAGTGAGTGGGTCTGAGGTAGTTTTTGTTTAAGAGATCTTGAATGATGGGTTGGAGGCCTATGAGGTCCTAAGTGGTTAGGGGGTATTGGGCCTGACAGATATACTGAGAGGGGTCACGTAATTTGATAGAGAAAGGGGGACATAGGGCCACGGAGGGGCTTGTAATGTCCAAAACTTTGGGATTTACAGGGTGTATAAGGGCAGAACCGGAGCTTTCATTGGGTAGAGGGGGGTTGTCGGCTATGAGGGCCATCAGAAAGGGAGTACTGGGGGCTGTGGGAGTGGATATAGTTATGGAAACGTGGAGGAGGGAAAGGATGTCCCATCCTAGTAAAGGGATGGGACACTGGGGCATAACTAGGAAGGAGTGGGAGAAAGGTATGGGACTGTCTAGGATTGTGCATAAAAGGGGGGGGGTTTTAATGGGAAAATCTGTTTACCTCCTACCCCAACTATAGGAGTAATGGCTGGCGTGGTAGGGCTCCGGTATTCTCGCAAGACTGAGAAGGTGGCTCCTGTATCTAGGAGGAAGGAGATGGGGCGACCGTCTACTGTTAAAGTAACCCTGGGTTCCTGTTTGGTGATGGAAATGGTCGAGCGAGAAGCCCCCGGACCCCATCAATCTTCTGCCAGCCCCACTACGGCGGGCTTAGGATGGGGGTTGTTCGTCCAGCCTCCCCTTCCCCTTCGGGTGGTTGGGCAATCAGACCCCAGTGGCCCTTTTTGTGGCATCTGGGGCATGGGGTGGTAGGAGATCTGGGGGACGGGCACGCCCTTGACCAATGTCCCTCTTTTCCGCACTTAAAACAAGCTCCTGGGGGGGGCTTGTCTGTAGAGGGGCGCCCAGGTTGTGGTTTTATCAGCTGGGCCAACATCTGAAAATTGGCTTGGTCAGCTTTTTGTTTACGGCATTCTTTCTCCTCCTCCCGGTTATGGAAGACTTTAAAGGCCACTGTTAGGATCTCAGTCTGTGGGGTAGCGGGGCCCTGTTCTAACTTTTTGAGTTTAGCTTTAATGTCGGGGTAGCTTTGAGCTAGGAAGTATGTCATAAGGACCTGTCTTCCTTCAGGTGTTTCTGGGTCCAGGCTGGTATACTGTAATAGGGCTTGAGTGAGTCTGTCTAAGAACTCGGAGGGGGTTTCGTCTCTCTTTTGAATTATGTCTTGGAGCTTTTGAAAATTGACTGCTTTACAAGCTGCCTTTTTTAGACCGGCTATTAAGCAGGAGGCAAAAATATCTCGAGAGTGGAGACCCATGGCAGTGTTATAATCCCAGTGTGGGTCTTGTTCGGGGACAGCAGTGGGGCCAGGGGGACAGGTGGGGTCAGTCCTGTGGGTTTCGGTAGCATGCGTTTGGGTGAAGTCCCAAGCTCGTCTACGCTCTTCAGGGAGGAGAGTATTGGCCAGGAGCATGAAAATGTCATGATGCGTGAGGCTGTAAGACTGGAGGGTCCATTGAAACTCCCTGATGTATGTCGTGGGATCAGTGGAAAAGGAACCTAGGCGTTTCTCTAGTTGGGCTAAATCTCCTAAGGAGAAAGGGACGTGAACGCGCACGATGCCTTCGGATCCTGCTACTTCCCAGAGCGGGGCGATAATTTTGGGAGGCCCTCGGGACCAAGTCTGAGGGGGACTGAAGGGTTCTGGCTCAATCTGTGCGGGGGAAACAGGTGATAGGGGCAAAGCCGTGATAATTTTGGGAGGCCCTTGGGACCGAATCTGAGGGGGCAAAGACGGACGAGGCTCTTGGAACTTAGTTAGAGGGAGGCTGAAAGGCTCAGGCTCGATTTGTGGGAGGGGGGAAGGTGAGGGGGACGGAGGAGTAGGGGGTGAGGTGCAGGAAGAGATGGTGGAGGAGGGGGAAGGGAGAGGATGGGAGGCTTCTGCGGGGGTGGAGGCAGCGGTGGCGGTAGAGAGGGGGAGGGGCTGTTGTAGGAGAAGAAGGGGAAGGGAGAGGACGGGAGGCTTCTGCCATGGGGAAAGAGGCGGCAGCGGCGGCGGAGGGTGGAGGGGTTGTAGGAGGGGGAAGGGCCGAAGGGGGAAGTCTGTATGGCAGAGGCTCGTCGGCCAGGTCAAAGGTAATTGAAGAGGGACTGGGAGTGTGTGGAGGGGAGGGAGATGGCTTGCAGGCTAGGAGAACTTGGGGCGGGGAGCAGGTGGTGCAGAGGCTGGGATTTTGAGCTAGGAGGCGAAAAGCTTCGATATAGGGAATCTCCTTCCATTTTTTCAGACGCTGACAGTAGTTAAAGAGATTGCGAGTGATGTTAGGATCAAGAGTTCCCCCTGCAGGCCATTGGTTGTTATTGTCTAGGGGGTATGTCAGCCAATCTTGGGAGCAATATTTACGGAGAAGTTTTGGTTTTATATCAGGCGTCAGGGAGAGGGTAGCCAGATGCTTAAGCAGGCATTCAAGAGGTGCTTTCAGGGAGGGATGAGGAGGCTCCCATGGCTAAAGGACAGAGAAGGAGACAAACAGGGGAAGACAAATGGAGATCCTCGGACTGGAAGCAGACCACAAGGAGACAAAGGGCGTCCCCGATGATCCTTGGTGGTCTACGGAAACTCGTATATGAGTTGGAATTTCTTGGGAAGTGTGGGTCGTCACCCAGACTTCCCAAAGAAGGCAGAGTTCCGGAGTCACGAGGTACCTAGCACTACGCGTTTTCCGCAGACCGAACAGATTTCGGCAGATGGAACAGAAGGAGGAGGGGGCGGGGAAAGGGAGTGTTCTCATCTGCAAAGGAGTCACCTCGTTTATGGCTGTTGGAGGGGGGGTCCTGAGAGTCTGCTGCAGCTGTGAAGGCCTGAGGCAGGGATTTATGGCTGTCAGAGGAGGTGCCTGAGGGTCCGCTGCAACCATGAAGGCCTGAGGCAGGGAGAGTTCCCTCCTCGTCCCCGAGCGTCAGGGCCTTGCTGGACGATCACCGTCAATGGCACTGCGATAGCTCAGAGAAGAGTGGCCCACCCCGGGGAAATTTTGCTTAAAAAGTTTCAGGCCTGAGGCGGGGGTTTATGGCTTTTGGAGGAGGGGCCTGAGGGTCCGCCGCAGCCGTGAAGGCCTGAGGCGGGGAGCGTTCCCTCCTCGTCCCCAAGCGTCAGGGCCTTGCCAGACGATCACGGTCAATGGCACTGCGATAGCTCGGGGAAGAGTGGTCCACCCCGGGGGGAAAACTTACCTAAAGGCCAGAGAGGAGTGGTGAGTGTGATGAGCCAGCGCCAGAAAAAGAGGACGAGGGCAAGCTGCTGCTGGTGTTGGAGGGAAGACGGGGCCCAGTTGGGGTGTCCCATTTTCCGGGTTTCGGCACCAATGAAAGGAAAGGAGCGACACACAGCAGCAATTCACCGGAGAGTTCCGCTTTATTAGGGAAAGGTGCTGGGTTATATAGGAAGGGGCATAGGGTGATTGTGGTGTTACTTCTACGGGGCTGGTGGCTGTTGGCTAGGTGCTGGGATTGGGAGGGGGGCGAGAGGTGATTGGGCTTCAGGTGGCGCCGGCGGGAACCGAGGACCCCGAAAAGAAGCCCAAAGTTTGCCATCTTACTGGTGGGGACCCTTCACAGACTATGCCTTGAATTTTAATTATTAGTGCTTACCTGGGATAGAATCGGGCACCCAGGGGGCACCTTCAAAAATAATGAAATGTACCTTTTGTATTTTAATGGATATTGGCATCCAACTATGTACTTGATGCTGTTCTAAGAATGAAGGATAAAGCAGTGAATAAGTAAACAAATGAAAATAATTGGTTTCATAGGGTTTACATTCATTTAGGTATATAAGTAAATAAGATAAAGTATGTCTAGTGGCAATGATAAATAACTATAAATAAAAGCATGGAAAATTAAGCAGGCATTTCTGTATGTCCTTATTTTAAAGCCCCTTCCTTAAAATAGTATTTTCATACTCTGGTCTCAAAGCCTAGAAACTGAGTTCTCTCTCTCACTAAGTTCTGAAAAACAGAATAAGAAAGAAAAAAGGGAGTGAAGAACGATTCAGTAGGGCATCGTCCCCTGGGTGGAGCTAATCAAACCTTCCGGAAGGGAGTAGCGGGCAGACGCCTGAGGAAGTGTGGCCGCAAGTCCCCGCGGCAGGCCAGCCCCGCAGGCAGCGTGGGCAGGCGGACAAGGGCTCTGGCACAGCAGGGGCAGGGCACTCCAGGAAGGGTGCTCCGCTCCGTGTGACAAGAGAGCCCCAAACAAGGGTCAGTGTGGTAGGAGGGAAAGGGTGGGAAATCTGGCTAGGGGCTAAATTACGTAGGGCCGTCTAAACCACACCTTATTTCCACCTTTTCTGACTGAGATGCGTATTATGATGATTTGGTTCGCAGTCTAGGCTGCACATGGCTGTCCTCTGAGCACTTTGAGCAATATGAACGTGCAGGTTCGGCCCGGAGATGCAGAGGGCTACAGAGAGTCTTACTTCCACTCTTACAATAATAATAAAAAGACCCTAGGAAACTGAAAATAAATGATTTCTTTAACAGGTAAAAAATGGAGGGTACAGGGCAAAGAACCATGCTAAAATATGGGCAGAGAAGCCTGCAGGGGTAAAGGGACCCAGGCGTTTGTATAACTGTGGTAGATGCTGCTGCTGGGTATAGGCTCTGGAAAAGATGCCGCTAAAACCTTCAGCAAATTGCTAATGGCTGAGTGTGGGCTGACATGAGACTGAAACCTTTGGGGTCACTGATAACAGGAGTTCGAACTCTCTTGCCGGCCTTTCCTCCACAAATCCCGCTAGGCACACAGCCAGGAGATCAGGGAGAATTCGGGAAAGCTTCCATTGCGATTCTGTCTGGGGGAAGAGCAACCATTGTCCAAATGCCATCGAGACCCAATGCCCTTTTTTACCCCTAAGAAAAACAGGAGGTCTTATTCTTCAGGAATAAGTCGGTGAAGGGGTTGCTCTGGGGCACGGGTGGATGCTCACTGTGGCTAGAGGAAGAGATGAAGGAAAAAAATCTATCCCAGTGATGCCGGGGTCCTTGTTCACGGAGCTGAAGAATGAACTTCACAAACGGTCAAGGTTGGAGAGCAAGGCAGAGGCTTTTATTTAGAGAGAAAGTGAGAGAAGAGAGCTCCTGGCTCAGGCCAGGAGGGGACAAAAGAACCCCAGGGTGGTACATTGTCTAGGGGTTTTATAGGCACTTGAGAGACAAAGGGCTAGGGATGCACACCTGCTGAGTGGTCCCAAAATGTTTACATTTGAAGAACCACTAAGTTTCTTATGAGTCTTCTTAGTTATTTACAAGAATTTTACTGCTCTGATTTCCTCCCAGGATAGAGCTTCCTGGTCTGGGAGCATGTCACTCAAGACTGCCTGCTTTGCTCCCAAGGTGGGTTGAGTTATTGTCTGTTAAGGAACTTACTTTTTCACTAATTGGGTTTTAAGGCGCAATCCTATTTTCAAGATGGAATCCTTCCTGTTTTTACTACATTTTGGGGGGGGGCTTGCTTGCTACATTGCCCAAGTTGCAAATCATTTGTGTAGGGCTGGAGGAAGAAAAGCAGCACCTGGGTAAAGCCAGAAAAATAAGCTGCGCCCCTCAGCAGGCGAACGCAGATCTCACGATGGATTATCTTGCTTTGTTTTTACCCCAGAGGCCCTCACCCTACTCTGTCTAGGCCCATGGTCCTTGTCTCACCAGGAGAGGAGCTTATAGACCTGTCATTGCAGATGGATAAGAGGCAGAGACACATGTAAAAGCCAGTGTTAAGATCCCATTTAACAGTGCCTGAGATTTAATTAGATTTAAATAGCGCAGATTTAATTAGAATGTCAGAGATTGTCCTTATCTACTTCCCCCACACACCATACTAACATATTTTGATTAAGGATACCTCTAAAGCATATCTGAGACCTGCAGAAGATGGAATTTCTCTGGTCAACAGGTCAGGGAGAGGATCCAGATCAAAGAGGGAAGTAGATGTTGAGAAAAACTATCTGAAAAATATCACTAAAGAAATTTGATATCTGTGATGTACTAAGTGTAACCATAACAACAAACTTCATTTTCATCCCAATGTCTGACTAGAATAACAGACACATGAAAGGATTAACAGAAAGAAAGATGTGCTTAGTTATAATCATAAAAAATATTTACCTCAGTATCCACTGATTCATACAATTTATTCAGCTGTCAGTAAATAACTGGAACAAGGTAAGGTGAGGAAAGAAACAGTCAGCAGAGTGAGCAGTCAGCAGAACCAAACTCGGATATGGCATAGGTGTTGCACCATCAGACAGGGAATTTAACATGAGTATGACTTACTCTTGTAAATGTCCTAGAGAAAAAGGTAAACAACCTACAAAATCTGATAGGTAGTTTTATCAGAGACATGGAAAGAAACAATTAAGCATGCTATTACAAAACAGTAATAGAAAGAATTCTTTTTGTAGGTTTAGCAGTAGATTAGATATAGCCGAAGAAAAATAAGTGAACTTGATGATAGGTCAATAGAAATTAGCCCAACTGAAGTGCAAAGAATGCAAACAAACAAGAATAAGAAAGCAAAGTAGAGAAAAGAGGATACAAAAACTGTGCGACAATTTCACAAAGTTTAACAGATAGCTCAGTAGGAATCAGAGAGGGAGAAGAGAAAGAGAATGGAGAAGCAATATTTGAAGGTATAAGGGCTAAAAAGTTTACAAAACTGATTTCCAAAGTTAATAAAAACATCAAGCCACAAATGTAAGAAGCTCAGGAAACATCATGGAGACAGAAAAAACTATGCATATTATATTAAAAACGCAGAATACCGGAGACTCTTGAAAGCAGCCAGAGAGGGGAAATCACAAAACCTACAGAGGAACAGGCTAAGAATTATAACAGATGTCATGTCAGAATTACATAAGTTTCAAGACAATGGAATGACACCTTATTAGTGCTGGAAAAGAAGGGAAAAAGCCTGTCAGTCCAGAATTCTATACCCAGTGAAAATTTCCTTCAAAATTAAAGAATAGGCATATTGAAACTCTATATACTATCATAGCAACTGTTTTCTAAATCTAAAATTTTAAATAAAAATTAAAATAAAATAAAGAATGAGGTACTCTCTCAGCCAAACAAAAATTGAAGCAACATAGTGCCTGCAGACCAACTCTGTAGGAAATGCTAATAGAAACTGTTCAGTTAAAAAGAATGTTTTATAGGTCAGAGATGGATCTACTAAAAAGAAATCAGAAATAAAAATTTAAAAAGAAAATACATTCCTTTTTCCTCTGATTTGTAATTTCTCTAAAAGATTACTATTAAAGCAAAATAGTAGCAATGTATTGTGTGCTTATATGTCAAAACCTATGTACGACACATGACAACAGAGCCCAAAGGATGAGTGTGGAGTGTAGCAAATGTATTACAAACGTACAGTAGAATATCATGAAAGGGAATGAAAAAGGAGTGGAGCTAAATAACTCTGGAAAGAATGTCTTACCTAAATACTGTAGGGCCAAATATTTAAAAAAAAACTGTGCTTAAATACTGCATTTGGGTTGGTAAATTTCTTTTTCACAAGGGTATGCTTTAACAATCTGGACACAACGTTCCATGCATACTAAGACTGAACAAATAAGCAAATAAATTGTAGAGCCAGTTTTCCCACTGTCAAAAAATTTACAAATAATCAAAGGTAGGCTAACATGAAGACTGTCATGCTGGGTTAGAGTCAGCAATACAACTATTAACTCACATCTACTTTAATGTACTTATAAATAGATGTAGAAATATAGTCATGTATATATACATAGATTTTATACATACATATATTTTTCTCTGTTAGGGCCTGGAAGCAGTGAAATCTCAGTAGCAATGAGCTCACCTAATCTTGGTTTCTAAAGGAAACTGGGCCCTTTGAGGAATGTCTATTTCAATGACTAAGGCAAGGAAAATATAAAATAAACCTGACACATCTTAAAAAGTAAAAAAGTACACGTAGTAAAAAAAGTACAAAAACAAAACTAGAGTATTTCAAAAGGACACAGGAGGCAATATGAAAGGGACCTCAGTGGCCAAAGAGGAAATCATTTGGGTGAAAAAGAGAGATTATAACCAAAGAATGAAATAAATATCCGCGAATCCATATGATATAAATGATTGAATAAGTAAATGAATAGGATGAGATTTTCAAATGAATGAGAAAATGGAAAACCACTATTAAAACACCATTATAAAAATTGCTGAAGCATGTTAGAATTAGTTGCTAAAAATTAGTGGGTGAAACAAAAGAGAAACAAGATATTTGCAGTTCCAAAAAATCTCCCCCAAGATAGGTATTAATTAGTATGATGGTTTTAGTTTATGTTCACAATTTCTTGGATACTTTTCCCTTTGGAGGTAGATCTTAATTCCTTGTCCTTTAAGATGGCTATAGTTAATCACTCCTAACAGAAAAGGGAAAGGGAAAAATAATAACTTTACAAAGGAGAAATTAGCCTTAAGAGAGGTGAAAGCATCACCTTAACCAAAGAATCAAGGTTAGCATCCTGAGTAATATGTCATGTCAATGTCACATAACCACACAGACATGGTGCAATGAGAAGGACACATAACTTCTGCAATGCTACTTCCAAAAATATATAACCTCAATCTTATTATGAGAAGACAGACCTAAATGGCTGGACATTCTGTAGATGGATGAATGTTCTAACCAGAACTCTTAAAAAAAAATTGTCTTTAAGATAGGTAAGAAACAAGGAAAGACTTAGAAACTGCACATATTAAAGGAAATCTTTTCTTCACAGATAAGAAAACATGAGGACTAAACGCCATCCTGGAACAGAATAAGGACATTAGTGAAGAAATGGTGGAATCCAAGTAAAGTGTCTAGTTAATTACATTGCATCAGTGTTAGTTTCTAGTTTAGTTAATGACATTGCATCACTGTTAATTTCTCAGACAAGTGTAGCAGAGTTAAATAAGATGCTGCACAAGAATTCTCTGTATTACCTGTGTAACTCTTCTGTGACTCTAGAATAATTTCAAAATAAAAGTTCTTAAGTTAAAAAAAATTCACTTCCTGTCTTTACTACCAAATATTTTAAAATAATTAGTTTAAGCTCAGGCCTAAGGAGTGTTTGTTTTGTTTTTTAATTTGTTTTAAAAATGAATATGAACCATGTTTTAATTAGACAACAGTAGTTGTTAGAAGAAATAAGTAATTAGATTAAATATTTTTGGTGAAAAGCAATACTGTTCCTCATTCATGACCCAGTGTTACATCTAGTGTGAGTCTCTTGAGTGTGCTGCTCTTTTAAAACTGCACTCAGCCCTAGCTGCATGATAGCAGAATAAAATTTCTTGGGTTATTTTAACTTTTAATAATCAACTTTATTGAGATATGAATTACATCAAACAAAATGCAAGCATTTTACATGCTGTTGGATGAATTTCAACAAACGTGCTTATCCGTTTAGCCACCATGTCATTCAAGATACAGCACATGCGCATCGCAGGAGCTCACTGGTTCCCTTCACATTAAAATCACAGGCCAGCATCCGCTCTGCTCCCCAGGCCCAGAGACATGCTGATATGCTTTCAGTCACTATTGATTAGCCTTGCCTATTCTAGAATTTTTACATAAATAAAACAGGATATAACATTTTGTGTCTGGCTTCTTTCACTCAGGGTAAGCATGTTGTTGGGTGTAACAGTTGCTCATCCCTTTCTGCAGACTTCTGTGTTGTGTCCAGTATTGGACCATTATGAATAAAGTTGCTATAAACATATTTATAAGTTTTTGTGCAGTCATATGTTGTCATTACTTTTTAATAAATTAGTAGGAGTTAAATGATCATATTAATAGAAATTAAATTTATCTAAGAAACTGTCAAGTTCTTTTTGAAAGTAGTTATAAAATTTGATACTCATTAGCAATTTATGAGAATTAAATTGTTCAGCATCACTGGCAACACTTAATATTGTGAAACTTTTAACAAGTAATCTTCCCAAGGAGTGTGTAGTGGTATCTCACTGTAGTTTAATTTTCATTTTTCATATAACTTGCTATGTCAATCACTTTTTCATATGTTTATTTACCTTTCACATATCTTCCTCTGTAGTCTCTGTTTCAGTCTTTTCACAGTTTTTAATGGATTATTTACATTCTTATGATTGAATTATCAGCAATAGTTTCTCAAAATATTTCTCAGCATAAGTATTTCATCTCATGTATGTGTTGGAAATATTTCCTCCATGTGTGTGTGACTTGTTTTCTTATTGTCTTAACATATTCTTTCAAAAAGCATGTGTTATTAATTTTGATGAAACTTCATGCATCATTTACCATTTTTATCTTTTTTTTTCTATTGATGATTTTTTATCTTTTATGATTAGTGCTACTAAGCCCTGAAAAGTATTCGGCCAAAAAATAAATGGTGTTGGGAAATCTGCACTACATGCAAAGAACAAAGCTTGACAACTTACACCATATACAAAAATAAACTTAAAACGATTGAAGACATAAGTGTAAGACAGAAATTATAAAACTCCTAAAAGAAAACATAGGGAATAAACTCTTGGACATGAGACTTAGCAATTTTGGTGGGGGTCTGTTGACACAAGCAAGGTCAACAAAAGCAAAAATAAACAAGTGACACTATATCAAACTAAAAAGCTTCTGCACAGCAAAGGAAACCAACAAAATGAAAAGGCAACCTAGTGAACGGGAAAATATATTTGTAAATGATATAAGTGATAAGGGGTGAATATCCAAAATATATAAAGAACTCATACAGATCTACAACAAAAAAACAAACAATCTGATTACAAAATAGAACCTAAAAAGACATTTTTTCAAAGAAGAGATGCAGAATGGTCAACAGACACATAACAAGATGCTCAATATCACTAATCATCAGGGAAACGCAAATCAAACCACAATAAGATATTACCTCATACCTGTCAGAATTTTTTTTATCAAAAAGACAACAAATAACAAGTATTGGTGAGGATGTGAGGAAAAGGGAACCTGTCCTATATTAGTTTGTATAGCCACTATGGAAAACAGCAGAGAGATTCATGAAAAAATTAAAAACAGAAATATCACATGACCCACAGTTTCTCTTCTGGGAATTTCCCTAAGGAATATAAAAACACTAATTCAAAAAGATTTATTCTTTCCTATGGTCATTGCAGAATTATTTACAATAGCTAAAATATGGAAGCAATCTAAGTGCCCACTGATGGATGAATGGATAAAGCAGATGTGGTGTGTGTGTGTGTGTGTGTGTGTGTGTGTGTGTGTGTGTGTGTATGCATACATACACACAAATACATGCAATGAAATATTACTCGACCATAAAAAATGAAATCTTGTTATTTGTCACAACAACATAGATGAATGTAGAGGACATTATGCTAAGTGAAATAAATCAGAAAAAGACAAATATTGTATGATTTCACTTATATGTGGCATCTAAAAATAAAACAAATGAACAAACAGAAGAGAAACAAATTCATAGATACAGACAACAATCTGTTAACTGTCAGAGGGGAGGGAGGTGGGGGCATTGGTTAAACAGATGAAGAGGATAAAGAGGTACAAACTTCCCATTGTAGAACAAGTAAGTCATGGGATTGGAAAGTACATCATAGGGAATATAGTCAATAATACTGTAATAACTTTGTATGGTGGCAGGTGGTAACTATACTTATTGTAGTGAGCATTTTGAATTGTATGTAACAGTCAAATCACTATGTGGTACATCAGAAACCAATACTGCATGTAAACTATGCTTCAAGTAAAAAAATAGTAATAAAGTAAGACACCGACATCTTCCTTATGCACAGTCTTTTTCAGTGGCAACTGGTATAGGATGAAAAATTTGAGATATGCAAAATAATCACCAAAGCGGGGGGAAAATTCATTACCAAAGCAACAAATCTTTGTATGTCATATTCGAATAATTAGAACAAAGTTGGAACAAAAAAAAATTTTTTTCCTAAAGTTCTAAAATAGCTTTTCCATGTTTTCTCCCATTCTTTTTGTTATAGATATGTTTTATAAAAATAAACCTACTTTTCTTCTGATGTGGCTACCTGATTAGAATCTGCCTTGCTTAAAATGCTGTTCTCTCAGGATTAGATTAGAATAAGTTAAGACTTCCATATCTGATCCATTCTCTCAGAAGTTGTATAAATATTTTAGTTAGATACGGGAAGCTTTGCTGTGAAGAATGACTCCAAATACATCTGCGGATCACTGGAAACTGGGCTCTCAATTTATTCATAAACTTGACAATCATGCTGAAAAATCCATGGTTATTCAATGTCCCTGTATTTTTCCTTAAAAGATTGAATTATAACTTTCTAAAAAGGGCAGGAGACATAAGTGAGATTATTAATAGCTCATGGTGTTGATATCTGATTAACATGAAACAGACTCAACCTTCTATCACTTCCAAGTGCTTTATTGCGTTAAATTGCTAGTCATGGTAAATTTGGTGTATATTGTCTATTTTAGTTTTGTATGTTTCCTTCAGGGCAATGTCCAGAGGGTGAATAACTGGAGAGAATGAGACTGCAGCCTCCCACTCATGAGCACACTTTTCACTGGGGAGTTTGAACTTTCCCCACATCTGTTCAGATTCTTTGTAAGCATAGCTGACAGAACAGCAGAACATTCCTGGGATGCCATTTACTTGGCAAGGAGCTGCTACAGGCAGTGTCTTTCCAACTGCACGTCAGAAGCGTTCACGTGGGAAGGCGTGGCGCCCATAGCGGGACTCCTGGGGCCACAGCGCTTCTGTGCAGAGTGACGGGTGAGACCAGCTGTGGTGGTGCAGCGTCTGAATGTGAATTCTTTAATCTAATGTAAATCCAATGTAAAGGCTTTCCAAATAAGTTACCTTACATTTTTATGCCACGGCTAAGAAATGAATGCTAGCTATTCTTTAGGACTTGCGGTTTATACTTGAATTTATATATTTCTTTTCAAAGTTATGTATATGTGTGTGTGTGTGTGTGTGTGTGTGTGTGTGTGTGTGTGTGTGTGTGTGCATCGCATACATAAATGTATGTATATAGAGAGATTAAAAAAAATTAGAATGGTGAATCTGGGAAGGATAAAAAGCTGAACGGGTTTTCATGATAACGGCTCCTCCTTTCTATCCCCAAGTCGCATGTCCTGGGTACCATGTGAGTCAGCGTGTGCGCGGTATGAGGTTGCTTACTTGTATTGTCGGGCTGTCTTCCCAGACACACTCTCTGTGTTAACGTGTCACTAACACGGACCCCGACCCCGCGACGCCTGTCGTGGTCACCGGCGCAGGGCCCTTTACCTCCCCCGAGAAGAGCTGTCTGGTCGGGACTGACGGTTGTCATGCTGCGGTTGCTGCTGCAGGGAGACGAGCCCGGGACAGGGCGGGGGCCCGGGAGGGCCGCGGGGACAGCACCGCCGCGGTGACGCCTCGGGGCCCGGCTGGCGCGGGGACCGCCCGGACAGCAGAGGCCGAGGTCCTGGGAGCACAGCCGCAGTCAGCCTCTGGGTGCGCGTCTTCGTCGGCCCTCCAGGGGGCGCAGGGCCCGAGCAGGAAGTCCCAGGGCGCACCGCCCACCCGCGCCTGGCGTCTGCGGCCGGGGGCTCCGGGGGCCGCTTCCGTCCCGCAGGGAAGAAGCCCCCCGACCGCAACACACCGTCGTCAGATCCGCGGGGGTCCGTCAGACGGGACATTCCTCCGGACGGATGACAGGGGCTGCATGGCCGCAGGCGGCCCCGACTCCGGGGCCTTCCGGCCTTGTCCAAACTCTCCCCGATCCCCAGGCGGCCTTCGGGGACGTGCGCGCGGCTGTGCGGCGGCCCAGGGGACGGGCGGGCTCCGCAGAGGCAGCGCCGCGGGCGTCGGCGCGGGCGGTAGCGGCCCCGGCGTCTGCTGCGGAGCGGGGGGCTGCCCCATCTGGGTCCCCTTCACATGGAAGGGTGAGACGGTCCGCCCAGGCCATTTTCTCCCCTTTTTACGTTAGCCATGTAAGGAGTGCTATTTCCATATTTCCTGGGGGTCCTGAAACTGGATTTCCTTTTGTTTTACCATGAGTACATACACAGATCTCAGTTTATTTTAATAAGAAAATACATGTGAAACTTGAGAATACTGTCCTTGGCACATAATAGAAATGCATCTTCTACTATATACTATCAGTATCCTACATAGTATATTTTTAATACTGAATATTTATCATCAAGCCCCACCTCAAGATCTGTGTTCCAGCACCTCCAACAGCGCCAGGTCCACGGAAGGCGCCTTCTAATAGTGTCTACGTGGATTTTATTTCGCCATGCTTTTCCTTTGTTTCCATCTGCCTTTTTCTTTCTTCATTACTTACATGTCTGTTCAAGGCACTTCTTGTGAGACTGTCCAATAAGTAGTGGAGAGATAAGATATTTCAAAGGGAAATAGATGCCAAATCACAAGAATGAAGAAAGGAAAATACATTCTCATGGACTGGATGTGCTTGTATGGGAAAACAGGTGTCTTCCACTTAACAGCTGAGGGAATAGCGATGGAGAATAAAAAACACAAGTCCTTCTTTATCTATTGGTTTCAGTATTATCCATTACTATAATCTTTTATTGCAGTTGCTAGAATACATAAGAAGTAACTGATATTTCACTTTAAGCCTTTCATTTTTCCCCATTAATGGGTTAGCAAGATGGCAAACCATTAAATGTAATGTGACAAAATTAGTCAAACACTAGAATAACCAAAAAATGACCCTACTTTCCTTGCCTCAGTACTAGAAAACTTATTTTCTAAATTGAATAAAGTCAATATAAAACTTTTTAATATTATGCTGAGATATTGAATCATAAGAGAAACATTCAGAACATGGGACATTATTGTTATTTTAAGAGGGAGACTGGTTTTTAGTAAGTGTTCACATTTTAATGAACAAAAACTTCTAAGTCTTGTGAGTTGTATATGGAAATGTGCGACCGTCTGTGCACATGTGTGTTGTAGGAGGGTGGTGGGCTCACGATTTCCTGGAAGGCTGAGGAGGTGGACAGTGGAGAGGTGGGTGAGGGATGACCCCCCTAATGCTTTTCTCCTCTTTTGGTCCCAGGCAACGGTGATTACATCCATATATAAGGTTACATTTTTTGCAATTAACCTTATTTTCAGCACAACTTAAAATCAGAATGAAACTGAGTGCCTAGAAGTATTGGTGAAAAGTAAGTAGAAGGATATTTGTCCAGGCCATACATCCTTCCCGAGCCTCAATGGCATTACAAAAAATGTGCAATAGAAGGAGCAATGCTGCTGTTTTTAGAAAGCAGCATCCCTACTGCGAGAAGGGAGGGAAAAAGTCTTCAGCTTTAAATCCTGTATGAGCAACTTCTCTTTTCCAACAGTTACATATTCATTTAGTGGATATTTATAAGCCATATATTTTGTTTGGTGTTTTCTCTGTGTTAATTAAACCAAGAACAATTTTAAAAAATGATATAGATAGGTGGATACAAATAAATTGATAGGTAGCTACTATTCTATATGCATAGAATAAAGCATGCAAACTGGATAGCATAAATAATTAAAAAATGGAGCTTGTTTTTTCATTACACATTCATCTATTTACAAAATCAGGGTTATAATATCCTAAGGAATCACCAATAGCATTATATATAAGGATCTACAATTCCACACTACCAGACAAATATCTTGGGTAGCACAGAAACTGATTTTTTAAATAATATATTAGATTAATGTTTTTTGATATCAACAGATTTATTTAGACTAAAAGGAAAGGTGTGTAGAAATCCAAAATAAAATAGGAATTAATGTTGATATACACAGAAGTCTATTTAGAAAGTCTGATTAGGAAGACCTAAAATCTATTAATCTTTTATATTAATAAATCATGAATTATATATATATATATGTGTGTGTGCATGTGTGTGCGTATACATATAGTTGTTACACCACAAGTGGTATGGTACTTAAAGATTACTCAGATAATTATTTGTGTATTAATGGGTTCTAGTAAAAAATATGCTCTAATATTTGGGACAGAAATTGGTTCATATTTTGTGTACTTGATTTGGAAGTTTTCTTTGCTCCAGATATATTTGACAGATATGCTCAGGTAGATATTTTTCTTCATATGTTTGAAAATTGGTGACCACTTCTGTAATTCTTACATAGGTTTAACAGATTTTGAATTACATACACAAAAAAAATGTTGCCTAAGCAGAGGTTGTTTGTTGTTTCATCTCAAATACAGACAATACTGTCCATCTTCTAATATCCAGTTATTCAATATAATTCTCAAATAATTTATAAAGTCACTCTTGTTGATAGATAGCTAGGGTCTGTGTTGCATGTTAAAAGTATTGATTACTTTTACAGAATTATCTCAAACACTAATAAATTAAGTGTTATGATCCATATAGTTTCTCATGGTCATTACTATTGACATAAATAATTCACAGGGAGTTTTTCCAGAAGAACGTCTGGTAATTTATTGGAGAGCATTTTAAAGCCTCCTTGGTAAGGGAGCAGTTCTTCTAACTGTAGAAGACTGAACTTACACATTTTCCAAAAGACCAACAGAAAATCTCTCTGGAAAAGATAAACTATATCCTTGGAAATGAAATCATCAAGTTAGTAATGCATTGTTGTGTACTTTTCTTTCAGTGGTTAATATTCCACAATTCCCATTTTTCCAATTTTGACACTCACTTATTTGGGGATGTAACAAATCAGTATCATACTTAGCCAATATGAGGAGTTCTAACGTGGTAACCACCTGATTTTTTTCAATATGTTACCTAACACATTAGAACTGTTCAGATACTGATACTGGTAAGTTTTCTTCATTAGGAACCAAACTGCTTCCTGGAGTCTAGGATTTATTCTGGCCCATAAATCATTTTCCTTCGCTTTCCACCACTGGAGATTTTGAGCTGGAAAAATTTGCCCCATTAGTCACCCCTTGTTCTTGCCTTTGTAGAGGCAGTTACATGAGGTTTTCTTACTATCTGCCTTTTCTCTCAGTTCTTCCAGCTCAGCGCAGAGACGAACTAAGGCACACTTTATCCTGAGACAAGGGAGAATTCACATTTTTGTTGATTATTAGTGCCCTGCCTGCTGGGAGGGCAGGGAAGCTGGGCTGCATGGGAGGCCCTGCTCCTGCTGTTGATAATGCTGATTTACGGAGTTCTGCTGAGGATATCAAGCATCTTATATATTGTAGGCATTTCCCTTCCTATTGCTCATGTTATTTAGACATTGCTAAGCTAGATGGCAGCTCCTGAAACACATGAACTCAACGACGCTTATCCGTGTGTGAGTAATCTTCAAGTAATATACTTAAATTTTCAGTGAAGGCTTCTGAAGGTATAACAATTTTGGTAGAAAGTTCTCTGTGTACAGAATAGACCTGTGTTGGCAGCCGCGCTCAGAAAATAGCGCCCAATGCAGGGCAGCCGGAAGGCCCCGAACTTCCTAATGACAAATCATCCCACACCACTAAACTACATGCTAATTGCGCCTTGGCATAAGGACCAATGAGACCCACCAAATGGTTATGCTAATAAGGCATATGGAGCCGCACCAACCAGGTCAGAGCATGAGAACTATATAAGCAAGCCTCTCCTTCCCCTCTGGGTCCTGCCCAACTCATTTGTTTCACAAAGAGCTGAAGAATAAAGCTTTCTGCAGAAGAATCCTGCTGTTGTTGCATGCTGTTCTTGCTGGCGAGGACAGGGCACGCGACAAGTGGTGCCGAATCCCGGGAACCAGAACATCACCGGCACAGGGAGGACCCTTCAGACATCTGGAGAGGATTCAGAACTGCAGGTCAGAAGAAAGCCCGGAGGGGTAAGTTCCGAGAGGCCCCTGCTTTTTAGGATGATGGTTGATGGTTCTCTGTAAATAAGGAGGCACCATGGGGAATGCACCGTCATTAGTCACGGCGCTGCAGACAGCTCTCAAAGAGCAAAACTTGAAGGTCTCCAGCAAAGTCTTAGGATCTTTTGTGAAGGAGATAGACCGTGTGGCCCCCTGGTTCATTTGTTCAGGGTCCCTCTCAATCCCGAGCTGGGACAAACTGGGGAAAGATCTTGATAGAGAGGAGGAGGAGGGTAGCCTGAGGGGAGGCAGCAAGCCCCTCTGGAAACTGATTAGAGCTTGTCTGCAAGATGAGAGATGTGAAAAGGTAATAAAAGAAGGTCAGAGAGCATTGACAGATATCCAAGAGAGCATGTCAGAAACGGAACAGGAAACAGAGAGCGTGCGCGGCCGAAAAAAGGCCACAAAAACGAAGGTAAAGAAACCTCAGAGTGAGGGAGAAAGCCCGCCTAGGGCAAAAGCGAAAGAGCCCCGAGAAGCGAGTGACGATCGCCTCGGAGAAAATAGTAAATACCCCTGGAAAAAGTTGAGGGACCTCCAACTCTTCAATAGGGAATCTGAGGAGGAATTAACGTCCGCAGAGGAAGGGGAAGAAAATAAAACCGCAGAGTGCAGAAGTAAGGGAACCGGCAAAGTTGAAAAGCGGACCAAGGAAAAAATGAAAGCAGGGTGTCCCCCGACGCCCGTTGCCCCGCCACCTTACGTGAGTGGCGCACCCTCCTTTTGCCACCCAGATACTCTTCAGGCAATTAGACAAATGTTTCCTGTATTTGAGGATAACGGTGTACGCTCTCACCAGCCCCTGAGCCATAAACAAGTTAAGGAGTTAGCAGAATCCGTTCGGGCTTATGGGGTCAGTGCCAACTATACCATAGCACAAGTTGAGAGATTAACAGAGACAGCCATGATACCCGCAGACTGGCAATATGTAACTAAGGCATGCCTTTCTAGTATGGGGCAATACATAGAATGGAAGGCATTGTGGCATGATATCAGCATGACCCAGGCACGCGCAAACGCGGCCGAAGGACAGCCTGCATGGTCATATGATATGCTGACAGGCCAAGGACAGTGGGTAGCCAACCAGACCGCCTTCCCCTTACAGGTATACGCACAAATAAACACGTGCGCCGCCAAGGCATGGAAAGCCCTCACCAACAAAGGAGAAGTATCAGGCAATTTGACAAAAACTATTCAGGGACCGAGCGAGCCATTTTCTGACTTTGTCGCTCGTATGATGGAGGCCGCAGGCAGAATATTTGGAGATCAGGAACAAGCAATGCCCCTAGTGGAGCAATTAGTATTTGAACAATGTACCAAGGAATGCAGACAGGCGATAACACCCTGGAAACAAAAAGGGATACATGCCTGGTTGAAAGCCTGTAGAGAAATAGGAGGGCCACTCACCAATGCGGGCCTAGCCGCGGCCATATTACAGAGCCACAAACAAGCCAGGATCACTAACAGAAGTATCAAATGCTTTCAATGCGGGAAATTAGGACATATAAAGAGAGAGTGTAGGAGCCCAGCTTCAGAACAAACAACCCAAAAGACCCCTGGGTTGTGCCCTAAGTGTAAGAAAGGCAGGCATTGGGCTAATGAGTGCCGGTCTATTAAAGATATAGAAGGGAAACCCTTAGAACTGCCAAAAAACGCCCAGAGGGGCCCCCGTCACCAGGGCCCGCAAATATATGGGGCAACCAGCACGCAAGTGTCATTCGGGAACAACCAGGCCCTCCAAGGAGAGTCACTTCAAGTTCCGCGGGATTGGACATCCGTGCCACCACCAGAATAGTGTTGACTCCACAGATGGGAGTTCAGCCTATCCCTTCAGACTTTAAAGACCCCCTACCACCAAATACCATTGGGTTACTCCTAGGGCGCTCTTCTGCTGCATTGAAAGGCCTGGTAGTTCATCCCGGAGTTATAGATCAAGATTATGAAGGACAGGTAAAAATCATGTGTTCGGCTCCCAGAGGAATCTATCCTATATCCCCGGGAGACCGCATAGCCCAGCTCTTAGTTTTACCTAGTCTCCAAGCCAATTATCCTGCTACCAACACGGAGAGGGGAGAAAGGGGCTTCGGCTCCTCTGACTGGGATTCAGCCTTCATAGTATTAGATTTAGCAGACAGACCAAAATTAACTCTTCAAATAGAGGGAAAGAGCTTTGAGGGAATCCTAGACACTGGAGCAGATAAAAGTATTATCTCTGCAACCTGGTGGCCCTCCAAGTGGCCTGTGACCCAATCCTCACATTCATTACAAGGTTTAGGATATGAGTCAAGCCCTTCAATTAGTGCCAAACCATTGAAATGGCGAGCCCCTGAAGGACAAGAGGGTACAGTCACCCCTTATGTACTCCCTCTACCGGTCAATTTATGGGGGAGGGATGTCATGAGAGACTTAGGCCTCAAACTCATTAATGAATACTCCACCCCCGCCCAAGGCATGATGATGGACATGGGATACATCCCTGGCAAGGGGCTGGGGAAACACCAACAGGGACACATAGAGCCCATCCTGCCCAAAGTAAAGAATGACCGTCATGGCCTGGGTTTTTCATAGGGGCCATTGAAGATGCCATGCCCATACCTTGGCTCACAGAGGAGGCCGTATGGGTTCCTCAGTGGCCCCTATCCTCTGAAAAATTAGAAGCAGCTCATTGCTTAGTGCAAGAGCAGCTCCAAGTGGGACACCTAGAACCCTCTGTGTCCCCATGGAACACACCCATATTTGTAATCAGGAAAAAGTCAGGATCATGGAAGTTGCTTCATGATCTGAGAGCAGTAAATGCTCAAATGAGAATGCTTGGACCCGTACAACGGGGACTGCCACTCCTCTCTGCCTTACCCAAAGAATGGAAAGTGCTCATAATAGATATTAAAGATTGTTTCTTTTCTATACCTCTAAGCTCCAAGGACAGGGAAAGATTTGCTTTTACTTTGCCAGCTATTAACCATGAACAACCCGATGCCAGATTTCAGTGGAAGGTCCTCCCTCAAGGAATGGCAAATAGCCCCACCATATGTCAACTGTACGTTCAGCGAGCGCTAGACCCAATTCGTAAGACCTATCCCACGCTAAAGATCATCCATTACATGGATGACATCCTTCTTTGCTCCCCACAACCAGCAGAAATAGAAGAAGCATATATAGATCTCACTAGATCCCTAGAAAATTGGAGACTGAATATAGCAAGCGAGAAGGTCCAAAAATCTAGTGTTAGCAAATTCCTAGGAGCAACCATTTACACAGATGTAATTTGCCCCCAAAAGCTTGAGATAAGACATAATCAATTGCGAAATTTGAATGACTTCCAAAAACTCCTAGGAGATATTAATTGGTTGCGCCCATACTTAAAGATACCCACCACTGAATTGACTCCACTATTTAAAACCCTAGAAGGAGACCCACAACTAACGTCACCGCGCTCCCTCACACCTGAGGCATTACAAGCCATTCGCAAAGTAGAACAGGCTTTGATGACAGCACAATTAAATAGAGTGCAATCGAATGAACCCTTTGAGTTGTGTGTGCTTCCCACCCCGGAGCTGCCAACAGCAGTTTTATGGCAGCACGGCCCACTGATCTGGATCCATCCCCAAGCCTCTCAGGCTAGGACAATAGAGTACTATCCGGCAGCCGTGGCCAAACTTGCTTTGAGAGGAGTAAAAACCTCCATGACACATTTCGGAGAGGCTCCAGCTAAAATTATAACCCCTTACAGCGTAGAACAGATACAAGTATTATGTGCTATGAACGATGATTGGGCCATACTTGCTTACAGTTTCTCAGGAAACTTTGATAATCATTTCCCTAAACATCCCCTCATCAACTTCGCCAAAAATCATCTCCTAGTATTTCCTCGGGTCACTAGCCTAACCCCGCTGCCTCATGGAAAAACAGTTTACACGGACGGGTCTAAGACAGGCACAGGTGCCTATGTCCATGATGGCAAAGTTGTGACAAAAGGCTACACGCCTGACACTCCACAAATAGTGGAATGTCGCATAGTCTTAGAGGTCCTACAAATCTTTCCTGAACCTTTAAATATTGTGTCTGACTCCTGTTATGTAGTTAATGCAGTCAAATCTCTAGAAGTGGCCGGGCTAATCAAAGCGTCCAGCCCAGTAGCCACTTTGTTCAAACAGATACAATCAGCACTACTTCATAGGCAATCTCCTTTGTATATAACTCATATCAGAGCACATTCAGGCCTTCCCGGGCCTATGACCCAAGGCAACCACCTGGCAGACCTCGCAACCAGAAATATAGCTTTTCCCCTGCTAGACCCTATCACCGCAGCTTCAAAATTCCATACACAATTTCATGTCACTGCCGAAACACTGCGCAAGCGGTTTAGCATAACCAGGGCCGAAGCTAGGAACATTGTCCTTAGCTGCCAACATTGCTGCAGCTTCCTTCCCACACCTCATGTTGGGATCAACCCCAGAGGTATTAGGCCTTTACAAGTTTGGCAAATGGATGTGACGCATATTTCGTCTTTTGGGAAACTGAAATATGTACATGTATCCGTGGATACTTGTTCAGGAGTCATCTTTGCCTCCCCATCGTCAGGAGAGAAAGCTTCCCATGTCATCCAGCACTGCCTTGAGGCTTAGAGCGCATGGGGGTTACCACAGATTCTGAAAACAGACAATGGCCCAGCCTATACCTCTACAAAATTTGCTCAATTTTGTCATCACATGGGGATAAAACATATCACTGGCCTTCCCTACAACCCACAAGGTCAAGGGATTGTGGAACGCACGAACCGCACGCTCAAATCCTATTTACTTAAACAAAAAGGGGGAATTGAAGATATACCCCCCACACCAAAAACTGCCATAGCCCTAGCACTTTTCACTATAAATTTTTTGAATCTGGATGCTCAAGGCCATACAGCAGCAGATCGCCATAATCAGTGGCCAAAAGACCCACAAGAACTAGTAAAATGGAAGGACGTGTTATCTAACCAATGGAAGGGCCCGGATCCAATCATAATCAGATCCAGGGGAGCTGTGTGTGTTTTCCCCCAGGGTGAAGAAAATCCCTTCTGGATCCCGGAGCGCCTAACGAGGAAAGTCCTAAACAAAGGAGATGACTTCGCTATACCTCCTGACCCTGCTCCTGACACTGGAGACCCCGACTCAGGGAGTATTGAGATGGGGAATCCTGTCTGCCTTTCCTAAGCCTATGCCTGTCCGTTTCAATGCAGCCGTTTTTCCGCGCTTTTTCACTACTAATGCTAGTATGAACTTGCCCTACTTAGTTAAAGACACCCTAGTAGCTCCCCTGGGAGAAAACCGATCCTTTGTAACTAATGGGTCATTATGCTTCACCACTCAGAATCTAGCTGGCTGTATCTCCCTGAAATGGAGGAAATACGGATGGTTCAGTGACATAATTCTAGAGGCCAGTAGCCTCCCCGTTATGTCAGCTAAATTTGAAGGGCCTAATAAGGAAGGGAGCCCGCCCTATAAGAACATGACTATCCACCAGATGGTTCTCTGGATCAATGGCACATTTGTACACTCTCCCAGGAACAATTCCACCGACAGGCCTCATCAACCCAAATATGCCTCCCATTGTGTGGGCGACTATGAGGGAGAGCTGTGGCCCTGGACTGACTGTCAGTCAACTTTAGTAACGTGGGCAACTGAGAGGCAGGAGTTTACCATCTCCCCAGATATGGAGGGACGGCCAGCCAATGAGGCTTGGTGGCCAGTAAAGGTGCTCGAAGGCGAGTTTCGTCAGCAGCTGAGCATGAACCCCTTCCATAAATGGATGCTGTGTGGAGTCAATGGCTCGTGTACCGACCTCTCCCCCTTTTCCGCCCTCCAGGGTGGGGGAATCGGTGTAAAAAATATCACCTTTTGGTGCGAGAATAACCACATGCGCGCACACTGGAACATGATCATGACCCATAACAACGAGAACTACACGTGTTCAGCAAAATCAGGTCCAGAGTCACCTAATTCCCTTTTTCCACCTTCTCCAGTATGCGTATACCCCCCATTTCTGTTTATCTTATCCAATAGTATCTTTGACTCCTGCTCCAATGAAACCTGCTTTCTGTCTCAGTGTTGGGATGTGCGTAACTTTACCAATGCTTTGGTAGTCCGCATCCCCCGTTGGGTCCCTGTTCCCGTAGACGCCCCTAACACCATGACTCTGTTTCGAGAAAGGCGCGATTTCGGTGTTACAGCCGCCATAGTGCTCCTGATCTCCGCGACCGCGGTCGCAGCCACCGCCGCTGGTATAGCTTTAGACACCTCCATCAAATCGGCTACAGAGCTCAATAACCTTGCAGCCTCAGTAGCTTCTGCCCTGGACCAACAGTCCACACTTGATGGCAAACTGAAAGGAGGAATAATGATCCTCAATCAACGCATAGATCTCGTGGAGGAACAAATAGAGGTGCTCTGGCAAATGGCCCAATTGGAATGTGAGCGGAAATATCGTGCCCTCTGCATCACTAGCATTCAATATAAAAATTTTACACGGGCAGCTAATCTGTCACGAGACCTGTCCCAGTATCTTTCAGGAAACTGGTCCCAAGACTTCGATGGGACACTAGAAGAGCTGCGGCGAGAAATTATCCACATCAACTCCACCCGTCTAGATATCTCCGTAGCGGAAGGACTCTCTTCCTGGTTCCTCAGAGCTCTCTCCCACGTCAAGGAGTGGGCGGGCATGGCTGGGATGGGCGTGTTCCTGCTTGGAGGTCTCATGCTCTTACTCTGGTTGTTATGCAGACTCCGCAACCAACATAAGCAGGACAAGGTGATCTTGCTCAAGCCCTAATGGCGATAGACGTTGGCGCCTCTCCCCAAGTGTGGCTGAACATGCTTAAGAAGGAAGCTCGGCTTTAGCTTGAGGTAGCTCTTGCACCCTGAGCCCATGTGGCACTGCACCAGGCCCGAGTACCTCAATGCTTAATCACAGCTTTCTTTAAGAAGCTCATGGTGCAAGAGGGTTGAGAAAAAGGGTCCAAACCCTTTGTACCAAGCGGTCCCAACGCCAGCCAGAGGATGCGAGGCAAAGCACTGCAAGAGGTCTTGGACCCCTCTGAGAGGCATGCCTGACTGCATAGGGGTAGATGCCCAGAACCCCTCTCCAAAAAGGGGGCATCAGGAAGTATGATGGAGGTCAGGCCTCTGTCTCCGCCTCTGCTGGCAAGTTCCGCCTTGAGCTTCTGTTAGACAAAAAAGGGGGAGATGTCAGAAAATAGCGCCCAATGCAGGGCAGCCGGAAGGCCCCGAACTTCCTAATGACAAATCATCCCACACCACTAAACTACATGCTAATTGCGCCTTGGCATAAGGACCAATGAGACCCACCAAATGGTTATGCTAATAAGGCATATGGAGCCGCACCAACCAGATCAGAGCATGAGAACTATATAAGCAAGCCTCTCCTTCCCCTCTGGGTCCTGCCCAACTCATTTGTTTCACAAAGAGCTGAAGAATAAAGCTTTCTGCAGAAGAATCCTGCTGTTGTTGCATGCTGTCCTTGCCGGCGAGGACAGGGCACGCGACAGACCTGTTGGCGGGTCAGCAGGAAAAAGGATACGCTGGTGCTAATTGTCCCCATCGCCACACCACGTAAGGCACCAGCCACTCTGTCTGGTTGGGGTGAGGCTGAAGAAGAAAAGTGAGTTACATTCACACGAATTCATCAGAGAGAATTTTAGCTTCCTTTTCCTCTTTAATACCTTATAATATTTTAGAATTTGATGACTATAGTTCATATGTCTTCTGATGATAGAGAACATTCTTTTTTAGTCATTGCTTTGCAATGACTTACAACATAGCTATTGTCCAATGATATAACTGCATATCAACAGTTTATATGTCACCTGCCTCTGGCTCTTCATCCTGGAGAAATAAAAAATGAGCTTACTAGGCTTGCAATATTTTAGGGTAATTTCAGTGTTTGCCAATTTGGAGAATACATTGTGGTTTTGTATGGTGCTTAATGGATTGTCGACTTTAATGAAATGCTATCATGTGTTACCCGCTGTATAGTATGTAGCAAAACATTCATTTGCTGTCAGGTTTGCATAATTGATATCATTGGTGACAGTTCACTGACTACTCTGGGGGTGCTAGAGCTCTGTGGCAAGGGCTGTTTTTCTTTTTTATGATGCTTGATATATAGAAACGAGTTGTGTAGAGAAAATAAACAGTAACCAAAGCAGTCAGATAATAGTTCTGCTCACATATCAGATTAACTGGGATCAGTTTTTCTTCAGAAAGAATATTTGAAGTGTTATTAAATTTACTATGATCACTTGTTTGTTAAGGTCCAATTGATGTTGCATAGATGCATTGTTTTTAAATCGATTTTAATTTTACCTGAATTCAGACCTTTGTGAAGCAAACTTGGAACTCTGATTTCTAAATAAAGGACTACAGTTTAATGATGAGGGTTTCATATGGCCTTTGGGGTGAAAAAGAAACAAACAGTTGTTGACTGGGGATATGTAAAGGATTTTCAAGCAGTACTGACGGTACTCTTGATACTACTTCTGAAGAAGGGAACATAAACTTTTGTGGCACTAATTCCAACAATTGTGTAATTTTCTCTGGCAGTGCTTAGCAGCCCAGGTTTATAAGCTTAATTATATTAACAAGGCACAATGTAATCAAGAGTTAATTGTGCTTGTAAATAAAATGGGGATTCATCTCAAATTGACTCACTTTCCTGATTGCAGGAATAACTGCCTTGCTATCCATTACTTGCTGAATAAAATCTTACAGTCCTTAGCAATAATATTAGGTACTCAGTGAACACACCTGTCCCCCACTCTCCCATTCATAAACATTTTTCATCATCCTATTACACTCTTAACAATGACTATGTTCCAGTCTGCTTGCCATGCTCTTAACTGAGTGGAACTACTTACAGCTCTATGGAGAAACCCTTTTTTCTGGACTTTATGTTTTCATTCATATTTGCAGAAGACACACCTGATAGAGGGCTATTAAAAAAAATTTACAAAGAACTCCTAAAATTCACAATAAGAAAAGTGCATAATTAAAAAATGAGTGTAACTCCAGGGGGTGGAATCCTGAGGCAAAATACCTCTAAAACAGAAATCAGTCAAAGGGAGATATTAAGTTAAGAAACCCTTTTATTTCTTACAAGCAGTCCCATCTCTCTCTTGACCTGGCTGCAGCAGCTCCACCCAACCTCTCTGGTCCAGATAAACCCTGTCAGGCCCTTGTAATTACCTATTGATATGCAGATGAACTGTTTCTCTCCAGCTCTTGGAAACACCTGATGCGCAGATACACTAAAGCCAGGTTAGAAATTCTGGAAATACTGCAATTTTACCCGCAATGGGCCAGAGACCTTAACAGACACCTCACCAGATAAGATATGCAGATGGCATGTAAACATATGAAAATTGTATGTCATCAGAGAAGTGAAAATGAAAACAACAATGAGCTACCACTATAGTCCTGTTAGAATTGCCAAAATCTGTGACACTGACACCACCAAATGCTGGTGAGGATGTAGAGCAGCAGGACACTTTGGTGGGAATACACAGTGCTGCAGCCGCTTTGGAAGACAGTTCAGTGGTTTCTTAGACAACTAAATATACTCAACATATGATCTGGCAATCATGCTTGTTGTAAATAATCCAAAGGAGTTGAAGAAGTATCTCATCCAAAAGCCAACATACAGATGTTAAAAGCAGCTTTCTTCATACTTGCCAAAGCTTGCAAGCAACTAAGATATTCTTCAATAGGTAAATGGGTAAATAAACCATGGTACTTCGACACAATATAATATTATTTGTCACTAAAAAGAAGTAACAGGAATAATAATAATAATAGTCATTATAATATCAGCTAATATTCATTGAGAAATTATGTGCATGATTTTTGTGTTAGAATTATATTGTGTTCTTGCCCACAAATATAATGGATATTGTACTAATGTGTAATACAAGGACTGAAGGACCAGCACTACGCAGCCTCTAGACAGATGGGATTTGTTTACAGAAGTGTCAAGTTGGATCTTAATAGTTATTCTATTTTGTAATAAATTTTTATACTGATAACCAATTAATTTAGTATCTGTGCTATTAAAAGAACACAAGTAGGACAGCGAATGAGTTGAATAATACAACCCTGGTTTCCAGGTAAATAGAAAAGAGGACTCATCTTGAGAATAATAAGAACTTGCCATCAATAATATTAGGCAACAATTTTCCAGGAATTATGCTAAGCTTTTTATATGAATTACTTAAATTTCTTTCTATGAGGTGAGTAATGGCCTTGCTTAAGAAATATATTCAAGCTCAGGTAATTTGTAAATGAATAAATAGCACTGTATTTAGACCTTTTTGATGGCACAGTCTAAGTATATAACCAATAAACTCAAGAGATAAAGGAAAATTTGCATTTAACAGCAGAAAAGGAGGAAAATTAACCTACCCATGCATTTTCAGAAAGTCAGATTAAGTCAGTCCAGGTCACCTCTTGGTAGATGAGCAGAAACTTTTAAAACTGCCTGGTGTCACAGGAAGGGGCAGAGCAATTTCACCCTCAGGGGCAGATAAAAGGACAATTTAGGTTAAAAAAGAAAAGGTGTTGACAATACTGAAATGGAAAAATGAAATAATTTACATTGAATAAGTAGGGATTTACACTTCATAAAAATGATACAAGTAAGGCAAATTCTAAAGAAATCCACCCTTTGCTGTGTTTTTCTTTCCTTCTTATACTAATAGATCTGCAAAGGAAAGGCAGACCACAAGGTAGCCAGTTATTCTGCCTCAGCCCATTATTCTCCATTTCTTGGTATTGATCACCTCATCCTCTTTCTGCCAGTCAATTTTGATTGATATTGTGAATAGAAAATTAGTTGTCTTCAACAATAAGTTCTTTGTGGTAATATTTGGAAGTATTCCATTATCGATTCTGATCTTTGGTAACTTTTCTTTTCATATGTTCACATTTTCTGTCATTCCTGTAACAATTTTTGAGCTTGTATAGTAACAGCATTGCTAAGCCTACTAGCACAGCTCCTCTTTAAGATCTGGAATTTCCATTCATGGTATTATTAATTTGTGTTAGGGTCCAGGCTTCAGAGGCTTCCCCAGAGAACAAACTACACAGGCATAGAGATGTAAATTCAAGCAAAGTCTTTATTCAGCCAACTAGTTGGGGTCCAAGTCAGCCCGACGCAGCGGGTCTCAACAAGGACCCTGAGCACTCAGAGCCAAGGGTTTATATAGCAATTTCAAAGCATTTAACTCATAGCAATTTTCTATAACTATACATTATTCTTGCAAGACATATATCCTGGGGTTAAGCAAGGGCAGGGTAAGACTACTCCTCAATGGTTAGGGAGGTTCTGCACGATAAGCTTGGTATGTAAGATTTACTGACCAAGGTTAGCTGACCAAGGGTCACAGCTGCCCACCACCCGGTGCTCATGATTAACTTGTTTTTCAAGGCCTTACCCAGTTCCAATTTTTCTTTCTAAGTCACATACTCAGAAAATGGCTTCTAGGCCTTTAAGATGGCTATGCTTATGCTAACCTATTTCTATTCTTACATTCCCCTCTTCTTCTTGTATCTATTTCAATCATGAAATTAGGGGTCATCTGTTTGGTTAACACTCTGATAGTTCTGTCTCAACACTATGATTTGCACGGTGCTAATGCGTTCTTTGATAAAGGTAACACATGGAGTGACTCCGGTTTGGCGGGCCTACTACTTGTTAGAATAAGCTGGGGTGGTGCTGATTACTTCTGTCTTGTTGTAGAGGGAGGTGTAAGTTTTAGGAACTCTCTCAATGCAGGTTCATTGCCTACTTGCAGAGGATAAAGTGAGTCTCGGTCTTTGTCTTCTACAGATAGGGACTCTAGCTGCTGCTAGGGAAAAGGGGCGATGACCGCTCTGGCTGCTTCGTGCTGAGAAGGGGGTGCAGTAAAGGGTGCAGCTAGGTCTCTATTACTGGTCAGTTGAGAGGGCTTCAGAAGGCTGGCACTTCTATTACTATTTGCAGTTTTGTGGCTTCTAGGCAAGATAAAACAAATTGTGTTATTAGGTTATGTAGCAACATCTGGAGTTGGATTTTCTATTCTGGAGGCTGCAGTTATTGAAACAATACTTTTCTCTAAAATCACCCTCATTTTTATTAGAAGTAACCAGGTTAAGAAAATAATTAACAGCTGGCTTGATCATTTGCACAAGTGCAGCAAGAAGAGCAATTGATTACACAGGCTCTTTTAAATATGCTTTGCTGGAACTTTTTGTAAGGAATTTCAGATTGAACTTTTAAAGGCCTCTTGAGGCCAGACAGCCAAGCTAGACTTGCCATCAGGCTTTGCCTGCAGTACCTGTAGATTTGGATGAATTCTTCTCTTCTCGAGGTCTCTGAACCTGCCAGGAAGTGACCTTCTTTACTCACCTGGTAAGGCTGCTGGGAACTCTGTAAGCAAGGTACCAGGCCAGTTCTTCCAAGGGGCTTTGTTGGCTTTATAAAGTCAATCTTAGTTCCTTAAAGTTGTTCACATCTGAGTCCATGCACATGTCTCTCAGGTATGACATTCCAGTCAAAGCCCTGGCAGTATAACCAGTGTTCTTAAGTAGTCTTCTCACAAGGAAAGCAGATTCTTATTGAACTCATGCAAATAAACATACTGCCATGGAATACAAAAACAGTCACTGAAAGTTTTTAAACTCTGGAGGGATCAGGTAGAGAGAAGGAAGTTTCAATTCTGCTCATAAAGATAGTCATTTACTAAACTGTTGTCAGTTTAAGAGAACAAGGTTAAAACACTTTATCAGCAACATTTGAAACAAAAAGACACAAAATCATTTTCTTTAGTTTATGTAATCTTATGTAACTAATACCTGTTCTGCTGAAATCTAGTTCTTTACCAGTTTAGGGATAATACTATAAATGACAAAAGACTTACAAATGACAATGTTTAAAGATCTGATGAGAGCTTACTGTAAGACAGTTGACATAAGGAAATTCTGATATTTCTGTAATACAAAACATTTAGTAACAAAGTTTAGCATCATTCTCTTTGACAGTGCTTTCCTGGTAAATAAATAAATATATATCAGATAAATAAGCCAAATTAGTCAAATACTTTCTCTAATGAGAAAAAATTCTTCTGACATGTTCCAGGGGCCCTCTGGAAAATATCAGAGTTAACTAGAGGTAAAAGCACTTTTTTTTTAACTTAGCATAAGTGTCCAAGACCATATACAAAAAAAGCAGAGAAAGTGCTTAAGTCTACAGGTCTTCTCTGAAAGCTTCAAGAATGTTTTACTCTTTAATAGTAGATATAAGCTGCTATGCAAATTCTGTTAAAAGCTCTAAGATCATTTGCATTAAAAAAATATGAAGAGTCCTCTGAAGGACTACTACTAGTAAGATGGCAAACTTCTGGCTTCTCTTCGGGGGTCCTTGGTTTCCGCCTGCGCCACCTGAAGCCCAATCACCTCTCCCTCCCCTCCCAATCCCAGCACCTAGCCAACAGCCACCAGCTCCGTAGAAGTGACACCTCAATCAATTCATGCCCCTTCCTATATAACCTAGCACCTTTCCCTACTAAAGCGGAACTCTCCGGTTAATTGCTGCTATGTGTCGCTCCTTTCCTTTCATCCCCCATGTTTTTTTTTTTTTAAACATACAGCATATAAATTAAACAAGAAGACCTGGTGGTTGTCAAAAAAATCTATTACAACCTTTCTCAAAAGTGGTCACACGTTTGTCCATTTAAACTTTTACAGTGAAACTTGTTTTTCTGGGAGAAACATAATCTTGTCTAGATTCTAGTTTAATTTTTAAGAATAAATTTTGGTTTGCTAACTAAGTGCATTTAATCAGCTGAAAAAAGCTTTGTTACCATTCTGCTTAGGAGGATAAATTAAGAAAACAAATAATCAGTAACAACTTTAATCATTTGTTGGTTAGAGATTTTTCCACTTATAAAAATATATGGAATAAATAATTCAATTTCTCAGGCCATGCAATCGTTTTCAATAACAAAATATTTCAAAGGCAAATAAAGCTTATACAGTTGTTAACAAACTTTAGCTTTTAGTCTTTTTAATATTACGATTTCATTTTTTTTTTTTTTTTAATATTCTGGCAACTCACTGAGACTTTAAGCATGAGAAACTGCTTTGATCTTTCAACATTAAGAGCAGACTAACAGTTAAAGAAAACTGTTTAACTAGAAACGAGATTCTAATTTTGCTGTGCACTTGATATCAAGACTCACTTGCTTTAATTTCACTAGGCACGACTATATCTGTAAGAATATAGTAATTTATTCTTCATTTGCCCTATGGTCCCAAGCACATAAGCCGGTGAGAATTAGCCTGGGCTTGCCTGCGGCTTGACTGGGTTTATCTCACTTAATCTCTAAACATCCTGACCCTCCCCCCCAAAGCAACAGGCTGAGCGGGTCTTCCACAACAAAAGGCACCACGCTGTTTTCTCTCTTTAAACAAATAGCTGTACTTTAGAACAAAGTTACTTTCTTTATCACAAAACACATTCTTTAGCATGCAGAAGACTTTTCATTCTTTATACTTTTTCTTATTAAAACATACATTTTTTAGCATAGAGAAATGTTTTATTACTTTGAGTAGTTTTAATTAAAACTTAAAACCATTAGAAACTTTAATTTCCAGTGAACACCGAGAAGCAGGCCATTGTAAACTGTTAAACTAACATTCTTTAGATTGACAAATTTATGAACACATTTTATAATTTCTGTAACCATGAGCTTTACAGCACAATCTCTCATAGAGTATATCTTCTTAACTTAGCAAAACTTTAAGGTTTTAGGTTTCTTCAAAGATTCTCAGGCAGTAGGTAGGTATACACACTGTAACACACAATTAAAAAGAGGTTCACTTGCTTCAGTCATTTAGTTCACTCATTCGTAACAACTATTCTAGATTACTTACAAGACCTTCACTGAATATTAGACAAAGCCAAGCCTTTAAGCATTTTATTTTTAAAAGATTTAGCAGATAACATGACTTAAATGACCTCAGGTAAATTTAGGCAGCTGATAACTACAAGGACATGCCCGCCTCAGGCAAACTCAAATTAGCATTAATGCTTAACACTTTTTATCAGGTTTTCTGGAAGTTTTAGAATACCCAATTTTCACAAGCACTTGTCTTTAAATCAATTTCATTAATACCATCCGGAGGTAGAAAGATATATTCATTTACACACTTAGGGGATCGTCTGAGTCTGTCTCATGGTGAGAAAGAAGGAAAAAGAATATGAGGGAGACAGGCGAAGGATGAAGATGCCACTTCAAACAAAATGACTGTTGTATGTGCTTGTGAACGAGTGCCTGTCGTTGCACAGTTTTCCTTCCATGGGGGACGCGAATTTATCTGGGATTCGCAGCTGTGACCCCCTTATCCTGTCACGGGAGTCTTCTAGCGGCGGGCGCCCTAATGGCTCTTAATTGCCCGACCCGTGCCCGCGGGGAATGATGTAGTGGCAGAAAGGAGGAACGGAGAGAGCAGGAGAACCTTAGAACAAGGAAACTTAAAATGAGAAGCGCAAAAAAATATAAACCGAAACCAAAACACAGTAAAACTGTCAATGATAACACCAAGCACACACACCACATCTGATCGCACTCGTTCGGACCGGTCCTTCTCTCACTCTGGTGCGCACCACACTCACCACTTTCAGGGTCTTCAAAAAATCTCGTAATTCTCCTGAAGGGCGTCCACTCGGACTGTCGCAGGGTGACGAGCTCGATCTTTTCCTCCTCGGGCGCCAGTTTTCTGCCGATCGGATTTGCCTTCCTAAGGCCGAGTCACTCGGACCCTAGGGCCAGGATTGGTTACCTGGGCTTTTACCCAGGGTCGCTAACCTGGGGGCCAGGACTACCAGCCCGGACTTCCTCACTCGGGACCACTAACCCGAGACCATACACGGGATGGCGACTCCCGCTTTATAATGGATTTATGCAGACACGAGGGGGCGACCCTTGAATTACACTGCCCCGTCCGGACAATTAGACCTTGCCTCCAGCTGTCCTTTGTTCTCAGGGAAGCTGCTCGTATCCCGGACGAGCCCCCAAATATTAGGGTCCAAGCTTCCGAGGCTTCCCCAGAGAACAAACTACACAGGCATAGAGATGTAAATTCAAGCAAAGTCTTTATTCAGCCAACTAGTTGGGGTCCAAGTCAGCCCGACGCAGCGGGTCTCAACAAGGACCCCGAGCACTCAGAGCCAAGGGTTTATATAGCAATTTCAAAGCACTTAACTCATAGCAATTTTCTATAACTATACATTATTCTTGCAAGACATATATCCTGGGGTTAAGCAAGGGCAGGGTAAGACTACTCCTCAATGGTTAGGGAGGTTCTGCACGATAAGCTTGGTATGTAAGATTTACTGACCAAGGTTAGCTGACCAAGGGTCACAGCTGCCCACCACCCGGTGCTCATGATTAACTTGTTTTTCAAGGCCTTACCCAGTTCCAGTTTTTCTTTCTAAGTCACATACTCAGAAAATGGCTTCTAGGCCTTTAAGATGGCTATGCTTATGCTAACCTATTTCTATTCTTACATTTGTAGTGACTGTGCTTATTTGTATTAACTTATGTAGGTCCACATTTATAATTAATCTGTGTAAAATAAAAGGGGCACATATTTTAAAAGGAGCTGTATTTGCTGAGGTAGAGAATTACAATTCAAAATTATCTATTTAATTACTGAATTTTCATTCATTCTTTTATACATGAGCTATTCTTGTTGACTTGGAAAAATTTCCAGTGAAGTAAGAATAATAATTTTTGAAGACCTCTGTCATTTGGAAAAGTCATTGCTTACATGGATTTTATGATTTAAGAAAAATCTGAAACAAACAAGTAGTTTCATTTTCTTGTTTGACCCAGACCCGGCAATTTTAAATGTGCATTTAAATAAAACTCTAGGGACCAACAGGAGATTGCCAAGAGATTATCTAAATCATTCAAAATATACATTCATTAATTGCATTTACATGGCATTCTAATACCTTTAAGATTATAGGAAAAAACAAGATTGTTTTTATTCAGTGTCTCCTCAGAGGGCTCAGTGCAGACAGCATAGTCAGTTGGGCATCTCAAGGGGATGAATCCATGTCAATCACCCCTGCTCATGTCACCGTATCACTGATGGAGAAACTTTAGCGTAGCTCAGAAATTAAATTTTGGAATTCTTCTATTATATTTTAAAAAGCCAATCTGAAATATGAAGCTGTATGTAGGTATTTATTTAAAATTATAATGGGCATGCCCTCAATGTAGAAAATTACAATTTTTTCAATGATAGTTTTTTCAGTTTCTTTGTTCATCTTAGACTATTTTAATTTAAAAGTCATATTATTTCTCTTTTAGTTTTTACTGTTATAAAAATCATGTGAAATAGCTTGTTTTATCAAGCTAATCACTTTCCTGTTGGCTTCTTTCTCTTGTTCTATTTAATATGGGAATTATTCAAAATCTGGTATTGTGTTTTGTTTTCTCAGAAAAAAAGAGCATTTTTTCTTTACATATACTTATTCATTCATAGCTATACAAGACAAAAGAACATTGTAAGAACTATAAACTTATGTGTACATGAATCTTCCTCTCAGCATGTAATTTAAAAATTTCACATCACATATTTAGCAAGTGGTCATGAGTAGTTGTACATAATGGGCTATTCTGATTGGTCAGGTGACTGTTCTGATGTGTTTCTATAGATATTATAGATACTCGGCTAGTCTGTATATATTTTGAATATCAATTCTTCATATGATGCATAATAAGTAGAGCCATAGACATATTTTCAATGGAAAATATAAATCAGTCACAACAGACATCTAGTCTCTGGTTTCCATTTATTAAGTGCTAGTCCACACCAGGTGCTGGGTTAAATGCTTTTTGTTCTTTAACCATTTAAACCTTCACAGCTACTTGTGAGAAGCTCACTATAATTAACTCTTTTAGAGGAAAATGGAAGCATCAAAAGTTAAGTAAATTTTACAGAATTACATAGATAATCAAGGAGCTAAAACTCTAACACACCACCATTTGATACCAAAGCCCATAGTGTTTTAATCCCAAACTATACTACCTCTTATAAAATATGAAATGCCTTCTTGTCTCTTTAAAGTAAAATTCAGATAGTCCAATTAAGACTTTTTAATTGGTGCTTGCATGGAAGATAATTTTTATTTTTTGAGAGGGCATCTCTCATATTTATTGATCAAATGATTTTTAACAACAATAAAATTCAGTATAGGGGGGTCAGTGCTCAATGTACAATCATTAATCCATCTCAAGCCTAATTCTCGTCAGTCTCCAATCTTTTCAAGCATAACGAACAAGTTCTTACATGGTGAACGAATTCTTACATAGTGAATAAATTCTTACATGGTGAACAGTACAAGGGCACTCATCACAGAAACTTTCGGTTTTGATCACGCATTATGACCTATAAACAATCAGGTCAAATATGAATATTCATTTGATTTTTGTACTTGATTTATATGTTGATCCCACATTTCTCCCTCTATTATTATTATTATTTTTATTTTTAATAAAATGCTGAAGTGGAAGGTAGATGCAAGATAAAGGTAGAAAACATAGTTTAGTGCTGTAAGAGGGCAAATGTAGATGATCAGATGATCAGGTGTGTGCCTATGGACTAAGTATTAATCCAGGCTAGACAAGGGCAGCAAGACATCCACGGATGCAGAAGACTTCTCTCAAAGATCCCCTAATTCTCACCTGATGGCCCCCCTGCGACTGTGCCTGTCTTAGGTTGTTCCTCCCTTGAGGAATCTTACCCGTCTCTGGCTAACCAGTCATCTTCCCGGGCCATACAGGGAAATGTAAAGTCCATAAGTGAGAGAGAAGCCATATTGTTTGAAAAGATTAGCTTTTTACTTCTTTGCAGATTTATGCCCTGTGGCTTCTATGCCCAGCACTTGTCTCGAGGTATCTTTACCACCTGGAGGAATTATGATACTCGGTAAATTCGATATGAGGCACGAATTTTATTTAAGGGTTGTAATTAGGAAGGCAGAAGAAAAGCTATAGATGTAGCATATGAAGGAAACATGGGAGGATTGATTATTTCTTTGACATATCTTCTTGTATAGTACCTTAAGTATGTATAGGTTTTAAACTACTAACTAATTTGCACACACATATTAACATAATAGGAATACGGTGACATAAACAAAGCAAATCTATAATTACCATCCATCTCCAGTGAAGCCAAGAAAACCATTTAGGCACCCTAGGCATTTGTGAAAATTTATCTATTATATGATGGATATTGTCCAAATGTACATGAACCGTCTGAGAGAAATCAGACAAATTAAAGCAGCCCATTTCTGGGATCTGTTCACATCCCATATGTTCTTTTAACCGTAGATAGTCTATAGTCATAAGATTTTGGAGTGCTACACCTTGCACTCCTCTCAACTCCTGGTTGAGTTCCAACAGTACAGATCCAGTCAAATTCGTTGTCTCACTGTATGCACATGCCAGCCTAGACATCTCCCTCCTCATTCCTATGGCAAGTCCAGGAGACGGTGGGCTGGATCCAGCCACAACAGCAGCATCGTCCGGATCCCTGTGGAGGCTTTTTGATGATCATCCACTGGCACAAGTCCTCCAGAGAGTGCTGATGCCGGAAGCTCCTCCTCATATCGTATCTTAGTTCATTTTCTGGGTATCCAAGCTAGGCCTTGATCTTCTGCATAGAAACAAACAGACCCTTTGGCCACACTTTGGCATGCCCTCTATACCACTATGCAGAACTCATTGGAGGTCAGCACACAGTAACTGCTTTTTTTTTTTTTTTATTAAGAGAAAGGAATATTATCAGAAAAGAGTACCTCCATAGCTGATCATCTGACACCATTTAAGTGATCAACATTAAGGATATTTAAAGCATGTGTTGATCTTTGATTTACCAATAGTTTTATCCTATCAAGGAGTAAACCCCCTTTTCTTTCTTGCTTGCTTTCTTTTTTTTTTTTAATTTTTAATGTACACTTACATGAAGAATACTATGTTTACTATGCTCTCCCCTATATCAGGTCCCCCCTAACAACCACATTACGGTTACTATCCATCAGCTTAGGAAAATGTTGTAGAGTCACTACTTGTCCTCTCTGTGTTGTGCAGCCCACCCTCCCCTTTCTCCCTCCCCCCCATGCATGCTAATCTTAATACCCCCTTTCTTCTTCCCCCCCCTTATCCCTCCCTGCCCACCCATCCTCCCCAGATCCTTTCCCTTTGGTACCTGTTAGTCCATTTTTGGGTTCTGTAATTCCGCTGCTGTTTTGTTCCTTCAGTTTTTCCTTTGTTCCTATACTCCTCAGATGAGTGAAATCATTTGGTATTTCTCTTTCTCCGCTTGGCTTATTTCACTGAGCAGAATACTCTCCAGCTCCATCCATGTTGCTGCAAATGCTTGGATTTTTCCACTTCTTATGGCTGAGTAGTATTCCATTGTGTATATGTACCACATCTTCTTATCCATTCATCTACCGATGGACATTTAGATGGCTACCAATTCTTGGCTATTGTAAATAGTGCTGCAATAAACATAGGGGTGCATCTGTCTTTCCCAAAATTGATTGCTGCGTACTTAGGGTAAATTCCTAGGAGTGGAATTCCTGGGTCAAATGGTAGGTCTGTTTTCAGCATTTTGATGAACCTCCATACTGCTTTCCACAATGGTTGAACTAATTTACATTCCCACCAGCAGTGTAGGAGGGTTCCCCTTTCTCCACAGCCTCGCCAACATTTGTTGTTGTTTGTCTTTTGGATGGCAGCTATCCTTACTGGTGTGAGGTGATACCTCATTGTAGTTTTAATTTGCATTTCTCTGATAATTAGCGAAGTGGAGCATCTTTTCATGTGTCTCTTGGCCATCTGTATTTCTTTTTTTGAGAACTGTCTGTTCAGTTCCTCTGCCCATTTTTTAATTGGGTTATTTGTTTTTGTTTGTTGAGGCGTGTGAGCTCTTTATATATTCTGGACGTCAAGCCTTTATCGGATCTGTCATTTTCAAATATATTCTCCCATACTGTAGGGTTCCTTTTTGTTCTATTGATGGTGTCTTTCGCTGTACAGAAGCTTTTCAGCTTAATGTAGTCCCACTTGCTCATTTTTGCTGTTGTTTTCCTTGCCCGGGGAGATATGTTCAAGAAGAGGTCACTCATGATTATGTCTAAGAGGTTTTTGCCTATGTTTTTTTCCAAGAGTTTAATGGTTTCATGACTTACATTCAGGTCTTTGATCCATTTTGAGTTTACCTTTGTATATGGGGTTAGACAATGGTCCAGTTTCATTCTCCTACATGTAGCTGTCCAGTTTTGCCAGCACCATCTGTTGAAGAGACTGTCATTTTGCCATTGTATGTCTATGGCTCCTTTATCAAATATTAATTGACCATATATGTTTGGGTTAATTTCTGCGGTCTCTAATCTGTTCCAGTGGTCTGTGGCTCTGTTCTTGTGCCAGTACCAAATTGTCTTGATTACTATGGCTTTGTAGTAGAGCTTGAAGTTGGGGAGTGAGATCCCCCCTACTTTATTCTTCTTTTTCAGGATTGCTTTGGCTATTCGGGGTCTTTGGTGTTTCCATATGAATTTTTGAATTATTTGTTCCAATTCATTGAAGAATGTTGCTGGTAATTTGAGAGGGATTGCATCAAATCTGTATATTGCTTTGGGCAGGATGGCCATTTTGGCGATATTAATTCTTCCAAGCCATGAGCATGGGATGAGTTTCCATTTATTAGTGTCCCCTTTAATATCTCTTAAGAGTGACTTGTAGTTTTCAGAGTATAAGTCTTTCACTTCTTTGGTTAGGTTTATTCCTAGGTATTTTATTCTTTTTGATGCAATGGTGAATGGAATTGTTTTCCTGATTTCTCTTTCTATTGATTCATTGTTAGTGTATAGGAAAGCTACAGATTTCTGTGTGTTAATTTTGTATCCTGCAACTTTGCTGTATTCCGATATCAGCTCTAGTAGTTTTGGAGTGGAGTCTTTAGGGTTTTTTATGTACACTATCATATCATCTGCAAATAATGACAGTCTAACTTCTTCTTTACCAATCTGGATTCCTTGTATTTCTTTGTTTTGTCTGATTGCCGTGGCTAGGACCTCCAGTACTATGTTAAATAACAGTGGGGAGAGTGAGCATCCCTGTCTGGTTCCCGATCTCAGAGGAAATGCTCTCAGCTTCTCTCTGTTCAGTATAATGCTGGCTGTGGGTTTATCATATATGGCCTTTATTATGTTGAGGTACTTGCCCTCTATTCTGATTTTGCTGAGAGTTTTTATCATGAATGGATGTTGAATTTTGTCAAATGCTTTTTCAGCATCTATGGAGATGATCATGTGGTTTTTGTCTTTCTTTTTGTTGATGTGGTGGATGATGTTGATGGATTTTCGAATGTTGTACCATCCTTGCATCCCTGGGATGAACCCCACTTGGTCATGGTGTATGATCCTTCTTATATACTGTTGAATTCTGTTTGCTAATATTTTATTGAGTATTTTTGCATCTATATTCTTCAGGGATATTGGTCTGTAATTTTCTTTTTTGGTGGGGTCTTTGCCTGCTTTTGGTATTAGGGTGATGTTGGCTTCATAGAATGAGTTTGGGAGTATTCCCTCTTCTTCTACTGTTTGGAACACTTTAAGGTGAATGGGTATTATGTCTTCTCTGTGTGTCTGATAAAATTCCAAGGTAAATCCGTCAGGCCCCGGGGTTTTGTTCTTGGGTAGTTTTTTGATTACCGTTTCAATTTCTTTGCTCGTAATTGGTTTGTTTAACTTTGTGTTTCTTCCTTGGTCAGTCTTGGGAGGTTTTATTTTTCTAGGTAGTTGGCCATTTCTTCTAGGTTTTCCAGCTTGTTGGCATATAGGTTTTCATAGTAGTCTTTAATAATTCTTTGTATTTCTGTGGAGTCTGTCGTGATTTTTCCATTCTCATTTCTGATTATGTTGATTTGTGTTGATTCTCTTTTTCTCTTAATAAGTTGGGCTAGAGGCTTATCTATTTTGTTTATTTTCTCAAAGAACCAGCTCTTGGTTTTGTTGATTTTTCTATTGTTTTATTCTTCTCAATTTTTTTTATTTCTTCTCGTATCTTTATTATGTCCCTCCTTCTGCTGACTTTAGGCCTCATTTGTTCTTCTTTTTCCAGTTTTGATAATTGTGATGTTAGACTATTCATTTGGGATTGTTCTTCCTTCTTCAAGTGTGCCTGGATTGCTATATACTTTCCTCTTAAGACTGCTTTCGCTGCATCCCACAGAAGTTGGGGCTTAGTGTTGTTGTTGTCATTTGTTTCTATATATCCCTTGATCTGTATTTTGATTTGTTCATTGATCCATTGATTATTTACTAGCATGTTGTTAAGCCTCCATGTGTTTGTGAGCCTTTTTTGTTTTCTTTGTAGAATTTATTTCTACTTTTATACCTTTGTGGTCTGAAAAATTGGTTGGTAGAATTTCAATATTTTGGAGTTTACTGAGGCTCTTTTTGTGAGCTAGTATGTGGTCTATTCTGGAGAATGTTCCATGTGCACTTGAGAAGAATGTATATCCTGTTGCTTTTGGATGTAGGGTTCTATAGATGTATATTAGGTCCATCTGTTCTAGGGTGTTGTTCAGTGCATCTGTGTCCTTACTTATTTTCGGCCCGGTGGATCTATCCTTTGGGGTGAGTGGTGTGTTGAAGTCTCCTACAATGAATGCATTGCAGTCTATTTCCCTCTTTAGTTCTGTTAGTACTTGCTTCACATATGCTGGTGCTCCTGTATTGGGTGTATATATGTTTAGAATGGTTATATCCTCTTGTTTGACTGAGCCCTTTATCATTATGTAGTATCCTTCTTTATCTCTTGTTACTTTCTTTGTTTTGAAGTCTATTTTGTCTGATATTAGTACTGCAACCCCTGCTTTCTTCTCACTGTTGTTTTCCTGAAATATGTTTTTCCATCCCTCGACTTTTAGTCTATGCTTATCTTTGGGTTTAAGATGAGTTTCTTGTAAGCAGCATGTAGATGAGTCTTGCTTTTTTATCCATTCTATTACTCTGTGTCTTTTGATTGGTGCATTAAGTCCATTTACATTTAGGGTGACTATTGAGAGATATGTCCTTATTGCCATTGCAGGCTTTAGATTCGTGGTTACCAAAGGTTCAAGGTTAGCTTCTTTAATATCTTACTGCCTAACTTAGCTCGCTTATTGAGCTGTTATATACACTGTCTGGAGATTCTTTTCTTCTCTCCCTTCTTATTCCTCCTCCTCCATTCTTCATATGTTGTGTGTTTTGTTCTGTGCTCTTTTTAGGGGTGCTCCCATCTAGAGCAGTCCCTGTAGGATGCCCTGTAGAGGTGGTTTGTGGGAAGCAAATTCCCTCAGCTTTTGCTTGTCTGGGTATTGTTTAATCCTGCCATCATATTTAAATGATAGTCATGCTGGATACGGCATCCTTGGTTCAAGGCCCTTCTGTTCCATTGCATTAAGTATATCATGCCATTCTCTTCTGGCCTGTAGGGTTTCTGTCGAGAAGTCTGATGTTAGCCTGATGGGTTTTCCTTTATAGGTGACCTTTTTCTCTCTAGCTGCCTTTAAAACTCTTTCCTTGTCCTTGATCTTTGCGATTTTAATTACTATGTGTCTTGGTGTTGTTCCCCTTTGATCCTTTCTGTTGGGGATTCTGTGTAATTCCATGGTCTGTTCGATTATTTCCCCAGTTTGGGGAAGTTTTCAGCAATTATTTCTTCAAAGAGACTTTCTATCCCTTTTCCTCTTTCTTCTTCTTCTGGTACCCCTATAATACAAATATTATTCCTTTCGGCTTGGTCACATAGTTCTCTTAGTGTTGTTTCATTCCTGGAGATCCTTTTATCTCTCTCTATGTCAGCTTCTATACGTTCCTGTTCTGTGGCTTCTATTCCTTCAATGGCCTCTTGCATCTTATCCATTCTGCTTATAAATCCTTCCAGGGATTGTTTCACTTCTTTGATCTCCTTCCTGACATCTGTGATCTCCCTCCAGACTTCATCCCACTGCTCTTGCATTTTTCTCTGCATCTCATCCCATTGTTCTTGCATTTTTCTCTGCATCTCTGTCAGCATGTTCATGATTTTTATTTTGAATTCTTTTTCAGGAGGAATGGTTATGTCTGTCTCCTTCTCAGTTGTTGTCTCTGTGATCTTTGTCTGCCTGTAGTTTTGTCTTTTCATGGTGATAGAGATAGTGTGCAGAGCTGGTACAAGTTGCCGCTGGTAGAGCTTCCCTTCTTGTTGGTTTGTGGCCTTCCTCCCCTGGGAGAATAGCAACCTCTAGTGGCTTGTGCTGGGCAGCTGTGTGCAGACAGGGCTTCTGCTTCCTGCCCGGTTGCTATGGGGTTTATCTCCACTGTTGCTTTGGGCGTGTCCTGGCTGGGGCTGGTCCTCCAATATGTTGGAGCCCCGTTGGAGGGGGAGAGGCTAGGAGGCTATTTATCTCCTTATGGGGCCTCTGTGCTCCCTGCTGCCCAGGGGGTTAGAGTGCCCAGAGATCCCCAGATTCCCTGCCTCTGGTCTAAGTGACCTGTCCTGCCCCTTTAAGACTTCCAAAAAGCACTCTCCAAACCAAAACAACAACAGCAACAATTAGAGAAGGAACAGAAAAAAAAAAAAAGGAAAAAAACACTTGATTTTTTTTTTTTTTGTCCTCAGGTGCCAGTCCCAGGCATCTGCTCACTTGTCCTGCTGCCCTGCCTACCCAGCACCAGGGTCCCTCTCCCTTCAAGGCTTCCAAAAAGCACCTGCCCACTGGTCCCGCAGGGAAAAATGTACGATATTCTTTGTCCTCAGGCGCCGGTCCCAGGCACCCGCTCACCAGTCCCGCCTCCCTGCCTCCCTAGCACCAGGGTCTGTCCCTTTAAGGCTTCCAAAAAGCACTCGCCAAAAAAGAGAAAAAAAAAGGGGGAAAATGTGTGATTTCCTCCGTCCTCAGGTGCTGGTCTCAGGAACCCGCCCACCAGTCCCGCAGGGAAAAACACGGGATATTCTTTGTCCTCAGGCGCCAGTCCCAGGCACCCTCTCACCAGTCCCACTGCCCTGCCTCCCTAGCACCGGGGTTCCTGTCCCTTTAAGGCTTCCAAAAAGCACTCACCAAAAAGAGGGAAAAAAAGGGGAAAACACGCGATTTCCTCAGTCCTCAAGTGCAGGTCTCAGGCACCCGCCCACCGGTCCTGCAGGGAAAAAAAGCGCGATATTCTTTGTCCTCAGGCGCCAGTCCCAGGCACCCGCTCACCAGTCCCGCCGCCCTGCCTCCCAGCACTGGGGTCCCTGTCCCTTTAAGGCTTCCAAAAAGCACTCGCCAAAAAGAGAAAAAAAAGGGGAAAAACGCACCATTTCCTCCGTCCTCACGTGCCGGTCCCAGGCTCCCGCTTACCAGTCCCGCCACCCTGCCTCCCTAGCAACAGGGTTCCTGTCCCTTTAAGGCTCCCAAAAAGTACTCACCAAAAAAAAAAAAACCACTCCGGTTTCTTTCTACCCACCGGGAGCTGGGGGCAGGGGCGCTCTGGTCTCGCCAGGCTGGGGCTTGTATCTTACCCCCTTCGCAAGGTGCTGGGTTCTTGCAGGTGTGGATGTGGTCTGGATGTTGTCCTGTGTCCTGTGGGCTCTATTTTAGGAAGATTTTTCTTTGTTATATTTTCATCGCTCTATGTGTTTTTGTGAGGAGATTTCCACTGCTCTGCTAACGCCGCCATCTTGGCTCCGCCTCCGGAAGATAATTTTTAAGCCACTAGTGGTGATTGATAAAAATTCACCGATATCAAATTTATACAACATCTCTGATCTGGACTCCAAAATGATGACTTTTTTTTCTATGTGACTATATTGATAAAGAGGGAGAAAATAGTTACCATTTTGTGAGACAGGGAAATGAAGAAATCACTGAACCAGAAGCTGAAGTTTTGTTATTGGCTTAACTTTACTTGGATGCAAGTATGTATTTTAAAATAATTTTTGTTTCTGTGCTACAATGCTGGAAATTATAGGAAATTTAGTGAAATTAGGTATATAAATTGCTTTAGACTTCAAATGTAATGTTCCATGAATATGGCAATGGAATAATCTTGATATTAATTTCAGGAATAATCTTTGGTGTAAAAGCTTGATTTCATTTTATATTAATTGGGATCGTCAGTCTGATTACTGCTTTCAAGTAATATTGCTATTGTGAGTACTGGTTTTATGGTATTTATTATTCTGTAAGAATTATAGACACTTATTAAGCAGAGTAAAATGTCATAAATATTTATCGGTGAGAGTAAAAGTTAATGTAACAAAATGTGAATTTAAAATCCTATATGTCATGAAAGAAAAAAAAACCTGGAAAGTGGAAGTGGTTAGGAGGAGAGTGAAAACATGCTTATTTCCCGGGCTTTTATGATTGGCTGGTGGCAGACAGTTGATTTTTTTTCCTTCATATTCCAAGTAGAGAAATAACACTTTGAGTATTATAAATGAGTAGCCCTTTATTATTCCAAATTTAATGTTCCAAAGTGAATAACAGAAAAGATGCATTTCACATAAAAAAGAAGCAAAAACATTTAAAAACTAGAAAGTCTAAATGGTAAACAAAGACCAGATTGAGTGTGTGTGACAGTAATTCATATTAATATTAGAAAGGGAATTTAAAAGTTCTCAAATGCAGTTTTTAAACAAAGCTAATTGGCATAGGTTAAAAGTAAAAACATGAAAAGAGATATAATGATTAATATATAAAAGCAAGAATTATTACAAGTCTATTAGAATCTTTAACTGCACATAAACAATCGTTACCTTAAACCAAACAGGACATTGTATAATAGTGAGAACAGTGTAAAATTCAGTAGAGCATTTATGCATCAAATACCACATTATACAAAGTAGCTATAAACACAAAAAGGATGAACAGTTACAGATTCAAAAAGTTAATCATAAACAATTTTACAGTGAAATTTTAACTATTTCTCTCTTCAATAAGTTTGTCAACATTATTACACTTTTATAGAGATATATTTTATTGTATTATCATTATTATTAGAGTAGTTAATAGTTGGATATTACATTTTATAGCAAAAAGGGAAATAATCTTTCTTTCTTTAAAAATTCCAGGTTACTATTTATAAATAAAATAAATATATTTAACCAATATCAAGATTTTAAAGTCAAAAATATCAAGATTCCAAAAATTTTAAATAATAAAAAATGTGAACTGTATTTAATCATAATATTAAAATACTATAGTATAATTTTTTTTTTACTATAGTATAATTTTAACAGCAAAAAGGAATATAATTACTAAGGAAAATAAAACATCAAAAAGTAAAGAAAATGAATAGAATCTAAAATTATAGAATATGTAAAATTGATGATAGAAAAATATCTAATGAAACATGGAATGACATCCCATTAATAATTGATAAAAGTTTGTAACTTTAAGAATTTAGGTTATTAACATATAATATTGAGGCCAAATTATCTTAACTCTGGCTGTATATTAGATTTGTATGAAGAATACCCCCTTAGACTGGTTAAACTAGAAACTCTGCAGTGGATCATGGTATCCATGGGTTGTTTTTTTAAATAAATGCAAGGGTTGTTTCTAATGGTCAGCAATGGTTAAGAAATACTACGCAAAATATCTTAATATTAGAAAAAAAAACATAATTTGAAAAAAGGGAATAATGAAAGCAAATGAAAATTTAATTTATTAGACAACAGAAAATATTTTTAAAAGTTAGAAAGCAAAAAATAATATAATTGAGAAATAAATCTATAAGCTCCTCATAGAAAGATCAACAGAACAGATGAACTTCTCAAGAATCTCACTGATAAAAAGAGAAAATAGTAATATTTCTATTAAAATTAAGTAGTATTAAAAATAAATAAAGAATTAGTCAAAGGGGGATATTATCCTAAAAGATTTCATAAAGGCCTTTGATAAGCTGCAGTACACATTTATTTTAAAATTAAATTATGTATAAAATGTTAGCATACACATATTCATTAATGTGGGCAGTTGAAAAATCAACATACAAAAGTAAATAACATATTTACCTATTAAAAATGAATGCTTTTTCAAATCTTTTAAAATTCCAACTACAAAGCCATAAAGATCAGAAAAAATGTTCAAGAATTATATGAATAAAAATATAAAAGTTCACTTCTAAACCTGCTCAGTTTGAGAATACCCCTTTGTTTCTGGATAGAAAGGCTTAATTTTCAAAGAAATGAAAATTTCCTCAAATTAATCTGTAAACTTTCATAATTCCAATGAAATCATTTTTAAAAATGAAATGATTTCATTCCATTTGAAAAAAGTAAAATAAAACAAAAATGTGAGAATACAGAAGAAGATGGGAGGACATGTACTGTGAGATACTAAACATATTATGAAATTACAGTAAAGTAAGAACAACAAGGTATAGAATCTGGAAAATGGGTCCTCACCGGAACAGAAAAAATGTCCCAGGTAGGTGTGATTTATGGCACCTAATAAAGCTGGCATCTCAAGTCAGTGAGGAACCTTTATTTAATAAAATTTTATGTTTTTCTCTCATACATTAAATTTTTTGTGAATTGTACATGTGATTATAAAATTTTTTTAAATAAATATAAATAGCATGTTGGAAATATTTAACTGATCATTGTGAGAAAATAACTTTCTAATCTTAAAAGCAAGAGTAGTTTATAATTCCACGTAGAATAGATTAACTGACACAAGAAAGTTGATTCTACCCTAATAAGAAAGAGACATAATTTAAATTCATAATTTGAAAGCCCATCAAGGAACTTAGTCACAACCAGTGGAATCCGAGTATATGGCTGGCATCTCAGGGAAATGAGAGGACACAAGATATGTTTTGCCTTTTGCAGAGGAAAGAAAAGGTAGCAAAGCCATTACAATCTCACTGTGGGAACAGATATAAAAACATGATTTAATAAATGCCTTTAATGTAAACAAGGCTCTGTATAAAAAAACAGCTAAATGGCCAAGAAACTAGAATTCACAGAACATATATTTTTAAAGGTCAGGATTCAATGGCAGAGAACAGAACACACTCTGGTTATGGTTTAAACAGAAAGAGCCTTGATGACTGTGCACTTAAGTCACATGCTAAATGTTTAGAACTGTTAGAAACAAGTTAAGTTGGGCTTTTAGCAATGGCCCCCAAAGCCACACTCCAGACCTGAGCCAGAAGCTGCATCTTCTACGATCAGGAACCTGCCTAATTGGGAAGTTTCAGCAATGACTGCTGGAGTCACCATGTCACCATTCTGAAGTCCAAAAGCAGACAGGAATTGGCTGTTACAGCATCCAGCATTAGAACAGTTGCATGCCTGCTGTCATCCACACCTGGAGATCACATACCCCATGCCTGTGGCGGCCATGAAGCCAGTGTCTGTGCATCGCAACCACTGCTAATATTTCCCCAGGAAAAATAATTCCACCTAGATATTTGCCATAAAGAAAGCAACAGAAGTGAAATCTGTGTCTCCCTTCTGATGTCCAAATTCAAAATACATCTGAGCGATAGATCCCAGTTCCCTCCTAACCACAACCAAGGCTAGCCGAAGAGTCTAGAAAATAGATTTTAGCTTCCCAGTCTCTGTGAAGTAGGCTTCTCCACTAGAAGACTGGATGGGTGGGTAGCACCATTTCACCGTAGAGACTATCGCAATGTTTGCTCCGGGCCTTAAAGAGAAAATAGTGTGCCAGCAGGACAAATTGTAAGACCTTAGGCAGAGAAAGCAATGTTTATAACAAGAAAGAAAGAGAACAAGTGAAAACAAATGGGAAGTTTATTTTCTTGAAGCATAAATACATTGGGTAACTGAAAAATGTTCATGTGGATGGGTGGGTGATGGGTAGAAAGATTTAAAATACCATTTTATAGTGATTAGTTTTTGCCTTAGGAGAAATGGGGAGCTGATGAAAATCTTTAAAACGATAAAAGTACCAAATTCTAGTTAAAAAAAACTACTAGTGGTTTTCATGTTCTTCCTGCAAAAGGATCTTAATGCACTCACATATATTTTAGTTCCCCAGCATGAAATTAAGGCCGTAGTATAGAAAAAATGCCCAACATGTTTGTTACTGTTCCAAATGTCATAATGACCAAGCATTTAGAACAACAACAAAAGCTTAAAATAACCAATATAGGCATATTTTTTAGCTTTCTGTAGTAAATGAATGCAGGAAAGAGAACCATGAACCAATCACAAAAGTTCCTTAGGAAAACAAGTTTGGGCATGACTGAGTTAAACACATCCTCATGGTTTATTGTGAAATGTTCAGTTTTTATAAACTGAAGTATAATTTGAATCTTCATGTTGATATTATGCACCATTTTTCACAATTATTTAAGAAAGCATATTTTCCGGTAGCATTTTGGAGGACAAGTGTTTCATGGAACAGACTTTGAATGTACTTACTGAAACTCATTGAATTTCTCAATTCTTTTCAGACTTCTTGGGAAATACTATACTTTAAAAATTTGAATTAAGTCATCATTTGGTTTATCTTTGGATATTTGTGTTCCTTTTTAATGTGCTTCCCTTGGGCATTTACAAAGCCAGGCAGTTCTTCATTTAACTGGGCAGGTGGAAGGGAAAGATAACATGCACAATTAAATTTGTAGATTATTTTTTAAAACATTTTTTATCCATTTTCTTCACTCCTCACATCACAAGTATCTTACTCTGAGGCATGGTTAACAATTTGTACAATTTACAGTCTCTCCTCTCTTATGTTTACTGGGATTAAAAAAAACTGCTGTAGATGGCTGAGAGCTACGAAATAGGATAAATGAAACACATGTCCTGAACACCCATGGGTGGCATTGATGTTAAATATTTTAAATTATTAAGAATGTTAATTTAAATAAACAAACATGTAGATGATATTTTAGAAGATGTCAAAACAAAAAAGGCTAAACATTCACTGAACAAAGTTAAATAATTAAGAAACACCTTATACAAGGTTATCGCAATAGGGTGAAGAGGCCAGAATTCCATCTGAGCTCAACTCTGCTTGAAACACAGAGCTGGGAGTTTTTAAAAGCTAGGCTGGGGGATGATAAGGACATCTCTTTTTGCTTACTGGCTTTACTCAGAGGAAAAGTAAACTTTCTCTTATTTTCATGACAACAGGTAGTTTTGCAACTTGGAGCAAGTCATTCTGCCAGAGTGAGGCTCCTGCGCTCTATCCCCCACCCCAGACCCTGGGAGGCGGGGGCTCTGTCTTTCCTAATGATCACACTTCAAAGGCATGGCACCCAGGGCCTCTGGAAAGACTAGCCTAGGTTGTAAAACTTACAAGAAGTCTTTTTAAAAATTTACATCTATAGTTCTGTAGTGGCAGTGAAAGGATTCATAATTAAATGTTTGCTACACTAAATGTCCTAAGAGAGGTCAGGAGTCCATGGTCAGGAAGAGCCTGTCCAAAGTTTAGTCAAGCTGAGGAGAAGATTAAGACTCTCTTGGGCACAACATGTAGTCAGAGACATTGGATGTGAGATTTTCTGGACATTTTCACAATATTAAGTTTGACATGTATGCAACACCAGATACATTATCAGATATACCAGGTATACATTAGGAGAATGTATCTTCTCAGGGACTGGACTAAACTAGTATTTTTAATCTCTTTCTGCTTCCAGAAAGTCTGTTCACTGAAAAGCAGAGTAAGGGATATACTTTCATATTTGTCCTTTGAAATTGCTCTCTGAGAAAGTAAAAAATGTAAAAACTGTCATAATTCTAAAATACCCACAAATGAAAAATAGGTACACATTAATACTTACCCCTTCTATATTTTAATGTGTTCACAGTAGAAAATATACATAAAATGTATTTTTCTCTCCTATCACTTACTCTGGTTTCCTAATTTCTCCATACCTTAAGTGGCCAGTAGTTACAAATGGGGCCACATTTCATGCTTCTTGGCATCTCTTTCATTGGAACTCTTCAGACTAAACACTTTTGGAGTGGTCAGGGTTATTTCACACATGTACTCATGTGAAAGTTCTGGTTGGCCATTTTGTGACTTTTTTTTACACAGATATTGCTTCTGAGCTTTACTTTCACTTCTGCTGGTTTCATTGCACATTCAAGGCTGTCCCCACATCAGCGTGTTGCCGCTACTATTTCCCTCAGGTGCTGTGGTCTGAACCAGGTCTCTTGATAATAATGCCCCAATGCACTCAAGGTAATGTTGCTGCCATACTGAGTTTTGTGATTCTTTCTTCTTTTTGCGTATAACTGTTTTTAGAAAATTATGAACCTCTTGCTGCATGTGCAGTTACGTGTTACAGAGTTGTGAGTTAAGATATTTCCATATTTATTAGTTCTTCTCATAAGGTCTCACAGAGAAGCCCATGATGGAATGAATAGTAGAGTGACTGCCCTTCTCAGCGTTCTTCCCTCTGTCTGCCCCGAGGCCTTATGAGTGAGCTATGTGTGGCGCATCTGGCTCTCCCTTCTTTTGGGATGAGTCTTCCCAAGAGTCTCATTAGACACTTGTGCATGGAAGTTTTTGATTAGACAATCCATACATGTTCTTGGCTATCCTCAGACATGTCTGATTTCCAGTTTAGGTTTAATCTGGGATTTATAATACTTGATTCTTACTACTATAGATTCATTCGCTCACTCTGTTCTTCTCTTTCAGGCTTAAGTTCCATTAATACAGGTGTATCAAATTGTGGTCTCTAAAATGTAGTCACTTGAAGAACATGTAAGCTTCAGCTTTTACTTTACATAAACACTACACACAATTTTCAGAAATAATGAAAACTTTGATATTTTGTACAATGTACAAGAAAGTCATGGCTCCTGTACTTGCCCACCTGCATTTACAGACCACACTATTTTGCTATTTTTTTTAAACAAAGTGTCATTTTGTGTAAACCTAGAGATCTGGCTACACTAGTGAACTAAGTAGACTATATTTATTGTCCCCATGAAGAATATATATAATAAATATACATATGCATGTGTGTATATGTGTGTGTATATGTATATCATTTCCAAATGGAAAAAAATAAGAAAATATTAAGAATCTGTCTTCTACATGTAACGGAGTGCAGAGAGCATCAAGAGTCAGGAAAAAGAACTAATGACACTTAACCTGACTGCCTAGAGCGAGAGCCACCCAGTTTTTTCTTGTGTAAATTACCCGAGGCTTCTGAGAAATGCGCCTACCCTAAGTTAGATAACTAGAAGTGGGCAACAGCCTGGGAATGCCTGGGGATGTAACCCATGATAAGTCACGTAGACATGCTTGGGTAAGCAAGAGATAACAATTGAAGCAGGCAGGCAACTGGCGCCTTCCCTAAAAAGGTTACCATGTTTCCCATTGGTTACAATATAGAGTGTGTTTTAAACCTATTAGTTGTAGAACCACGCGGGCTTTGGTGTAACAGCTGTGAAGATCCTATATAATCAGTACCCAAAGTTGCTTCGGGGTCGGCAGCTCGGACTCGGCCTGCGTGTCAGGGGAGGTGCTGTCGACCCCAGCTTGCTGGCTGAATAAAGACTTTGCTTGGATTTTCATCTCCCTGTCCGTGTGTCTTGTTCTCTGGGAAACCCCGGAGTCCTGGACCCTAACACACATATATGCTGATAACTGTCCATTGCTTCTTTTGGTCCTATTGTTTTCACAAATACAATAAAATTTTGCATTTCCTTATAATTGTCCATGACAAGTCCTTCACTCCCAGTGTGGGCTTCTTTTACAGAAACTGTCACGTAATCTTTGAGAAAAAATACAAAATTGTTGCATTTTTTTTCTAAATAGAAACTAATGGTAAGGAGGCAAGACAGTAAGAAAGATTATAGATCCAAGAATCCTGGCTGCCATTTTTTTATATATGTTGCTCAGTAATGGAGTACTTGATTAATATAAATCTTCATCTGTAAAATTCAGTTACTAATGGAGTAACTACTTGATTAATATAAATCCTCATCTGTAAAATTCAGCTACTAATGGAGTAACTACTTGATTAATATAAATCCTCATCTGTAAAATTCAGCTACTAATAATTTCTTGAAAGGGTTGTTACAAGAATCGAAGAGTATGGTAATTGTGAGTGAGGATGATGTTGAACTTGGGACTCAGGTGAGCACCTCAATGACTGGTTATGTTCCCTTGCTGCTCTAGCTCTCAAAAATTAAGACTGACAACTAGCAAATCATACTTCTCAAATCACCTTTAGAAAATCGGTAAAATTTAAATAGACACAGCCTCACCAAATTTGAATCCTCTCTCCAACACCTCTCATACTTAAATTTTAAATAAAACACTTATTACTGTCTTTCCTGTATATGTTTGTTATCCTCTTATCTCATATCTCTGCTATGGTATGACATCCTCATTGTCATAAATATACTGAGATTATCTCTGGGCTCTAAAAAGTTCCTTGGAAAGGGCTTTGCACAAAGTACATTCATAATAAGTAATTTCTGTGTTTTTAATTTGTGAATGTAGCCCTGTACCTTTACATAGTTTCCCCCAAAAACATATTTTTTAAATAATAAAAGTATGCCTTATTTTAATAGTTTGTCAGGGAGAATAGATAATTCATCTTTAGAAGGTATTCCCAAGTTTTATTTTCCTCAATTTAGCTTTTAATTGTCAGTATTTCCAAACACATGAAAACATTAATCTCATTTCTTTCTGTATCCCCAGTTGGTCTTAAATATATTGCTTCTGTTGTTAACGACAACCAAGATGAATTGTATTGTATTACTGTGCGTGACAGGGCACCAGAGCACCAGCGAGCCCAGTGCACTCAATTTCTGCATGTCTTTTATGGGCTTCCACACATAGAAACAGAGGATTTATATACTGAGAAACAGTTACGTATTCCAACCATATATACTTTCTACCCCTTTTAAAAGTGATACAGACTCTTTTTTAAAGAATACAGACTTTGCCACATGCAGTCTCATCAACAATGGGTCTCCGGATAAATAAACCAGCAAGGAGATCATGTTGGCATGGTGTTCACTTCACTGAGTAATAGGACTCATAGGGAGGAAATCCTTACAAAGTTGCCAGATAGATCAGATGCATATTAGAACAGTTAGGAGAAATGATAAACAGTGACTACCATTTTATTTCAATTTAGCCAAACTAGAAAACTTTCTCTGGAAAACAGTCTGGTCTCGGGAGCTATGGGGTTCAGGAGATTTGGGTTCCATTCCTTCTCCCAACCTAGAAGGTCATTTCAGCAAGTTCTTTATGATTCTATGTCCTTTTTATCCCTTCCATAAAGCCAGGATTGAGAATTGGGTATCTTGCACTAAGTGGACAGGAAAAGTTGGAGGAGGAAGCAGGTTTTTGTTTCCTGTGTAAAGTCACTGACTGGTAATAACATAAATGGTACATAAATTTAGACTCCTTGGGCTGTCACCTAAAGGACTCAGGAATGCAGTACTTGAACACAAGAGACTGGAAATTTATTCTGAAAGGTATTATTGCCAGGCAGCTGCATTTGGGAGGTCTCTCCCTGTGCACCAGGTGAAACCTCAACCTGGATGAGGGAGGGTTCTTGACTCTGAATGAGAAAGAATTTTCTAGCAGGTCAGAAGAGTGAAGGTAAGGAATTCATCAGAGCGAGAGTAGAAATGAATGGCAGCAGCGTTGAAGGCAGCTGAGAGCAGGAAAATGCAGAGGTGCAGAGGGAAATGTTTGCTAAACATTTTCTTGGCATAAGTCAGATTCTCTTAAATCCAGGGTCGCTTGGTGTCCCTTGTCCACTTGGATCCACACTGCATGGGGAGAAGCCTCTATCATCCGGGGTTTGGACAGCCATGCAGCACAGGATAGAGTGAGATGATATTCTGAGAACTTCCCAAAGAAAGGAGATTTTCAGGTAGTCTCCTGTAGCTGCAGTTCCCTAGGTCTCACTCAGATTTTCAGGCCCAAATCTGAGCTCTCAGCAGCCCCTTTCTACTTATCAGGGGTAAAATGGAGACTTGAAAATAGAATGAAATAGCAAAAAGAAAAAACACAGTAAGCTGAGCAGTGAAAAAACTTTCTTTAAAGGTATGCACTTACAGAGAGAAAAGGTGTGGGTGCTCTCACATATGATGCATGCTGAAAGACTGGGGTTTCTGTCTTTTAAGAACTTTTCAAAGGACCAGGGGATATAGACTTGTAAAGTGGTCTCAAAATGCTTATCACCAGTGAAAGACATTAAGTCTCTTCTATTATCAGTCCTCCATGTAATTCTGCAAAATTAACTTAACAAAGAAATTGGTCAATTCCTCCCCAGGATAGCAGCCTCCCTCTGGGAACGTATCCATCTAGACTGCCCACCCTGTCTCCAAGGTGCTCTGAGTTATTGTCTGTTCTCTAAAGAATATGTTAGGAATTTTGCTTCCTAACTTACTGTTTTTAAAAATGGAATTTTAGCTTTAAGGTGGAGTCCTTCCTGTTCTTACTATACTGTTTATATCTCAGCACTTTTCATCATAGGCAGAAAAAGTTAACCATGCTGCTTGTCCCAGGGCCCTGCCCTACCTCAGTACGATTCCTGAAAGCAGCATAGTTGATTGTCTAAAAGGTCCCATTATTATTTCATCCCTTCTTGTATATTGACCATACCCATCCAATCTTCCAATAATAGCACCAATAACCAAAGGTGGTGAGAAAATTATCAAAAAGAAAAACAAAAAACAGAAGACCCTGAGATTAAAAAAAAAATAAGGTTTGTGGGTAAAATTGCAGTATTTCCAGAATCTCTTGCCTGGTCTTAGTGCATCTCCATATCAGGAGGTGTTTCCAAGGGGTGGAGAGAACTCGTCCTTCTCCATGTCAGAAGGTGATCCCAAGGGGAAGCGGGGGCTTATCTGGACAGAGAGGGTGGGTGGGGCTCTTCTCTGGCAGCCGGGGTGCGGCAGACACGGGAGAGCAGAGGTGGATGACTGCTTGTAAGGAATAAACGGGTTTCTCCCCCTTTATTTCTCCCTTTCACTGACTTCGGTCTCAAGGGTATTTTGCCTGGGGTTTCCCCCCAGAGTTACAGGTTGTTGGTTTCATCGTGACATTCCACCACAATTCACCATTACACCAGGACATAAGGAGGAAGGGAGAAAGGGGATATTGTGTAGTTTAGAGCAAACTGGGAACTGGGGTTTGCCCGCAGAGATGTCAGCCCTGAGCAAGCTCCCTTGCCATTGCTTGAGCGGTCGCTGTACTTTCAGGGAAGCCACAAAGACAGAGTGAGGATTAGGAGAAGTAGCTAAAATTTGAACACTGACATCACCGTGTTCTTTAATTCTGATTACCTATGAAGAAGATCTCATTATTACTCCAGTTTTGCAGAGTTGATAAGGAATTGGAGGCTCAGGAAAAGTGAGGAGAAATTTTCAGTCGCATACCAATTATTTCTATGTGTAGAACTTTGTTCTCTTGCTAGCAGAATCCAAGCTGTTTCTAATACTTTATACAATAACATTGCTTTTTTTAAAATCATTGAGCCTATAAAGATAAAGCTCTAAGTAAACAGTTATTTAGAAAAACATATATATATATATATATATATATATATATATATATGTATATAAAATTTACTGACTGGCTGTTTTTGTGAAAAGATGTGAGATAGCCTTTCTAAATTAAACACAATATCAAAGGTGTATATTTTAAAAATAAACTAATGAAAAAATAGAGAAAAAGATGTCAAAAATATCTTAGGTATTATTGAAATAGTACATTTATTTAGGTTCTCAGTTTCCTAATGCTAGATCAAACACTGTGTTAAAAGAAAATGTACAAGCTCACATATAGAGGCACACTTCTTTCTAATACTAAATTACAAGAGTATTTCATTTTTATCTTTATTGAGAAGACATTGGATATAACAAAAATGGAATCTTCTATAAATTTGCCAAAAATATGTTATTAAAATTACATTTATTCTTTTTCTAGGTATAAACATAGAGTCCAATATACAAATTAGGCAAGCCAGTTCTTCAGATGTTAGGATTACATGGCCTCCTCCTATTTCTTTAGATGATCTAATTCCACATTTCCTGAAATGGCCTATAGAAAAAGACGTTTAGCAGGATGACAGTAGGGGCTTTAATGATTTCCCTCATTTGTGGAGTATAACAACAAAGCAAAACTCAAGGAACTCCCAGAGTCCAAGAAGGGATTAGCCATTACCAAAGGGGAAGGTGGGGAAGGTGGGTGGGGAGGGAGAGAGAAGGGGATTGAGGGGCATGATTGGCACACATGGTGTGGGGGTGTCACTGGGAAGACAGTGTAGCACTGAGAAGACAAGTAGTGACTCTGTGGCATCTTACTACACTGATGGACAGTGACTTCAGTGGTGTATGGGAGGCACTTGATAATATGGGTGAATATAGTAACCACATCATTTTTCATGTGAAACCATCATAAGAGTGTATATCAGTGACACCTTAATAAAAACAAAATATCTTCACCCATTTATACTCCCATCAGCATGATACTACGCGTACTTGCTAAAGCATGGTCAAATGCAACTTTCCAATAGTTGCCAGTCTTGCATTTATAAAGTTTCATCTCATTTTCATTTTTGTTTCATTTCAGATTGCTAGTGTATTAGAAGTCCTTATAACTTATAAGTATGCAGAAATGATGGGTATTTTAATGTACCTTTTTGCCTATTCTTATTGTATTTCTGGACATATCACTTTGATTTAAAAGTGTTATTATTGTGTATTTAATATATCAATAGAAGTTATGCTTTTCAATTAGAAAAACATCTGTTTTTTTCTGTTTATTTAAATTTTGACCCTATATTTATCTTTGAAGAATTAAATTTTCTTTTAATATCACAATATACTTTAACCTGCGTCATTTCTGTTTCAGTAATGTTTGTGGAGTTTATACCGAAGTAAGATTCCAAAGAAATCTCTGTTTCTACCATTTCTGTTGTATCTTTTAAATTGTCTTTTAGTAGCATCTAAGATGACTTGTAAATTATTCTTGGTTTTCTGTAATAAATGATGATGGTGAAGATATATTATTAGTAACTTTTACTTAAAAATTTAAAAAGTAAAAATATTATGTCAAAATCAATAATGCTTTAAATTTACCAATACAACTGTTACTATCAATGTTATTACTATTACACCTAGTCTGATGGAGTCTAAATCAAGAGGCAATTCGTCATTAGAGCCCCGCCTCATCTCAGAATGGCAGAAACTCTAGTTTTGCTTATGCTTTAAAAAGGTGATGTTTTTCTTCTGGCAGAATAATCCCAGAAATACTTGGAATTCTGATGTTACAATTATTATATTATTTAATCATCTGTTCAAATATATATTTAGTCATGGAAATAATCCTCATTAATTGTAAAATTAGAGTATAGGAGGCAATATAGATCATGATATCTATCAAAAAGTTGTTTCAAATCTCCTTGAAAACAATTCTATATCCCATATGTATAGCTTAAGTTCCAGTTTTAAGTGAACACTGGGCAGTTCCATTGAATAAGCTGGATCAGTACAGTGCTCATAGAACACACTCCTGGTTCCTGAAAACATATATTTAATAACAGACCTCACTAACTGTGAATATGTGCTGGTTACATCCTTGTCCATTTAGATTGGGAGAATTGAGCATATTTACCTTCTTCTGGTTTATCACTCTAAAATTCCTCAATCTACTAGCTCATCTGTAGGCCTATAAGGAATTTTGGCTTTAGGAATAAAAGGACACAGAAGGACCTAAATGATTCCTATGCTGGTAACTGCCTGAGACTCCTGAGGGTGTGAACCAATGGACATTTGAAAACCTATTTCCCACTGGTGTACATTTGTTTTTCATAAGCCAATGTAATTTTATTTATATAGACTTATTTATACTTTAAGACACTACCTTACCGATGCATAATTCATATATCATTCATTAATATAAAGTATAAATTCCATTTTAATTCAGAGTTGTACAACCAACATCACAATTAATTGTGGAACATCTTCTAATCATGGAAAGAAACCCAACATGCTTTAGGAGTTACTCCCAATTTTCCCAACCTTCTTTTAATTCTAGGGAATCGCTGATCTACTTTCAGACTCTTTGCATTTGCCTATTTGTATCTATCATATAAATGAAATCGTACAATATGTGCTTTTTTAAATTGCCTTTTTAAACTGAGTGTAATGTGTTTCAGGGTTCATTCATGTTATAGGATGTATCAATAAGTCACTTTCCCTTCTTGTCCAATAATATTCTATTACATGAAAATATTATAATTTCTTACTAATTCATCAGTCAATGAACATTTTAGTTACTTCTACTCTTTTGGCCATTATAAATAATGCTATTTTAAACATTCACATACAAATTTCTTGCAGACATATGTCTTCTTTTATCTATATACCGAGGAGTGGAAATACTATGTCATATGATAACTCTGTATTTAATCATTTTGGAAACTGCAAGTCTGTTTTCGAAAGTGGCAAAACCATTTCATATTCCCACCAAAAAGATAGGGTGCTCAAATTTCTCTACATCCTTATTAACACCTGTTATGCCTATTTGCAGATGGCATGATTTTCTGTATAGAAAACCCTGAAGACTATACCAAAAAGCTGTCAGAGAAATTTGCATTCAGTAAAGTCACATGATATTAAATAAATGCACAGAAAACAGTTACATTTCTATAACATAAAACAAAGTATCTGAAAGAGAAATTTAAAAATCAATCTCATTTACTATAGTATAGTACTGAAAAGCAATAAAATACTTAGGGATAGATTTAACCAAGGAGATGAAAGAATAGCAACTATGAGGCCTTCATCAAAGAGATTGAAGAAGATAGTGTTCATCATTCGATGAATGGATAAAGAATATGTGGTTCATATACACAATATTCAGTTATAAAAACAAAAGAAATTCTCCCATTTACAACAACATGGATAGATCTAGAGGGTATTTTGCTCCATGAAATAAGCCAGGTGGAGAAAGACAAATACCATATGACTTCACTTGCACATGGAATCTAAAAATGAAATAAAACAAAATGATCAAAACAGTAATAGACTCATATAAATGGAGGAAAGACTGGTTGTTACCATGGAGGAGGGCTTGGAGTGGGTGGGTGAAACAGGTGAAGGGGATAAAGGGGCACAGAATCACAATATAATATAAATTAGTCACAGGGATGAAAGTACAGCATACATAATATAGTCAATAGTCCTGTAACATCTTTCTATGTTGACAGACACTTAACTACACCAGATGGGGTGAGGATTTTAAAATATATATGACTGCTGAAACACTGTGCTGTATACCTGAAACCAATGTAATGTTGTGTGTCAAATGAACTTCAATAAACACATAGCAACAACAAGATACATGGTCCTCAGCACACATCACAGGATTAGAATCATCTATCATGTTCCCCATATTCTCTGGTAGACAAAAAAAATTCTGTTAGACCAGATGTTCAAAAGACTTAAAAATTACTTTCCAGGAACCAGATGCAAATGGTTGAAACTTTCTTTAGACTTGGTGTGTTCTTTTCTATGCAATATAATACTTGTGTCCTTTGCCAAGACCTTTTATTAGCAAAATTATTATATATGCCTGAACATTTGAATTTAGTCTAACATTTGTTTCATTAGTTAGACAGTATTAGAATAAATATGCCTAACATGTGGAGAAGCAATATGTGGTAGGGATAGATGTACAAAAAAATATGAATCATTCCTAAAAAGCCATTACATATGTTTTAGTATTTGTGTTAATTTGACAACTCATCTTCCCATCCTTGAGGTACCATACATGTAATTTATGATAAACTTGTGCATAAGTGAAGCTGCACCCTCTACTGCTGCAGCAACTGGGGCCTCCCCAGTATCCACAGGTGGGTGTTCTGGGCATCTCCCCCCACCCTCTCTAGGGGCAGCCCACTCAAGGGTTGCACCCATGCACACAGATTTCAGGTTCAGAGGTCCTGCCATCTACCACCAGATGTAATTCAGGGAGCAAATACCTTTGAAACCGAAATCAAAGGGAGAAATAAAGTTTATTTGTTACAAGCAGTTATCCACTTCTGTTCCTCTGTGTCTCTTGCAACCAGGCTGCAGAAGAAGGGACCCCCACACAACCTCTCTGATCCAGATAAGCCTGCACTCCCACTTTTAATTACCTATTTACATGGAGATGGCCTACTTCTTTCCACCCCCTGGAAACACCCATTGAATGGAGATGCCGTAAAGCTAGGCAAGAGATTCTGGAAATAATGTAATTTTACCCACACCATATAATCAATCCCAGCACTCATGGACCTTGTAAGAAACAGTTGCTAGAAGCCTGTTCCTCCAGTCTTCCAATGGAAATTAATGCTCTCTCTACTCAATTACATCAACGATTACTTGATATTCAATAAAAAATACAAATACAGGTTGAACAGGAGTTATCCAATAATATGAAATGATTAAACCCAACAAACTGGTTTCATGGCGTTAATTCATGTATTTGGGTCATTGGAGCCCTTTGTCTGTTAATCTTATCATTTGTCTCTAGCCTCCTAATGGTTTGTTTCGTTATGACCTCCTCCAAGCATCAAGAACAACAAGTAGTTACCTTGCTGTGTTCCAAGAAGCACCAACAATATTCAAACAAAAAGGGGGATCCGTGAGGAGCCAAATGGCCAGGTCCGGGACCAGAAAGTGGAAGGGCCGCCCTGGAAGCAGAACTCTGTTTCCTTTGCAGCATGACGTCCTTCGCTTGTCCATTACAGGGTGCGGAGGGTTTGCTTTCCTTTGAAGTCATCAGAATGGCTCTGCGTGGTTGCCTGCACGCACCCTGCAGCATCGTGCTTGGCACACAGCCTTCTGATGTGCTGTGCATTGTTTCTTCAAACGTCCGCTCAATAAATATGAGAGCTTGACAGCGGCTCGGGGAAGCCTCCGGAGCCTCCCTCTCACCCCTTGCCTTTCCTATAGTCTCACGTAATTCTTCCGGCCTCCGCTGACTTCGCTGGACAAAGCCCGACCTGCCGGCTTCACCCGCCCTAACATGGAGCCCTTGAACCAGCAGAACCGGCTTGTTCAGGAGAAGAACAAGAAACTGTCCAGGGCTCCTACCGTGAGGGACAGCAGCACCCTCTGGGGACAGCTGCTAACGTGTCTAGTGTCGGGTGAGAGTATGTTCCTTTTCTGTGTTTACTGTGGGTCAGCAAATGACTAAAGGTCAAATAAATGTATTAGACTGAGTAACTCATTCTAAAAATATCAGCGCAGCATTCCTGATGTCCAGATAACTACTCAGAGATGCACTGCGTGTCCCCGTGGTCAGGAAACTGGGCTTCCTGGTTCCGTGCAGTGCTGATTGTGCCTTTACTCGGGCTTTCGTCTGATTTAATTAGCTGAATATTTCAGTAGTGCAAGCAATTTGTACCATTTAACTGATTATTAACAGTAGAATAGTCGTATTCAAATATTGGGAAGTAGTATACGCTTACCTGAGTCAAAACATTTTTGTTGACTGTACATTTTTTAAGTCAAATCAATCACCTTAAAAAAAAGGCACTTTATGTCATGAAAACTATAAAATGGGGAAATAATTTATTGATTGTGAAAATATTTATTAACACAAATACTTCATAAATTATAAATAATAGCATAAGAACAAAATAAAAACTCCCCCAATAGTGTGGTTACTATCTGTAAACAGAAGGATGTGAAAGAATCATTTACTATAATCTCCATGCTGTACTGCTATCCCTGTGATGAGCTTCACTGTGATTGAGAATTTTTGTGCCCCTTTCTCCCACTCACCCTTCCCCCGACTCCAGCCCCTCCCCCACGGTGACCGCTAGTCACTCTCAGTGTCTCTGTGTCTACTGGCTGTTTTGTTCATTCTGTTTTGCTTTGTTTTTATATTCCACAAATAAGTGAAATCATATGATATTTGACTCTATTAACACAGTTTATGAGTGTATTTATTTATTAAGCCACTACACATCTGTGACCTATTTGAGGATTTGTGCTTTCTTGTTTTATCAAACCTGTTTCAATTATCATCTCTAAAAATGGACTCTTGTTGTTCTAATTAATCTCGATGGATTGGCCAAAATACCTACAGATAACAAAGAATTGAAGAGCCATTTTGCATTTCAGAGAGGTGAAGTAACTAGTCTCCTGGGGTTTCCCAGAGGTGCAAATAAAACATTGCCTTTTCAAGATACCTAGTAAAATGGAAAAGCCCAATGCTTGTTATTTCATCTCGCTTAGAATGAAAGTCCTTTCACCTCCAGGAAAGGACTCTCTGAGTTGTGCCTGATGCAGGAAATTGAAGAGTGATATCAGTGGCCTTTACAGAAGAAACATGTCTTTGTGAGAAATACTGATATATGGGGAGAAAGACCTCATGTCTCAGTCATCAGCCTATCATCTCTGCTTCTCTTCCTGCTCATTCCTTTATTAGATTCTAGTTTGATTTTCAGACCCCATTGGACAAAACAAAACATTTTCAATGTGTGTATATAGTATGTAATATTTTTCATTTATTGTGTTTTCTTATACCCTAATTATTTCATTAGCTAATTAGTAAGTACTCCTCAAGGTAAAACCACTGTGTATGAGTTTTACATGTTTAATTCAATAAACCAATCTGTGTCACATTTTTGCAGCACGTAAGGACTGAATTGCTCTCCCACCATTCTGTCCCCAGCATCATCCTATGTGACTGACCACAGGACACTGAGGTCTGTTCGCAGACATGGGGAGCCTCACCGCCCTCACAGGGCTCCTCCTTGGGGATGTCTCCCACTCCCGGGATCTCCAGGGTCTGCAATGTGTGGTGTTCTCAGTCACTTATCTGGGTGCCCCGGCTGGAAATTTTGTGATGTTTACTGTCCCTGTTGTAGACCCACATCTTCACTGTCCTCTGTACTTTTTCCTGGGCAGTTTATCCCTTACGGATTTCGGATACATCTCAGTTACTGTTCTCAAATCCATCACAAATTCTCTGATGGGCAGTAAACTGATTTCCCTCACAGCCTGTGCTGCTCAGACTTTCCTGCGTTCCTCCTTTGGGTCCACAGAGTTCCTCTTCCCTTTGACCATGTCCTCTGACCGGTCCGTGGCCGTCTGCCACCCTCCGCACTGTGGGCCCACTGTGGCCCCCGTTCCTGCCCACAGGCATGAGGTGGCTCGTGGGCAGGTGGGCTGGTCCTTGCTGCCATACACACAGTGACCCTGGGCAGACATCCCCTCAGTGGGTCCAACGTGATCCACCAGTTCTTCTGTGATGTGCCTCAAATTATGAGCATGTCATCCCAGGTGTGCAGTTCCCTGAGTCTGTGAACCTTGCTGTGAGATCTTGCCTCATGTCACTGTGCTTTGTCCTCTTATTTGCCTCATATGTTCACATCTTTCAACCGTGCTGCACATGCATTCTGCGGAAGCCCAGAATAAGGCGTTGTCCACCTGCTTCCCCCAGATAGCTACACTTACTCTGTTCATGATTTCTGGATTGTTTGCTTGCTTAGGCCCTGTTTCAAACTCACCAAGCATTCAAACCCCCCTCACAGCAGTGCTCTACCCCCTGGGGCCGCGCTCAGTCAACCCCATCATTAGCCTGAGGAACAGGGAGATTAAGTCTGCTGCGTACAGAATGTTAAAGACAGCTTTCCAGTTCCGTAGAAGAGGTCACATAAAAAATAGAAACACAAAATAGTAGTTGTCGTAGAGAACATATAATTGTGATAGTGTTTTAATTAATACTTTAAAAGTGTTATTCATTTACAGGACAAAGACTAAGAACATGGAACTAAGATGGTTGAATTCAGTCACTGACCTTCCTGCACATGGAAGCTGGGCGGCATGTGATGGGGTGAGGCACAGGGAGTCCAGATTTGGGGCCAGGAGAAGCTCGTCAAGATGGTAGGTCGGGGAGAAAACACAGCTTATCACAGTGCATGATTCCCATCAGAGAAAAAGTATTTGTTCTTCTCAGTAAACTCAAGACGTTCATATGAAATTGTTTGCATAATTCTTATTTCAGTGTTGAGTTAAATAATTTTTATCAGGAGAGGAGAGGAATTTATATTTATAAAAAGACATCAATTCCATGATTTCCAAATACATAGACAACCTTGATCTAGCCTAAAATTAAATTTTAAATTGAACAAACCTGTCATGGTCTAACACCCTAATTTGACAAACTCAAAGGGAGAACTGCCTCAGAGTTAGTTGGCAGATAAGTCAATTCATATTAAATATGGTCATCTGTGTGTGCTGTGTGATTCATTCATTTTAATAAATATTACTAGAAATAAATTTCATTATATTTTATTATAAACTGAAGGAATCATTGAAACTGCTGAGCTTAACTTTTTTAACTTGTACTACATCCTGCATTGTACTTCATTGGATTCACCACATTTCTCTGATTCATATCCTAATCAATGAATATCTACATTATTCCAATTCCAGTAGTAAAGTGCCTTGTTAAATCTCCAATCATTTCTACTTCTATTTGTAATGCCTCTACCTGATGATTACTGCATATCCTTAGGAAATTGGGTGCCCAGTTTTCCAATTATTGTGATTTTTGTGCTAAAAATTTTCATCTCAGTTGTATTTTAGAATATTAGTGAATTATACTTTCTAATTGATAAATGTAGTTATAAATATATAAGCGAGTTATTTTCTAAATATGTAAAGCTATTCTTTTGCCCATTTTATTGTATTTCTGACCGCATCACTGTGATTTAAAAATGTTGTTAGTACATTTATGTTAATAATATATACATTCCTTTCTCACTGTGAAGAAAGAGAAGCAATCTCCTATATTTATATTTCTAATTAAGTTTTGATGTTTTCTTTTTGATTACCAAAAATTATTTTATCTGAATCTTCTAGGTTTCAATATTATTTTAGATGTTTTTACCAACTTAAGAGGTTAAAAGTATATCTTTTTTTATTTTCTCTATGATTTTATTGTTTATATTTTGTCTTTTAATTATTCATAGTCCAGCATTTTAAAGCAGAAAATAAATTATACATGTGATTTTTCTCCCAATGGTGCTATAGTTTACTTGTCACTATCTATCAATCCACTTTTCTTTTGCTTTGCGAAACCCTTAATTAAAATATAAATTTACCTTGAACGTATACACCTATTTCTGAGCACTTTATGTTAACTTCATATATTTACTTCTACATTATAATTTTGGTCTGGCTACCTAGAGCTATTGCAGGATCCTTAATTTTATTTATGTATTTGTTCTTTTTCAGATTGAGTCATCTCAGGAATCCTCTGAGAAACCTTATTTTAGAAATAATATGCAACATAGTCATTTTTTCCCACAATATTTAGGCATGGAAGTAATACATATTAATTGAAAATTTGAAGGATAAAAAGAAGGGATAGACTTTAATGGCGACCCATAAGGCAGATCCAAGGTTCCTGTAAATAACTGCACATCCGTATGTATTTATGTAAATTTCATTTCTTTCTAATTTTAAAGATACTCTTGGACACATTCATTAAGTCAATCTTGGTACAGTGCTAATAGAATCCATCTCTGCACATTGAAAAATGCATTGTTATATCAAACCTTCCTTCTCCTAAGATGTACCTACTATATCCTTAGCAATTTAGAGTTGGAGAAAGGGACGTGTTTAGCTACTCTACTCTCATTCCTCTAAATGTTATTTACTACCTTCTGTTTAGGCACTAACAGACTTAGGGAAGGAAGAGGAAAGCAGTAAAAAGAGACAGAAAACCCTAAATGGCTATATTACTGGTAATTGTCATGGATGCCCTGTGTGTGTTATCAATAGACATTTGAAGACGTATTTCTAATGGTACACTATTTCTACACATAAACTAGTACACTTTTTTGGGGGGTATTGTTAATGTACAATTACTTGAACAACATATGGCTACTAGACTCCCCCTATTATCAAGTCCCCCCTCCACAGACTCCCCCTATTATCAAGTCCCCAGTCACTGTCCATCAGCATAGTAAGATGCTATGGAATCACAACTTGTCTTCTCTGTATATACTGCCTTTCCCATGTCCCCCACCCAGCTACCTTATGTGTGCTAATTGTAATGTACCTTTTCCCCCCTTATCCCTCCCTTCCCACCCATCCTCCCCAGTCCCTTTCCCTTTGGTAACTGTTAGTCCATTCTTGGGTTCTGTGAGTCTGCTTCTGTTTTGTTCCTTCAGGTTTTTTCTTTGTTCTTATAGTCCACAGATGAGTGAAATCATCTGATACTTGTCTTTCTCCACCTGACTTATTTCACTGAGCATAATACCCTCTAGCTCCATCTATGTTGTTGCAAATGGTAGGATTTGTTTTCTTCTTATGACTGAATAATATTCCATCGTGTATATGTACCACCTCCTCTTTATCCATTTATTTACTGATGGACACTTAGGTTGCTTCCATTTGTTGGCTATTGTAAATAGTGCTGCGATAAACATAGGGGTGTATATGTCTTTTTCAAACTGGGCTGCTGCATTCTTAGGGTAAATTCCTAGGAGTAGAATTCCTGGGCCAAATGGTATTTCTATTTTTAGTTTTTTGAGGAACCTCCATACTGCTATCCACAATGGTTGGACTAGATTACATTCCCACCAGCAGTGTAGGAGGGTTCTGCTTTCTCCACATCCTCGCCAACATTTGTTGTTGTTTGTCTTTTGGATGTAGGCCATCCTTACTGGTAAGAGGTGATATCTCATTGTGGTTTTAATTTGCATTTCTCTGATGATTAGCGATGTGGAGCATCTTTTCATGTGCCTGTGACCATCTGAATTTCTTCTTTGGAGAAGTGTCATATCAGCTCCTCTACCCATTTTTTAATTGGATTATTTGCTTTTTGTTTGTTGAGGTGCATGAGCTCTTTATATAATTTGGATGTCAACCCCTTATCGTAGATGTCATTTATGAATGTATTCTCCCGTACTCTAGGATGTCTTTTTGTTCTACTGATAGTGTCCTTTGCCGTAAAGAAGCTTTTTAGTTTGATATATTCCCACTTGTTCATTTTTGCTTTTGTTTCCCTTGCCCAGGGGAGGTATGTTCATGAAGAATTTGCTCATGTTTATGTCCAAGAAATTTTTGCCTATGTTTTTTTCTAAGAGTTTTATGGTTTCATGATTTACATTCAGGTCTTTGAACCATTTTGAATTTTCTTTTGTTTATGGGGTTAAATAATGATCCAGTTCCATTCTCTTACATGTAGCTGTCCCGTTTTGCCAACACCAGCTGTTGAAGAGGCTGTCATTTCCCCATTGTATATCCATGGCTCCTTTATCATATATTAATTGACCATATATGCTTGGGTTTATATCTGGGCTCTCTATTCTCTTCCACTGGTCTCTGGGTCTGTTCTTGTGCCAAACTAGCACACATTTTTATCAGGTTTATTGAGTCATAATAGAAAGCCAAGATATGGAAGCAACCAAAGTGTCCATCAAGAGATGAATGGATAAAGAAGAATGGTACATATACACAATGGAATACTATTCAGTCATAAAAAGAAAGTGGTCTTACCATTTGTGACAACATGAATGAACAGAAGAGGATATTATGCTAAGTGAAACAAGCCAGGCAGAGAAAGACAAATACCATATGATTTCACTTATTTGTGGAATCTAAAAACAAAACAAAACAGAATGAACAAAATAGCAGTAGACTCACAGACACTGAGGAGTGACTGTTGGTACCATGATAGGGGTGTTAGGATGGGGGTTGGGAGGTTGATGGAGATAAAGAGGTACAAAATTCTTAATCATAATATAGTTGTTCACAAAGATAGTAGTAGAGCATAGAGAATATAGCCAATGATTCTGTAACACCATGTGTTGAAATATAGTAACTACTTACTTGGGGTGAGGATTAAACAATATGTAACTGCTGAACCACTGTGTTGTATACTTTAAACCCATACAAGATTGTAGACAACAATATTTCAATTAAGAAAAAGAAAAGTAACACTGTATAAGTTTAGGGTGCACACCATGAAAATGTTCAAGCCATATATATTGTGAACAACAGCAATAACGTTGGTTAACACATACATTGTCCCACATAATTACATATTCTTGTTGTGTGACATTTAATATATACTATCTCACCAACTTTCCATTACATAATGCAATATTGTTAATTATATTCAACATGCTGTACATTAAATCCCCAGGACCTATCATCTTGTAACTAGAAGGTTTCACTCTTTGGCCAGTATGTCCTATTGCTGCACAATCCAGTCTCTGGAAACCACCGTGGTACTGTTTGTTCTGATAGTTTGAGTTTGACTTTTTTTAAAATGGATTCCACATAGAAGTTAAATCACACAGTTTTTGTCTTTGTCCAATATATTTCACTTAGCATAATATTCTCAAGTTCTATTCACTTTGCAATAAATGGTAACATCTTAATTTTTATGGCTGGGTAATTTCCATTATATACATGTACCTCAGTTTATACATTCAACCGTTTACAGACATGTGCATTGTTTCAAGTTCTTGGCTATTGTAAATAATGCTACAATGAACATGAGGTAGTAATTTCCTCAGGATAGTTTCTTTATATGTGCCCAAACTTAGAATTTCTGGGTAATACATTATTTCTATTTCTAATGTTTTGAGGAATTCCAATACTGTTTTCCATAGTGACTATACCAATTTGTATTCCCAATGAAAGGGAATATGTACTCCCTTTTCTCCACATTCTCACAATCACTTACCTCTTGTCATTTGATGATAACCATTTTAAGAGGTGTGTGGAGATACTGCATTTTGGATTTGAGTTATGTTTCCTTAAAGATTAGTAGAGTTGAGTACCTTTTATTGACTCTGCTTGCCTTCTGAGTATCTTCTTTGAATACATGTCTATTCAGGTCCTTTTGTCCTTTATATTTGGAGGATGATAATGGTGATTAATTTGTTAGTGTGTTGTATGAGTTCTTTATTTATTTTGGATATTACTATATGTAGATTGTAAATATCAGATATGTGCTTTGTAGTTATTTCCCATTCCAAGTTTGTCTTTTCACTTTGTTGAATGTTTATTTTGCTGTGCAGATGTGTTTTAATTGGACATCATCCCACTTGTTTGCTTTTGCTTTTGTTGCATGTGCTTTATGTCTCATATTCAAAAAATCATTGCAAAGACCCATGCAAAAAAAGATTTTAGCCTATTTTCTTCCTGCAGTTTTATAGTTTTGGGCCATGCATTTAACTCTTTAGTCTATTTTAGTTAACTTATGAGAGTGGTGTCAGGTGGGTTCCAAATTACTTCTTTTGCATGCAAATACGCAATTACACCTTTGCCATGAGAAAAGACTGTCATGATCAAATTTTGTTTGGTGTGGCTCCTTTGCTAAATAGTGATTGACTGCATATGCAAGGATTTATTCTAGGCTCACGATACTGTTCCACCACTCTATTCTGTTTTTATTTCCAGAACCATGCTGTTTTTATTATGATTGATAGCACTGTAATATCTTTTGAAATAAGAAGTAAGTAACTATCGCTGCTATTCTGTTCCAGGATTGCTTTGGCTATTCAGGGATCTTTGTGGTTCCTTACAAAATTAAGGATTTCTTTCTCTTTCTGTGAAAAATTGCCAGTGGAATTTTGATAGGGATTGCATAAAATCTATAGATGGCTTTGGTTAGTATGCACATTTCATAGTGTTAATTCTTCCAATCCATGCACACAGATTTTTTCCCTTTGAGTCCTCTTCAATTTCTTTCAGTAGTATCTTATAATTTACAGTATGGAGAAATTTCACCTACTTGGTTATTTTTTTCTCTTTTACTGTTTTTGATATTGGAACTGAAATTGTTTTATTTTTTTAGAAAATGTTCATTTGTGTGTCAAAAATTCTACTATATTTTTCATGCTGAATTTGGGTCATTCAAAACACTGAATTTGATTATTAAGATTAACCATTTTTGGTGGAATGCCTATGATTTTCTCTATATTAGAACATGTCATCTGATAATAGAGTTCGCTTTATTTTTTCTTTCTAACTCTGATGCGTTTTCTTTCATTTTCTGGCCTTATTTCTCAACTAGGACTTCCCATACTCTGTGGAGTAAGAGCAGTAACAGTGGGCACCCTTACTTATTTCTGATTTGGAAGGAAAGCTTGGAAATGCTCACCACTGAGTATGATGTTAGTTGTAGTCTTTTCATATACGAAGTTCACCATGTAAGGTTCTGTCTTCTACACCTAATTTGTTGAGAGTTTTTATCATGGAAAGATTTGAATTGTGTCACTTACCTTTGGCAGCTATTGAGATGATGATTTTTTCTTTCATTCTATTGATGTGTTGCATCACATTTGTTATTTGCATATGTTAGCTCATCCTGGTATCCAAGAGGTCAGTCTTCTTATTGTGGTTTAAGACCCTTTTCATGTGCTTCTGACTTTGGTTTTTATACTATTTCCTTGAGAACACTTTAATATATATTTATCCAGGATATTGGCCTATTGGTTTCTTTTCTCTTAGTGTCCTTCTCCTGCTTTGGTACCAGGGATATATTGGGCTCTTAAAATGAATCTGAGTGTTCATCTTATCCAATTTTGAAAATAATTGGCATTCATATTTTAAATGTATTTTTTTAGAATTCATTGTTGAAGCCATATGATCAAGGGTTTTTCATTTTCAGATATTTTTATTATTGATTTAATCTCCTTACTTGTTATTCATATGTTCAGATTTTATGTTTCTAATCCAGTCATGATTATTTGTATGTTTCTAGCAATTTATCCATTTGTTCTATATTGTCCAGCTATTTGGCATACAATTGTTTAAAGTGGTCTCTTGTGATTCTTTTTATTTCCTTGGTATCACTTTTAATGTTTCCTCATTCATTTATAATTTTATTGATTATGGTCCTCTCTCATTTTTTCCCAATCAGTCTAACTGGACTTTGTTAATTATGTTTCTGTTTCAAAGAACCAACTCAGGCTTGTTAATCACCTCTCCTTTATTCCCATTCTCTACATTTGTTTCAGCTTCAATCTTTACTATTTACTTCCTTCTGGAAACTTTGGACTAAGTTTTCCCTTTTGTAATTCTTTAAGTTTTAAACTTAGGTGTTTATTTTAAGTCTTTCTATATTCTTGATATATGCATTTACATGTATAAACTTCCCTCAGAATTGTTTTGCTGTATCCCATAAGTTTGGAATGTTGTCTTTCCATTTTTTGTTAGTCTCAGGCACCTTTTTATTTCCCTTTTAATACCTTACTTGATCCACTAAAGCTCAGTAGTATGTTGATTAATGTCCATGGATTCATGAATTTTCTTGTTTCCTCCTGTTCTTGATTTTTACTGAGATTTATGCTACCATTCTGTGTTTTGTGATCATCCTCATTGGGATTATTGGGTGACAAACACAGAATCAAGTTTGAATCCATGAGAAATGATATCCTTCCCTTAAGTAGATGGTATTTTGTTGTGTAAAACTGGGTAAAGATTTGCAAATTTTTAATAGATTTTATCTGTGTTTATTCTTGATTCTTTATACATTATATTAAAATTATAATAGCATTTTTGTAATAGCATAGGTTATTATTAATTGTAATGGTTTGTATAAACAATTTAAAAAATCACTTTACTGCATTATGTACATATAAAATTTTTATAATTTAATGTATACAATTCAACTAATTCTGGGATAAGTATTAACCATAAAACCATCACCACCATCAAGGCCATTATCATCAATCACTTCCTAAAGTTTCCTTATACTGCTTTTTTATTATTTTTCTATGGTAAGAACATTTAACCTAAGATCTACTCTCTTAATAAATGTCAGGAATACAAGAGAATATTGCTTGCTATACACTTTATGTTGTATAGTAGATCTTGGGAACTCATCTCACTAAAGTCTTGCCACCTACCCATTTCTCCTTTTCCCCAGGCCTGGAAAACTACCATTTAGCTCTCTGCTTCTGTGAGATTGATGCTTTTTGATATGAAAGTGAGATCATACAGCATTTGACTTTCTGTGTCTGACATATTTCATTTAATATAATGTCATGTGGACTAACCCATGCTGTTACAAATGGTATATTTTTCAACACTTTAGAGGTGGAATAATATTTTTGATAAGCTTTTTTACATGCACAGTAAGTATATTTTGTATGATTTTGTTCAGTGTTTGTAACAAATAAAATTTGTTTAGATATTTTCTGCATTGGTCAGGAAATCCAGAGCAAGGTTAGGTTATAGCATTGCAGTTTTGCCCTTGACTGCAGAAAAAGATCAAACAATATTTCATATTTATATAGGAAACGATGTTTTTTGTTATAGTTACTGGTTATGAGAATAAAGTTGGCCCTAACATTACTATTTTGCTGATTTTTTAAAATTAGGAAGTATTGAACTGTATTAAATTATTTTAGATTCTATGGAGATATTCTGTGTCATCTCAAATATTTGTTACAGTTCAATATGAGTTCTTGCATTTCCTCCATTAGAATACTTTAGTTGAAAATTCAAATATTTAGTAGAGACAGAAACATTACTTTTTCTAATATTTTATCTTGCCAATTTTGGTAAAGTGTTTTAGAAGAGTGTTTCATTATTATAATATTTTATGTTCTTATTTATAATGATAACTTCTTGACATAACTCCCCATAAATTTGCACAGAACTCCTGAGTGTATAAATCCCCAGAATATCATGAAGCAGAGGCGGCTATGTAAGCACACGCAGCGAGCAGCAGCGCGCTCCGGCGGGGCAGGGGGCTTCTTCAGCCTCCCGGACGCAATAGCTGGCCTGGTCCTTGGTAAGTCTCACCAGCGTTTTATTAATTTTATTTATGTTTTCAAATTTACATACATCATGGTAAGTGTAAAATGGGGCCATAATTGGTTGATTGTATATATTAACAGATACTTTTATGTATTTTAAATAAAAGGACAAAAACTAGAAGAAAAATAAGATAACCAAAACCATCTGTTCAGAAATTATTGAAGAGCTGTTGCTATGAAGTCCATGGACCCCAACTCCAGAAAGTAACAATCATTTCCCTGCTGAGAGAAAATCAACTGTAATTCCAGAAGGAAGAACGCGTGGACAGTGTCAGCTTGGGCCTGAGCACAGACAGTCCCAGGGCCGGGCACCCACAGCGGGCCCTCTCACCAGGGGTGCTACCGCACTGGAGCGCCACGGTGCACACCCCTCCCCTGCTCTTCCCAGAGGCACCTTCTGAGGACACTGCACCCCTAGAAATTTTAATAATTGCTTTTTATGATTTTTTAATCTGCTTGTTGAAGATATTAAACAGTAAAATGTACACTATGCTTTTTTAAACCATTTTTACATTCCATACTCATTAACTTCTAATGAGTATGTAACCCAAATCAGGAAATATGTTAAGTGGTATATTTTTCTTGTTAATATCTTACTTAACTGGTGTCAAGCTTCTTAGACTATACAGTTTTGAAGTAATTTTCAGAATTTATTCAGAGTACTACACATTCTTCATGACAGTTTTCAATATCATTTTGATATTTTGTCCATTTGCCTTTTTTCATTATAACCTCTTCATTGGTTACCCACCAGGGACTCATCCTATCATAGATAGTAACTTAAATTGTCCTATAATAGCCATTTTCATTTTTCAATCTGTGGCTGCCAAATTTTTAAAGTATTGCATTAATTTTACCACTTACAGGGGTGAATTTGAGTCTGCATCAGGTAATTTTAGTAAAATTAAATCAGATGTGTGTTGAACACACATTCTGATGTGTTTTACTTCACTCTATTAACGCACATTTTATAAATATATTTATTCCTTCAGCCACTACTGACCCATAAACAGTTTGAGGACTTGGGCTTTCTCAAGTTTTATGAAACCCGTTTCAAATGTCATCACTAAAAATGGACTCTTGCTGACCTAAGTAATCTCAATGGATTGGCCAAAACATCTATAGAAAACAAAGTGTCAATAGGCTGTCAGTTATTCAGGAGGCTACAATCACTAGTCCCCTTGAGGCTTTTCAGAAGCACAACTGTGCCTCCAGAGAGTGATCACCAAACAGTTCAGGGAAGCCCCATGCCCATTTCTCCATATGGTTTATAATAAAAATAGGCCTCTGTGACAGGGCCTGGGGCTCATGCTCACTGAAGAACAACGGGATGGTACAGGATTTGTGTCTGCCAGAGTGCTGTGCAAAAGAGAGAGCTCCTACCTCAGTCCTCAGGTATGACTGTGATCTGAGGGCTCATTCCTTTATGGGGATACAATTTTAGTTCTGTATTTTATTGGAGAAAACCATAAAATCTCCAAGGTATACAAAGAACATTCAATGTTATTACTGTGTTTGTGTTTTCCTGTACCCTGAGTCTTTCACCTTACCAATTACCAAGCACTCTGCAATCTATAAACTTATATGAGGTATGTGTAGAGGGTGAAATACATTCCCTCCTCCCTGTTAAGTTTATTGTTGGGTCTCCCAAAGAAACCAAGAGCTGGTGCTTTAACAGAAGAAAAAGCATACGCATTTATTAATATTTAAAATTTAAATGCAGAGGGGTATCACAGAAAAAATATCAATACCCAAAATAGTGGTAAGATTTGAGTTTTATACCATCTCTCCATATGCATCTTGAATCTCAGTAAAGCAATGTGTATGAAAATCTAGCATAGGAGAGTCATTTAGCACTGTCTTCATTTTGATTGTAGCATCATCTCATCACTTTATGCATCAACTACAGGTCACTGCAGCATGCTGGCACATGCAGAGAACCTCACCGTCTTCACAGAGTTCCTCCTCATGGACATCTCCAGCTCCCGGGAGCTCCAAGTAGTGCAAGGTTTAATATTTTTAGTGATTTATCTGGGTGCCCTGGCTGGAAATCTGGTGATCTTTACTGTCATTGTGATGGATTCACATCTTCACTTCCCTATGTACTTCTTTATAGGCAATTTATCTCTGATAGACTTTGGTTACATCTCAGTTACTGTCCCCAAATCTATCACAAATTCTCTGATGGGCAGTAAACTGATTTCTCTCACAGAATGTGCTGCTCAGACTTTCTTATTTATATTATTTGGAGCCACAGATTTCTTCTTCCTAGTGGTCATGTCCTATGACCGCTATGTTGCCATTTGCCACCCTCTGCACTATGGGCTCACCATGACCCCACGTCTGTGCACACAGGTAGCAGGTGTCTCATGGGCCAGTGGGCTGGTCTACTCTGCTGTCCACACAGGGCCCATGTTCAGGCTTCCCTTCACAGAGTCCAATGTGATCCATCAGTTTTTTTGTGACATCCCTCAAGTCCTGAGCATCTCATCCCAGGACATGCAGTTTTCTGAGTCGGTGGTCCTGGCTCTGAGCGCCTGCATTGTCTTGTTCTTCTTTGTCATCTTATTCACCTCATATGTTCACATCTTTTCAGCTGTGCTCCACATGCATTCTGTGGAAGCTCGGCACAAAGCTCTGTCCACCTGCTCTCCCCAGGTAGCTACACTTATTCTTCTTGTGATTTCTGGATTGTTTGCTGTATTGGGTCCTGTCTCAAATGAATCAACCATCCAAACTCTGCTCATGGCCATGTTCTATTCTGTGGTCCCACCCTTTATAAACCCCTTTATTTTTGGCCTGAGGAACAGGGAGATAAAAAATGCTGTAGGCAGAATGTTCAAAAGCATTTTCAATTGCTACTAAACAGGCATTTTTGTTTGACGTGAAGAATTATTTCAGAAATCAAAGTGGAGAAAAAAAAAGAGTACCCATAAAAAATTATCCACAAATTCAGGTAAATTTATAATTTTAGATATATGATTATTTGGTACTGTATGGTATATATAAATAAGCTATAGTTAATCATATAAAGAGAATTTTTCCTTGAGCAAATTGAATATTTACTGTATGCATTATGCTCTTTTGAGTGTTAACATTAGTAGTAAGAGTGAACTTTTGTCTTATCATACTGATTTTGTTATAAATAAACTAAGGCCTGGAAAGGTAATTATTTTCCCCATTTACATATTGATTTCACTAGCAAAGGTAGGATTAAAACTCAGCACTCTCTAACTGAAATATGCCTTCTTCTTTTTTCCAATATGTAATGTAATCTTATTTTTTCATATTTGTACCAAAAATGTATATATTATCTAATATATATGTTCACATGCAAAATAAAATCCTACACTTATAAACAGGTCCAACCATATCATTAACATACACAACGTAAAATCTGTTTCTTAGTCCCCATGAATAAGCCCGCAAGCCGTGGGCAGGAGACGGCGCTCAGCACAGCGCAGGAGGGACTCGGAGGTCACTGTCCCGCATCCAGAAAACATATGGCGATGAACAGTAACTACATTGTTTTAAACTGTAATCTGATCATTTAGAAAGACAAAGACTAAGAAGATGGCCCTTAGGTTGCTGCTCTCAGCACCGGTGCTCCTGCCCAGGGGATACAGACTGCATGTGAAGGATGAGGCACAGGGAACCCAAACGCTGGCCCAGGAGGAGCTAATAATGATGCAGAGAGGACAAGAAAGCTCTGGTTTAGACTCACAATGCATGATACCTCTCAAAGATAAAATAGATTTTGTGTTCAGTATCCTTAAAAACTTCACAGGCAAGTACTACTTATATAATGTTTTATTCAGTGTATAGTTGAGTAGTAGTATTTCAGGAATGGCAGCAGGAATTCTTAGGAAAAACTATTAGGAAAAAAAGTTGTTTTATTATCATGATATCTAAATATACTGATAACCATGGTCTATTGTAAGAATGAAATCTTTCATTGCACAACCTGTGACAGTCATGATTCAAGGCCCTGATTGAGTAAACTCACAAGCAGTTCTACATCAAATATAATTGTTGAATAAAAATTCATGCGCTTTTTTAGTTGTCATGAAAATGTTTTATTGATTTTTAATAATACAGATGGAAAGGAATTACACTTAAGAGTTATTTATTTCCATGCTTTGCAAGTGTAGACAGTTTTGGGGCTGTATACCTTTGTGTTTTATTTAAAAAATTAATAAACTTTTACATCTATAATCTAATTATTTTAACAAAAGAAAGTATGCAGAGGAAAATGTGTTTGTATGTTTAATTCTAATAGATGTTGCTATACAATAAACATCAAACTTTGTTTTTCTTAAATGATGAAAGCATCTGAGAATAAACTGCTTAAATGTGTGCTGAGTACTGCGTCGCAGCACATGGCCCACAGCCCGTCTCAGTCCCCAGCTTTCTCATGCAGAATGCTTCAGCATCTGCACCCAGCTCAGAAGCTGGGACGCCAGCTACAGGGAGTCACCACTAGGATCACCCCATGTCTTGTAACACACCAAGCCAGGCTTTCTAGTTGCTATCTTATGTTTATAAGTTGTGTTTTATTTTTGTCTAAATTGCATGTTTCATATTAATACTGAAATATAGCCTCTCATATTGAATATACCTATGGAAATTATCTTATAGATACTAGAAAAATATTATTTGGGTTTCTGGCCATACCTCTTATATTTGACAATGTTGTTATCAACATGTATTAATATCTAATTAAAAAATTAATTTGGTGTATGGCAAATAGCTCCTATTCTCCACTTATCTTGACACTTGGCTTATATATTAGTCATTATTTTACTATGAATCATTTTACTTGTATCTTTGAGTTTAGATATTGTTTTGGGAGCTTTGGCCAACCTAATATCACAATTCTATGATGTGATAGACATGTTAGCTAATGCTAAAGTGTAATTATATTGCTATATTTGTGCAGTGTAATTACATTGGTACATATGTGTATCGAATCAACATGTTGCATACATTAAACCTGCACAGTTATATGTCAATTATGTCTGCACAAATGCACATAAGAAATGACTGATATTTTTTAGCATTTTGTCCAGTATGAATGGAGGCTACTATGAATCCTGAAAAAGTATCTACAGACACATGTATATATTTCTGATGGCCAAATGTATAATGCATAACATCATTCTGCCAAATTTGTTTTGCAGTCAGACCTCAGAAATTGACCCTTCTATGGGTAAAATTGTAGTATTTCTAGAATCTCTCGCCTGGCCTTAGTGCATCTCCATATCAGTAGGTGTCTCCTAGGGGTGGGGAGAAGTAGGCCATCTCCATATCAATAGGTGATCACAAGGGGGAGTGAGGGCATGACTGGACCCAAGAGGTTGGATGGGGTCCCTTTCTGCAGCCATGTTGCGAGAGTCACAGGTGAGCAGAGGTGGAAAACTGCTTGTAAACAATAATCGGGTTTCTCCCCCTTTACTCCTCCCTTTGGCTGACTTTGGTTTCAGAGCTATCTTGCCCCAGACTCTCCCCCTTGGACTTGCTCTCCCATGTATCTCACCCATAGTATCTCTAACAGCATGCTACGGAGGACTCCTCATCCTTACATCTTCCAAATGACAAGCAACAATTTAGATGAAATTTTTGATGACACATTATATTTTTATGGTGACTTCCATGGCTTGGTATATGTCCTGCTTTAGCCATTATCATGTCACTAAACACAGTATTTCATATGTGGTTATATTAAAAAGACATCCTCAAGTTTGGTTACTGGTAAATTTGACACAACCCTGGGAAGGGTCTAATGGTCTTGCTAAAATGACTCTAGTCATGTATAAATGGAGACCCAAGAGATTTACTGGACGGCGCATTGCCTTCCTCAGTTCTGCAGCCATTATTTTAGCTACTGCCTCTGTAACAGCAGTATTATTAAAGAATCTATCCACACGGCTAAGGTAGTGTAACTCTGGGGGTGGGGGAATATTTTCCCAGCCTGGGGCAAATTACCTTTGACCTGAAATCAGTCAAAGGGAGAAATAAAAGGGGAGAAACCTGTTTATTGCTCACAAGCAGTTGTCCACTTATACTTACCTGTGTCTCTCACAACCTGGCTGCAAAAAGGGACCCCACCCAATCTCTACTGTCAGATATGCTGGGCTCCCCTGGAAATTACCTACTGTATGGAGATGCACTAAGGCCAGGTGGGAGATTCTGGAAATATTGCAATTTTACCCACAGGTAGTTAACCATGTTATGACTAACATCACTTGAGCAATGATAACACAAACACCAACTGATAATGGCATTATGCAGAGGCTGCCAGCTGTGGAGGCTGCTCTTGAGTGGCTTGGGGACTAACAGCAAGCTCTCATTGATCAACAACACATGCAATGCAACTGAAACATGACAAAATCTGGTCACACCATTGCCATATGATCAGTCTCAGCACTAATGGGGCCTTGTAAATTGACACTTGCTAGGAGCCTTTTCCTCTAATCTTCAGATGGAACTTAATGCTCTCTCTACTCAATTACATCAACAGTTACTTCATATCTAACCAGAAACACAAATACAGGTTGAACAGATTTATCCAATATCGTGAAATGGTTAGCCAACAAATTGGTTCCACATCATTAATTTATGTATTGGGTCATTGTAGCTCTTTGTCTCTTAATCATTTTCATTTTTCTCATAGCCTTATAAATGATTTGTATCACTATGACCGACTCCAAGCATCATGAGCAACAGCTGGTTACATTGCTGTTGTCTGAGAAGCCTGATGGATATTAAAACCATAAAAGGGGGATCCGTGGGGAACCAAACGGCTAAGTCTGAAACTAGAAAGCGGTAGGGCCACACTGCAAGCAGAACACTGTTTCCTTTGCAGTATGATACGCTTTGCTTGTCTATTACTGGGTGCATGGGGTTTTATTTTGTTTGAAGTCATGGTAATGGCTCTACCTGATTGCCTGCACGTACCCTTCAACATCCTATTTGGCAAAAAGCTTTCTGATGTGCTGTACATTGTTTTTCTAAATCTATGCTCAATAAATATGAGAGATTGACAGCAGTTCGGGGAAACCTCCCTTAGCCTCCCTCTCACCTCTCTTGACTTTCCTATCTTGAGTAGTTCTTTCTGCTGCCACTGACCAACCCGGACAACAGAGTGTTGTGCATTTCAAAATGTATTAAATGAGTAGATCTCATGTAGTGCTCCTACCACACACAAGCTCACGCACAAACACACACAGGAACACGAGGAGACTCTGGGAGATGTTGGATATGCCCACAACCTTAACGGTATGATAGCTGTTTGCATATGTCCAAACATATCAAACTGAATATGCTAAATATGCATAGTTTTTGTATATCAATTATGCCTAAATGAAACTGTTGGAATATATAAAATGTAAGAAAAACAAATGAAGTTTTTGAAGCCACCTTCCTTCTTATTCCCAATACAAAACTATTAGGGCATGGAAGCTTTGGAGGACTAATTTAGTTAATTCAGTTAACTTACTAAGATTTAAACACTGAAAATCAGCTTAGCTTACTCTTTATCCATGTTATCTTTTACTGCTCAGACTAATCTGCTTCTTTTGCTATATTTCTTGAATCATCACTATTTTGAAGTAGCGCATCGCCTCCTCACGACACCTCTCCTCACTGGAGAGACGGAAGACCACTTTGGGACTGTGACGCTGGCGTGTAGAACATTTGCTTTTTTCCCCACTCTGGACTTGCCTCAAAGTCTTTCTACACAAATGTTGATGATATAATCCAATATCCATGAGGATTTTTTCATCATGTATCAACCATTCAAAACCTTCTCAACGCCATGTTCTATTCTATGGTGTCCCCCTTTGCAAACCTATTATCTTCAGTCTAAGAAATAGGGACATTAAGAGTGCTTTGGGTAGAATGTTTATTAGAATGCTTCATTTCCCTAAAAGAATTTGTATGTGTGTGTGATTGGAAATATTTCTTTCAATAATAAATGTGGAAATTGAGTTCCTATTAAATATTAATCCAAAATTCAGATACAGTTAAAATTTAAGCCACATAATTGTTTTATACATTAAAGGGTATATAAATAAATTAGGTGTATTTAATAATTTGAATTGGATCATGGATTGTGTAAGAATAATTTCTTTTTCTTGTTGAAAGTTAACATAAGATAATATGTAGTAATTTTTTGTCTTACCATCTCATGCTATAAGTGAATTAAGATATAAAAAGAAAATCTTTTTCCTATGTGAATAATGATTTGTTGCAGCATGTAATTTTTCATAGAATTCTCTAAAAGCTCTTCATATTTCCATGGTGTCAGCTGTAACTTGACATATCACGTTGACAATTGTTTTCTGGTACAATCTCAGGGATATATGTAGAATGTTGCATGTGGTCCTGGGAAAATTTAAATTAAAAAATTTTTAAATGAGAAACATTATTTACTTGTTTGAGGTTATTGTCAGCATGTCTTTTATGTCAGGTTAATTTCTCATGCTCTACAAAATCTGGACTTACCAATGCTCTTTTGCTGATGTTACTCATGTTCTTGAAGAGATGGTAGCTGAAAAGTAGATCAGCCTGGGGGTTATTAAAACAATGGTCATCCCTGAGGCCATCACAGAGTGAAAAGTGTGACTTAGCAAAACACAATGCACATCCTTATAGGACAAGGTTCTTACAGACCAATGTGACTCCCACACATAAAGTAGGAACACAGGCCACAATGTCCATTTCTGGCTGTCATGTGATGGAGTAACATGGGATGATAGTCATTCTGTGAAACATCAGATTTCAGCAAAATTTGGAAGTATCTTTCAGGCTCAGACATGCTCTTGAATGTTGCAAATGTTATTCTGGAGTTCTGATATAGTTTTTCCTGACAGGTATTTCCAGAACAGTAGTTTTGGTGAAGGGACTAATTCCTGGACTATCCTGGATGTCACTTCATTTCCGTAGAGATTTACAGATATTATTTCTTCCTGGGACATTTTTATTTTTGCTATATACTGTGAAAACGTTGTTCCTTTATCTTCTTACTTTTATTGTTTAAATGAAAGTTTACAATCAAACTTATTCTTTGTCTTTTATATGTTTTTTTCTCCAGCTGATTTTCAGTTTTACTCTGAACAACTAGGAGCAATTTTACCACGATGTGTCTTTGTGAAGCTTTCTTCACATTTGTTTTGCTTTCAATACATTTATCTCAGACATGGTAGTTTATAGTTAACATCAAATTTGTAAAAATTTGGCAATTATTTCTTTAAACATATTTCTTCCCCTTTTTCTTACTCTTCCCCTGTGTGGATTCTATGTCAAATGGGCTGCTTTCAGTTGATTTTTACATTTTAAAAACTCTTCTGTGTGTTTTATTCCCAATGGTTTCTATCACTGTAATTTCAGTTTCACTCTTTTCTTCTGCAATGCCTAAAATGCCATTATTCCTACCAGTATACTTTCCTAGGTGGGAAAGAGTGTATTAAACTCTAAAATTGAGTTTTGGGTCTTTTGAAATTTAAACCAAGTTGCAGACTTCATTGGTAGTTTCTTTGTTTTCCTTCTTGTCTTTTCTTGCTCTCATTTCAGTCCAGCATCCAGTTATGATATGGAGTCATGGCATTGAATCCACTATATTACATGGTACTCTGTGATCATGTTATCTATTGTCCTCACATCTCTGGCCAATTCTCAGTCTTCCTTGTGTTTCATGACCATTATTTCATTTATTTTTTTGAAATACAGAAGTCAGTTATTTTGCAGAATGCTTCTCATTTTGTGTCTGATGTTTTCTCCTGGTTAGATTTGAGCTATAAATTCTGGGGAGGAGCAAAACAGAAGTATAGTTCCCTTCTCTTCCATTCTATCACTGTGTATTTTAGATTAAGTTAATTAACACGGACTATGTTAATACTGATACTTTTTTAAGGTGCTGTCTGGTGTCACCATCACCATATACATATGTTAGGCAAAAGGACCTATGCATCTCAGGCCAACACCTGGCTAGGGAAACAAGACCAATGACATAGGTGTGAGAAAATGGACAATAAATGGAGCCTCCATGACAAAGAATCTCAGAACTTATGGGTAAAATTATAATGTACAACATTTGGCTTAAGAGAAAATGGGGATATTACTATTGATGGGATGAAGGTGAAAGTTTGGATAAAATCTGGAATATATGAACAAATTTTATGTGAATAGTTTCATTTGTCTGAATTTATTATGGAAATTAATATATCTACTCTTTAAAAATAAGGAGGCATGTAAATCCAACATTCTTGGTGTACCAACTGGATATGCTAAATGGGAATATGTAGAAATGCTGAAAAGTACACATATTGTTATTTTGGAATAGTTAAATATATCTGGTGGATAAAAAGAGATTAATGTTTTAATACATAGCATGTTAGAAGCCCAGTTTTTTTTTGAAATTTTAAGACTCCATATTCCACGTCTGGGGATAGTGCTATCACCTATCCATAAAAGTACCTAAGTACATCTTTAAATGGTGAAATAAATAATAGACAATATGATCTGAACATAGTGGTCTTCCCCTAGATGCCTTGGGCCCCAAGGATCCACACTCAGATTTGATTTTGGAAGTGCCTATAGCACATCCTTGTGCAGGATTGAACCTGTGGTAAAGGCTTTGAGAAGCTTCCAACAGGGGCTACTTGAATTTAGACCAAAGAATTTTCAATGGAGAGATATTAGCTTGGTATTGCCTTTAACAATACTGTAGTCTGGCTGAAGGACCTACAGTAATCATAAAAGTTGTGATGCTGAATACTCTAATGGGGATGGTGGTGTCCAGATGAGTTCCACAGCAAAGTGCAAATGGATTCTGCAAGAACATGCTACCATGTAATGAAACCACTCACCTTATTCACAAGCTGATAACGTCTTTTTTCCAAGACTGAGATTGGAACCACCTGAGGAACTTCTGAATCCTGTTGTCCTATGGTCAGTGCCCTATGAGCAAACCAATTTTGAACAACAAAGAGCTGCCTGCAGCAACCAGGAAGCATGAAAGGGCTTTGCCCTCCCTACAAATACCCATGCAAAATTCTTAATCGTAGTATAAGTTGTTCACAGGAGTAGTAGTAGAGCATGGAGAATATAGCCAATGATTTTGTAACACCTTCATGTGTTGAAATATAGTAACTACTTAATTGGGTTGAGGACTAAACAATATGTAATTGCTAAACCACTGTGTTGTGTACTTTAAACCAATATAAGATTGTAGACAACAATATTTCAAATAAGAAAAAGAAAAGTAACACTGTGTAAGTTTAGGGTGCACACCATGAAAATGTCCAAGCCGTATATATTGTGAACGACCACAGAGCAATAACATTGGTTAAGACATACATTGTCCCACATAATTACATATTTTTGTTGTGACATTTAAAATATAGTATCTCACCAACTTTCCATTATATAATGCAATATTATTAATTATATTCAACATCCTGTACATTAAATCCCCAGGACCTATCATATTGTAACTAGAAGGTTTCTCTCTTTGGCCAATATGTCCTTATTGCCGCACAACCTGGTCTCTGGAAACCATCGTAATACTGTTTGTTCTGATAGTTTGAATTTGACTTTTTAAAAATAGATTTCACATAGAAGTTAAATCACACAGTTTTTGTCTTTGTCCAATTTATTTCACTTAACATAATATTCTCAAGGTCTATTCACTTTGCAGTAAATGGTAACATCTTAATTTTTATGGCTGGATAATTTCCATTATATACATGTACCTCAGTTTATACATTCAACCATTTACAGACACGTGCATTGTTTCAAGTTCTTGGCTACTGTAAATAATGCTGCAATGTACATGAGGTAGTAATCTCCTCAGGATAGTTTTTTTATATGTACCAAAATTAGAATTTCTGGGTAGTGTGTTATTTCTATTTCTAATGTTTTGAGGAATTCCAATACTGTTTTCCATAGTGACTATACCAATTTGTACTCCCACTGAAAGGGAATATGTGCTCCTTTTTCTCGACATTCTCAGTCATTTACCTCTTGTCATTTGATGATAACCATTTTAAGAGGTGTGTGGAGATACTGCATTTTGGATTTGAGTTATGTTTCCTTAAAGATTAGTAGAGTTGAGTACCTTTTATTGACTCTGCTTGCCTTCTGAGTATCTTCTTTGAATACATGTCTATTCAGGTCCTTTTGTCCATTATATTTGGAGGATGATGATGGTGATTAACTAATTTGTTAGAGAGTTGTATGAGTTCTTTATCTATTTTGGATATTAATATATGTAGATTGTAAATATCAGATATGTGGTTTGTAGTTATTTCCCATTCCAAGGATGTCTTTTCACTTTGTTGAATGTTTATTTTGCTGTGCAGATGTGTTTTAATTGGACATCATCCCAATTGTTTACTTTTGCTTTTGTTGCATGTGCTTTATGTCTCATATTCAAAAAATCATTGCAGAGACCCATGCAAAAAAGATTTTAGCCTATTTTCTTCCTGCAGTTTTATAGTTTTGGGCCATGCATTTAACTCTTTAGTCTATTTCAGTTAATTTATGAGAGTGGTGTCGGGTGGGGTCCTATTTACTTAATTTTGCATGCAAATATGCAATTACACCTTTGCCATGAGAAAAGACTGTCATGATCAAATTTTGTTTGGTGTGGCTCCTTTGCTAAATAGTGATTGACTGCGTATGCAAGGATTTATTCCAGGCTGACAATACTATTCCACCACTCTATTCTGTTTTTATTTCCAGCACCATGCTGTTTTCATTATGATTGGTAGCACTGTAATATATTTTGAAATAAGAAGTAAATAACTGCATCACTGCTATTCTGTTCCAGGATCACTTCAGCTATTCAGGGATCTTTGTGGTTCCTTACAAAGATTAGGAATTCTTTCTCTTCCTGTAAAAATTTCCAGTGGAATATTGACGGGGATTGCATAAAATCTATAGATGGCTTTGGTTAGTATGCACATTTCATAGTTTTAATTCTTCCAATCCATGCACACAGATTTTTTCCCTTTGTGTCCTCTTCAATTTCTTTCAGTGGTATCTTGTAATTTACAGTATAGAGAACTTACGCTTACTTGGTTATTTTTTTCTGTCATTGTTTTTGATATTGCAACTGAAATTATTTTACTTTTTAGAAAATATTCATTTGTGTATCAAAAATTCTACTATATTTTTCATGTTGAATTTGAGTCATTCAACACACTGAATTTGATTATTAAGATTAACCATTTTTGGTGGAATGCCTATGATTTTCTCTATATTAGAACATGTCATCTGATAATAGAGTTGTTTCATTTTTTCTTTCTAAGTCTGATGCCTTTTCTTTCATTTTCTGGCCTGATTTCTCAACTAGGACTTCCCATACTCTGTGGAGTAGGAGCAGTAACAGTGGGCACCCTTTCTTAGTTCTGATTTGGAAGAAAAGCTCGGTAATGCTCACCACTGAGTATGATGTTAGTTGTAGTCTTTTCATATACGAAGCTCACCATATAAGGTTCTGTCTTCTATACCTAATTTGTTGAGACTTTTTATCATGAACAGTTTTGAATCGTGTCACTACCTTTTGCAACTATTGTGACGATCATATGATTGTTTTCTTTCATACTATTGATGTGTTGCATCACATTTGTTGTTTGCATGTGTTAGATCATCCTGGCTTCCAAGAGGTCAGTCTTCTTATTGTGGTTTAAGACCCTTTTCCTGTGCCTCTGACTTTGGTTTCATACTATTTCCTTGAGAACACTTTAATATATATTTATCCAGGATATTGGCCTATTGGTTTCTTTTCTCTTAGTGTCCTTCTCTTGCTTTGGTACCAGGGATATATTGGGCTCTTAAAATGAATCTGAGAGTGTTCATCTTTTCTAATTTTGAAAATAATTGGCATTCGTATTTTCAATGTGTTTTTTTAGAATTCACTGCTGAAGCCATATGATCAAGGGTTTTACATTTTGCAGATATTTTTATTATTGATTTAATCTCCTTACTTGTTATTCATATGTTCAGATTTTATGTTTCTAATCCAGTCATGATTATTTGTATGTTTCTAGCAATTTATCCATTTGTTCTATATTGTCCAGCTTCTTGGCATATTATTGTTTAAAGTGGCCTCTCGTGATTCTTTTTATTTCCTTCGTATCAGTTTCAATGTTTCCTCATTCATTTATAATTTTATTGATTATGGTCCTCTCTCATTTTTTCCCAACTAGTCGAACTGGACTTTGTCAATTATGTTTTTCTTTCAAAGAACCAACTCAGGCTTGTTAATCACCTCTCTTTCATTCCCATTCTCTACATTTGTTTCTGCTTCAATCTTTATTATTTACTTCCTTCTGGAAACTTTGGACTACGTTTTCCCTTTTGTAATTCTTTAAGTTTTAAAGTTAGGTGTTTATTTGATGCCTCTCTATATTCTTGATATATGCATTTACGTGTATAAACTTCCCTCAGAATTGTTTTGCTGTATCCCATAAGTTGGGAATGTTGTCCTTTCATTTTCTGTTTGTACCTTTTTATTTCCCTTTTAATACCTTACCTGATCCACTAAAGCTCAGTAGTATGTTGATTAATGTCCATGGATTCATGAATTTTCTAGTTTCCTCCTGTTCTTGATTTTTAGTGAGATTTATGCTACCATTCTTTGTTTTGTGATCATCCTCATTAGGATTATTGGGTGACAAACACAGAATCAAGTTTGAATCCATGAGAAATGATATCCTTCCCTTAAGTAGATGGTATTTGCTTGTGTAAAAGTGGGTAAAGATATGCAAATTTTAAATAGATTTTATCTGTGTTTATTTTTGATTCTTTATAAATAATATTAAAATTATTTTATAACATTTTTTGTAATAGCATAGGTTTTTATTAATTGTAATGGTTTGTATAAATAATTTTTAAAAGTCACTTTACTGAATTATGTACATATAAAATTTGTATAATTTAATGTATACAATTCAATTAGTTCTGGGATAAGTATTAACCATAAAACCATCACCACCGTCAAAGTCATTATCATCAATCACTTTCCAAAATTTCCTTATGCTGCTTTATTATTATTTTCCTATGGTAAGAACTTTTAACCTCAGATCTATTCTCTTAACAAATTTGAAGTATACAATAGAACATTGCTAGCTATACACTTTGTACAGTAAGTCTTGCGAACTTATTTCAGTTAAGTCTTGTCACCTACCCATTTCTCCTTTTCCCCAAGTCTGGAAAACTACCATTTAGCTCTCTGCTTCTGTGAGATTGATGACTTTTTATATGAAAGTGAGATCACACAGCATTTGACTTTCTGTATCTGACATATTTCATTTAATATAATGTCATGTGGACATATCCATGTTGTTAAAAATGGTATGTTTTTCAACACCTTAGAGGTGTAATAATATTTTTGATAAGCGTTTTTACATGCACAGTAAGTATATTTTGTATGATTTTGTTCAGTGTTTGTTACAAATAAAATTTGTTTAGATATTTTATGCATTGGTCAGGAAATCCAGAGCAAGGTTAGGTTATAGCATTGCAGTTTTGCCCTTGACTGCAGAAAAAGATCAAACAATATTTCATATTTATATAGGAAACGATGTTTTTTGTTATAGTTACTGTTTATGAGAATAAAGTTGGCCCTAACATTACTATTTTGCTGATTTTTTAAAATTAGGAAGTATTGAACTGTATTAAATTATTTTAGATTCTATGGAGATATTCTGTGTTATCTCAAATATTTGTTACAGTTCAATATGAGTTCTTGCATTTCCTCCATTAGAATACTTTAGTTGAAAATTCAAATATTTAGTAGAGACAGAAACATTACTTTTTCAAATATTTTATCTTGCCAATTTTGGAAGTTGTGTTTTAGAAGAGTGTTTCATTATTACAATATCTTATGTTCTTATTTATAATGATAACTTCTTGACATAACTCCCTATAAATTTGCACAAAACTCCTGAATGAATCCCCAGAATATCATGAAGCGGAGGTGGCGCTATGTAAGCACACGCAGCGAGCAGCAGCGCGCTCCGGCGGGACCGGTGCTTTTTAGGCCCTTACCGCGATGCAACAGTTGGGCTGGTCCTTGGTAAGTCTCACCAGGGTTTCATTAATTTTATTTATGTTTTCAAAATTACATACATCATGATAACTGTAAAATGGGGCCATAATTGGTTGATTGTGAAAATAGATATTAACACAGATACTTTTTTAAAATTTTTATTAAGGTCTGATTGATATACACTCTTATGAAGGCTCCACGTGAAAAATAATGTGGTTACGACATTTACCCATATTAAGTCCCCACCCATACCCCAACGCCCTCACTGCCCATCACTGCATGGGCTGCTGCATTCTTAGGGTAAATTCCTAGGAGTGGAATTCGTGCGTCAAATGGTATTTCTATTATTTTTATTTTTATTTTTTTTTTATTTTGGTATCATTAATCTACAATTACAGAAAGAACATTATGTTTACTAGGTTCCCCCCTTCACCAAGCCCCTCCCACACATACCCCTTCATAGTCACTGTCCATCTGCGTAGTAAGATGCTGTAAAATCACTACTTGTCTTCTCTGTGTTGCGCAGCCCTCCCCGTGTCCACCATGTACTATACATGCTAATCGTAATGCCCTCTTTCTTTTTCTCTGCCCTTAGCCCTCCCTTCCCGCCCATTGTCCCCAGTCCCTTTCCCTTTGGTAACTATTAGTCCATTCTTGGGTTCTGTGATTCTGCTGCTGTTTATTTTGTTCCTTCAGTTTTCCTTTGTTCTTATACTCCACATATGAGTGAAATCATTTGGTACTTGTCCTTTTCCGCTTGGCTTATTTCACTAAGCATAACACCCTCTAGCTCCATCCATGTTGTTGCGAATGGTAGGATCTGTTTTTTTCTTATGGCTGCGTAATATTCCATTGTGTATATGTACCACATCTTCTTTATCCATTCATCTACTGATGGACATTTAGGTTACTTCCATATCTTGGCTATTGTAAACAGTGCAGCGATAAACATACAGGTGCATCTGTCTTTTTCAAACTGGAGTGCTGCATTCTTAGGGTAAATTCCTAGAAGTGGAATTCCTGGGTCAAATAGTATTTCTATTTTCAGCATTCTGAGGAACCTCCATACTGCTTTCCACAATGGTTGGACTAGTTTACATTCCCACCAGCAGTGTAGGAGGGTTCGCTTTTCTCCACAACCTCACCAACATTTGTTGTTGTTTGTCTTTTTGATGATGGCGATCCTTACTGGTGTGAGGTGATATCTCATTGTGGTTTTAATTTGCATTTCTCTTATGATTAGCAATGTGGAGCATCTTTACATGTGCCTATTGGCCATCTGGATTTCTTCTTTAGAGAACTGTCTACTCAGCTCCTCTGCCCATTTTTTAATTGAATTATTTGCTTTTTGTTTGTTGAGGCATGTATTAACACAGATACTTTTATGAATTTTAAATAAAAGGACAAAAACCTAAAACATCTGTTCAGAAATTATTGGAGAGCTGTTGCTATGAAGTCCATGGACCCCAAGTCCAGAAAATAACCATCATTTCCCTGCTGAGAGAAAATCAACTATAATTTCAGAAGGAAGAACCCGTGGACAAGTGTCAGCTTGGGCCTGAGCACAGACAGTCCCCAGACCAGGTGGCCACAGCAGGCCCTCTCACCTGGGGTGCCCCCGCGCTGGGGTGCCGCGGTCCACACCCCTCCCCTGCTCTTCCCAAAGGCAACTTCTGAGGACACTGCAGCCCTAGAAATTTTAAAAACTGTTTTTTATGCTCTTTTAATCTGCTTTTCGAAGATGTTCAACAGTAAAATGTACAGTATGCTTTTTTGAACAATTTTTACATTCCACACAAATTTACTTTTAATGAGTATGTAACCCAAATCAGGAAATATTTTAAGTGGTATATTTTTCTTGTTTCTGTCTTACTTAACTCGTGTCAAGCTTCTTAGACTATACAATTTTGAAGTTATTTTCAGAATTTATTCAGTGTTGTTCTACTCATTCTTCACGACACTTTTCAGGATCATTTTGATATTTTGTCCATTTGCCTTTTTTCATTATAACCTCTTCATTAGTTACCCACCAGAGACTCATCTGATCATAGATAGTAATTTAAATTGTCCTATAATAGCCATTTTCATTTTTCAATCATTGGCTGCCAAAGTTTTAAAGTATTGTATTAATTTTACCACTTTTAAGAGTGAATTCGGGTCTGCATCAGGTAATTTTGGTAAACAAATCAGATGTGTGTTGAACACACCTTCTGATGTGGTTTACTTCACTCTATTAACACACTTTTTATAAATATATTTATTCCTTAAGCCACTACTGACCCATGAACCATTTGAGGATTTGTGCTTTCTCAAGTTTTATGAAACCTCTTTCAAATATTGTCTCTAAAAATGGACTCTTGCTGACCTAAGTAATCTCAATGGATTGGCCAAAACATCTATAGGAAACAAGGTGTCAATAGGCCGTCAGTTATTCAGGAAGCTACAATCACTAGTCCCCTTGAGGCTTTTCAGAAGCACAACTGTGCCTCCAGAGAGTGATCACCAAACAGTTCAGAGAAGCCCGGTGCTCATTTCTCCGTATGGTTTATAATAAAAATACACCTCTGTGAAAGGGCCTGGGGCTCATGCTCACTGAAGAACAACTGGATGGCACTGGATTAGTGTCTGCAAGAGTGCTGTGCAAAAGAGAGAGCTCCTACCTCAGTCCTCGGGTATGACTGTGATCTGAGGGTTCATTCCTTTATGGGGATGCAAGTTTATTTTTGTATTTCATTGAAGAAAACCATAAAATCTCCAAGGTATACAAAGAACATTCAATGTTATTACTGTGTTTGTGTTTTCCTGTACCCTGAGTCTTTAACCTTACCAATTACTAAGCACTCTGCAATCTATAAACTTATACGAGGTATGTGTAGAGGGTGAAATACTTTCCCTCCTCCCTGTTAGGTTTATTGTTGGTTCTCCAAAAGAAACCAAGAGCTGGTGCTTAAACAGAAGAAAAGGCATGTGCATTTATTAATATTTAAAATATAAATGCAGAGGGGTATCACAGAAAAAATAGCAATATACAAAAAGTGGTGAGATTTGAGAGTTTTATAGCATGTCTTCATATGCGTCCTTCATTTCAGTAAATCAATGTATATGAAAACCTAGCAGAGGAGGATCATTTAGCACTGTCTTCATTTTGATTGTAGCATCATCTCATCACTTTATGCATCAACTACAGGTCACTGCAGCATGCTGGCACATGCAGACAACCTCACCGTCTTCACAGAGTTCCTCCTCATGGACATCTCCAGCTCCCGGGAGCTCCAAGTAGTGCAAGGTTTAATATTTTTAGTGATTTATCTGGGTGCCCTGGCTGGAAATCTGGTGATCTTTACTGTCATTGTGATGGATTCACATCTTCACTTCCCTATGTACTTCTTTATAGGCAATTTATCTCTGATAGACTTTGATTTCATCTCAGTTACTGTCCCCAAATCCATCATAAATTCCCTAATGTGTAGTAAACTGATTTCTCTCACAGAATGTGCTGTTCAAGCTTTCTTATTTATGTTATTTAGATCCACAGATTTCTTCTTCCTTGTGGTCATGTCCTATGACCGCTATGTTGCCATTTGCCACCCTCTGCACTATGGGCTCACCATGACCCCACGTCTGTGCACACAGGTAGCAGGTGTCTCATGGGCCAGTGGGCTGGTCTACTCTGCTGTCCACACAGGGCCCATGTTCAGGCTTCCCTTCACAGAGTCCAATGTGATCCACCAGTTTTTTTGTGACATCCCTCAAGTCCTGAGCATCTCATCCCAGGAGGTGCAGTTTTCTGAGTATGTAACTCTTGCTGTAAGTGCTTGCATTGTTTTACTCAGCTCTGTGGTCTTATTCAGCTCATATGTTCATATATTTTCAGCTGTGCTCCAGATGCGTTCTGCAGAAGCCTGGAACAAAGCCCTGTCAACCTGCTCCCCCCAGATAGCTATTTTCATCCTATTTGTGATGTCTGCATTGTTTGCTTACTTGAGGCCCATTTCACATGTATCAACCATGCAAAACCTTCTCAACGCCATGTTCTATTCTATGGTACCCCCCTTTGCAAACCCTGTTATCTTTAGTCTAAGAAATAGGGACATTAAGAGTGCTTTGAGTAGAATGTTTATAAGAATGTTTCATTTCCCTAAAAGAATTTGTATGTATGTGTGATTGGAAATATTCTTTACAATAACCAAAGTGGAAATTGAGTTCCTATTAATCATTAATCCAAAATTCAGATACAGTTAAAATTTAAGCCACATGATTGTTTTATACATTAAAGGGTATATAAATAAATTAGGTGTATTTAACAATTTGAATTAGATCATTGATTGTGTAAGAATAATTTCTTTTTCTTGTTGAAAGGTAACATAAGACAATAAGTAGTAATTTTTTGTCTTACCATCTCATGGTATAAGTGAATTAAGATATAAAAAGAAAATCTTTTCCCTATGTGAATAATGATTTGTTACAGCAAATCCTAGTCACAAACCTAGTCATAACTAACTGCAATATTATGCCATATCTTCTTTTTGTAACATTTCATATATTTAGACATACAGGTCTATTTTGTTTTCATATACATAAGGAGTAGAGTACTGAAATAAAGTTCTGCATTTCAAATACATTTATATGTATATGCCTTTATATATATGGATACAGAAATAAATATAGAAAACATAAATATAAATACAAATTTTATATATAATATATACAAAAGTTACATAACAAAAATCTGTGGTTCAAATTAACTATAAATATTTGCATTAAGTATTTGTGTATATATTTATTTTTATTTGTGTATATATATATATATACATATATATATAAAAATTTGAACAACGGAATTTTGTTTCAGTATATTATCTACTTATTATATCTATGAAAATGTAACCTGGGGTTTTCCTAGGCAATTACAAAGAAAAGCACTTATACCTGTAAAGGGATCCAATCATATTTATAACATATACAGTATAAAATATTTTTCAGGGTCCCTGTAACTCAGTGACCTTGTTGTGGTGAGAAAAAGGCAATTGGTAAAAACACCAGTTTGTGAGAGGTTACTGGTCAGTAGACCTGAAAAAATTGCAAATGAAGAATATGTAATCATGTCCAACATAGGAAACAGATGCTTCTAGTAAAGTTTTAATGCTTAATATAATATAAATAATTTAGAGAAACAAAGATTAAGAAAATTAAAATAAGGTGGCTGCATTCACTCGTTTACAGCCCAATACATATCACAATAATAACAGGAAATAGTGAGGGGCAAGAATCAAAATGCAGATCCAGGAGAAGCTAGTGACAATGCAGACTGGGCAGGAAAACGGGCTTTGGCACACAGTGTAGGATTTGTATCACAGGGAAATGCATTTTGTTCTCTGTACCATTCAAAACTGCTTATGCAATTACTACTGTTTTATAATGCTTAATTTTGTGTGTGGTTGAATAGTTTTGTTCCGGAAATGTTGGGGGTTATATGCTTAGGAAAAGAAAGTATTTGCTAACTTAAAAATGCCTGGATATTTGATAATTTTGATCTACTGTAATATTAATCTTTCATTTAACAAATTATGACAACTGTCATTCAGGCCTCAGTGCACAGTGCCCAAAAACATTTTTCCTTCAAATGCAATGAGTACTGAAGGCTTAATTCATATTGAATGCCACTATCTGTGTTTATGCATTTCATTAATTCTAATAAATATGATTGTAAAGTAATACCAGTTGTTGGTTTTTGTTCGAATCAAATGAGTCAGTGAAAGCTCTTGAACTTACAACTAAATATACAAATTTGTACTACCTGCATTGAATCTCATACCAATCATCACATTTCACCTCTCTGTTCCACAGGCCGTGAATATCTAAGTAGTTACAACCCTCAGCGTATAAAGTGTTTTCAGAAAAAAATTTCACACATTTAAACTCCCATTAGCAATTCACCAGCATGGCACTTATTTCGTAACTATGCTAAAATACGATCAAACCTTGTTTTCCAGTTGCTGATATTTTATGTTTATCAAGTTATTTCTCATTTTTGTCTGAGTTGCATTTTTCAGATTACTATTGAATTAGATGTCATAACTGATATACATGTGGGAATTATCTCACAGATATTAAAAAATATTAGTTTTCCCATATGTTTTAGTTGATGTATTAATGTGAGAATTAATTTTTTACACTTTCACATTGTGAAATAATTACCACAATTATAATTAACACACCCATCATTTCACATAATTACCATTTTTGTGTGTGTGTCATTGGAAAACAGGATTTTCCTTCTAAGAAAATCTCAAGTACACAATACATTAGTGTTACTTATAGTCACTGTGGTATACATTAGGTCTCCAGAAAACTGGAGTCACAGGCAGGCACATGCTGAAAGCAACGCCTTAACTAAATATAGACTCTCAAATGAAAACCACCATTGAAATCAGTACAGGGATGGGTAGGAAAACCTGGACTGCAATTGACTAATTGCTGGAGACTCGGTTTTGTAGAACTCTTAGAGTCACAAACGCCGTGGGATTCAGTCAAAGGGATGCTGATATCTCATGTCATTTTGATTTGCAAAACCACGATGATTAATGAGGAGGAGCATCTCTTCAAGTGCCTGTTGGCTATCAGCATTTCTTCTTTTGAGAGAAGATCTGTTAAGGTCTTCTACCCATACCCATTTTTTCATCAGGTTATTTGTTTTGTTTGTGTTGAGGCATAGGAGTTCTATGTATATTTTTGATATTAACCCCTTATAGGAGAAATCACTTATGAATATATTCTCCCATACTGTAGGTTGACTTTTTGTTCTGTTGATGGTGTTATGTGCTGTACTGAAGCTTTTAGTTAGATGTAGTCCCACTTGTTCCTTTTTTAAATTTTGTTTCCCTTACCTGTGATGTGTCCAGAAAGAAAAAAAATTGTTCCTGCTTATGTTCAAGAGTTTTTTGTTTATATTTTCTTGGAAAAGCTTTGTGGATCAATGTCATCATTTAGTACTTTAATTTTGAGTTTACTTTTGTGTGTGGATTAAGACAGTAATCCACTTTGTTTCCCTTGTACATTCCTGTCTAGTTTCTACAGCAAATTTATTGACGAGACTTTCTTTCCATCAGTGTATTTTCATGACTACTGTATTATATATTAATTTACCATGGATTATCCAGGCTCTAGTCCCTTCTGTTGATTTCTGGGTCTATTCTTGTACGACTACCATACTGTTATGATTACTGTAGCTTTGTCATATAGATTGAAGTCAGGAAACATACTCTCAGCTTTGTTCTTCTTTCTCAAGATTACTTTGACTATTGGAGTCTTTTGTGGTTTCATATGAATTTTATGTTTATAGTTATTTGAAAAATTGCATGGATATTTTGACAGTTACTGTAAGGAAGCTGCACATTGCTTTGGGCATAATGGTCATTTTGACAATAATAACTCCTCCTATCCATTAGCATGGGATAGATTTCAACTGATTTTTGTCTTCTGTAATTTCACTCAGAAATACCTTATAGTTTTCAAACTAGATATGTGTTACCTCCTTGGTTAGGTTTATTCCTAGGAATTTTATACTCTTGGATGATGCAATTGTAAAAGGAATTGTTTTCCTGAATTCACTTTCTGCTATTTTGTTGTTAGCACAAAGTAATGCAACAGATTTCTGTTTATTAACTTATGTCTTGCAACTTTGCTGAATCTAGTTATTTTTCTAATACGTTTTGGTGGAGATTTTGGGGAATTCTATATATAGTATCATTTCATCTACAAATAGTGACAGTTTTACTTCATCCATACCAATTTCGATGTCTTTTACCTCTTTATCATTTTCTGATTACCTTGCTTAGGACTTATAATACTGTGTTGAATTAAAGTGGTGAGAGTGGACACCCTTGTCTTGTTCCTGATCTTAGAGGAAAAGCTTTCATGTTTTCACTATTGAGTATGATGTTAGCTTTGGATCTGTTGCATATGGCATTTATTATGTTGAGGTTTTCTTTCCCTCTATACCCATTTTGTTGGTAGTTTTTAACATGAATGGATGTTGAATATTTTCAAATGCCTTTTTAGCATCTATTGAGGTGATCATATGTTTTTTATCTTTTTTTGTAATATGGTGTATCATATTGATTGATTTATGAATAGTGTATCATCCTTTCATCTTTGGAATTAATCTGGCTTGATTGCAGATGATTATGTTTTGCGAATATTTTGTTGAGGATTTTTGTATCTATGTTCATCAGGGATATTGATTTATTATTTTATATTTTGTAGTGTTTTTAATTTTGTTTTTAGAATAATGCTGCCCTCATAGAATAAGTTTGCAAAATATTCCCTTCTCTTCTACATTTTGGAATACTTTTAAAAAGCTGGTATTATCTTTTCTTTAAATTTTTGGTGGCAATCAGCTGTGAAGTTGTGTGGTCTTGGAGTTTTGTTTCTTGGGAATTTTTTTTATTACAAATTCAATTTCATTGCTGGTAATGGTCTGCTCATATTTTCTCCTTCTTCCTTGGTCAATCTTGGATGTGTACTCTTCTAGGAACTTTTCCATTTCTTCTAGGTGGTCCAATATATGGGCATATAATTTTTCATATAATTCTCTAAAAGCTCTTCATATTTCCATGGTGTCAGCTGTAACTTGACATATTATGTTGACAATTGTTTTCTGGCAAAATATCAGGTATATATGTAGAATGTTGCATGTGCTCCTGGGAAAATAAATTTTTAAAATTTTTTAATGAAAAACATTTTTTTGTTTGAGGGTATTGTCAGCATGTCTTTTATGTCAGGTTAGTTTATCCTGCTCTACAAAATCTGGACTTTCCAATGCTCTTTTGCCTATGTTACTCATGTTCTTGAAGAGATGGTAGCTGAAAAGTAGATCAGCCTGGGGGTTATTAAAACAATGGTCATCCCTGAGGCCATCACAGAGTGAAAAGTGTGACTTAGCAAAACACAATGCACATCCTTATAGGACAAGGTTCTTACAGACCAATGTGACTCCCACACATAAAATAGGAACACAGGCCACAATGTCCATTTCTGGCTGTCATGTGATGGAGTAACATGGGATGATAGTCATTCTGTGAAACATCAGATTTCAGCAAAATTTGGAAGTATCTTTCAGGCTCAGACATGCTCTTGAATGTTGCAAATGTTATTCTGGAGTTCTGATATAGTTTTTCCTGACAGGTATTTCCAGAACAGTAGTTTTGGTGAAGGGACTAATTCCTGGACTATCCTGGATGTCACTTCATTTCTGTAGAGATTTACAGATATTATTTCTTCCTGGGACATTTTTATTTTTGCTATATACTGTGAAAACGTTGTTCCTTTATCTTCTTACTTTTATTGTTTAAATGAAAGTTTACAATCAAACTTATTCTTTGTCTTTTATATGTTTTTTTCTCCAGCTGATTTTCAGTTTTACTCTGAACAACTAGGAGCAATTTTACCACGATGTGTCTTTGTGAAGCTTTCTTCACATTTGTTTTGCTTTCAATACATTTATCTCAGACATGGTAGTTTATAGTTAACATCAAATTTGTAAAAATTTGGCAATTATTTCTTTAAACATATTTCTTCCCCTTTTTCTTACTCTTCCCCTGTGTGGATTCTATGTCAAATGGGCTGCTTTCAGTTGATTTTTACATTTTAAAAACTCTTCTGTGTGTTTTATTCCCAATGGTTTCTATCACTGTAATTTCAGTTTCACTCTTTTCTTCTGCAATGCCTAAAATGCCATTATTCCTACCAGTATACTTTCCTAGGTGGGAAAGAGTGTATTAAACTCTAAAATTGAGTTTTGGGTCTTTTGAAATTTAAACCAAGTTGCAGACTTCATTGGTAGTTTCTTTGTTTTCCTTCTTGTCTTTTCTTGCTCTCATTTCAGTCCAGCATCCAGTTATGATATGGAGTCATGGCATTGAATCCACTATATTACATGGTACTCTGTGATCATGTTATCTATTGTCCTCACATCTCTGGCCAATTCTCAGTCTTCCTTGTGTTTCATGACCATTATTTCATTTATTTTTTTGAAATACAGAAGTCAATTATTTTGCAGAATGCTTCTCATTTTGTGTCTGATGCTTTCTCCTGGTTAGATTTGAGCTATAAATTCTGGGGAGGAGCAAAACAGAAGTATAGTTCCCTTCTCTTCCATTCTATCACTGTGTATTTTAGATTAAGTTAATTAACACTGTGTTAATACTGATATTTTTTTAAGGTGCTGTCTGGTGTCACCATCACCATATACATATGTTAGGCAAAAGCACCTATGCATCTCAGGCCAACACCTGGCTAGAGAAACAAGACCACTGACATAGGTGTGAGAAAATGGACATAAATGGAGCCTCCATGACAAAGAATCTCAGAACTTATGGGTAAAATTAAAATGTACAACATTTGGCTTAAGAGAAAATGGGGATATTGCTATTGACGGGATGAAGGTGAAAGTTTGGATAAAATCTGGAATATATGAACAAATTTTATGTGAGTAGTTTCATTTGTCTGAATTTATTATGGAAATTAATTTATCTACTCTTTAAAAATAAGGACACATGTAAATACAACATTCTTGGTTTACCAACTGGATATACTAAATGGGAATATGTAGAAATGCTGAAATGCACACATATTGTTATTTTGGAATAGTTAAATATATCTGGTGGATAAAAAGAGATTAATGTTTTAATACTTAGCATGTTAGAAGCCCAGTTTTTTTTTGGAAATTTAAGACTCCATATTCCACAGCTGGGGATAGTGCTATCTCCTATTCATAAAAGTAGCTAAGTACATCTTTAAACGGTGAAATAAATAATGGACAATATGATCTGAAAATAGTGGTCTTTCCCTAGATGCCTTGGGCCCCAAGGATCCACACTCAGATTTGATTTTGGAAGTGCCTATAGCATGTCCTTCTGCAGGGTGGAACTTGTGGAAAAGGCTGTGAGAAACTTCTAACAGGGACTACTTGAATTTAGACCATAGAATTTTCAGTGGAGAGATACTAGCTTGGTATTGCCCTTAATAATATTGTAGTCTGGCTGAAGGACCTACAGTAATCATAAAAGCTGAGATAGCACACATATTTGGTTGACACTGAATACTCTAATGGGGATAGTAATGTCCAGATGAGTTCCACAGAAAGTGCAAATGGATTCTTCAAGAATATGCTAACATGTAATGAAACCACTCACCTTATTCACAAGCTGATAACGTCTTTTTTCCAAGACTGACATTGGAACCACCTGAAGAACCTCTGAATCCTATTATCCTATGGTCAGTGCCCTATTAACAAACAAATTTTGAACAACAAAGAGCTGCCTGCAGCAACCAGGAAGCACAAAAAGGCTTTGCCCTCCCTGAAAATACCCACGTGACTCACCTGCAGCCCCCAGCATCACTCTAGGCCACAGCAGCTTAGGGGAACCCAGAGGCTGCTCCACATGCACCATTGACCAGCAAAGACAACAGAGACAGGCACTGTGACCAGGAAGCATGAACGGGATTTGTCCTCATGCCAGAGCCTGCACCACTCACCTGAGACCCCTAGGCCATCCTGAGTGCTGCCCTGCCCATGGCATTTTAGGGCATTAACCATACGCCGCTCCCTGCACAGAGTTAATTGGCACAGACAGCAGAGACAGGCACTGTGACTGGGAAGCAGGAAGGGAGTTTCACCTGCCAGCTGACACCCATGCCACTTGCCTGCAACCACTCCCATCACTCAAGGACTATGAAAATGCAGAAGATTCTTGTTCAATCCCAAATCCCTTAAACACCAGAAAGACGTCTTAGTGAGACTGAAATCACCAATGTTTCTGAAAAAGAATTCAAAATAAAAGTCTAATGGAGTTACAGAAAATGTAACTCCTGTTATTGAGTTACAGAAAAATATTCAAGAGCTAAGGGATGAATTCAGGAGGGAGGTAACAGAAATGAAACAAACAATGGATGGAATTAAAAGCAGATCAGACACAGTGGAGGAGACTGTTAGTGGAACAGAAATCAGAGAACAGGAATACAGAGAAGCTGAGGCAGAGAGTAAAAACGGATCTCTAGGAATGAAAGAATATTAAGAGAACTGTGTGATCAATCCAAACAGAACAATATTCAAATTACAGGGGTACGAGAAGAAGAAGAGAGTACAGCATAGAAAGTATCTTTGAATAAATAATTGCTGAAAACTTCCCTCATATGGGAAAGAAAAGATTCTCTCAGACCATGGAGGTGCACAGACCTCCCAACACAAGGGAGCCAAGGAGGACAACACCAAGAGATATAATAATTAAAATGGCAAAGATCAAGGATAAGGACAGAGTATTAAAAGCAGCCAGAGACAGAAAAAGATGACCTATAAAGGAAAACCCATCAGACTTCTCAGCAGAAACATTACAGGCCAGATGGGAGTGGCATGTTACATTCAAGGCAGTGAAATAGAAGGGCCTCGAACCAAGAATACTCTACCTGGCAAGGTTATCATTTAAATTTGAAGGAGGGATTAAACAATTTCCAGATAAGCAAAAGCTGAGAGAATTTACCTCCCACAAACCATCTCTGCAGTGTATTTTAAAGGGAGTGCTCTAGATAGAAGCGCTCCTAAGGCAAAATAGCCATCACCGGAGAAAATAAAACCACAGCAAGGGACGTTGACCAACTGAATACTAACTAAATGCAAAATTAAGTCAGCTACCCATGAAGTCAGTCAAGGGATACACAAAGAATACAGAATATGATTCCTAACATATAAAGAGTGGAGGAGGAAGAAAAAGAAAGAGAAAAAATAATCTTCAGACTGTGTTTATAATAGTGTAGTAAATGAGTTAAGGTAGACTGCTAGAGAGTAAAGAAGCTGCCCTTGAAACTTTGGTAACCACGAATCCAAAGCCTGCAATGGCAATACATACATATCTGTAGATAATCATCTTAATGTAAATGGGCTGAATACAGCAATCAAAAGATAGAGTTACAGAATGGATAAAAAAGCAAGACCTGTCTATATGCTGCCTTCAAGTGACACACTTCAAATCCAAAGATATTCACAGACTGAGAGTGAAGCGATAGAAAAAGATACTTCATGCAAACAATAGGGAGAAAAAAGCAGGAGTTGCATTACTTCTACCAGAGAAAATAGACTTCAAAACAAAGAAAGTCACAAGAGACAAAGAAGGACATTGCATAATGATAAAGCAGTCAGTCTAAGAGGATATAAATATCTATACACCCAACACAGGAGCACCTACATATCTGAAAAATATTCTAACAGAATTAAAATGGGAAATAGAATGCAATGCATTCATTTCAACATACCACTCACTCCAAAGGACAAAGCAACCAGACAGAAAGTACGTAAGGAGACAGAGACACCAAACAATACATTCGAACAGAAGGACCTAATAGACATCTACAGAACACTCCACCCAAAAGCAGAGGATACACATTCTTCTCAAGTGCACATAGAACATTTTCAAGAATAATCATACACTAAGCCACAAAAAGAGCCTCAGGAAATTCAAAAACATTGAAATTGTACCAACCAGGTACTCAGATCACAAAGGTATGAAAGTAGAAATAAACTGTACAAAGAAAACAAAAAGGCTCACAAACACATGGAGGCTTAACAACATGCTCCTAAATAATCAATGGATAGATGAACAAATAAAAACAGAGATCGAGTAATATATGGAGACACATGACAACAATAATTAAACACCACAATATCTGTAAGACACAGAGAGGGCCATGCTAAGAGGGAAGTAAACTGCAATACAGGCCTACCTCAGGAAAGAAGAACAATCCCATATGAACAGTCTAAACTCACAATTAATGAAACTAGAAGAAGGACAACAAATGAGGCCCAAAGTCAGTAAAAGGAGGGACATAATAAAGATTAGAGCATAAATAAATAATATCAAGAAGAATAAAACAATAGAAACAATCCAAGAAAGCAAGAGCTGGTTCTTTGAGAAAACAAACAAATTAGATAAGACCCTTGCCAAACTTATAAAGTAAAAAGAGAGTCTACACAGATAAACAGAATCAGAAATGAGAAAGGAAAAATCACTATGGACACCACAGAAATACAAAGAATTATTAGAGAATACTATGAAAATTATATGCTAACAATCTAGATAACTTAGAAGAAATGGACAACTTTCCAGAAAAATACAATATTCAAAGGGTGATCCAGGAAGAAACAGAAAATCTGAACAGACCAATAACCATCAATGAAATTAAATAGGTAATCAAAAATCTACCTAAGAACAAAACTCCTGGACCAGATGGCTTCACCCCTCAATTTCATCAAACATTTAGTGAACATCTAATACCCATCCTCCTTTAAGTTTTCCAAAAAGTAGAAGAGGAGGGAATACTTCCAAATCCATCTATGAGGACAGTGTCACTAATACCAAGCCAGGCAAAGACACCACAAAAAAAAATTACAGACCAATATCCCTGATGAACATAGCTTCAAAAATGTTCAACAAAATATTAGCAAACCAAATTCAAAAATACATAAGAAAAGGTCATCCATCAACATCAAGTAGAATTTATTCCAGGGATGCAAGGATGTTAACAATATTTGAAAATCCATTAACATCATCCACTATATTAATAAAAAGGACAAAAAAATCACATGATCATCTCCATAGATGCCAAAAAAGCATTTGACAAAATTCAACACCCATTCATGATAAAAACTGTCAACAAAATGGGTAGAGAGAGCAAAGGCAAGTACCTCAACATAATAAAGGCCATATGTGACATACCCACAGCCAACATCGTACTTAACAGCACAAAGCTGAAAGCTTTTCCTTTAAGATTAGAAAAAGACTGGGATGCTCAGTGTCCCCACATTTATTCAACATAGTTCGGGAGGTCCTAGCCATGGCAATCAGACACAAAGAAATTAAAGGCATCCAGGTTGCCAAGGAAGAAGTCACACTGTCACTGTTTACAGATGACATGATATTGTACATAAAAAACCCTACAGAATCCACCCCAAAACTATTAGAACTAATACTTCAATTCAGTAAATTTTCAGGATACAAAATTAATACACAGAAATCTGTTGCATTCCAATACACTAATAATGAACTAGCAGAAATAGAAATCAGGAAAACAATTCCATTCACAATTGCATCAAAAAGAATAAAATACCTAGGAATAAACCTAACCAAGTAAGTGAAAGACCTATACCCTGAAAACCAGAAGACATTCTTAAGAGAAATTAAAGAGGACATTAATAAATGGAAATTCATCCCATGCTCTTGGGTAGGAAGTATTAATATTGTCAAAATGGACATCCAGCCTAAAGCAATCCACAGATTCAATGCAATCCCTATCAAAATACCAACAGCATTCTTCAACGAACTGGAATAAATAGTTCTAAAATTCATATGGAACCTCAAAAGACCCAGAATAGCCAAAGCAATCCTGAGAAGGAAAAATAAAGCAGGAGGGATTTCACTCACCAACTTCAAGGTCTATTACAAAGCCACAGTAATGAATGGTACTGGCATAAGAACAGACCCATAGACCAATGGAACAGACTAGACTACAGATACTAACCCAAGCATATATGGTAAAATTAATATACAATAAAGGAGCCATGGATATACAATGGGGAAATGACAGCGTCTTCAACAGCTGGTGTTGGCAAAACTGGACAGCTACATGTAAGAGAATGAAACTGGATCACTGTCTTACTCCATACACAAACATAAACTCAAAATGCATCAAAGACCTGAATATAAGTCATGAAACCATAAATATCTTAGAAGAAAACAAAGGCAAAACTCTCTTCAGTGTAAACATGAGCAACTTTTTCATGAACATATCTCCCCGGACAAGGGAAACAAAAGCAAAAATGAACAAGTGGGACTATATCAAGCTGAAAAGCTTCTGTACAGCAAAGGACACCATCAATAGAACAAAAAGGCATCCTACAGTATGGGATAATATATTCATAAATGACAGATCCGATAAGGGGTTGACATCCAAATTATATAAAGAGCTCATGTACCTCAACAACCAAAAAGCAAATAACCCAATTAAAAAATGGGCAGAGGATCTGAATAGACACTTCTCCAAAGAAGAAATTCAGATGGCCAACAGACACACGAAAAGATGCTCCACATTGCTAATCATGAGAGAAATGCAAATTAAAACCACAATGAGGTATCATCTCACACCAGTTAGGATGGCCACCATCTAAAAGACAAACAACAACAAATGTTGGTGAGGTTGTGGAGAAAGGCGAACCCTCCTCAACTGCTGGTCGGAATGTAAATTAGTTCAACCATTGTGAAATCAGTATGGAGGTTCCTCAAAAAACTGAAAATAGAGATACCATTTGACCCAGGAATTCCACTCCTAGGACTTTACCCTAAGAATACAGGATCCCAGATTCAAAAAGACATGTGCACCCCTATGTTTATCACAGCACCATTTACAATAGCCAAGAAATGGAAGCAACCTAAGTGTCCATCAGTAGATGAATGGATAAAGAAGATGTGATACATATGCACAAGGGAATATTATTCAGCCGTAAGAAGAAGAAAAATCCTACAATTTGCAACAACATGGATGGAGCTAGAGAGTATTATGCTCAGTGAAATGAGCCAGGCAGAGAAAGGCAAGTACCAAATGATTTAACTCATCTGAGGAGTATAACAAACAAAAACTGAAGGAACAAAACAGCAGCAGACTCACAGAACCCAGGAATGGACTACCAGTTACCAAAGGGAAAGGGACTGGGGCAGATGGGTGGGAAGAGAGGGATAAGGGGAAAAGGGGGCATTATGATTAGCACACATAATGTAGGGGGGGCACGGGGAAGACAGTATAACACAGGGAAGACAAGTAGTGATTCTATAGCATCTTACTATGCTGATGGTGACTGTAATGGGGTATGTTGGGGGGACTTGATAAGGAGGGGAATCTAGTTCCCACATGTTGCTCATGTGATTGGATATCAATGATACCTTAATAAAAATAATAACAATAACAAATGCTGACAAGAATGTAGAGAGATAGGAATCCTCCTACACTGTTAAAAGGAATGTAAATTGGTGCAAACATTGTAGAAAGCAATGTAAATATATAATATATAATACAGATAGCTCTTTGATTATCAATACTGTTTCATTGTTAGTAATTGGTCTAAGTTTTTGTCTCTGGGTCAGCCTTGCAAGGTGGTATTTTATAGAAATTGTCCATTTCTTCTAGGTTGTCCAATTTATCAGCAAATAACATGTCATATTATTCTCTAACAATTCTTTGTATTTTTGTGGTATCTTTCATGATTATTCCTTCTTTGTTTCTAATTTTGTTTATGTGTGTATCCTCTCCTTTTATTGATGCCTGGCTCAGGGATTATCTATGTTGTTTGTTTTCTCAAAGAACAAACTCCTGGTTTCATGGATTTTTTTCTTTTCTTTTGTTCTCTATTTTATTTATTTCTGTTCTGATCTTTATTTTGTCACTCCTACTAATTTGGGCTTCATTTTTTCTTCTTTTTCTAGCCTCTTTAATTGTGAGTTTCAGACTGATTATTTGAGGTTGCTCTTGTTTTTTGAGGTAAGCCTGTATTTCTATTTACTTTCTTCTTAGAATTGCCTTTACTGCATCCCACAGGCTTTGGGCTGTTGAGTTTTATTTCCATTTGTCTCCATGAATTGCTTGATTTCTGTTTTAACTTGGTCATAGATCCATGGATTATTTAGAACCATGTTGTTTAGCCTCCATGTTTTGTAAGCTTTTTTGTTTTCTTTGTGTAATTCCTTTCCCATTTCATACCATTGTGGTTGGAGAAGCTGCTTGACACAATTTCAGTCTCTCTGAATTGACTGAGCCTCTTTTTGTGGTGTAGTATGTGATCTAGTCTGGAGAACATTCCATGTACACTTGAAAGAAACATGTATCCTGCTGTTTTTGGCACGAAATGTTCTGTAGATATCTGTTAAACCACCTGAGGTAATGGATTGTTCTGTCCATCTTTTCACTTTTTTATTTTCTGTCTGGTTGGTGTATCTGTTGTTTTGGGTGGTGTTTAAAGTATCCTAAAATGAATATGTTTCCATCTATTTCACCCTTTAATTCTGTTAGCATTGGTTTCACATATTTAAGTGCTCCTAAATTGGGTACACAGATATTTATAATGGTTATATCCTCTTTTTGGACTTACCCCTTTATCATTATACAATGTCCTTTTTTGTCTCTTTTTTACTTTCTTAGCTTTGACATCTATTTTGTCTGATATAGGTACTGCTAATTCTTTTTTTATCCCTATTATTTGCATAAACTATCTTTTTCCATTCCTTCACTTTTAGTTTGTGGATGGCTTTGGGTCTGAAGTGATTCTCTGGTAGGCAGCATATAAATGTTTGGTTTTTTTTTACCCATTCTGCCATTCTATATCCTTTGATTGGTGCATTCAGTCCACTTACATTTAAGGTGATTATTTATAGATATGTACTTATTGCCATTTTATTGATTTTTTATGGTTGTTTTTATATCTCCTTTCTGTTTCTTTTTTCTCTTTAATTATCTCTCTTGTTTTTTGATGGATTCCTTTAGTGCTGTGATTGGATCTTTCTCTTCTCTCCCTCCTTTCCTTCCCTTCCTCCCACCTTCCTTCCCTCCTTCCTCCTTTTCTTTCTTTCTTTCATATATCAATTGTAGGCTTTAATCTTGTGGTTATTAAAGATTCAAAGATAGCTTCTTACTATATAACAGTCTGTCTTAAACTGCTGATTACTCTATTTCACACACAATCTAAGTGTATTTTTTTCTCCACCTTTTTCTTCCTCCTCCACACTTTTTGTATTAGATGTTGTAATCTGCACTTGTTTCTTTGATTAGTTTTGTGAGTAGTTAATTTTGCTTCTTATGTTTTAATTTTATAATTGTTTTGATACTAATTTATCTACTACCTTTACTGTGAGTTTATTTTCACTGGTAAAAGCTACTTATCCTTAGGAACATATCCATCTATAGTAGTCACTTTAACATATCCTGCATGGCTGGCTTAGTAGTGGTGAAGTACTTCAACTTTTGATTATCTGGAATTTGTTTAATCCTTGCTTCAAACTTAAATAATGCTCTTTCCAGGTTGAGGATTCTTGGCTGGAGGTCCTTAGGTCTCATTACATTAACTAGATCATGCCTCTCATTTCTGGACTGTAAAATTTCTGCTGAGAAGTCTGCTGATAGTCTGATGGCGTTTCCTTTATAAGTAATCTTTTTCTCTCTCTGCCCGCATTCAATACTCTCCCCTTGTACTTGATATTTGCCAATTTAATTATTATATGTCTTGGTGTTTTCTTCCTGGGATTCCTTTCATTAGGGGCTTGCTGTGCTTTCATGCCCTGAGTGTCCAATTCTGTTCCTAGATGGTGGGAATTTTCAACACTTATTTCCTCAAAGAGACTTTCTTTCCCTGTCTCTCCCTCTTTTCCTATGGCACCTCTATTATGTGAACACTATTTTGTTTGGATTGCTCACACAGCTCCCTTATTTTTGCATTCCCAGAGATCCATTTTTCTCTCTGGTTTTGGCTTCATTGTTTTCCTGTTCCCTAATTTCCATTTCTTTTACAGCTTCTTCAACCTCTGATAAACTACTGTAAGTCCCTCCACTGTATGACTAATTTCTGATTCTGTGTTCTTAAGCCTGAGTGGCTCTTTTGCAGGTCTTCTATCATTTTGTTGACATCCTACCCGAGATATTGAATATTAAAACTTCACTTTGAAATCTTTATGAAGATTGATTATTTGTGTTTCATTTAGCCCTCTTTAGGGGTGTATCTTGTAATTTTGTTTGGAACATATTCTTCTGGATGCTTATTTTGTCAGTTTCTGTGTTTCTTCCTTTGTATTACATGGCCCTGCTACATCCAGGCCCTTTTCTGTGAGGTCTTCTCTTCTTCCCCAAATGTAGGTGGTCTGTTTTGCAAACTTCAGGTCACTTTCAGGTTTAGTTGTTTTGCTGAATTTTTGTGTCTTGAATGCTTTTGGGAGGAGATTTCTACCTTCCCAACCTTCTCTGACACCTTTTTCTCTGCCCACCACTTTTCTGTGTTTTTAAAGCACTTAGACTTATTCAGATAAATACTCAAATACTTTTATAAGTTGCTGGTAGCATTCATGGCATAAATAAATGGTCTAGATTATTCTACAAGTTTCTAACAATGTCAAAATTTGATGGTGGTTTAAGAAATAGGGGACCTTTCATTTAAATCAGAATGGAGTACTTATGTAATTTTGGACAATCCAATGTCATGGGTATAATGTGTTCATAACAAGTATATTAGATGAATCTTTATCTGAGGTGGTATCTTAAAATTACAATTTTAACAAACATCAATTAGAGCAATGGTAGCACCAATTAAATAGCAATAACTAAATTAAAAGATGAATAGAAATGGTTTCAAAGAGGAAAGACATGCATACAAACTCCCTGGTAATTTTCACAGGTACTGTGAAAGCCAAGAGAAATCTGTAGGTGACTCCAGATCCCTGAGCCGTGATAGCAGGACCCTAAATTCATTGTTCACATATCTAATGATCCTAGATTCCATGATAATTCTAAGCCACTGTGATCTGGGCAGGGAACAGGAGGAACAAAAGGGCCACTTGAGAAATGCTGGAGCTTGAACTTGATGTTAGCAAGTATTTCCCTGATGAGATCATTAACTTTACTCAGTTCTTTGACCTTCCTCTCAGTTGACAGAGATGCCTCACAGCTTCCTGAGCTCTTTTCTCATGGAAAACGATCTGCTATTCATAGAAAGAAAAGGTTTTCTCCAATTATTTCTCCGTCTTCATCCTTCTACTTATAGTAGTTGTATATCTGAAATGTTCGGTACACTAAAGGAAGCTGCCTTTAGATTTCTAAACAGTGTATTTCCTGCTCAAAATAATGTGTCTGGAATGTAATTGTATATTCTTTATGTGATTTATGAAATATTTAAGTACTTTCTACACATTGTACATTTGCAATTATTATTTTTACTTTTCATAATTTTAATGAAATATATAAAAGACAAAAATAGGTAAGACAAGTACCTCAGCAAGAGGAACTAATAATAACATGAAATTAATCATTGCTACAGAACATGTATGTTGGTCTTGCTAGACTTTCAAAACCAGTTTTATGTAAGCACTAGACTCTCATTTGAATATATTAATATGTGTTACTGTAATATAAAGTGAATTTTGAAGAACCCCCAGACAATAACACTTTCAATATAAAACTAAAGATATGTGTACCATGGAAGATGAAATTAGCACAAATCAACTATTTGTGAATATTCACTTAGTATATATGTCTGTATAAGCATACATGAAGAGATATATTAAAGATCTAATAGATGACTTTTTTTTATAAAAATTATTGTTGTAGACAAGATGTATTTTATAATGGCTCATAGGCAAGGTTTCCACTTAAGGTACTGAAATGATTAATAAGGTAGCTGAGCATCTGGGATGTCTTGGGAAATCTCTAGGGAATTCTTAGCTTCATGTTGAGCTGTCTTATTGAGCATGTTCCCACCTCCACAGTCAGTATCATGGAAGAAATACTTTCCCCTGAATTAGACCCAGGGGAAATTTGTTGAAAATCTGTTGAAATTTCCCAGGTCCCCAAACTACAGCCCCCTACGCTGGTCTCTTCTGTCTCACCTCTTCCTCCCCTGGGTGTTCTTGGGGATACATCACAGCCTCAGAGCTGCAATCATTCACCTTTTCCTTAGAGAGATTTGAAGTGGTTCTTTCCTCACCGAAAGGATAACTAAGCTCCCGCAGTCCTGAGGAGGCATGAAGCCTGCTACTTGCTTCTATGACGTTAGATGAAAGGAACCTTCATGGATGAAGAGAATCTATGAAGACTGGAGAGTTCACGGCACATCCCAGATTTTCAGAGCTTAATGCACAATCACCATGTGAGTAACACTTGTTTAGCACTCTGGGGAGGACAAAACTGTCCTTGAGTATGACAAAAAGAAAAGATTATTTTCCTCATATATTATTCAGTTAAATGGTTGTGATATTTTCACCTTTAGATATATAGACTGATATAAAACCTGCATTTCTTCTAAAATTAATTTTATTGAAAATTGCAAGTATTTTCTCTCACATAAAATTAAGAGAAAAATTCTGAAGTTAAAAACAGTGTGAGCATAAGGGAAAACACACACAAGACTTACACATATGCATGCACACTCAGATAAACACATGTGCACACAAATAGAAAAGTAGAATTAGGAATGTGGTATAGAGAAAGTCATTTTATCAAATTACAATAAACTCATTGACATAATAATTGCAAGTTTTTCCTGCCAAATAGTAAAAAATTTATAGTAAACTAAAATCATAATATCTTCTCTTATATACTGCAGGAGCTTGTAGCATTTGGTACTTCTGCCTACATACACCTTCTTAAGAATCATCTTTGAAATTAATGGTTACAAATAAATACTGACCTTATTTTGAATTTAAATTATGAGAAAGCTAGTGTGCATTATAAATTAGTGTTGCAATTGAAAATATAAGAATGTTTTCTATTTTGCATAAATTAATCCTGCAGGTCATTCTGCAAGCAAGAAAGTGCAATGATTCACAAGCTCTTGCCAATCAGGACTGAACAAATGTCAGAAACAGTGGTTATCAAAATTATATCATGGAAAAAATGAATTTCTTTTTCATTATCCATTTGTCTTTGGATCTCTGTAAAATAGAGGATTTGGAGAGGCAAACTCATTCTTCCAGGATTCCCTTATAAAATAAATTATCTGCCAAATGCATTCACATCATATTTTGTAAATATGTGCTTTACAGTACTACCTCCATCACAAGACTATGCTTTATCCTTGTCAGAAATGCGCAGTTGTGAGGTAATTATACTAGAATTAGTTTGATGTGTAGAATTGCAATGTGGTAACCAAGACACAGTGTTTTATTTAGAGATGCCTCAGTATATCAATCTATCACCAAGACAAATAGCGTCCAGGGTGGGCAGACATGACAGCAGGTTTTTCATTTCTCAGCCCCCAGGTGCCCTGGATCAGAGAGCGTCAGACAGCAGTAGACTGGGCATAGTGGGAGTGGCCTGACTGGGAACGGCCCACCCGTTATCTTTGGGAAATTCTGCATCAACAGGAGAGTGTTAAGCCTTCAGATGTAGCACAGGGTTTCTAAAGCACGATAGTTACAACACATGTCTTACTGCAAAACTGAGTTACATTTTCTGATTTGTACAAACATGAAATCCAGGTTTTGTTGGATTTTGAAATCCACGAATATACTCAGGGTGAACTGGAGAAGTTTCCAGCACTGATGACGTGGAGTCCTTATCACAGAACAAGTCCCTTGGTATTTGTTCAGAGTTCATTAAACAATTTAGAGGTGAGGAAGGACTTGCTGTATTACACATCAGAGAACTAAGGCATAGAAACTAAACAAAGCCAGGAACTGTGTCTTTCAGCAATGGGTGGTGTTATTTAGACCATGACGAGAGGAAGAGAAAGTGTACATTTTGTTGACTCCTGGAATTTTGAGTTAGAATTCCCACAGGTTAGGAAACAGCTGAAACTATAGGTGGTGGGTCATTGCCATTTAGACCCAGGCTGAAGTAAGCAAATGAACTAAGAAATTATACTGAAAGTATAAATACTGTTTAATTGATAATAAATGCTTACTTATAAATCCTGAAAGAGTTTAGACAAGCCTCTTACTGAGGCAATATTATCCTGTTTTTACCATTCACTCACCAATGTTTAAGTGCACAAGTGTCACACATATAAACACACCCTTTCCATCCAGTGCAAACAGCAGGAACTACTGAGATGAACTTAGCAGCAATCAAAGAGCCTGGCTTTATTTTCCAATTAATGATAATCAATGTTAGGTTAAAAAAACTAACCTTTTTATTGTTTTCTAAGTGACATCCATTCCCTACTGCTGACCATGAACTCTCTATGCAGGGTGTCCTTGCAGAAAACAGTCATAGAAGTCAAAGAAACCACTGCCCAGACATATCTGTGCATTTTACTGGTCCTGTCCCTTGACCCTGGGGTGGGGGGAGGGGGCTGCCAACCTCTTCATGTCTTACTCCTTCAGCTGTGAGATTACAATAGTATTGGGACTTTACTCTCTTGCTTGTGCTGATTACAATTATTAATAAATAACAACTTCAATACCTTCAACAACCAGTGTTGATTGTGAACATTACCACTGCCAAATCTTTTTTTATTAAAGTATTGTTGATACAATTTTATATTGGTTTCAAATATACAACACAGTAGTTCAACTGTTACCCATATTATTAAATCCTCAACCCCTCTAGTGTGGTTGCTATCAACTTAGAAAGATGTTACAGAGCCACTGACTACACTCTCCATGCTGGGACCAATTTATATTGTCACTGTAAATTATTGTGCCTCTTTATCATCCTCCCCCACCACCAACCTCAACCCCTCCCCCATTATAACCACTAGTAACTTCTCAGTGTCTATGAGTCTAGTGCTGTTTTGTTCCTTCTGTTTTGCTTTGTTTTTGTAGTACACATATAGCTGAAGTCATATGGCATTTCTCTTTCTCCATGTGGCTTATTTCACTGAGAGTAATACCCTCTACATCCATCCATGTTTTTAAAGATGTCAAGATTTCTTCCCTTTTTATGGCTGAATAATATTCCTTTGTGTATTCATACCACCTCTTCTTTATCCATTCATTTATTAATGGACAGTTAGGTTGCTTCCATATCTTGGCTATTGCAAATACTGCACCAATAAGCATAGGAGTGCATATATCTTCTTGAATCAGGGATTCTGTTTTCTTCAGGTAAATTCCTAGGAGTAGAATTACTGGGTGAAATGTAGATCTATTTTTAGTTTTTTGAGGAACCTCCATAGCGCTTTCCACAGCAGTTGCACCGATTTACTTTCCCACTAACAGTGCAGGGGTGTTCCTGTTTATCCGCATCCTCAGCAGTGTTTGTGATTTCTTGTGTTTTGGATGGTGGCCGCATTAACTGGTCTGAGGTGATAACTCACTTTGGTTTGGATTTGCATTTCCCTGATGATTAGCGATGTGGAGCATCTTTTCATGTGCCTGTTGGCCATTTTATTTCTTCTTTGGAGAAGTGTCTGTTCAGGTCTCCTGTCCACTTTTTAATCAGGTTATTTGTTTTTTTGGATGTTGGGGCAAATGAGTTATTTGGGTATTTTGGGTGTTAACCCTTTATCAGGTAAGTTGTTAATGAATATATTCTCCCAGACTGTTGGATGTCTTTATGTTCTGCTGATGGTATCCTTTGCTGTACATTTGCTGTACAAAAGCTATTTAGTTTGATGCCATCCCACTTGATCATTTCTTATTTTGTTTCCTCTCATAAAGTTTTCAAAAACTTCTAAACACATATATTAGTTAATTTAGAATAGTCCTGCTAGAAAATGATGAAACCGGTACACAGGGTTTTATTAACTTGACAAATGTGTATAGCTAGTAGGAACAATGAGAAGCTACAGATAAACACACACACATGCTACATTTGAAATGGTCACTACAGATAATTCACATGTCCATCAACACAACTAGGTAACATTGTCTTTATTGTCTATTTTTGTTTACAGTACACAGTCCACTCCTGGGGACCACAGTATTGGATGAAATGATCAACTATACACGGGTCACTGAGTTCCTTCTCCTGGGATTCTCTGAGGACCCGGCGATGCAGACCCTCCATGGCTGCCTGTTCCTCATGGCTTACCTGGTATCGCTGTTAGGAAATGGACTCATCATCATGCTCATTACTTGGGACCCTCAGCTTCACACACCCATGTACTTCTTTCTGAAGAACCTGTCGTTCATAGATCTCTGCTACATCTCTGTCACTGTTCCAAAGTTTGCTCTCAACTCCCTGATAAATAGGAACAAAATATCCTTCCTTGGATGTGTTTTCCAGCTGCTGTTCTTTGTAACATTTGGTGTTTCTGAATTGGCCATCCTCACAGTGATGTCCTATGACCGCTACGTGGCCATCTGCCATCCGCTGCACTATGAGACCATCTTGAACAAGGGGGCCTGTGGGCAGATGGTGGTGGCTTCATATGTCAGTGGGGGGGTCTCTGGAGCCATGCACACGGCAGCGACATTTTCCATAACTTTTAGCTCCAACAAGATCCATCATTTCTTTTGTGACATCCCTCAGATTATTTTGATCTCAGATTTCAAAATGAACACAAGTGAAATGTCAGTGACAGCTTTTGTTGCAAGTATCTCACTAGCATGTTTCATTTCTATTTTATATTCCTATGTGTACATCTTCTCTGCTGTCTCAAGGATCTCCTCCCTGGAGGGCAGGTCCAAAGCCCTCTCCACCTGCCTCTCTCATCTGGTTGTTGTGACTTTGTTTCTTTCAACAGGTGCCATAGCGTACCTGAAGCCAGCCTCTGAGTTGAAGTCCATTGTAGACCTGGTTTTGTCTGTATTTTACACAGTGGTTCCTCCATCAGTAAACCCCATCATATACAGCCTTAGAAACAAGGACGTAAAGGTAGCTCTGGGAAAACTCCTCACAGTTTTAGTAATTAAGTCAAATTAAATATATTTGAGTAGTTTAGATAGAGTTTTCTCCTTTGTTCAAACACATATCCCTTTCAAATTTTATATTTTATATAAAGTGGCTGTTTCATATTGTTAATGTACTATATAAGTCATTTGGGAATGGCAATAGATCTGTCAGTGCAGCATGTTCTTCAGACAAATGGAAGAAAACAAAGATACCAGTGAAACACTATTACTGTGGTATATTTGGGCAGTGGCCAGCAAAAATTTTTTAGCAGTATAAATAAAAATTTTTGTAATCTAGACTTCCTCATTGCAAAATTAGTTTAGGAGGTTATGAGTAATAACATGTTATGTGCCCATTTTCTCAAGAAAAACTTCATTGGCAATATTATTTATTAAACAAAATCTAATATAGTTGTTACAACCTGGCCCTGCACAAGAATGATCCTACAGTTTATCAAATATGTTGCTTACATTTCCTAGATTTTCAGCACCCTTACCACTATATCATTTCCTGTCATGTGGATCCACACCCTACTTTTATTGTCCCCACAACCTCAGTATGGACAGCCTGGCCCAGGTATGAAACCATGGCCCTTGCTGTTCAGACTGTCAGAAGGAGAGATCATTTGTCCTTATAATTGAAGAATGCAGTTTTCCTTTCTCTTGTAGGCTTACAATTAAATAGAAAATAAAGGAGTGTGTGGGTGGAGGGAAGGCTGCTCTCTCCTAGTGTTTTTACTTTCTTCCTCCTGCCAAGAGGCTTCCCAGTTATGTCCCTCTCCAGGACAAGGAGGCGAGACCACCTGTGCACCACACTGTCCCACTGCAACAATATGCTGTTTACAGTACACATTCAGTAAGTGCCTCATGTCAATGGTGCTATTTCCCTGGGTTCATTTTGACACTTGCCATTACAAAAAAGCCTCCATTACAATGGTTTAAGAACATGTGATTACGTTCTGGGCAGTGTCAGAGGTGACATGACATGGAACTTAAGGGACATGTGCTCATAGTCAGGAGCCCCTTCTCCTTCCCCCCGTGGTGCTCATGGGAATGCGGCTTTGGTGTGGAGGCATTTGGAGCATGTCACAGACATCCACTTACCCAGGACACAGCCATCCCGTGGGATTCCAGCAGAAATGCCTACATACATTCACCAAAAGTCATGCCCAGTAATTTATGTTGCAGAGACTGGAAACTAACACTATGCTGTAACCCAGTCAAAGAGTTATATTTTATTTCTGATGGTGACATTGAGAGAAACAATATTGGTTCGGACAATCACAATCATAATAAAAAAGAGATTGACAAAAGCAGACCTCATAGGATGATCCCATTAATAACAGACATAGTCATGCTTACTAATTGACAGTTTGAAGTCATTCAATTGCTTCACCTTGAAAGGTCAATGACTGAAAGTGGATAAAAACTATACTGTTGGAGTGGTAGTAATTTTTATTCTTGTTTCAATCCCATAGTATGTTTATAAAAATGATCAAGCTGTATGCTTTCTTTTTTGTGAATTACTCATATTGTTACACTTTGGTATACAATAAAAGCTTACAATGCAATATCCACAAATCAAGAGATAAGATAAAATATCACACGTAGTACACATATTCTATAATCTTTCTCATAGATATACCTAATTCATGATTAAGGAACAATTGTCAGGTTTAACTTTATATTGTTGGGAGCTGGGGCTATGTCTCTTCTCTCACGTCTGAACGCAGCATGAGAAAGCACAAGCTTGAGAGCAACCGGTGCAGTCTTTGGAAGTTATCTGCTCACAAAAACATATTTTGTCCTTGAAGATGAGCTAAGACTCCTCGCTCTGAAAATAGGGAGACTTTGAGGATGTGTGAAAACACCTCCCCGCCAGCGCCACCTAAGGTCCAATTATCTCCTGACCCACCCCTTACTTGCTACTTGTATAAATTGAGCCTGTAAACAATAAACTTTGCCAGCTTGATCAGACACCCTGTCTTGCTGGTCGTTCTTTGTGTCCCTTGCTTGTTCATTTCTGCAGGCGTCTCCGGCTACACTCCACATTAATCCCGCGGGTCGGGACAACTGGCGCCCAACGTGGGGCCCCCCGGGACTCCTGCTGAAACGTCTGCTCGGAAGCCCTGGCCAGGCATTCATTTGAGTCACCGCACGGGTATTGACCTGATGTCGACTCTGCATGGAGAAGGATCACTGCGGCTCACCCGTCCGTAACACAGATCCTTGAGAGGTGAGTAGACGAATTCCCCAAGCAAGATTCCAGACAACCTCTTGGGTGTTCGGCAGTCCATTTGATCTTATCACTTTCCTCCAGTTTGCTGCCGCGATTTATTCCTTGTTTTGTTCACTGGCCGTTCCTCTCTGAAAACCTTGTGTTTACTTTGGGCTAAAGGTCGTTCACCTCGAAGGCATACCCGGGGGACTCCGACTCCAGAGTCCCTGCCCTAGAGGGTCCGAGCAGGCGGATTGTACCTGCCGACTGTCCTACGTAAACAAGGGCTCGTCTGAGCTGACGAGAGTGGCTCCAGTGTTTCAGGACATTGATGTAATTGCAGCTAAATTGGAGGAAAGGATTCAAATTTTTACAGTGCAAGGGTTGCGGCCATAGTGATGGGCAACTCTCTGAACTCCCATGAAGTCTTCCTTACTGGACTCAAGGAGTCCCTCAGGACACGAGGAATTAGGGTTAAAAGAAAAGACCTTAGGTATTTTTTTACTTTTATCCATGAGACTTGTCCCTGGTTTCCCCTAGAGGGCACTATTGATCACAAACAGTGGAAAAGAGTTGGTGATGCCCTTCAAGATTTTTATCGGACCTTTGGCCCTGAAAAAGTTCCTGTCTCAGCATTTTCATATTAGAACCTTATTCATGACGTCCTTGAAGTTCATTCACAAGATCCCGACATTAAAACTATAATCAAAACAGGAGAAAAAGCTCTCAGAGAGGACTCCCGACCGCCCTCTGCCTGCCCTTCAGTAGCCGTAGATATTCTTGACGAACCCATAATTCCTACTAACAAATCCCCTGAATTTCAACCAGACACAGAATCCCCAAATACCCATGATAAAATTGATACCCAGGACATAGCTGATCCCCCTAAGATTCCAAATATTTATCCCGCACTTACGTCCTTTAAATGGCAAACAACCAGGACATTTTGCTCGCCAGTGCCAGGCAGAGACTCAGCCTCACCCGCCTCGCACTTCCCTGCCTCATACACCCCTAACTCATACTCCCCCCCAAAACCCTATGCCCTCGGTGTCGGCGTAGTTTCCATTGGGCTAATGAATGCCGTTCTAAAACGAATATTGAAGGTACCCCCCTTCCACCACTCCAGGGAAACTCCCAGAGGGGCCAGCCCCTGGCCCCACCACTGAATACGAACCAAGGGGCTATCAGGTTCATTCCCCAAGCTCAACAACAGCAAATCCTCCCTGCGCAAGCATCAGCTCCCTCTCCCGTGCCACCCCAGGAAGCGCAGGCTTGAACCTCTGTTCCGCCACCGACACAATATTAGTACCCGATCAAGGTATTCAGTTGCTCCCCACAGAAACCTATGGACCGTTACCCTCCAGTACCTTTGGTCTAATATTAGGACGGGGGAGCTCTACATTAGCTGGCCTTCATATTGTACCAGGAGTTATTGATAATGATTATACAGGACAAATTACCCTCCTAGCTTCTGCTCCGACAGGCCCAATATCTATTTACAAAAGAAAAAGAATAGCTCAACTCCTATTGCTCCCGTTAGACTTAACAAACAAAAGTTACAATAAAAATTTCAGATTGAATGCTGCCTTTAGTTCCTCTGATGCTTATTGGGTGCAACAAATTACCACTGAACGGCCTTTGTTAACCCTACAATTAGATAGCAAGTCCTTCGAAGGTTTAGTTGATACAGGAGCAGATGCTACAGTAATATCAGCCCAACAGTGGCCTCCCAGTTAGCCCTGCAGTACGTCCATAACCCATCTCAAAGGCATTGGTCAATCTACTAACCCAAAGCAAAGTTCTAAAATCTTAATTTAGAAAGATAAGGAGGGAAATTCAGGACAAGTCCAACCTTACATAGTCGCTGGATTGCCCATTAATCTATGAGGCCGTGACATTCTATCCCAATTGAAGCTCGTCATGGCCAGCCCAAATGACATAATTGCCCGACAAATGCTTAATCAAGGCTATCTGCCTGGCCAAGGTTTAGGAAAATACAGTCAAGGCATAAAAGAACCCCTTACTGTTATACCCAAGAATGACCGTTTCACATATTCTGTTACAACCGATGCAGTTACCAAAGCTAGCCAATATCATGCTCTTCACCATGTGAATGCTCATACTCTTCGGCTTTTATTTAAACTCACCAGAGAACAAGCTAAGCAGATTGTTAAAAATTGTTCAGGGTGTGTTACCTCACTGCCCCTCCCCCATTTAGGAGTCAACCCGAGAGGTTTACTCCCTAATGAGATCTGGCAAATGGATGTTACCCATATTCCTGAGTTTGGAGCTCTTAAATATACCCATGTGACTATCGATACTTACAGTGGTTTTATATTTGCCACCCTTCACAGTGAGGAAGCCACTAAGAATGTCATAGCCCATGTTCTTCAATGCATTACTGTTATTGGTAAGCCTCAGACTATTAAAACAGACAATAGACCTGGATACACTTCGCAAGCGTTCCAAAATTTTTGTCACCAATTTCAAATCAAGCATATCACTGGTATCCCGTACAACCCCCAAAGACAAGGAATAGTCGAGCGGGCCCATCAGACAATAAAGAGTACAATTAACAAACTTAAAACCAACACAGCATACCCTATAAGAGGCTCTCCAAAAAACCTCCTTAATCATGCTTTATTTACACTCAATTTCTTACAATTAGATAGCCACAATAAGTCAGCCGCCGACAGGTTGTGGCACCAAGAAACAAAAACCCAATTTGCAGAAGTCCTATGGAAAGATCCTTTAACTTTTAAATGGCATGGTCCCAACCCAGTTCTTATCTGGGGTAGAGGTCACGCCTGTGTTTATGATACACAGGGAAACGGACCTCGATGGTTACCCGAACGCCTTGTTAAACCCATCAATACTTCTTCAAAACGAAATTGTAATAATTCAATACATTCCAGGGAGGAGAATCCACCCTGAGAACAGTTTTTCCTTGCCTTTCAGGGAGAAGATAAATATTCATCATCATTGGACAAGGTAAGCCCATCTGACCTTTGTTAGCACAGTTGTAGGCCCACTACCAGTGATCTTGCCTATTTTCATTTAAACCCTAAAATGTCATCATGTCTACTACCCATTCCCTTATCGCTACTGTAATAGTCACTGTTGTCCTAGGAGGGTTTGGACCCCCTCCAAATAAGGAAGAACTCCTCATTCAGCTGTATGGAAGCCCTTGTGATTGTAAGGGAGGAGTGATGGATTTAGAACCTAGCCTGAGAGGACATACACAAATAACATCTCAAGGGACAAAATATTTACCTGGTCAAATTATTACCAGAAGACCCGTAGACTGCCAAGACAAACTAGCATACCTCACAGCAGATATCTCTGCATCTGGAGTGGGTTGGACTCCCCAGTCTTGGAAATGTGTAAGAAAACCCAAAATTATACCTACAATTGATGGCAAACCAGGGCCTTGTCCCGACCCCTGCCAAAAAGCCACTGAATTACACTCTACCTGTTACCGCACTGTCCAACAGTGCACTGGTGCCGATGGCAAAAAATATCTAACAGCCATCTTACAAAATGGTTATGCTGGTTCCTTTGGAGGCGAGTATGATTATAGCAACCCCCAAGGACATTCTAAATATGCTCAAGCCTCCTGTCATGGTAAACTTGGCAAGGCGACCTGCTGGCCACTGCAAGCCCCAATCCACATATCTGATGGTGGTGGACCAACAGATCAGGTGAGAGAAGCCCAAGTTCAAAAGAAAATTGAAAAAATTATCAAAGAAATATACCCTCCCCTAGAGTATCACCCTCTAGCCTTGCCCAAGTCTCGTGGCATAGATCTTGACACCCAGACTGCTGATATTCTAAAAGCCACCCATAGCGCACTAAACGCTACTAATCCCAGCCTTGCTGAAAATTGCTGGCTATGCATGACCCTTGGTACGCCTATGCCCCTCGCAATTCCCACTAACGCTACCACTACACTGCCAGAACAGAATTGTACTCTTAACTCACCCTTTAGAGTACAGCCTGTAGGATTTAACACATCCCTATGCATACAAAAGCAGCCCCAGAATAATAGTGATGACGTGAACGTAAGATTTGCCTCTTTCACAAATTGCTCCCAAGTTTCTAATTATTCCTCAGCTCTCTGCCCTGCTATTGGACAAGTTTTTATCTGTGGAGGAAACCTGGCCTTCACTGCCTTACCCTCAAATTGGACTGGGTTATGTGTGCAAGCCAGTATTCTCCCAGATATTGATATTATCCCAGGAGAAAAACCTATCCCCATACCCAGCTTTGAGTATATGGCAGGGCATTCACGCTCTAAAAGAGCCATCCAGCTTATCCCAATCCTAGTAGGCCTCGGGATTACTACCGCAATGGCCACAGGAACAGCAGGGGCAGGAATAGCCATACATTCCTACCATAAGTTATCCCATCAATTAATTAATGATGTTCAAACACTCTCAGGAACAATCAATGATCTCCAGGACCAAATTGACTCACTTGCAGAGGTAGTTTTGCAAAATCGTCGAAGTTTAGATCTTCTCACAGCAGAACAGGGAGGTATCTGTTTAGCCTTACAGGAAAAATGCTGCTTCTATGCCAATAAGTCCGGCATTGTTCGAGATAAAATAAAGATTCTCCAAGAAGATCTCGAGAGAAGAAGGAAAGAACTTCAGAACAACCCTCTTTGGACAGGACTAAATGGACTCCTCCCATACCTCCTTCCTATATTAGGCCCCCTTTTAGGATTACTACTAGTACTTTCTTTCGGCCCCTGGGCTTTTCAAAAACTTACAATGTTAATCAAACAGCAAATTGACTCCCTCGTAGCAAAACCCATACAAGTTCATTATCACCGCCTTGCTTTAGCTGACCAAGGTGTGAATCTTTACATAGAGCCCTGAGCTGGCGACAAAATAAACCAGGAATGAGCTATGTCAAGGTTTCTTGTCCTGTCCCTTGACAACATCTCTGGGCAATTAAGGCAGGTAGTCAATGACGGGTAATTAAGAGGTTGTACCTGCAGAAATACAGGACAGACATAAGACCTCTGATAAAAATAACAAGGGCCGATCTAATACTGGGGCAAGCTCCTATTTATGTAGGCCGATCCAGTATTAGAGCAAGCTCCCCTGAAGATATCAGGCCGACTCCAAAAAGAGGCAAGCTCCTGAAAAACAGAAGCCAGGTACAAAACCTCTAAACCTAAGACAGGCACCGTCTACCCAGTAGATAAAAAGCTCCAAGTTCCTGTCCCAATCCCTCCTAACTCATCCAACAAGCCTTAAGAAACCTGCATTATTTGAAATTGCAGACGGCTCCCCCACTTGTAAATCATAAGATCTAAAGTCAAGTATGATAGCCAGTGACGGGTAAGATATGGTTGAATAGTAAATACCAACCTAAGACAGAGAGTGGTCGACAGAGGACTATGCCCCCATGACGGGTAAGGATTTACTTCAACCGTACAACCTAAGACAGGCACATACCTTGACCCAGTCTGAGTTAGGCTGGTTATTTTATTAAAGAAAAAAGGGGGAGATGTTGGGAGCCGGGGCTATGTCCCTTCCCCCACGTCTGAACGCAGCATGAGAAAGCACAAGCTTGAGAGCAACCGGTGCAGTCCTTGGAAGTTATCTGCTCACAAAAACATATCTTGTCCTTGAAGATGAGCCAAGACTCCTCGCTCTGAAAATAGGGAGACCTTGAGGATGTGTGAAAACACCTCCCCGCCAGCGCCACCTAAGGTCCAATTATCTCCTGACCCACCCCTTACTTGCTACTTGTATAAATTGAGCCTGTAAACAATAAACTTTGCCAGCTTGATCAGACACCCTGTCTTGCTGGTCGTTCTTTGTGTCCCTTGCTTGTTCATTTCTGCAGGCGTCTCCGGCTACACTCCACGTTAATCCCGCGGGTCGGGACATTATATATTAAAATGTTCAAAGGATGTGGAGAGAGGGCAACCCTCTTACCCTGTTGGTGGGGATACACACTAGCACAGCCACTGTGGAAAGCTGTGTGGACATCCATCAAAGTCTCAAGTAGAAATACTACACAACCCAGTAATTCCTCTTCTAGGAATTTACCCAAGGAAAAAAAGTGTAACTTGAAAAGCTATATGCTATGTATTCCATGTTTATTGCTGCATTATTTACAAGAGGTGTTCATCAGTAGATGAAACGATAGATTATTCATAACCACATTTGGTCTGGTGCTACATGGACACCCAAATAAACCCTTGAAAATTAAAAAAATAAAAGATGAATGAATGAATTGGAAGTGGGACATATATACAATGGAAAAGTATTCAGCCATAAAAAAGAAAGAAATGTCACTATTTGCAACAACATGGATAGACCTAATGAACATTATGTTAATTGAAATAAGTCATTTAGAGAAAGACAAGTGCCATATGATTTCATTTGTAAGAAGAATCTAAATATAAAACAAAATAAAATTAACAAGACTGCAGTGGTTATAGACACTGAGAAGAGACTGGTGATTACAGTGGGGAAAGGGATGGGATTGGTGGGTGAAACTGGTGGAGGGGATAAAGAGGCACAAAATCTCAATGCTAGTATAAATTAGTCATGGGGGTGAAAGTATAGCATAGAGAATATAGTCAACAATCATGTAACATTTTCCTATGTTGTCAGATAGTAACTATGCAATTTGTGATGAGCATCTCATAATGTAGACAGCCATTGAATCACTAATGTATACTTGAATAGAATAGAATATTGTATGTCAACTGTATGTCAGTAAAAACAAATCAATCAATAAATAGTCCTCGGCAAAAAAGTACAAATAAGTACAAAATTTAATTCCTGGTGAAACTAATAAAGAAATAAGGAAGTTATTACCTACTGTGAAGTACCAAAGAATTCTCCTACTCTTTAGATACATTTTGTTCCTCTTCTTCGTTAGTCATTACAAGGGTATCTTTATTTCATGAAATTGTATTGATCCATTTTTATGGGATAATATATAAAGAAGACATCATTAGAAATGTTATGTCAAAAATATAAGATATTGGAAAAATGAAACACTGCTCCTAAACAGAACTTTAACAAAATTGGCATAATAAAATAATAGAAAAAAGAATATTTCTACATCTATTAACAAAATTAAATTTTCAATTAAAAACATTCTAAATGAAAAATTCAACATACCATTGAATTCTAACATATTTAAGGGAATTATTAATTCTGTCAAAAATATAAAAAATGATTTAATACATTCACCATGTTACCTAATTTTAAATAAGTCTTAGCAAAATAGGAATATAAAGGGCCATCTATGTTCTGATAAACAGAATTATAATAAATATCAAACCAGACAAATATGAAATGTTTGCTATTCTTCTAAATTGAAGAAAAATACAGTGACAGTATAATCTAAGATTGCTCTAGATTTTATAAACAATGAAATAAAATATGTAAAGTATTTATAGCAAATATTGGAAAATTTTTAGAGTATATTTAATATGGACTTAAGGATATTTTCAAAAATATTCCATCTCTAAAATGTAGGAGTATATGTCCTCTCTGACAACATGGATAAACCTGGAGGATATTATATATATAAAGTGAAATAAGCTAGACACATAACGACAAATAATAAATTGTCTTGGGAGGGGCGGAGCCAGGATGGCGGCGTGAGTAGAGCAGTGGAAATCTCCTCCCCAAAACACATAGAGCTATGAAAATATAACAAAGAAAAATCTTCCTAAAATAGAGACCACAGGACACAGGACAACATCCAGACCACATCCATACCTGCAAGAACCCAGTGCCTTGCGAAGGGGGTAAGATACAAGCCCCGGCCCGGCGGGACCCGAGCACCCTTCCCCCCGGGCTTCCGGTGGGTGGAAAGAAACTGGAGCGGTTTTTTTTTGGCAAGTGCTTTTTGGAAGCGTTAAAGGGACGGGCCCCCATTGCTAGGGAGGCAGGGTGGCGGGACCGGTGAGCAGGTGCCTGGGACTGGTGCCTGAGGACAAAGAATATCCCGTGTTTCTCCTTGCGGGACCAGCGGGCGGGTGCCTGAGACCGGCGCCTGAGGACAGAGGAAATCGCGCGTTTTCCCCCTTTTTTTTTTCTCTTTTTGGCAAGCGCTTTTTGGAAGCCTTAAAGGGACAGGGACCCCGGTGCTAGGGAGGCAGGGCGGCAGGACTGGTGAGTGGGTGCCTGGGACCGGCAGCTGAGGACAAAGAATATCCCGCGTTTTTCCCTGCGGGACCGGTGGGCAGGTGCCTGAGACCAGCACTTGAGGACAGAGGAAATGGCGCGTTTTTCCCCTTTGTTTTCTCTTTTTTGTGAGTGCTTCTTGGAAGCCTTAAAGGGACAGGGACCCCGGTGCTAGGGAGGCAGGGCGGCGGGACTGGTGAGTGGGTGCCTGGAACCGGCACCTGAGGACAAAGAATATCCCGCATTTTTCCCTGTGGGACTGGTGGGCGGGTGCCTGAGACCGGCACCTGAGGACGGAGGAAATCGCGAGTTTTTCCCCTTTTTTTTTCTCTTTTTGGCAAGTGCTTTTTGGAAGCCTTAAAGGGACAGGGACCCTGGTGCTAGGGAGGCAGGGTGGCGGGACTGGTGAGTGGGTGCCTGGGACTAGCGCCTGAGGACAAAGAATATCGAGTGTTTTTTCCCTGCGGGACCGGTGGGTGGGTGCTTTTTGGAAGCCTTGAAGGGACAGGGACCCTGGTGCTAGGGAGACAGGGCAGCAGGACCAGTGAGTGGGTGCCTGGGACCGGCACCTGAGGACAAAAAAAAAATGCGTGTCTTTTCCTTTTTTTTTTTTCTTTCTGTTCCCTCTCTCATTGTTGCTGTTGTTGTTTTGGTTTGGAGAGTGCTTTTTGGAAGTCTTAAGGGGGCAGGACAGGTCACTTAGACCAGAGGCAGGGAATCTGGGGATCTCTGGGCACTCTAACCCCCTGGGCAGCAGGGAGCACAGAGGCCCCTTGCAGAGATAAATAGACTCCCGGCCGCTCCCCCTCCAACGGGGCTCCACCATTTTGGAGGAGCAGCCCCAGCCAGGCCAAGCCCACAGCAACAGCAGAGATAAACCCCATAGCAACTGGGAAACAGAAGCCCTGTCTGCGCACAGCTGCCCAGCACAAGCCACTAGAGGTCGCTATTCTCCCAGGAGAAGGCCACAAACCAACAAGAAGGGAAGCTCTTCCAGCGGTCACTTCTACCAGCTCTGCAAACTATCTCTATCACCATGAAAAGGCAAAACTACAGGCAGACAAAGATCACAGAGACAACACCTGAGAAGGAGACAGACCTAACCAGTCCTCCTGAAAAAGAATTCAAAATAAAAATAATGAACATGCTGACAGAGATGCAGAGAAAAATGCAAGAGCAATGGGATGAGATGCAGAGAAAAATGCAAGAGCAGAGTGATGAAGTCCGGAAGGAGATCACAGATGTCATGAAGGAGATCACAGAAGTGAAACAATCCCTGGAAGGATTTATAAGCAGAATGGATAAGATGCAAGAGGCCATTGAAGGAATAGAAGCCAAAGAACAGGAACGTATAGAAGCTGACATAGAGCGAAATAAAAGGATCTCTAGGAATGAAACAACACTAAGAGAACTATGTGACCAAGCCAAAAGGAATAATATTCGTATTATAGGGATACCAGAAGAAGAAGAAAGAGGAAAAGGGATAGAAAGTCTCTTTGAAGAAATAATTGCTGAAAACTTCCCCAAACTGGGGGAGGAAATAATCAAACAGACCATGGAATTACACAGAACTCCCAACAGAAAGGATCCAAGGAGGACAACACCAAGACACATAGTAATTAAAATGGCAAGGATCAAGGACAAGGAAAGAGTTTTAAAGGCAGCTACAGAGAAAAAGGTCACCTATAAAGGAAAACCCATCAGGCTAACATCAGACTTCTTGACAGAAACCCTACAGGCCAGAAGAGAATGGCATGATATACTTAATGCAATGAAACAGAAGGGCCTTGAAACAAGGATACTGTATCCAGCACGACTATCATTTAAATATGATGGCGGGATTAAACAATTCCCAGACAAGCAAAAGCTGAGGGAATTTGCTTCCCACAAACCACCTCTACAGGGCATCCTACAGGGAATGCTCTAGATGGGAGCACCCCTAAAAAGAGCACAGAACAAAACACACAACATATGAAGAATGGAGGAGGAGGAATAAGAAGGGAGAGAAGAAAAGTATCTCAGACAGTGTATATAACAGCTCAATAAGCGAACTAAGATAGGCAGTAAGACACTAAAGAAGCTGACCTTGAACCCTTGGTAACCACGAATCTAAAGCCTGCAATGGCAATAAGGACGTATCTCTCAATAGTCACCCTAAATGTAAATGGACTTAATGCACCAATCAAAAGACACAGAGTAATAGAATGGATAAAAAAGCAAGACCCATCTATATGCTGCTTACAAGAAACTCACCTTAAACCCAAAGATAAGCATAGACTAAAAGTCAAGGGATGGAAAAGCATATTTCAGGCAAACAACAGTGAGAAGAAAGCAGGGGTTGCAGTACTAATATCAGACAAAATAGACTTCAAAACAAAGAAAGTAACAAGAGATAAAGAAGGATACTACATAATGATAAAGGGCTCAGTCCAACAAGAGGATATAACCATTCTAAATATATATGCACCCAATACAGGAGCACCAGCATATGTGAAGCAAATATTAACAGAACTAAAGAGGGAAATAGACTGCAATGCATTCATTGTAGGAGACTTCAACACACCATTCACCCCAAAGGATAGATCCACCGGGCAGAAAATAAGTAAAGACACACAGGCACTGAACAACACACTAGAAAACAGATGGACCTAATAGACATCTATAGAACTCTACATCCAAAAGCAACAGGATATACATTCTTCTCAAGTGCACATGGAACATTCTCCAGAATAGACCACATACTAGCTCACAAAAAGAGCCTCAGTAAATGCCAAAATATTGAAATTCTACCAACCAACTTTTCAGACCACAAAGGTATAAAAGTAGAAATAAATTCTACAAAGAAAACAAAAAGGCTCACAAACACATTGAGGCTTAACAACATGCTACTAAATAATCAATGGATCAATGAATAAATCAAAATAGAGATCAAGGAATATATAGAAACAAATGACAACAACAACACTAAGCCCCAACTTCTGTGGGATGCAGCGAAAGCAGTCTTAAGAGGAAAGTATATAGCAATCCAGGCACACTTGAAGAAGGAAGAACAATCCCAAATGAATAGTCTCACATCACAATTATCAAAACTGGAAAAAGAAGAACAAATGAGGCCTAAAGTCAGCAGAAGGAGGGACATAATAAACATCAGAGAAGAAATAAATAAAATTGAGAAGAATAAAACAATAGCAAAAATCAACGAAACCAAGAGCTGGTTCTTTGAGAAAATGAAATAGATAAGCCTCTAGCCCAACTTATTAAGAGAAAAAGAGAATGAACACAAATCAACATAATCAGAAATGAGAATGGAAAAATCACGACAGACTCCACAGAAATACAAAGAATTATTAAAGACTACTATGAAAACCTATATGCCAACAAGCTGGAAAATCTAGAAGAAATGGCCAACTACCTAGAAAAATACAACCTCCCAAGACTGACCAAGGAAGAAACACAAAAGTTAAACAAACCAATTACGAGCAAAGAAATTGAAACGGTAATCAAAAAACTACCCAACAACAAAACCCTGGGGCCGGACGGATTTACCTCGGAATTTTATCAGACACACAGAGAACACATAATACCCATTCTCCTTAAAGTGTTCCACAAAATAGAAGAAGAGGGAATACTCCCAAACTCATTCTATGAAGCCAACATCACCCTAATACAAAAACCAGGCAAAGACCCCACCAAAAAAGAAAATTACAGACCAATATCCCTGATGAATGTAGATGCAAAAATACTCAATAAAATATTAGCAAACAGAATTCAACAGTGTATCAAAAGGATCATACACCATGACCAAGTGGGGTTCATCCCAGGGATGCAAGGATGGTACAACATTCGAAAATCCATCAACATCATCCACCACATCAACAAAAAGAAAGACAAAAACCACATGATCATCTCCACAGATGCTGAAAAAGCATTTGACAAAATTCAGCATCCATTCATGATAAAAACTCTCAGCAAAATGGGAATAGAGAGCAAGTACCTCAACATAATAAAGGCCATATGTGATAAACCCACAGCCAGCATTATACTGAACAGCGAGAAGCTGAAAGCATTTCCTCTGAGATCGGGAACCCACTGTTATTTAACATAGTACTGGAGGTCCTAGCTACGGCAATCAGACAAAACAAAGAAATACAAGGAATCCAGATTGGTAAAGAAGAAGTTAAACTGTCACTATTTGCAGATGATATGATACTGTACATAAAAAACCCTAAATACTCCACTCCAAAACTACTAGAACTGATATCGGAATACAGCAAAGTTGCAGGATACAAAATTAACACACAGAAATTTGTAGCTTTCCTAGACACTAACAACAAATCAATAGAAAGAGAAATCAGGAAAACAATTCCATTCACCATTGCATCAAAAAGAATAAAATACCTAGGAATAAACCTAACCAAAGAAGTGAAAGACTTATACTCTGAAAACTACAAGTCACTCTTAAGAGATATTAAAGGGGACACTAATAAATGGAAACTCATCCCATGCTCATGGCTAGGAAGAATTAATATTGTCAAAATGGCCATCCTGCCCAAAGCAATATACAGATTTGATGCAATCCCTCCCAAATTACCAGCAACATTCTTCAATGAATTGGAACAAATAATTCAAAAATTCATATGGAAACACCAAAGACCCCGAATAGCCAAAGCAATCCTGAAAAAGAAGAATAAAGTAGGGGGGATCTCACTCCCCAACTTCAAGCTCTACTACAAAGCCATAGTAATCAAGACAATTTGGTACTGGCACAAGAACAGAGCCACAGACCAGTGGAACAGATTAGAGACTCCAGAAATTAACCCAAACATATATGGTCAATTAATATTTGATAAAGGAGCCATGGACATACAATGGAAAAATGACAGTCTCTTCAACAGATGGTGCTGGCAAAACTGGACAGCTACATGTAGGAGAATGAAACTGGACCACTGTCTAACCCCATATACAAAGGTAAACTCAAAATGGATCAAAGACCTGAATGTAAGTCATGAAACCATTAAAGTCTTAGAAGAAAACATAGGCAAAAACCTCTTAGACATAAACATGAGTGATCTCTTCTTGAACATATCTCCCTGGGCAAGGAAAACAACAGCAAAAATGAGCAAGTGGGACTACATTAAGCTGAAAAGCTTCTGTACAGCGAAAGACACCATCAATAGAACAAAAAGGAACCCTACAGTATGGGAGAATATATTTGAAAATGACAGATCCGATAAAGGCTTGACGTCCAGAATATATAAAGAGCTCACACGCCTCAACAAACAAAAAACAAATAACCCAATTAAAAAATGGGCAGAGGAACTGAACAGACAGTTCTCAAAAAAAGAAATACAGATGGCCAAGAGACACATGAAAAGATTCTCCACATGGCTAATTATCAGAGAAATGCAAATTAAAACTACAATGAGGTATCACCTCACACCAGTAAGGATAGCTGCCATCCAAAAGACAAACAACAACAAATGTTGGCGAGGCTGTGGAGAAAGGGGAACCCTCCTACACTGCTGGTGGGAATGTAAATTAGTTCAACCATTGTGGAAAGCAGTATGGAGGTTCATCAAAATGCTCAAAACAGACCTACCATTTGACCCAGGAATTCCACTCCTAGGAATTTACCCTAAGAACGCAGCAATCAAGTTTGAGAAAGACAGATGCACCCCTATGTTTATCGCAGCACTATTTACAATAGCCAAGAATTGGAAGCAACCTAAATGTCCATCGGTAGATGAATGGATAAAGAAGATGTGGTACATATACACAATGGAATACTACTCAGCCATAAGAAGTGGAAAAATCCAAGCATTTGCAGCAACATGGATGGAGCTGGAGAGTATTCTGCTCAGTGAAATAAGCCAAGCGGAGAAAGAGAAATACCAAATGATTTCACTCATCTGAGGAGTATAGGAACAAAGGAAAAACTGAAGGAACAAAACAGCAGCGGAATTACAGAACCCAAAAATGGACTAACAGGTACCAAAGGGAAAGGAACTGGGGAGGATGGGTGGGCAGGGAGGGATAAGGGGGGGAATAAGAAGGGGGGTTTTAAGATTAGCATGCATGGGGGGAGGGAGAAAGGGGAGAGTGGGCTGCACAACACAGAGAGGACAAGTAGTGACTCTACAACATTGCTAAGCTGATGGACAGTAACCGTAATGTGGTTGTTAGGGGGGACCTGATATAGGGGAGAGCATAGTAAACATAGTATTCTTCATGTAAGTGTAGATTAAAAATTTAAAAAAAAAAGAAAGAAAGAAATAAAAGGGGGATTACTCCTTGATAGGATAAAACTATTGATAAATCAAAGATCAACGCATGCTTTAAATATCCTTAATGTTGATCACTTAAAGGGTGTCAGATGATCAGCTATGGAGGTACTCTTTTCTGATAATATTCCTTTCTCTTAATTAAAAAAAAAAAAAAAGCAGTTACTGTGTGCTGACCTCCAATGAATTCTGCACAGTGGTATAGAGGGCATGTCAAAGTGTGGGCAAAGGGTCTGTTTGTTTCTATGCAGAAGATCAAGGCCTAGCTTGGATACCCAGAAAATGAACTAAGATACGATATGAGGAGGAGCTTCTGGCATCAGCACTCTCTGGAGGACTTGTGCCGGGGGATGATCATCAAAAAGCCTCCACAGGGATCCGGACGATGCTGCGGTTGTGGCTGTATCCAGCCCACCATCTCCTGGACTTGCCATAGGAATGAGGAGGGAGATGTCTAGGCTGGCATGTGCATACAGTGAGACAACGAATTTGACCGGATCTGTACTGTTGGAACTCAACCAGGAGTTGGGAGGGGTGCAAGTTGTAGCACTCCAAAATCTCATGACTATAGACTATCTATGGTTAAAAGAACATATGGGATGTGAACAGATCCCAGAAATGGGCTGCTTTAATTTGTCTGATGGTTCAAGTACAGTTGGACAATATCCATCATATCATAGATAAATTTTCACAAATGCCTAGGGTGCCTAAATGGTTTTCTTGGCTTCACTGGAGATGGATGGTAATTATAGATTTGCTTTGTTTATGTCACCGTATTCCTATTATGTTAATATGTGTGCGCAAATTAGTTAGTAGTTTAAAACCTATGCATACTTAAGGTACTCTACAAGAAGATATGTCAAAGAAATAATCAATCCTCCCATGTTTCCTTCATATGCTACATCTATAGCTTTTCTTCTTCCTTCCTAATTACAACCCTTAAATAGAATTCGTGCCTCATATCGAATTTACCGAGTATCATAATTCCTCCAGGTGGTAAAGATACCTCGAGACAAGTGCTGGGCATAGAAGCCACAGGGCATAAATCTGCAAAGAAGTAAAAAGCTAACCTTTTCAAACAATATGGCTTCTCTCTCACTTACCAACTTTACATTTCCCTGTATGGCCCCAGAAGATGACTGGTTAGCCAGAAACGGGTAAGATTCCTCAAGGGAGGAACAACCTAAGACAGGCCCAGTCGCAGGGGGGCCATCAGGTAAGAATTTGGGGGTCAACAGAGGTGAGGCTCAGAACCTCACCACCCCCCTGCTTTGAGAGAAATCTTCTGCATCCGTGGATGTCTTGCTGCCCTTGTCTAGCCTGGATTAATACTTAGTCCATAGGCACACACCTGATCATCTGATCATCTACAATTGCTCTCTTACAGCACTATACTATGTTTTCTACCTTTATCTTGCATCTACCTACCACTTCAGCATTTTATTAAAAATAAAAATAATAATAATAATAGGAGAAATGTGGGATCAACATATAAATCAAGTACAAAAATCAAACGAATATTCATATTTGACCTGATTGTTTATAGGTCATAATGCATGATCAAAACCGAAAGTTTCTGTGATGAATGCCCTTGTACTGTTCACCATGTAAGAATTTATTCACTATGTAAGAATTCGTTCACCATGTAAGAACTTGTTCGTTATGCTTCAGAAGATTGGAAACTGACGAGAATTAGGCTTGAGATGGATTAATGATTGTACATTGAGCGTTGACCCCCCTATACTGAATTTTATTGTTGTTAACAACCATTTGATCAATAAATATGAGAGACGCCCTCTCCAAATAAATAAATAAATAAATAAATAAATAAATAAATAAATAAATAAATAATCTTATTTTATATGGAAACTAAAATAGTCAAATTCATAGAAGTAGAGAGTTAAGTGGAGGAAACTAGGGGCTGGAAAGGGGAAAACGGGCAGGCGAGGACACAAGGGTGCAAATCCCCAGTTATGCAAGACGAATGCATCCCGTAGATCCACTGTACAGCACAGAGGTAGCCCTAGAAATACTGCGTTACATACTGAAATTTGTGCAAGGGAATCAGGAAACCTCCGGCGGCGATGGACGTGTCTGCGGCCTCATGGTGATGCAGGTTTCATGGGTTATTCTGATCCCCGAGGTCACTGAGTTGTGTATAACAAGTATTACGTCAATCATACCACTGTAAAGTGATTTCTTAAAATTCTGTACACAAATTATTCAAATTAACAAAATTCCATATATAGAAAGTATTCCTTTATGAAAGAAAATGCCATTAGAAAATGATGTTTAAACATAATTTACAAGAGCAATAATAAACACTTGGAAGTTCACTACTGAAAATTCACAAGTCTTTACCCGGAATCTATACTACAAAAAAACCACCTCCTTAACTGGAGCATATAGTTTTCTCCTGGACTCAAAGCATGACTTCAAGTACACTCATTCAAAAGGATTTAATGCTCATCCTAAAGTTTACACTGGAATTGAAAAGGCCAAGAATAAAGAAGTCTTAAAGAAGTTCAAGGGATTGAGAATACTTAAAGATCCTTGAGTAATAAAAAAAAGCTGGAAGATTTATGTCATCAAATATCAAGACTTCTTATGCACATAAATAGTTACAGTACTGTGTCAGAGAGACACAGATCAGCTTAAAGAGCAGAATTCAAAAACGGACCCACTCAAATATAGGCAGTGGGTATATAAGAATTTTCTACAGTAGGTATATCACAAATTTCTACTACAGAAATATGGGGGAAAAGACCGTCCTCTTAATCAATAATGCTGAACCAATCCAATAATAGTTTGGAGGCAATTATTCTTGAGCTCCTTCCCCTGTCATGCTCAGATGGACGACCGTAGTGAAGGAACACAGAAATGTGAAGACCAAAACAATAAACTATCTGGAAGAAAACCTAAATATATGTTCATAAATTTGTGGTTAGGAAAGTTTTTTACACTAAACAAAGCAGTTATAATCTTAGTAATGATGAACTGATATATATTAAATTTGATTAATTTTGAAAGATACCACAAAAATATATAAAAATAAGCTACTCAAGGACAATATAAGAGGAGCTGCATAAATGGCACTGGCTCAAGTACTTCCTTGTGGCTCCATGGGCACTACAAACTGACAGACATTTGGGTATTTCCTCTAAACATCTCCTTTCCTTCATGACTAGAACTCAATGTCTTAGAACACACAGATACACACACACACACACACACACACACACACACACACATGCACACATCTATACACACTTAGAGATCTATATAATTTATCCAACAATATATCAGAATCTCTGGCTCTTGTGAGATCAACCTTTTATTTCTCATGTTTAGAATGTCCAGAAAACAAAGAGCCAAATATTAAATAAACATGTTATGTGCATGCAATTTTTCTACCTGAAATCACTAGCTTATTATTAAAAAGACAAATTCCTTGTTTTAATAAAAAATATTTTGCCTTCATGTATCCAATTATGAAACATGAATTCTCGATTCCTACTTACCTTCATAATTATCCTTTTAAAATAATTGCATCACTAGTAAAAAGGATGTCTCATTGGTACACATTGGTAAAACAGGCAAGAACATTTAGCAACCTTACATTATCCTTTCCAGAGCATCAGCATTTACAGAACATTCTTTCTAAGGATTGACTGAGTGTCATTAAGACTATAATATGCAAAACACCCAAGGAAGTCAGGCTCTGTCTTTCTTTGAAATTTAATACATCTGCTGTTGCATTTCATTACACATTTTAGAAAATGTTCTTTACCCATGGAAATATTGCTGTTTAGAATATTCACTCCTGGAGGAATTTAAAGATGCAATAAATAAAGGGCCAGAACCCAAGCTCCTGCTACACACACATATACCAAATCTGCTCCTACACACAGAGCAAATCATCATTAGGATGAAATGAGGCCTGAGAAGACACTTGAGCACACAATGTGGGATAAATGACCAAATAAAAAATGGCAGGAGAGTTGGAGACATTACTAAGGTAGACCCATCTCTAAGTCAGTCCCTCAGTAAGGAAGCATGTCACTGAGGGACTGGATCACAGACTGGCCTGCCCTGGGTCAGGAAAAACTCACAGTTTAGAGGGTTTAAGAGGCTAACACGCTATTAGTGAAGGTAACAGATTTTTTATTAGAGCACCTGCCAAATGGTGGGGACCTGCTAGAACTCTCCTCAGGACCAGAGGCTTTGGTGAGTGCCAGTCTTCATGTCACCCGCACAGATCATTGTTCTATCTCCAACCCTCACTTGCTATTTTCTCTTAAATCCATTCTGAGCAGTCAATGTCCCGAATCCTGCACCATACGTCTCTCATCAAGGCAGTTAATGACCTCCAAATTGTTAATTCTAGTAGTTGATTTTCAGTCCACATCTTACCTGGCCAGCCACCATGAGAATATCAGCACCTCAGTTACTCCTGCCACATTGAAATAGCTTCTGAAATTGTCTCCCAGAAAAACACACATTCCTGATTTGTGAGATCTTGAAACCTTCAAATCACTTGCACTAAATACTTGCAACTCAGGAATAGACAAATAACCAAATAAAGGTGGGAAAGGACTGGAAAACTCATCACACAAAATAAGATGAGCAAAGCCTACTATGCCAATAATCCCCCCAAAACTACAATTACATAATTAAAAATAAGATTAAGAATGCTGAATCTGGCAAGGATGTGCTGCAATAAGAACTCTTATTTCCCTTTGGTGGCATTGTGAGAAGATGCAACAATATCTCTTTAAATTAATGGCAGTTACTTATCAAATAAACACATGCAGAGCAATTCTATTCCCAGGTATTAAGCAATAGAAAGGAGCCCATTTGAATAAAAGGCTTCTAAAAGAATATTCATAAAATGCTATTTTTTATAACCCCAAATGTAAGCATCCCATGTGTCAGTCCTCGAAGAATCAACAAATTCTGGCACATTCCCTCAGTGTCTTACTACCAGCCACACTAAATAGGGAAACAAAAAGAAAACTCTACTGACATTGGCAACAAGTACCTGAGTATCAAAATGTTATTTGGACTAAAAAATCATATTGTGAAGCTCACATATATGAAGATCAGGTTAAACTATTCTGGAAAAGAATCCCTAACAGTTGTTGCTTATAAAGGGAAGATACAGAGGGTGGCTGAGTTAGAGCATCAGGAATGATTTGTGAAACAATTTCCTGACATGGATTTGCACTGAACATGTGTGTATATTTTTGAAAACCCATCGAAGGATAAACTTCTACTGTATAAACAATAAAGATTAATACAAAATGGGTGGTATACCAAAATGTAAAACACAAACTATAAATCTCCTGGAGGGTGTTTCATGATGATAGAGTAGGAAGACCTTAAGTTCACCTCCTCCCATATACATAGCAAATTCACAGCTTCACATGGAATAATCATCCACTGATAAAGACCTTAGAACTATATGAACCGCACCTCCACAGCAAAAGACAAAAGAGAGACATCAAGGTTAGGCGAGGCACAGACAAGACTTATAGAACCCCAACCAGATGCACTGACCCTGCACACAAGAGGGGTCCCAAAATATGGCACTTTCACTTGAAGGGATTGTGTTTCACATCAGACACCCTGACTCTGCAGATGACACCGGAAGGAGAAGCCCTCATATGTCTGATTTTCTAAATCAGCATGGATTGAGTCCAGGAAAATCAGAGCTATAGGGAACAAAGATTCTACTCCTGAAGGACTCATAAGCAGACCCTATCACTATGAGGTCCAGTGCCAACCAACAGAGTGAAAATTGTCAAGACAAAATGCAAGGGAGATGCACTTACTCATTTTAAAGGCACTTCCAGAGAGGCAGGAAACTGCAGGGTCTTCATCCAGGGATGGAAGCCCTAGTAAACAATATATTCTCAGTCTCATTCCAGAGATGGAGCTGACAGCCACCAAAGTGAGTAAAAGAAAGGTTATAATAAAATCACAGTGGAAATAAATGAAAACAGAGTAAAAAGGGACAATAGAAAAAGTTCAATGAAACTCATAACTGGTTCCTTGAAAAGTTAAATTAATTGTGTAAATTTCTGGCAAAACCAGTGAAAAACAGAGAGAGACCAAATAAATAAAAATAGAAATATGAAAGTATAGAAGTTACAACTGATGCAACAGAAAGGCAAAGGATCATAGGAGATTATTATGAACAGTTACAAGCTAACAAATTAGAAAACCTCGACGAAGTGGGCAAAATGTTAGAGACATAAAATCTTTCAGGAATAAATTGTGAAGAAATAAAAAGTCTGAATAGGCTAATTAAAATAATTAAATTGAATCACTAGTTTAAAAACTCCTAAAAATATAGGCACAGCATAGGCAGTTTTACAAGTAAATTCTACCAAACATGCAAAGGGCAAATATGTATCCTTCACAAATTTCTCCTTAATATTTAAAATTAAGGAACACTTCCAAAATTATTTTATATGGTCAGCATAACACTGATTACAAAATGAATGACTCCACAAAGAAAATTCTAAGCCAATATACTGATGAACATAGACCTGACAACCCTCAACAAATTAGCATACTGAAATCAGCAACACATTAAAAAGAATGAGACACCACTATCAAATAGATATTCCAAGGATGTATGGATGTTCAAATGCATGGATCAATCAGTGAGGTACACATACAAACAAAAGATGCAAATCATATGATCATCTCAATAGATGCAGAAAAAGCATCATCTTTGTGCTTTACTGTTAAAAATTTTTTATATCATTAATGTACAGTTACTTGCACATTATGGTTACTACACTCCCCCTATTATTAAATCCCCCCCCCATGCCCCATTACAATAACTGTCCATCAGCGTAGTAAGATGCTATAGAATCACTACTTGTCTTCTCTGTATATACTGCCTTTCCCATGTCCCCCTCCACTACATTATGTGTGCTAATCATAATGCCCCTTTTTTCCCCTTATCCCTCCCTTTCCACCCATCTGCCCCAGTCCCTCCCCCTTTGGTAACTGTTAGTCCATTCTTGAGTTCTGTGAGTCTGCTGCTGTTTTGTTCCTTCAGTTTTTGCTTTGTTCTTATATTCCACAGATGAGTGAAATCATTTGATACTTGTCTTTCTCTCCCTGGCTTATTTCACTGAGCATAATACCCTCTAGCTCCATCCATAGTGTTGCAAGGTAGGATCTGTTTTCTTCTTATGGTTGAATAATATTCCATTGTGTATACACACCACATCTTCTTTATCCATTCATCTACTGATGGACACTTAGGTTGCTTCCATTTCTTGGCTATTTTAAATAGTGCTGTAATAAACATAGGGGTGCTATGTCTTTTTCAAACTGGGTTCCTGCACTCTTAGGGTAAATTCCTAGGAGTGGACTACCTGGGTCAAATTGTATTTCTATTTTGAGCATTTTGAGGAACCTCCATACTGCTTTCCACAATGGTTGAACTAGTTTACATTCCCGCCAGCAGTGTAGGAGGGTTCCCTTTTCTCCACAACCTTGCCAACATTTACTGTTGTTTGTCTTTGGGTGTTGATCATCCTAGCTGGTGTGAGGTGATATCTAATTGTGGTTTTAATTTGCATTTCTCTGATGACTAGCGATGTGGAGCATCTTTTCATGTGCCTGTTGACCATCTGAATTTCTTCTTTGGAGAAGTGTCTGTTCAGCTCCTCTGCCCAGTTTTTAATTGGCTTATTTACTTTTTGTTTGTTGGGGTGTGTGAGCTCTTTACATAATTTGGATGTCAACCCCTTATCAGACCTGTCATTTATGAATATATTCTCCCAGACCATAGGATATCTTTTTGTTCTATTGATGGTGTCCTTTCCTGTACAGAAGCTTTTTAGTTTGGTAGGGTCCCACTTCTTCATTTTTGCTTTTGTTTCCCTTGCCTGGGGAGATATGTTCATGAAGAAGTTGCTCATGTTTATGTCCAAGAGATTTTTGCCTATGTTTTTTTCTAAGAGTTTTATGGCTTCCTGACTTACATTCAAGTCTTTAATTTATTTTGAATTTCCTTTTGTGCATGGTGTTAGAAAATATCCCAGTTTCATCCCCTTACATGTAGTTGTCCAGTTTTACCAATATCAGCTGTTGAAGAGGCTGTCATTTCCCCATTGTATATCCATGGCTCCTTTATCATATATTAATTGACCATATATGCTTGCATTTATATCTGGGCTCTCTATTCTGTTCCACTGGTCTATGGGTCTGTTCTTGTGCCAGTACCAAATTGTCTTGATTACTGTGGCTTTGTAGTAGAGTTTGAAGTTGGGAAGTGAGATCCCCACTGCTTTATTCTTCCTTCTCAAGATTGCTTTGGCTATTCTTGGACATCTGTCATTCCATATGAATTTTAGAACTATTTGCTCTGGTTCATTGAAGAATGCTATAGTTATTTTGATAGAGATTGCATTGAATCTGTAGATTGCTTTAGGCCAGATGGTCATTTTGACAATATTAATTCTTCCTAGCCAAGAGCATGGGATGAACTTCCATTTATTAGTGTCCTCTTTAGTTTCTCTTAAGAGTGTCTTGTAGTTTTCAGGGTATAGGTCTTTCACTTCCTTGGTTAGGTTCATTCCTAGGTATTTTATTCTTTTTGATGGAATTATGAATGGAATTGTTGCCCTGATTTCTCTTTCTATTAGTTCATCATTAGTGTATAGGAATGCAACAGATTTCTGTGTATTAATTTTGTATCCTGCAACTTTGCTTAATTCAGATATTAGATCTAGTAGTTTTGGAGTTGATTCTTTAGAGTTTTTATGTACAATGTCATGTCATCTACAAACAGGAACAGTTTGACTTCTTCCTTGCTAATCTGGATGCCTTTTATTTCTTTGTGTTGTCTGATTGCTGTGGCTAGGACCTCCAATGCTGTGTTGAATAAAAGTGGGGAAAGTGGGCATCTTTGTCTTGTTCCTCATCTTAAAGGAAAAGCTTTCAGCTTCTCTCTGTTAAATATAATGTTGGCTGTGGGTTTGTCATATATGGCCTTTATTATGTTGAGCTACTTGTCATCTATACCCATTTTGTTGACAGTTTTTTTCATGAATGGATGTTGAATTTTGTCAAGTACTTTTTTAGCATCTAGAAAAAGCATCTTTTGAGAAAATCAAGATCAATTTATGATAAAAACTCTCAACAAAGTGGACATTCAAGAAACATTCTCAACAATTACAGTCCTATTTATGAAAAACCTACTGCTAACTTCATTGTCAATGGCAAAGAAAAGCTGAAAGATTTTCCTCTAAGATCAGGCATAAGACAAGGATATCTAAACTGGCTATTTTTATTCCATGTAACATTGAAAGTCCTATCCACAGGAATCACAGAAGAAAAGCAAATAAAATACATCCAAAGTGGAAAGGAAGAAATAAAACTGTCACTATTTGTACATGATATTTTACTTTATATGGGAAATTTTTTTATGTGCATTTTTTTTTTGGTATCATTAATCTACAATTACATGAGCAACATTATGGTTACTAGGTTCCCCCTATTACAAATTCCTCACCACATACTCCATTATATATGGGAAATCTTTAAGATTCCACCAAAACTCTATTAGAGTTAATATGAATTAAGTCACAAGATAGAGAATAGACATACAGAGATCAATTGTGTTACTATATAATCATAACTATCAGAAAGAACAACTAAGAAAACAAACTAATTTACAACTGAAGAAAAATAACAATTTTTGATAAATTTTAACCATGAGAAGAATGACCTGTGTGTTTATTAAAAACTAAAAGACACTGAGGTAATTAATTGAAAAAGACACAAATAAATTTCAAGATACTCCACGCTCAAAGATTGGAAAAGTAGTATTGTTAAAATATCCATACTGCACAAAGTATCTACAGATTGAATGCAATTCCTATCGAAATTCCAATGGCATATTTTGCAGAAATGGGACAAAAAAAAATCCTTAAATTTATATGGAACAAAAGAACCCATATTGCCACAGAATTCTTGAGAAGGAACAAACCTGGATATAGCATGGTCCCTGGGTTCAAACTATTCTGTAAGCCCATAGTAAATCAAAACAGTGTGGTATTTTCCTAAAAGTAAACATATACATCAATGAAAGGAATAGAAAGCCTGGATATAAACCCACACATACAGTTGATTAATATATGACAAAAGAGCCAAGAATGTATACCTAAGATATACACATGGGATACTGAATAAATGAGGTTGGGAATACTGGACAGCCACAACAAAATAATTAAACTTTGTTGCTGTCTTACACACTGTGCAAAACTAACTCAAAATGATGTCAACATTTCAGTGTGAGACCTGAAATCATTAAACTCCTAGGAAAAAAATATGCAGTGAGCTCCTTGATAAAGGTATGGAAGATGATATTTTTGTATATGACACCAATACCAGGGAACAAAAGTACCTACTCCATTAGCTTTTTTGTTGTCTTATTTTGTTGTCAAATTGACAATGTGCACAGTCAAATGTACAGACCTTCAAAATCTTTATTTCAACTCAAAATAAATATAAACATTATCCCCAGTAGTTTCCTTGAGCCCTGTGGTCATCCCTCCATTTGGCTTTCCATGTCTCCCAAACCCCCACCCTGAACTGCTTTCTCTGACTATATATATGTCTGAATTCTCTAGTTATACATACATGAAGCAGGTAATTGTTTTTGTTAGGCTTCCTCACAGATCATAATAATTTTGAGTGTCATCCATGAGATTTTCTGAATCAATAGTTTATTCATTTATTGCAAAGTAGGTTTTGAATGTAGGACATACCACACTTCATTTATTTATTTTCTGTTGATAGACATATGTATTGTTTCTAGTATCAGCCTATGAAAAATAAACTACTGGAAAACATTGCTAGTCAGGTGTTTCTGGTTACCCTGCATAAATACTTAGGTGTGGCAGGCCTTTACCATATTATTTGGCAATGTTTTAAGTTTTTATGTGATTGTGTGATGAGAATTATGTATCAATTCTTCTTTATATCTTAGATAAAGTCTCTTATTGTATGTATTACTTGGAAATATTTTCTAAATATCTGTGGTTTGTTTTGGGATGTGTTATTTGTTATTTTTGCATCAAGGCAAAACTTGTTTTGACTGCACAAATTTGAGGAGTATTTCAGTAAACAATAATATTTTACACAAAATAATAAATGTTTAAAAAATGATAAAACATGAAACAAAAGGTTGAAATTCTTAATTCCCTTAATTATTCAAGGAAATATTTAATGAAAATATTATGAAGTATGAAGAGGAAAGAGACTCGTAGATGTTATCTTGTAATTGTAAGTTTTCAGGTATCAGTTTCTGTGAAAGCCAAGTCAAGTCTGGGGGGGTACTACAGAACCCTGAGCCCTGAAAAATTTGACTCTGCTCTTTAGCTGGGGCCTCAAGGCCCTGAGGAACTCTATGATAATTCTGGGATTCGTGAGCTGGGCGCAGAACAGTTGGAACCAGTAGGCCCCGTGGGAAAGGCTGGGACTGGAAGTTAGCAAGTATTTCCCTGATGATTTCTTCTCTCAGCTCCTTGAGCTTCCTCTCAGTGGACAGAGATGTCAAGCAACTTGAGAATTTCTCACAGAAGAGAATCTCCTTTTGATAGAAAGAAGGGGTTCTTTCTAATACTTTATCCATGATTTCAGCATTCTTGTAAATATTACATATTTTAAATGTGCATCCCATAGTTTTACACACTATGGGAAGCTGCTTCTAGATTTCTAAGCAGGGCATCCCCTCCTCAAACAATTTTCTTTGGAGTTGAATTTTATGTTCTTTATGTGATTCAGGCAGTTTTTAAAAAAATTTTTATTAAGGTATGATTGATATACACTCTTATGAAGGTTTCACATGAAAAAACAATGTGGTTACTACATTCACCCACATTATCAAGTCCCCGCCCACACCCCAATGCACTCACTGTCCATCAGTGCAGCAAGTTGCCAGAGATCTACTATGTCCCTTCTCTGTGCTACACTGTTCCCCCCGTGATCCCCCACACCATGTGTACTAAACATAATACCCCTCACTCCCCTTCTCCCCCCCTTCCCACCCGCCCTCCCACACCTCTCCCCTTTGGCAACCACTAGTTCATTCTTGGAGTCTCTGAGTCTGCTGCCATTTTGTTCCTTCAGTTTTGCTTCATTGCTATACTCAACGAATGAGGGAAATCATTTGGCATTTGTCTTTTTTCGCCTGGCTTATTTCACTGAGCATAATGTCCTCCAGCTCCATCCATGTTGTTGCACATGGTAGGATTTGTTTCTTTCTTATGGCTAAATAGTATTCCATTGTATATATGTACCACATCTTCTTTATCCATTCATCTACAGAAGGACACTTAGATTGCTTCCATATCTTGGCTATTATAAAAAGTACTGCAATGAACATAGCAGTGCATATGTCTTTTTTAATCTGAGAAGTTCTTTCTTTGGGTATATTCCAAGAAGTGGGATTCTGGGGTCAAATGGTATTTCTATTTTTAGTTTTTTGAGGAAACTGCATATTGCTTTCCACAATGGTTGAACTAGCTTACATTCCCACCAGCAGTGTATGAGGGTTCCCCTTTCTCTGCATCCTTGCCAACATTTGTTGTTCTTAGTCTTTTCGATGCTGGCCATCCTTACTGGTGTGAGGTGATATCTCATTGTGGTTTTAATTTGCATTTCCCTGATGATTAGTGATGCGGAGCATCTTTTCATGTTTCTGTTGGCCATCTGAATTTCTTTATAGAATCGTCTCTTCATATCCTCTGCCCATTTGTTAATCGGGTTATTTGCTTTTTGGGTGTTGAGGCAGGTAAGTTTTTTATATATTTTGGATGTTAACCCCTTTTTGGATATGTCATTCACAAATATATTCTCCCATACTGTAGGATGCCTTTTTGTTTTATTGATGATGTCCTTTGCTGTACAAAAATTTTTTAGTTTGATGTAGTCCCATTAATTCATTTTTGCTTTTTTTCCCCTCACTTGAGGAGCTGTGTTCAGGAAGAAGTTCTCATGCTTATATTCAGGAAATGTTTGCCTATGTTGTCTTCTAAGAGTTTTATGGTTTCCTGACTTATATTCAAGTCTTTCATCCATTTTGAGTTTACTTTTGTGCATGGGGTTAAACAATAATCCAGTTTCATTCTCTTGCGTGTAGCTGTCCAGTTTTGCCAACACCAGCTGTTGAGGAGGCTGTTGTTTCCCCATTGTATGCCCATGGCTCCTTTATCATATATTAATTGACCATATATGGTTGGGTTTAAATCAGGGCTCTCTAGTCTGTTCCATTAGTCTATGGGTCTGTTCTTCTGCCAGTACCAAATTGACTTGATTACTGTGGCTTTGTAGTAGGGCTTGAAGTTGGGGAGCATAATTCCCCCTGCTTATTCTTCCTTCTCACGATTGCTTTGGCTATTCGAGGTCTTTTGTGGTTCCATATGAATTTTAGGATGATTTTTTCTAATTCATTGAAGAATGCTGTTGGTATTTTGATAGGAAATGCATTGAATCTACAGATTGCTTTAGGCAGGATGGCCATTTTGACAACATTAATTCTTCCTATCCATGAGCATGGGATGAGTTTCCATTTATTGGTATCTTCTTTAATTTCTCTCATGAGTGTCTTGTAGTTTTCAGAGTATAGGTCTTTCACTTCCTTGGTTAGGTTTATTCCTAGGTATTTTATTCTTTTTGATACAATTGTAAATGGAATTGTTTTCCTGATTTCTCTCTCTGCTAGTTCATTGTTAGTGTATAGGAATGCCACAGATTTCTGTGTATTAATTTTGTATCCTGCAACTTTGCTGAATTTAGATATTAGATCTAGTGGTTTTGGAGGGGATTCTTTAGGGTTTTTTATGTACAATATCATGTCATCTGCAAAAAGGGACAGTTTAACTTCTTCCTTGCCAATCTGGATGCCTTTTATTTCTTTGGGTTGTCTGAATGCCATGGCTAGGACCTCCAGTAGTATGTTGAATAAAAGTGGGGAGAGCGGACATCCTTGTCTTGTTCAGAATCTTAAAGGAAAAGCTTTCAGCTCCTCGCTGTTAAGTATAATGTTGGCTGTAGGTTTGTCATATATGGCCTTTATTATATTGAGGTACTTGCCCTCTATACCCATTTTGTTGACAGTTTTTATCATGAATGGATGTTGAATTTTGTCAAATGCTTTTTCAGCATGTATGGAGATGATTATGTGGCTTCTGTCCTTTTTGTTGATGTGGTGGATGATGTTGATGGATTTTCGAATGTTGTACCATCCTTGCATCTCTGGCATAAATCCAATTTGGTCATGAGACATGATCTTTTTGCTGTATTTTTTAATTTGGTGTGCTAATATTTTGTTGAGTATTTTTGCATCTATTTTCATCATGGATATTGGACTATAATTTTCTTTTCTGTGGTGTCTTTGCCTGGTTTTATTATTAAAGGGATGCTGGCCTCATAGAATGAGGTTGGAAGTATTCCCTCCTCTTCTATTTTTTTGGAAAACTTTAAGGAGAATGGGTATTAGGTCTTCACTAAGTGTTTGATAAGATTCAGCAGTGAAGCCATCTGGTCCAGGAGTTTTCTTCTTCGGTAGGTTTCTGATGAACAGTTCAATTTCATTGCTGGTAATTGGTCTGTTCAGATTTTCTGTTTCTTCCTTGGTCAGCCTTGGAAGGTTGTATTTTCCTAGAAAGTTGTGCATTTCTTCGAGGTTCTCCAGTCTGTTAAAATATAATTTTTCATAGTATTCTCTAATAATTCTTTGTATTTCTGTGGGGTCCATAGTAATTTTTCTTTTCTCATTTCTGATTCTGTTTATGTGAGTAGACTCTTTTTTTCTTGATAAGTCTAGCTAGGGGTTTATCTATTTTGTTTATTTTCTCAAAGAACCAGCTCTTGCTTTCTGATTCTTTCTATTGTTTTATTCTTCTCGATTTCATTTATTTCTGCTCTAATCTTAATTATGTCCCTCTCCCTCCTTCTACTGACTTTGGGCCTCATTTGTTGTTCTTTTTCTAGTTTCATTACTTGTGAGTTTAGATAGCTTATATGGGATTGTTCTTCTTTCTTGACATAGGCCTGTACTGCAATATACTTTCCTCTTAACACAACTTTGGCTGCGTTCCACAGATTTTGCGGTGTTGAATTACTATTGTCATTTGTCTCCATATATTGCTTGATTTGTTTTTATTTGGTCATTGATCCATTGGTTATTTAGGAGCATGTTGTGAAGCCTCCATGTGTTTGTGGGATTTTTCATTTTCTTTGCATAATTTATTTCTAGTTTCATAGCTTTGTGATCTGATAAACTGGTTGGTACAATTTCAATATTTTTGAATTTACTGAAGCTCTTTTTGTGGCCTAGTATATGATCTATTCTTGAAAATGTTCCATGTGAACTTGAGAAGAGTGTGTATTCTGTTCCTTTTGGGTGTAGAGTTCTATAGATGTCTGTTAGGTCCATCTGTTCTAGTGTGTTTTTCAGTGCCTCTGTCTCCTTACTTATCTTCTCTCTGGTTGATCTGCCCTTCAGAGTGAGTGAAGTGTTGAAGTCTCCTAGAATGAATGCATCGCATTCTATTTCTTCTTTTAATTTTGTTAGTATTTGTTTCACATATGTTGGTGCTCCTGTGTTGGGAGCATAGATATTTATAATGGTTATATCTTCTTGTTGGATTGACCCCTTTATCATTATGTAATGTCCTTTTTTGTCTCTTGTTAATTTCTGTGTTTTGAAGTCTATTTTGTCTGATACAAGTCTTGCAACTCCTGCTTTTTTCTTTCTGTTAGTTGCATGAAATATCTCTTTCCATCCCTTCACTTTTAGTCTGTGTATGTCTTTGGGTTTAAAGTGAGTCTCTTGTAAGCAGCACATAGATGGGTCTTGTTTTTTTATCCATTCAGTGACTCTATATCTTTTGATTGGTGCATTCAGTCCATTTACATTTAGAGTGATTATTGATAGGTATGTACTTATTGCCATTGCAGACTTTGGATTCGTCGTTACCAAAGGTTCAAGGTTAATTTCCTTACTATCTAAGAGTCTAACTTAGCTCAGTTAATATGCTGTTACAAACACAATCTAAAGGTTCTTTTCTGTTTCTCTTCCTTTTTCTTCCTCCTCCATTCTTCATATATATTAGGTATATTCCATACTTTTTGTCCATCCCTTGATTGACTTTGGGGATAGTTAATTTAATTTTGCATTTGCTTAGTAATTGGCTTTTCTATTTTCTTTACTGTGGTTTTATTGCCTCTGGTGACAGCTATTCTACCTTAGCAACACCTCCATCTATAGCAGTCCCTCCAAAATAAACTGTAGAGATAGTCTGTGGGAGGTAAATTCTCTCGGCTTTTGCTTATCTGAAAATTGCTTAATCCCTCCTTCAAATTTAAATGATAATCTTGCCAGATAAAGTAATCTTGGTTCCAGGCCCTTCTGCTTCATGGCATTAAATACATCATGCCACTCCCTTCTGGCCTATAAGGTTTCTGCTGAGAAGTCTGATGCTAGCCTAATGGGCTTTCCTTTGTATGTGATCTTATTTCTGTCTCTGGCTGCTTTTAACAGTCTGTCCTTATCCTTGATCTTTGCCAATTTTATTACTATATGTCTTGGTGTTGTCTTCCTTGGGTCCCTTGTGTTGAGAGATATGTGGATCTTCATAGCCTCAGAGACCATCTCCTTCCACAGACTGGGGAACTTTTCAGCAACTACCTCCTCAAAGACACTTTCTATCCCTTTCTCTTTCTCTTCTTCTTCTGGTATCCCTATAATGCAAATATTGTTCTGTTTGGATTGGTCACACAGTTCTCTCAATATTCTTTCATTCTTAGAGATCCTTTTTTCTCTCTGTTGGTCAGCTTCTTTGTATTCCTCTTCTCTAGTTTCTTTTCCACTTATTGTCTCCTCCACTGTATCCAACCTGCATTTAATACCCTCCATCATGCTCTACAGCAATTGGATCTCTGACCTGAATTCATTCCTGAGTTCTTGGATATCTGTCTTTACCTCCATTAGCATGTTGATTATTTTTATTTTGAAGTCCCTTTCAGGAAAATTCATAAGGTCCATGTCATTTAAATGTTTCTCTGAAGTTATAGGAATTTTACTCTGGACCAGGTTCCTTTGGTGTTTCATATTTGTGTATGGCGCCCTCTAGTGTCCAGAATGTCTACTCTGGAGAAGCTCAGCCCCTGAAGCAATGTTGGGGGTCACAGGGGAGCGGTACTGGTGCCTAGTGGGAGGAAAGAGCTGTTTCCCACTTTCTGGCTGCTGTGTCTGTTTCCACTCCCTGAACCACTGGGCCGGGCACACAGGTATAAGCTTTTGTCCCAGAGCAGCTGGATATGGATCCCTGCTTTCCACAAGCAGCTGGAATCTCAGTCTCCCCAGGAGTTCTGCCTGTATTAACTTTTCAATCCGGTAGTCATGCTAGCATCATGAAAGCACCATGGAATGCAGGTTTGTGCTCCCAGAGCAGATCTCCAGAGCTAGGTATTCAGCAGTCCCAGACTTCCACTCCCTCCCTGCTCCGTTTCTTTTCCTCCCACCAGTGAGCTGGGTGGGAAAAGGGCTTGGGTCCCACCTGGCCACAGCTCTGGTAGGTTACCCCATTCGGTGAGGTCTTCTCTTTTCTCCAGGTGTGTGCAGTCTGGTGCCATCCTCTTTCTTGTTGCTCCCTCAGGATTAGTTGCACCATCTATATTTTCTAATTGTATACAGTTTTAGGAGGAAGCCTCTGTCTCTCCTCTCACACCACCATCTTTAATCCAGAGTCCTGATTCAGGCAGTTTTATAAGCATTTCCTGCTCACTACATATTTGCAATTACTACTCGTTTTTCATCATGTTAAACAAAAAAATAATAACAAAAGATAACATGTAAAATAATAATAAGCACATCTATTCCAGCAGGAGGAAATAATTATTTCATCAAATTAATTAACCTTGCAGAAAACATATGTCAATTCTTTCAAATTTTTAAAATCAGTTCCCATAACTATCACTAGATCCCAATTTAAAAATATTAATATCTGTTTGGAATATAAATAAGTAATCTTTTAAAAACCCTAGGTAATATAATTTTTACTATAAAACCAAAGAAACATGCACAATGAAGGCAGAAATTAGCTCAATGGATATATGTTGTGTAAGATAGAGAGAAATTGTAAAGACCTAATATTTAACTTTTAATTATAGAATTTCTTTTTCTGGACAACAACTTTTTTATAATGGCTCATAGAAAAGGTTTTGCATTCATGGTCCTCAGAGAATTGATTTGGTAGATCAGCACTAGGCATTTTAATTCTCTCGGGGGTTTGCTAGCTTAATGCTGAACTGCTTTGCTAAGCTGGTCTTTTTTCACCAACCAGCGTCACAAAAGAAATGCTTTTCCTTGAAGCAGACCTGTGGGTTTACTCCCTGGTCTGATCCCCAGGTCCCTGACTGGCAGCTGCCCCTCCTGGTCTGCTCCCCCCTCCTCCTCTCCTGGGAGTTCCTGGAAGGACTCAGGGGAGACCCCAGAGCCTCAGAGCTGCAGCCATGTGCCTCTTCTGAGGGAGCCAGGAAGTGATCTCTCAGTGAGAGGATTACTGAGTTCCCCCTGTTCCAGGTGAGATACAAGCCTAATACTATTTCCTGTTACAATAGATTGGAACAAATCTTCCTGGATGAAGAGAATCTCTGAAGATTGGAGAGTTCAAGTCACACATAAAATTGCTATAATAAGGAAACTGTCTCTTTAATAGCAAAGGTTTTCAGAGATTAATGCATGATAAAAATATAAGTAACCTTTATTTAGCACTTTTGGATTGGATAAAATACTCATTGTCTATAAAAAGGATTATTTTTCTAACATATTGTCCAACTGAATGGTTAGGTGTGATCCTTTCATCTGATATGTAGATATGTAGACCCTGGTTCAAAACCTATATTTACTCTAAAATGATGGATTTCGTTGAAAATTTCAATTTTTTTGTCTCAGATATAGTTAAAAGAGAAAAATCCCAGAATCAAGAACAAGATAGTTGTGAGCATAAGTAAAAGCAGACACACACGCATACACATGCAGGCATGCTAAGGCACGCTCATATATACATGAATAAGAAAGTACACTTAAGAATGTGGTATGGATAAAGCCATTTGTCAAAACATACACAGAAATACAGTAAGTAGTATTTTTTTCTGTCCCAATGAGTTCCAAAATATAACAAAACATCACAAAGTTAAAAATCAAAACACCTCTTACTTCCTGCAGGGACCTGTAGTTTTTGTACCTTTGCCAATGTATTCTTAAAACCATCTTCCAATTTCATTTTTGAGAATTAATACTGTCAATATATTGCATTCAACTTACGAGAAAGATAATGAACATTTTAAATGAGTGTTATATATTCAAAGTATATTCTGATAAGTATATTTTTATTTACATATAAAGTAACCCTACAGATGGTTCTGTAAGCCAGAAAGGACAATGACTCATGAGCTCTTGCCAGTCAAGATTAAAAAATGATTAGAAGCATTTATCAAAATTATAATACAGGGAAAAGGGTTTCTCTGTGATTATTTCTTTTTCCAAGGCTCTTTTTAAAATAGATTTGGAGAGAAATATCTCACTGTTCTAGAAATCTGTTATAAAAGAATTTATCTGCCAAATGTATCCACATCTGAGGGATTTTCTTATGTGTGTTTTACAGCACCATCTCCGTTACTAGAATATTCTTCATCTTTGTCAGACAGTGAGCAGTTGTGATGTTTTAGCTCTGAAATTAGTTTGACATACACAATTGCAGTGTGGCAACTAAATCCAAGTGGTTTTATGTAGAGATGCCTCAGTATTCCTTCTGCCACCAAGAGGAGTGGCATGCAGGACTCAGGAAAAGGGCAACAGCATTTCACATCTCAGCACTCAGATGCTCCTGATCGGGGAGCTTCCAACCCCAGTAGACCATACAGACTGGGAGTGGCCGACCTGAGAGTGAGCCTGCCCATGATCTTTGGCAAATTCTGCATGACGGGACCGTCCTGGTCCGGAACCCAGACCCAGTACAGTTTTCTAAGCCACAGAGCAGTTGGTGCTGATGCATCAGACTAGGAGACTGAGTTACATATGCTGATTCATATGCACATGAATCCAGGCTCAGATGGGATTTGGAAATCTATAAATGTCCTCAGGCCTTATCAGAAATGTTTCCAGCACTTTCTTCATGGGCTCCATTTCATGGATGAATCCTTTGCTATTTGTTTGGACTTTATAAAGCCAGTTAAAGACAAGGAAAAAATTGCTGTATTATATCTTAGATAATTAAGACAGAGACACTGAGCAAAAGTCAGGAACATCGTCTTTGAATAGGCACTGGTATTTAAGGGCATGGCCAGAGGCGGAGGAAATGTAATTTTTGTCGAGTGCTGGAATTTTGAGTTAGAAGTTTTGCCATTCTTCCTATTGAATTCAGAAAACTTCTTATTCATTGGAAAAAGCTGCAATTAGAGGTGGAGGATTCCGTCATTTAGACCCAGAGTGAAGTATACAAATAATCTGGGAATAATATATTCTGAAAGTGTAAACACAAGTAGTCTGTGATGCGAAACTAATTCTTATTAGAAAACAGAACTGGAAGATTTAAAGATGCTCTAATTGAGACAATGTTCTCTTTGCCTGCCCTTTATGCACCAGTGAGTAAGTGCCCCAGCCGCACGCACATATAAATGCCTTTCCATCAGTTAGGCTGGCAGGATCTAGGAGACGAAGTTGTTTGCACCACTCGAATGGCCTGGCTCTCATTTTCTGTCTTTTAACATTCATATTGGGTTAAAATTAAACTTACCTTTCATTGTTTTCTAAACTACATCTATTGCCTCCAGCCTGCCAAGATCTGCCTAGGCTGTGTCTCCTCTGAGAACAGGGATCATAGAAGTCAGTGAAAAACCTTCCTGTCTCATCTCTGCCATGTTACTTGCGTTGACCCTTTGCACTGGGGCTGGAGGTGGGGGAGCAATCAACCTGTCTGTGTCTTACTTTCCTCAGTTGTGAAATGACAGTAGTATTGGCACCGTACTCTCTTGCTCACCGTGCAGACTAAAATTATTAAGAAATAACAACTTCAACATCTTCAACAATTCATTAGTGGTGATGACCATCACCTTTTCCAAAGTCATTTTATTAGTAAAGTGCTTCAGAGACTTCTAAATATGTATTAACTAATTTAGTACCTAAAACAGTCCTGCATCAAATCGATGACTTAGGCACAGAGGGTTAAATAACTTGAAATATCTATAACGAGTAGGGAACAACAATAAGGGACACATGCAAGAATGTGGGGAGCCCTGTTTGTAACCACTACATTTAACTTTACCTGATGCACAGTAAACACTAAATGCCTAATATCAATGTCTAATAATAAATTATGATAATAAATAAATATATAATAATAAATACCTATCTTTTTCACTCACATTTAGTAGCTGCTTATAGACATTGATGTTTACCTCATTCCAAACACTGTATAAAACAATATGCCTATTCCTCTTAATAACCTTCCACGGGCTCCTCATGTAATGTCCTGGTAGCTGTCATCAGATGACTCACCCATAATGTCGAGCCAACACCACGAGGCAGCCCACCCCCCGCATGGCAGACTCAGGCTGAAAGCAGGAATCTTTCTGATCCCTCATCCGTCCTTTCTCCTATATTATAAGAACCTCACAGTGCTCATTATAAACTTATAAAGAATTCCCCTTTTCCCCGAAATGAGCTGGCTAAAATTCAGAAATGCATTAAATTAATTTATTACCATCTGCACAAATCAGAAGTGTTCCAACAAAATATCTGAGAAATGCTGAACATTTGGCATGTTTTTTTCTGCTGTGACTTTACAATAAGACTAACATTTACCTTTCTTCAAACATTCACATCACAGGAATCCTTTCTGTGTTAGAAAACTTTGGCCCATCAATGTTAAATTATTTTTAACTGTGGTAAAACACAGGTAACTAATTTTCCATCTTATCCACTGTTAAGTATACAGTCAAGTGGTGGCAACTACAGCCACGCACTTGGGCCACCATCCTCACACCCATCTCGGGAACTGTCTCTTTCTGCAAAACCGAAACTCCACATCCAAGAAGCAACAGCTCCAAGGCCCTCATCCCCTGGCCCTTCGCACGGCCAGTTAGTCTCTGTCTACATGACATGTTCCAGGCACCCTGTATAAGTGCAATCATACAGCAGTTCTCATTTTGTGTCTGCATTTCAATGACCATAATGTACTCAAGGCTGACTCGTGCTTAAAGATAACAAATAAAACCAAGAAGCAATATTAAATATCTATGCACCTAATGAGAATGCTAAAATAAGTTTCCAGAAACACTTTGGTCTTTGTTTGCTGTTGGGTTTTCTTCAGAACTCATTGATGTTCTGAGACGATTTCCTGTAACAGCTTCGAGAGAAATTTGGGACATTCCTTCCTAACTCAGTGTTACATATGGCACACTGGTGACTTATTGCAGCCATAATGGTGATAATAGCACCACTGGGTTCAGCAAACATTAAATGGACACCCCATCCAGCTATGCCAATCCCTTCTTAAACATTTAAGTGCCCATCACTATAGTAGAAAATCAATGTGTCTTTGAAGCTTGGAACCACTAAAGTTAATTACACTGCTAAAATTACAACCTTATCATTTTAATATTTTATTGAAATTATTCCCTTTAATTTCCTATTTTTTGACATTCTTAAATAAAATATATGTTTAATGCATACAACTTATATAGATATACATATGCATTATGTATATAATTATACAAAGATTATGAAATAATGAACACAGATAAGATAATTAACACACTCTTTAGCACAGTTAGATATTATTTTCCTTTATCCAGATGATTTTCATTTCAGAACACAGTTAATCTTGGGGACACCGCCACTGGATGAGATGTTCAACCACACAGGCATCACTGAGTTCCTTTTCCTGGGATTCTCTGAACACCCGGTGATGCAGACCCTGCAGGGTGTCCTGTTTCTCGTGGCTTACCTGGCAGCCCTGTTGGGAAACAGACTCATCATCACACTCATTACTTGGGACCCTCAGCTTCATACACTCATGTACTTCTTCCTGAAGAACCTGTCGTTCATAGATCTCTGCTACATCTCTGTCACTGTTCCCAAATTTGTTCTCAACTCCCTGATGAAACAGAATGAAATATCTTTCTTTGCATGTGTTTTCCAAGTGTTTTTCTTTATGACTTTCGCTTCTGCTGAATTGGCCATCCTCACAGTGATGTCCTATGACCGCTACGTGGCCGTCTGCCTCCCGCTACACTATGAGACCATCTTGAACAAGGGGGCCTGTAGGCGGATGGTGGTGGCATCATACATCACTGTGGGGGACTATGGAGCAATGCACACTGCCGCGACTTTTTCCACAACTTTTAGTTCCAATAAGATCCATCATTTCTTCTGTAATATCCATCAGATTATTTTGATTTCAGAAACCAAAATGAATATAAATGAAGCATCAGTGACTGCATTTGGTGTAAGCATCTCACTAGCTTGTTTCCTCTCTATTTTATATTCCTACGTGCACATCTTCTCTGCTGTCTCAAGGATCTCCTCCCTGGAGGGCAGGTCCAAAGCCCTCTCCACCTGCCTCCCTCACCTGGTTGTTGTGACTGTGTTTGTTTCAACAGCCGCCTTGGCCTACCTGAAGCCAACCTCTGAGGTGAGGTCAAACCTAGAGGTCAGTCTGTCTGTCTTTTACACAGTGGTGCCTCCATCACTGAATCCCATTATCTACAGCTTTAGAAACCAGAACATAAAAGTAACCCTGGGAAAAGTCTTTGGAATTGCACAAGTCAAATTGAATGTATTTCATTATTTTAGAAAGAGGTCCCTCCT